>NC_072435.2:122297500-122897500 GCF_028878055.3 Symphalangus syndactylus | reverse complement strand
GGATCTATTTCCTAATCTTTTGTGTGTGTGTGTGTGTTTTCTGTTTGTTTTTGTTTTTTTTTTTTTTAGATGGAGTCTCACTCTGTCACTCTGGCTACAGTTCAGTGGCATGATCTTGGCTCAGTGCAACCTCTGCCTCCCAGGGTCATGTGATTCTCATGCCTCAGCCTCCTGAGTAGCTGGGATTACAGGCACCCGCCACCACACCCAGCTAATTTTTTATTTTTAGTAGAGACAGGTTTTCACCATATTGGCCAGGCTGGTCTTGAACTCCTGACCTCATGTGATCTGCCTGGGATTACAGGCATGAGTCACCGCACCTGGCTCTATTTCCTAATCTATAAGTCAACCATGAACAACTGTACAGAGGAACAATGTATCTTTGTAGCTTTAATTCTTTGGTAGAAGTTAGTACCATTTTGGTTTTACAAGAAATTTATCCCTCTGTACTCAAGGTTCATTTCATTTTTAAAAATTGGCATCTGTACTGTAGAAATCACCCAATCTGAGGCTCAGTCATGCCATTTAAGATCCACAGCCAATTACGGAGTGGAGCAGAGAGAAAGCAGGAAGAAGACACATTAGATGCAGGTTTCTAACTGACCCACAGCCACAGATAAATGTATTTGGTAATATTTTGAAAGACAGTTATACTTGCATGCACCTATCAGAAATAAGAATCTTTTTGATGGAAGCATTTAAAGTATAACACATTGTACATTTTTTTTTTCCATTTCTCAATAAATTAAGATGGCTGAGCATGTGGGCTTGGACTGGGTCTCTCCCAGCCTCTGAGAGATGATGCCAAACTCCATCTCTGGATGTCTCTCCCCTTCCTTCTTCCACCCTATCCCACAGTGGGCTGCATAATTCTACAGGGGCCTCCACTGACATTATCTCACAACAGAGGTATTGCAAGGCCACTCATTTATTATAGGGTAACTCTTTGCTGCCTGTCACTTCCCTTAGGTTTCAACGTCAGTCAATGCAGGCACCATATCTGCTTTCCTGAGTGCCCTCCTGCTATGTAGCAAGTGTCTAACACTCACCATATATTTGCAAGTAAATTTATGAGGTC
Source organism: Symphalangus syndactylus (assembly GCF_028878055.3). Classification (NCBI taxonomy): domain Eukaryota; kingdom Metazoa; phylum Chordata; class Mammalia; order Primates; family Hylobatidae; genus Symphalangus; species Symphalangus syndactylus. Next base: position 122,896,422 of record NC_072435.2, on the reverse strand, counting down.
AAACCTAGTTATATTTGCCTGGCATTGTGGCTCACACCTGTAATCCCAGCCCTTTGGGAGGCCAAGCCAGGCGGATCACTTGAGGTCAGGAGTTCAAGACCAGCCTGACCAACATGGTGAAACCCTAGCTCTACTAAAAATACAAAAAATTAGTCAGGCTTGGTGGCGGGTGCCTGTAATCCCAGCTACTTGGGAGGCTGAGGCAGGAGAATCGCTTGAATCCAGGAGGCAGAGGTTGCAGTGAGCTGAGACTGTGCCACTGCACTCCTGCCTAGATAACAGAGTGAGATCCTGTCTCAAACCAAACAAATAACAAACAAAATTCTCCAGGTGTGGTGGTGGGTGCCTGTAGTCCCAGCTCTTCAGGAGGCTGAGGTGAGTGGATTGCTTAAGCCGGGGAGAAGGAGGTTACAGTGAGCCTAGATCACACTGCTGCACTCCAGCCTGGGTGACAGAGGGAGACTCCGTCTCAAAAAACAAAACTAAACAAAAAAAGATAATTGGAAGCTTTGACATGGTTGTATCTTAGAATATGTGCAAGTAAAAATGCAAATAAAAAATGTGTACCAACTCACTGAGGCATTTTGTTGAGGTGATTTATCATTTTCCTCATTGCCAGCAGGTGACACAAGAAGAGTTTAAAACAACAGTGGCCTTTAATTGCTTACAGAGCTTTCTCAATTAAAAGTCTAGTGTTGTGACTGCTTAAAAAATCAGATCCCCATGGCTGACAGATGCTTTAAGGTATTGACCCCATCCCTCCAGGCTCAGCTGCTTCCTCCATTTTCTCCTCCTCCAGGAAGCCTTCCCTGACCACGGCAGACCATGATGGTCCTTCCTTTCTCTCACTTCCACGTTCTGACCCCACAGTTGGGGTAAGCACTAGCTTATCCCAAAGCTAAGGAGCTCTGGGGCCTCTACAGAAAATAGAAAAATTTCTTAACATTACCCTAATAAGTTGTAACAAATGTAGTGGCTAAAAACAATATAAATTTATTATATTACAGTTCTTTTTTTTTTCTTTTCTTGATATAGAGTCTCACTCTGTTACCCAGACTGGACTGTAATGGGACGATCTCGGTTCACTGAAACCTCCGGCTCCCAGGTTCAGGCAATTCTCCCACCTCAGCCTCCCGAGTAGCTGGTATTACACGCACCTGCCATCATACCTGGCTAATTTTTGTATTTTTGTAGAAACGGGGTTTCACCATGTTGGCCAGGCTGATCCTGAACTCCTGACCTCAAGTGATCCGTCCGCCTTGGCTTCTCAAAGTGCTGAGATTACAGGTGTGAGCCATCACGCCTGGCCAATATTACAGTTCCGAAAGTCGGAATGGTAACATGGTAATCTAGTAAGCTCAAAACGTTACTCGTTTTGGCTGTTTTGTGTGTTACAAAGCATTGCCAATCTCTTTTTTTTTTTTTTTAATCCTCAGATTGTCACTCCTTTATCCAGAGGGATGGCCTTTGGTCAGATCCCTGTATCTTCTCTGACTAAATTGCATTAATAGTTGACAGTGTCCTTGCTTTCAATTATAACAAGATATACAGGTTCATTTTGTACCTTTTCAGACCAATATTTGGAATCAGCCATTTCCTTTTGGGGCGCTGGTTCTCTTTACCGGTCAATAGCATTTAGAGATCACAGTCTGGGTCCTGGGATTAGCCATCTCTTCCTTAGTGCAGCAATGTCTTGATTACTATCAATTAATAGTAAGTCTTAAAATTGAGTACTGCTTCTTCCAACCATGTTTTTGATTTTTGCCATTGTTTTGTTCTTCTAATTCATTTTCTTTTCCATAAATATTATAGAATTAGCATATCTATAACTATAAAAATCCTGGTGGGATTTTAACTAGTATTGCATTAAATTTAAAGATCCGTTTGGGGAAAAGTAACATCTTTACTATGTTGACATGAATTAGTTCTCATTTTATGTAGGTATTCACTGATTCTGTTATCAGCATTTGTAATTTCCAACATACCAACCTTTACATGTCTTGTTAAATCTATATCAATGTATTTCACTTTAGGGGAGCTATTCTACATAGCAATGGGGTGTGTGTGTGTTTTAATTTGGGTTTCTAATTGTACACTGGTAAGATATAGAAATATGATAGATTTGGGGGTGTTAACCTTGTATTCTGAGACCTTGCTAAATTCACCCATTAATTCTAGAAGGTTCTTGGAGATTACTTAGGATTTTCAGGCTACTCATTCACCTCAGAAGGCTGCTCCACAATCACACTGCTTGTCCTGACCTCTGAGCCAGACTTACTAGGCATTGCCTTTCTGGAAGAATGTCAGCTGTCATGGCAAAGAGAGACAAACAAGTAAGATGAAGCATGCAAGCCTCTTATATCTTATACCTGGAAGTGACCCACATGATTTCTGCTCACATTTAATTGGCCAAAAGAAGACACGTGGCCACTTCTCAGTCAATAATTTTGTGAAGTGCTTTCTTAGTGTATGCCTGGAGAGAGACAGAAAACAACATCTTTTCCAAGCACCCTACTATGGCACAACAGAAGATGTTCAAATCTGTTAGGATTCCTTTCTGTACATGGGCCAATCCTGGGAAATTAAAGGCCTTTGTGCTCTGGCTTTCTGTGAGGTGCAGAGAATATGTTAATATTGCATCTTTAATTGGCTGAAATGGTAGTGTGTGTTTTAAGGTAGTGGTTGTCAAACTTGCAGAGCTTTGTAAAAAAAAAAAAAAAAATGAATTCCCCAGGTGACTACTGCTAGATCTTCAGACCTCTAAATCTGGGATAGGACTTAGGAATCTTTGTTTTGGAACGTTCCTTAAGTGTTTTCATTATTAGAGCTGGGAACCACTCTATGAGGGATAGAAAGAGACCTGGGCCCCAGGTGGTAATGAAGTGAGCTGACCTGCTTGCCAGACCCCAGTGACTTCCTCTTCAGGAGAAGCCCTGTCTCTTCCTGTAGGTGACTCCCAGGCTGTCTCAGGGTCTCTCCCTGTTCCCCTCACTAACAGCAGCATTGGGGTAAACACAGAAGAGGTGGATGTGTGCAGGATTTCAATGCCAGGAAACATTTTCTGCTGGATGTCTGTATCTCAATATTTCCTTCAGACACAAGCACATTGAAGTAAAGGGCATACAAAACCTCTTCAAAATTATGGTATATTAAGGCAGAAAGAGACTAAAAGGTAGATTCATAACTATCTGCCTTCTTTTTTTGCAGCTACCTGGATGCTGAACATTCCCTGAAGCAACAGGACTGCATGAGCTTGGTGTGGCTGAGCCCATCTCCTAATGAAGATCCAGAAAAGAAAGACACTCAGAAAGCCAGGGAAGTGGAAGAATATTTGTTTTTTCAGCCAGCCAGGCACCTGACAGTAATCAAAATCTGTAAAGAACAGGATGTGGAGCCTCCTCTGCTTGTTCAGCACGAACATTCTGTGGTTGGTGCTGCAAACAAAGATCTCAGACACAGTCTCCACCCCAGGTCACCCGTAGTCCAGTGCAGTAGACCAAAGCTGTGAACGCTAAAGGGCACATCATTGGCCCATCCAGGGAGAGTGGTAGAAGAGGGAGCATTTATTTGAATAGCTGTGATGCTACCAGTCTGAAAAAAGGGGAAGGTATCTTGAGAATAAGAAACAATGTTTTCGAAACACAGAGGCAGAATGGATAGAATGGGGTGAACACAGTAAGGTGCAGAGTGTGTGATGAGCGTACTTGACAGGTCTCAGATGAAAGTGACCAAGACCTAGCTCCACTGTGATTAAGCCTGTAAAGAAAGACATACATGAACATACAAATAAGGCAATGCATTTTCTTATGCAGCTGAAAGGTACAAGAGAGGACCAGGTTATCAAAAATGTCTTCAGGTAATGGGATTTTCATATTTGGCTCTATTTTATTCTGTAATTTTCAGGTAGATGCTTCCCAAATAACACAAGATAAACACCTGCAGCTCCAAGCTATTCATCTATCAGCAGAGAAAACTGATGGAAGAAGGGGCAACTTCCCTCAGTATTCTCAGCAAAGCCCCAGGAAGAGATCTCATTGGCCATCAAGCCTGCCCTTTAAATACCCTCTAAGAGGTGTGACACCCTGATTGGTCAGGCCTGGGTTAGGTGACTTCCCTGCATCTTGAGGTTGAAGTCAGCCCCATATGAAGGAGACGCATGGAGCTGCAGGGATGGAGGGTGAGAAGGGAGAAGGCGAATCTACAAAAAAAAAAAAAAAAAAAAAAATCAAGTGCTAATTTCAAAAGGGGGATTAATTGTGGTAAGAGAGAAAATAGAAACAAAACAAAAACAAGCAAGTCACAGTTGCCTACAGCAAGCAGGCAGTCACTAAGTAATTTTTTGCTATCTTGTGTTTATATGCAATGAAATTTTTCCCAATTTGAGGCATTGAGTCAGATAGAAATCTGCAGAAATGCACGTTCTAGAGGGAAAATGTAGGATGAATGCAGGGCAGGTAAATAGTTCTGCACAGGGCATGTGTGTTTGTTTTCATTTTGTTTTATTTTACTCTGATTTGTTTTCTCTGTAATGCAAATAAAACATTGAAGCATTCACCGAAACGATGCCTTCTTGGAGGAGAACACTAGCTGGTTCAGAAAACTGTTTCATTGCCCACCCATTGTTTACAACATTGTAAGTGTAGAAGAGGTTCAGAAAATATAAGGGTGCTCTTAAAATAACATTTGAAATATTTTGTAATGTTTATAAATGGTATACAAATTTTTCACTGCTGAGGACTCAACTCCACATTTGAAGAGAAAAAAAAGATAAATACTGGATGTCTTGGCCTGTTGGTTTGTTTATCTGTTTGTGGAAAGGCTGATATAACCACCCAACCTGTTCTTCCTGCCTGCTGCACAAACAAAATCAATTCACAGAGAGCACGGCATTGCAGCAAAGAAAATGTAATTGACATGAGGCCAGCCACACCACATGGGAGAGAGTTATTACTTAAATCAATCTCATCAAAGGCTGGTAGACTGGGGGTTTTTCAAAGCTCATTTTGAGGCAGGAAAATAGGGTCTGGAGGCAGAGAACATAAGGCTGATTCACACTTCAGCTATAACAGGAAATATCCTCTCCATAGGGCGTATGCGGTAAATGACTTTGTAACTTTACTTCATCCTCCCCATTTATATAGGGCGTACCCAAAGCAACCAATGGAACAAAGAATTGGACAAAACGCACAAACAAAGCAAGGAAGAAATGAAGGGTTTTATTGAAAATGAAAGTACACTCCACAGTGTGGGAGTGGGCCTGAGCAGAGGGGCTCAAAGGCCCCATTATAGAATTTTTGGGACTTTAAATACCCCCAAGAACCTGGACACCCTCCACTGTTAACATATTTTGGTGACCCGGGAAGGAGGAAGAGGTAAGCCCAAAATTTGGGATTTATTCTTCTCCCTTCTCCTTTTCTTTTCTGCTCCATACAGGGCAATCTCTTTCTCTCTCCTTTCCTTTCCAACCCAGGACCCTTGGTGGGCAGCATCTAAACATGGAAGCAACTTCACGTTTCTGGCCATGGTCAGTGAAACTAAGGGGTTTCCATGTGGAGAAGCCTGACCCCCACCACCCGGTTCACTTAAGGAATGTGGATCTCTTTCATTTTTTTTCCTCTTTCATTTTCAGTCTTTCAATGGCTGTCTCCTAGTAGCTCCTTGGAAATTGAGGGCAATTGGCTGGGGTCACTCCCTGGTATTGCCTGAAGACCTAAGAATGAATGGGAATAATCGGCCTGCCCTGAAGGGGGAAGGATCTTTTTAATGTATTTTTGGTGTGTGGTCCCTGATCCCTATATGTGGCACAGCTCAGAGCAGACTCGCACATGTTTCAGGTGACTTAAACCTTCTTTTCCTATGCTAAATTCTTCCCTTCCCCTATTCAACTGGCTAAAGGTGAAGGAAACCCACCCAGCCTCCAGTTCCTATCATTAAAGTTCATGGAATGAGAAGCATGGAAAAGCATGACCTTATCAAATTATAAGGATGCTAAAAGTTGGGGATTACACCCAGGTACCAAAGGAAAGCTCATAGTAGGCTCTGGAGGGAATGCATGCAAAGCGGCACCAGTGCCCACCTAAGGCCAGAGACGTCTGGAGCTCTAAGATTAGACCCCACAAGTGGACACTTCTGGGGATCCTCCAGACCTCAAACTCTCCAAAGAGGATGCTCCTGGCACAGGTTCTGAGGTCTAGTAATAAGCCCTCTTTGGAATTTTCTCTCACAGTTGCAATGCTCCTTGGCCCCAAAATTGCTTAGAATCTGAAGTTTACTGTCGAATTGGAAAGTGGGATGGCATTGCATGTATTCAGGCTTTTGTGCTGCTGTTCTAAGCAGGGAGCCTGGTTAACGTGTGACGCCCTCCTTTGGTACTGTTTGGCCCCAGTGCTCCTTGGTCTGGGGAGGTTTAGCCTTTAAAAATCAAACTGCCATGGAGACTGATTTACCCAAAATTTTGGTTCACAGCCTTCCTTGGATTATCTATTGGGGCAAAGTAAAACTGGCAAGCTTGTATTGCTATCTCACGGCCAAGGTTCCAAGCTATTGGATCTTTGTTTATGTGTGTGTATACATGTCTAGATGTGGTTATTTGTATATACACTTATTGTTATATATTGTGTCTTCCAAATTGGTTATAAGTAAAAGAATGCTCATAAATTAAGTAAATAAGTCTGAGCAATTTTCAAGTTCACGACTTAAGTATAACTTTATTAAACAAGCTGGCTTTACAATTATTGGTGGAATAAAAAGAGAAATGCCATCAGGATTGTCAGCATACATTTTGTATAAATTTTATGTTTGCCTTTGCTAGATATTTAAAAATGTTAGTGTTAGTCCAAGCTGGGAGCTGCTAGGGGCGAGCCTGCCTCCCATTCTATTCAAAGTCTCACTGAGATAAATGCATATATGATGGCCTCCTTTGAAAAGGCTAATCAGAAAGTCAAAGGAATACAACCATTTGTCTCCCACCCATGATCTGAAAGCCCCAAGCCCCTCCTCTCCTTGAGTTGTCCCACCTTTCCAGACCAAACCAATGTTCATTTGACATATGTTGATTGATGTCTCCCTTGTTAAAAGTAAAAAATTGAGTATGGTGAAGAGGATAATTATTTTAAGTAAACTTTTTGTGTAAATTAAAATCTTAAAGTTATTTTTAATGCTCATTTGATATCTGGGTCATTTCCAATTAAAAACGGGTTGTAATATGGAGAAGCATGTTGCTAAAATTGTGAAATTATTCCTGTCTATAAATGCCCATATCTAATAGTTCAGGCTTTGCTTTTTAGGGTTTCACTAAAGTTTTAGGTTACTAAAAATAAAATTCTAGTTAGTACATAATTCTGTATACAAAATGTGCCAGAAAGGCTTATTGGTGGAAAAAAGAATAATTTTGTCTAATTCAGAAGTTGTATAAAAGTTAGTTCAAGTTACAGATTTGAAAAGGTTATTTATGAATCAGTGTAGTAAAGAATCATTAAGTAGGGGAGAAAGGAGTGGAAAAAGTTTAAATAATAAAATATTCCTCAAAACCTGATAAAGAATTGGAAACATTTGGCTAATTAACATTTTCATAGTTAAAACTCTTAGTGTTGATTAAGTTAAGAAGTATTGTAAAAATACATCGGCAGTTTCGCAATTCTTGTTTTACTATAGTTAAGCATGAAGCTGAATTTAGCGTAAAACCAATGCTCAAAAACATGCTTGCATCGCTTCACTCTGTTTACCATTTTCCGTGAATAGTGCTGGAGTACTTATTGGTCATGTGTCTAAAGTGGATTTCTTGATTGCACAGAACGTCTAATGATATTGGTGAACTTAAGGATATTGAATTGTATATCAGGAATAAAATGTTCATTATGTGGGTTTTGGGGGGCGCTAGGTAACATTGTAGTTTCCAGGGTAAGTTGAGTATGAAAATTTAGGTTTGTTTTTTGGTTTATTTGTTTTTGCTTCTAGTTTTCATTGGTTTGCTGTTATTCTCCTTCGGTTTGCTTGCGTGTCTCTCTATATAATATAAACCCATGCTAGTGGAAGGCTTTCATTTGGTTCTGTGAATAGTTATTTTGTTTCCTATGCATTTCTAGCAAGTCGTCATTCATTCCATTTATCTGGAATTCCTAAAGCTACCTTTGTTGGGCTACCGGAATTAATGGAGCACACCAGCTTTTTATCTTTAAACAAACTTTGGATTTTAGGCTTCCTGATACTTTGTGTTGAGTATACTCTCACAAATAGAATTTGAGTCATATTTATCTCTCTCTCTGCCTAATTTCTTCAAAATTTGTAAAGTGTTTGTGAATATTCTTGATTCATGGCAATGTGTTTGTTTGCATACGGTCAGGCGGGGTCACCAGGGCTTCTCGGACAGAGAGAACCCAGAAACCCGGCATGCAGGCAGAAGGGTAAGAATTTCTTACATCAGTCTCTGGCCTCTTTCTCCCTGTGCATACTGGTTAATCTCTGCTGTTAAGTTTTAAATTAATTGTGTCATGCGAGTCAGTGTTAAGAGAGTCCACACCAACAGGCTTTGTGTGAGCAACAAGGCTGTTTATTTCACTTGGGTGCAAGTGGGCTGAGTCTGAAAAGAGAGTCAGCAAAGGGAGATAGGAGAGGGGCCGCTTTATAGGACTGGGGCAAGCAGTGGAAAATTACAGTTAGAAGTGGTTATCTGTTGTCAGCAGAGGAGGGGGTCACAAGGTGCATGGTGGGGAGATCATAAGACTCATTGTCCAGAAGAAGAATGTCATGAGGTCGATCAATCAGTTGGGGCAGGGCAGGAACAAGTTATAATGGAATGTCATAAGGTTGGTCAATCAGTTAAGACAGGAGCTGGCTGTTTCACTTTTTTTGTAGTTTTGGGTTGCCCCAGACTTCTTGGCTCCTGCAGGCCATCTGCACGTCTATGTGCAGGTCACGGGGGTTACAATGGCTGAGCTTCAGCTCAGAGGCCTGAGATTCCTGTCTTTTTACTTATAAAATATAAAGTTATAAGAAAAGATAAAGCAAATATAAGTTTTACTGGGGATTATTAGGGTAGGGGTGATGTTTCTTGGGACTGCTTCAAGCGTGACCAGGGACTGCATGGACACCTTAAAGAAAATTTTATAATGAGTTACAAGGAACAAGAATTTAGGTTGTGGGGAGATCTTGGGACAGAGGATGGTACTGTGGGTTGTTAAAATTAGCATTTGTCGTGTAGAATGATTGGTGATGGTCTGAATGCGGTTTTGTATAAATCGAGAAACCAAACGGAAGACACAAGGCCCCAATAAGAGAAGGAAAAAAAACAGGTATTAAGGGACTAAGAATTAGGAGGACCCAGGACATCCGATTAAAGAGTGCCCGGAGGGGTTCAGCGTAATTATTTACTAGGTTGGCGAGTTTTTGGGCTCTATCCTTGAATTTTTTTATGTTATCATATACCAGGCCAGATTGATTTAGGTAAAAACAACACTCTTCATTTAAAAATATACAGAGTCCTCCTTTTTCAGCAGTGAGTAAGTCAAGGCCTATTCCTGTCTTCTTATATTAATAATAAGAAAAACAAAACAAAATAGTAGTGAAGTGTTGGTGTCATGAGGGGAACAGGAAGCTGTTCGGTCCTATATGCAAATTGATTTTTGGGGGTAAGGAAAACTAGTGCACATGTGCCTGTGCAATTGATAGGTAGACACATGTAGGTAGAGGAGCCACAGAGGAAGAAGAGACTTTTGTAAGGCAAAACTGGAAATGTAAAGTGAAAAGATGAGAGGGAGCAGCAAAAGAGGTGTCTTGCACCCAGACTCTTAGGGATTTAGCAAGGGCAGCAGCCATTAGAGGTTGTAATGGGGATTGATGGGGCAACTGGATAGAGGGGGACATTGGATTTTTATGGTGTACGAGAAAGCGCATAGTGTCTACAAGCAACCTTTCATTGCTATTTATGGGGTTGGATATAAGTAAACAAGAAAGGGGGCTGGGAGGACAGTCCGAAGAACAAGGGGAAGGTAGCCAAGGATGGAGTGAAATGCAGGGCAGATGTCTTAAAGGAAATGAGAGGTTCTAAGTGGTGGACTAGTGGCTTGTAACCCACATGGAAGAGGTTATGAAAGGAAGATAGAATGGAATAAGGCTGTCAGGCTGGAAGGAGGAATTTTCAGTTAGAGAGTAAGTAGGAGTGACTGATGAGAAGGTGAAAAACTGGCCATGAGGGACAGAAGTAGGAATACTGGCTGCTTCTTTAGCTGTCCTATCAGCATAATTGTTACCTTGAGCAATGGGGTCTGAGGCCCTTTGATTGCCTTTGCAGTGAAGGACTACGGCTTCCTTTGGAAGTAAAGCAGCCTTGCGAAGAGTTTTCATTAAAGAGGCATTAATGATGGAGGACCCTTGCGTAGTGAGGAAACCTCTTTCTGCCCACATAATAGCATGGTGGTGCAGGATATGGAAGGCATATTGAGAGTCAGTATAAATATTGACATGCAGTCCTTTTGCAAGAATGAGGGCTTGAGTTAAGGCAACGAGTTCGGCTTGCTGAGAGGTAGTGGAGGGGGGTAAGCCTCAATGGTAGATGTGGAAGATACTATAGCATAGCCTGCCTTTGCTGGTGAGTGACAATTAGGCCTGGTGGAACTGCCATCAATAAACCAAGTGTGATCAGGGTGAGGAACAGGAAAGAAGGAAATATGGGGAAATGGAGTGAATGTCAGGTGGATCAGAGACATACAGTCATGGGGGTCAGGTGTGGTATCAGGAATAATGGGGGGGCCAGCCTAAAACAGTAAGGTCAAGTTGTTTGGATAGAAAGGCTACAGGGCGTGGTCCCAGCTCTTGTGTAAGAATTCTGACCACACAGCCCTGCACTTCGGCTGCGTGTAATAAAAACTGTTGGGATGAGTTAGAGCTAATGTGGGAGTAGCTTCTAGCGCTGTTTTTAAGAAATAGACAGAGGAGTGGGGATAGGATTTAGGATCTATGGGGTCAGCTGGGTTTTCTTTTGTGAGTTTATATACTGGTTTAGTCAGGATGGCAAAACCAGATATCCAAAGGCAAAAGTACCTAAATGTGCCTAGGAAGGAAAGGAGTTGTTGCTTTGTAGAAGGGGTTGCGGTTTGGGAGATTAGCCAGACACAGTCAGCAGGGAGATCACTTGTGTTTTTATGAAGAATTATGCTGAAATATGTAATAGATGAGAAAGAAATTTGGGCTTTGGAGGGGGATACATGATATCCCTTTGTGAATAGATGTTGGAGGAGCAGGAGCGTGTCTTGTTGGGAAGATATGTAGGAGGGGCTATAAAGTAGAAGGTCGTGAAAATATCGAATAAGATGAGAAGCAGATGGGCGGAAAGAAAGTAAATCATGAGAAAGGGTTTGACTGAAGTAATGGGGGCTGCCCCTGAAGCCTTGTGGCAGTACAGCCCAGGTAAGTTGCTGAGACTGATGGGTGTCAGAGTCAGTCCAAGTGAAAGCAAAGAGAGCCTGGAATGAAGGGTGCAAAGGAATAGTAAAGGAAGTATGTTTGAGATCCGTAACAGAATAATGGGTTGTGGAGGGAGGCATTGAGAATAGGAGAGTATATGGGTTTGGCACCACTGGGTGGATGGGCAAGACAATTTGGTTAATAAGGCACAGATCCTGGACCAGCCGGTAAGACTTGTCCAGTGTTTGGACAAGTAGGATAAGACAGTTGTAAGGAGAGTTTGTAGGCTTTAAGAGGCCATGTTGTAACAGATGGGTGATAACAGGCTTTAACCTTTTTAAAGCCTGCTGTGGGATGGCATATTGGCACTGAGCGGGGTAAGGGTGATTAGGTTTTAGTGGGATGATAGGGGGTGCATGATCGGTTGCCAAGGAAGGAGTAGAAGTATCCCATACTTGTGGATTAAGGTAGGGAGGCACAAGGGGAGGATGTGAAGGAGGCTTTGAACTGGGGAAAAGGGCAGCAGAGAGGTTTGGCTGTAGCCCAGGAATAGTCAGGGAAGCGGATAATTTAGTTAAAATGTCTCGACCTAATAAGGGAACTGGACAGGTGGGCATAACTAAAAAGGAGTGTAAAAAAGAATGTTGTCCAAGTTGGCACAAAAGTTGGGGAGTTTTAAGCGGTTTTGAAGCTTCACTTCAATACCACAACAGTTATGGCGACAAGGGAAACAGGCCCTTGAAAAGAAGGTAATGTGGAGTGGGTAGCATCCATATCGATTAAACAGGGGATGGACTTACTCTCCACTGTGAGAGTTACCCGAATTCCGCACCTGTGATGGTCCAGGGGGCTTCCAAGGTGATTGGGCAGTGTCAGTCTTCAGCCGCTAAGCCAAGCAGATCTGGGAAGGAGCCAGTCAGAGAGCCTCGGGCCAGAGGTTTAGGGGCTCTAGGAGTGGCTGCCAGGTGAGCTGGGCAGTCGGATTTCCAGTGGGTCCCTGCACAGATGGGACATGGCTTGGGAGGAATCATGGGCGGCAGGCATTCCTTGGCCCAGTGGCCAGATTTCTGGCACTTGAAGCAAGATCCTGATGGAGGAGGTCCTGTAGGAATGCCTGACCATGCTGATTAGGTGTTTTGAAGTTCTTGGGTGCTGGAGGTCTGGCTGGGTTTTGTCTCAGAGCAGAGGCAAGTAACTGTAACTCAGAAATGTATTGTCGCTTGGCTGCCTCCTCTCTATTGTTGAACACCTTGAAGGTGAGGTTGATTAATTCCTGTTGTGGGGTTTGAGGGCCAGATTCCAATTTTTGAAGCTTTTTTCTAATGTCAAGAGCTGACTGGGTGATAAAATGCATACTGAGAATAAGATGGCCTTCTGGCCCTTCAGGGTCTAGGGCTGTAAAGTGCCCCAGGGTTGCTGCCAAATGAGCCATGAACTAGGCTGGGTTTTTACCTTTACCTTAGGTAGTTTATTTAAGTTTGTCATAATTAACAGCTCTGTAAGTTGCCTTTTTAAGACCTTCAACTAGGCAAGAGACCATGTAATCTCACCTAGCTATACCTAGGGAGCCTGTCTGGTATTTCCATCGGGGATCTTCTTAGGGAAACTGCCCTGATGCCTTCTTGAAGGTCTGGCTCATGATGCCAGTGGATGTCAGTGTGAGATTGGGCTAGGGTATAAACTCTTTCCCGCTCATCTGGGGAAAGGGTAGAAGTTAGGATGACATTTAAATCACTCCAGGTTAAATTGTAGGACTGGGTTAAATACTGGAATTCCTGTATATATTTAATGGGGTCTGATGAGAAGGAGCCTAAGCATTGATTAATTTGGGAAAGGTCTGATACAGAAAATAGTACATGCACTCTGATGATGCCCTCACCTCCAGCCACCTCACAAAGAGGAAACTGTTGGGCAGGTGGGGGAGTATTTGCCACAGAACAAAATTGTAACCCAGACCGAGTGTGGGGAGGGGAGGTGACAGAAGGGTTGTAAGGTGGAGGAGCGGGGGCTGAGGAAGAATTGGGACTTGATTCAGCCTGCTGAGGAGTGGCCTGGGGAGGGGGAGAGAGGTCAGAGGGGTCTGCAAAAAAGGAGGATTCAGAAGACTCAGCAGAACTTGGAGTTGGGACCAAAGGGACAGGCGGGAGGGAAAGAAGGAAGATTTGGGACAAGTCACATTGGAAACAAAGATTAGGGAGGGAATGAAGTGTAAAAAATGCCTGAACATAGGGCACCTCAGACCGTTTGCCCATTTTATGACAAAAATTATTTAGATCTTGTAGGATGGGGAAATCAAAAGTGCCAATGTCTGGCCATTTAGAGCCATTATCAAGTTTGTATTGGGGCCAAGTGGTGTTGCAGAAGAAAATATGACGCTTAGGTTTTAGATCAGGTGAGAGTTGAAGAGGTTTCAAATTTTTAAGAACACAGGCTAAAGGGGAAGAAGGAGGAATGTTGAGTGGAAGGTTGCCCATAGTAAAAAGGTAAGTTTAGAGAAAAGAGGGGTAGAGACATGGAGGGGGTGGGGGTGATACTTGCCACCCAGAGGAGGCGGTACTTGCCACCAAGGTGGAGGATCAAGGCAGGCATCCCTGCGGTGATCGAACACCACTGGAATGTGAGTGAATAATCAGGCAGGCATCCCTGCAGTGATTAGACACCAAGGGAAGACTGTCTTCCCGAGTCAGTGACTGGTGCTGGAGTTTTGGGTTCACGGATAAAACACGTCTCCTCTGTCTCTACCAGCAAAGGAATGGATCTGAAATTAAGGGAAGGGAGAGATTGAAGGGTGGCACCGAAATTGAAAGGAGAAAGAGGTTGAGGGATACTGAGAGAGGTTGGAGAAGAGAGTAAAAAGAGGCCGCTTACCCAATTTAAAATTAGTGAGGTGTTTCTTGGGCTGGTCTGAGGACCCGAGGTCATAGGTGGATCTTCTCATGGAGGAAAGAGCAGGGGGACAGGTGACTGATCTCCCAAGGGAGGTCCCCAGGTCTGAGTCACAGCACCAAATGTCACATGATTCTGTGTGAAGAGAGTCCACCAACAGGCTTTGTGTGAGCAACAAGGCTGTTTATTTCACTTGGGTGCAAGTGGGCTGAGTCCAAAAAGAGAGTTAGCAAAGGGAGATGGGGTGGGGCAGTTTTATAGGACGGGGGTAAGCAGCGGAAAGTTACAGTTAAAGGTGGTTATCTATTGTCAGCAGAGGAGGGGGTCACAAGATACATGGTGGGGACATCATAAGACTCATTGTCCAGAAGAAAAATGTCATGAGGTCGATCGATCAGTTGGGGAAGGGCAGGAACAAGTTATAATGGAATGTCATAAGGTTGGTCAATCAGTTTCACTTTTTTTTTTTGTAGTTTTAGGTTGCCCCAGACTTATTGGCTCCTGCAGGCCATCTGGACATATATGTGCAGGTCACAGGGGTTACAATGGCTGAGCTTCAGCTCAGAGGCCTGACAAATTAGATTAATAATAAGAACTTAAACATTTTGTCAGAAAAATAGAAAGTGTAATGCCTTTTAGTTCACATGACTTTAGCGATCTTTGGGAAATAAAGACAGTTTTAAAGATTATTGATAAAATACAATTGTCTTCAAAATGTAAACATGTTCTAAATTATGTTCAAATATTAGATTTTCTAAATGCTTTATGGTCATAAACTGCTTCTTTGGCTTTTGAAAATTGTTTAACTTGCCTGCCTTCTAGCCACGTAAGTCCTGAGGATCTGTGGAGTTGGCCATGACCTAGCTATGCTGGAAACAGTCAAACTTTATCAGAACATAACGTACCAGGCATTAAAGTTAAAATTGCTAAGAGTTGCCATTGTAACATGCAATTAAGACTATTAGAAACAGTTTTACATGCAAGGTGTGTACAAATAATATAATGTGTTTTTAATTTTTTTAAGGTTATAAAAAATTTTTGCTTCTTTAAAATTTCTGAGTCATCATTTTGGCAAAATAAATAATTTATGATAATCTGGAATTCCAAAACCAAACTTCAGTTTCAAAATTGTCTTTCCTAATGCCTGGCTTTCTGGATGGATCACAGGGCCCATGAAAACATCGAGAAAAGAAGTAAACAGGATTATTTGATGTATTTAGGTACATGGGATTGCCAAAATGATGTTCAATATTCTTTAGGTTATATTGTTGTGAATAGTACTTACATATATTTTGAAATTATATGGGATTTCTAAAATTCTAATGTCTAATATATGCTACCAATCACAATTATAGTTATTATATTAAGTTATTGTAAACCACAGAAACAACCAAATTTCCTTGTATAACACTACTAACCCAAGTAAAACCAAAAATTAATTAAATATCAAGAAAATACTGTTAAACCAGCTAATACCAAAATTGTTTAAAATGGTTTATAACCAATGCTTGACCCCATATTCCTGGGAAAACAATTAAAGCTTTAGGTGCATTTGGTCACCGGGTGGCCATTAAACATTTTATAAAGATATTTCATTCAATTATAATTTTCAGTGCATGTTTTCTGGTTGTATAATAGATTTCTCGTGCAAGAGGGCTGGTGTTATAATGGTAGATTATTATGCTACAGTGTATTTTCACCAGGTAAAGAAAGCCTTCTATGGTTTGAATCTTCTGGAAACATCAGAGAAAGACTGTCCTTGCCATCCATACTATAACAAAACTTCAGGACTTTGGGCTTCGGGTTCATGGTTTCACAACTGAGAAGGGTTCGTCCACCGTTTTGGAACTGTGTACCCACTGGAACCCTTGAGGTAAAGCTGACCAGGGAAATTTCTCCCAAGAGGAAGATGGCATCCTTGATGTGAACAGCTTTTCCCAAGTTCACAGATTAAGACTTCTACTGTCACAAAACTCTGATCTTTGAATGTTTTTTCTTGTTTATGCCTCTATGAACAATACAAGTGGAAAGGGGGTCTGTTACGTTCACTAATGGGGTGTACTTTTGTGAAGGAGTTTGCAGCCATCTTTATACATGGATAACCTTGTACTTTGATAGATAAATGATGAAGGCACAATGTAGATAAGAAACTTTAATGTTGCCTCATATGTACATATGTTGCCTCATAATCAGTCAAAACCAAAACATTGATTCACTCCTCTTAACCCACATCATGGGTTAAAGAGAACATTAACAGAAGGCCTTCACTCTTCTAAAAGGGCATCATTTTTTAGGTCCTTTTTCCATGGTTCAAAGTAAAAGAAGCAATGATTAGAAATGTATCCGTCATGGTAGGCTCTATAGAAAATTCTACCGTAAAGGCTACAGTTACACAACAAACTCTAAATTCTCCTGTGAAAGTTGTGATAGAATTGTCTGAACAAAGAGTACGTGTGCAGCTGCTGGCACTTGTGGCCTATGGAGAAATACGTTAAATGAAGATTATAGAAATTCAGTGGTAGGGGATTAACAAAGAGACTGCTTAGTTAAGTGAGTAAACTCTTTATCTAGTTAATTCTTTGATCCATTTGATTTTAGGAGGTTCAATTTATGGGTGTGGGATATGATGAGGTTTCTCTTCAAATAACCCGATCAATCTTTTATTCTTTAATTCATAGTTACCCCCCTTTTACCTTTTTGTCCTTTTTTTTTTCCTTTTTGCCTTTGTTAGATGCCCAGGCACACCACAGTAACAGGCATTATCAGTACCAGCTCACATTCCTTTCCTTATTTGGAAAGAGGACTAACTTCCTAGCTCATTACAGACACCCCTTCCCCTTTCCTCTCTGCTTTCTTTTACGTGCCCACCTTATCTAAAAAAAAATCAAATATTTACCCAACCGGGATTAGTTTAGATTATACAAACCAACCCTAGCCAATGGGGAAAGGGTACAGGGGCAGGAATTGTGTTAGGAATAAAGGCTCTCGTGCCCCTTTGTTCAGGTGTGTTCTCATGGCGACTGACCAAGGGGGCACCCCTCTGTGCAGAAGTAAAATTGCTTTGCTAAGAATCCTTTGTGTGAGTGTTCAATTTCCTTAGGGTTTTGAGGGTTATTTCTGAAATGGAGACCTTGGATAAGGAGCATACTCCAAACTCTTGCTATTATCCTCCTAGTATTCATAACAATAGTCTCCAAGGTGCATTATACTCTCTCAAAGGTTTTAAATGTTTGCATGCAGCTATCTCTAGAATGTCATATGGTTTCTCTTCACCTGTAATAACAAGAGCTGAAAGAAATGTGCAACCATGAGGACACCATAACCTATAAATGACGTGCTGAGACCGGAAACCAAAAATGATGGTAATTGAGAGTGGCGCTAAGGCCCTAAGTATTGGTTACACTCTCACCTAAGTGAGAGCCTGATCAAAAAGAAGAGATTTTTTTTTAAACGAAATTATGGGAGGCCATTGTTTTGGACTGAGCTCATGAACTAGGCCCCCAACAAACCAAGCCAAACAAAATGGAGTCACTCGTGCTAAGATTTTAAGGAAACATATAGATTCTAGAACAGACCAGGTTTTGTTTTTTCTCCTGCAAATCTCCATAACAAACATTTCTGACAGTATAGGTATCCATCCCCTGAAGTTCCCATTAAATATTTTAACCAAATTCATTCCCTCTTGCCTAGAGACCATCAAGCTTCAGGTGATCATGCAACAAAGGCTCTAAGCAGTTCCAGTTGAAGACATCACCCCTGGCCATCAAGAAGCTACCCTGCCTCCACTAGACAGAGCACAGCAAGTGTTCCATGGTCCCCAATAGGTAGGGACTACACCCCAAGTCAGCATGAAGCAGTTACAAAAAAGACCATAGGTCCCTCTGCCTCCTGTAAAGATTTGTGGAGATCACATCTCTCAGGGGGAAATGAGGCAGGAAAATAGGGTCTGGAGCCAGGGAACATAAGGCTGATTCACACTTCAGCTGAAACAGGAAATGCCCTCTCCATAGCATATACACAGTAAATGTCTTTGTTACTTTACTTCATCCTCTCCATTTACATAGGGAGTACCCAAAGTAACCAGTGGAATCCTCTAGGGGGTAGTTAAACTCCCCAAAATTCTGTAATGGGACCTTTGAGCCCCTATTCTCAGGCTGCTCCCACACTGTGTAGTGTACTTTCATTTTCAAGAAAACCCTTCATTCCTTCCTTGCTTTGTTTTGGTGTTTTGTCCAACTCTTTGTTCAAGATGCCAAGAACCTCACAGCCTCCACCACTAACAGTTTGGGGAAGGGGTAGGAGTGGCTAGGCAGTGGGTGCTTACTGCTGATTGACTGTGGTGCAATCACCCTATAATTGCACCCCCAAGCAATCAGCAGCAGGGACTCATTGATCCCCCTGTGGCTGAATCACTTCTAGGTGGGGCTACAGGAGTGGTTGGTGGGTCCAGGTGGAGCCATCATCAGTGTCAGAAATGCAAAAAAATCTGCAAAGATATGTCAAAAGGCCAATCTTAGCTTCTGTGGTAGGGATGTTATCTGTAGGAGTAATTGGAGAGGTTGCATATCTTGTGCCCTCTGGAATAATGTCTGGCAATCATTTATGTCTACACTTAGCAGAATTCAGTCCCCTCTATTCTCCTAGACTGGTGGTTTCTCATTAGCTTTCCAAAGGCAGTTGAGTTTTAGGGAAAGGCTATTATCATTTAAACTATAAACTAAATGTCTACCAAAGCTAGCCCAGCCTAAACCCAGGAATAATTAAGGCAGCTTGAAGGCCAAAAGCAAGAGGGAGTTTGGTTGATCAGATCTGCCCCACTGTTAAAATTTTCTCTCTGTTATAATTATTGCAAAGGCAGTTTCACTGATTTTTAGAGCATTGATGGTAAAATTATCATCAATCAGAGGATCAATTCTCAATGAGTCGGCCCTGGACCTGGTGCTTTTGTCAAACTCCAGGAACTGATTTCAGGTTTATTTAGTGGAGTAAAGGTCCAAAGTTTAAGCTGGTAAGTCATTAATTTAAGATATATTAGAAGGTTCTTTGGCTGCATCTCCCCCTTCTTTCCCTGGATAGGAAGGGGATACAGAAGATCTGGCTCCTATTTAGTTGTGTCTTTGGTATTAGAAACCTCAGAGAAAACAGACTGACTGCCTGCTGATGTGAGCTGTCTGATGCCACATTTTACATAAGGCTAGTTAATACATTCATTATGGTGAAATGGGATACTGACAGGTCACTTTTTCATTAAACAACCTTGCAGTCACTTTATTCTGGTTAATATTGTTTTTAAAAGTCTACATATTAGTTTTATCAGAAGTTCAACTCCTCCATCCTGGCCAGTCTTCAATAGCCTACTACGTCTCTGTTTAGGCCAAGTGAATACGGTTTCCACTGCCCAGTTGTTTCCCCTGAACAAATAAAAATACCTAGCACGGTGGAAAACTCAGTTGCATAAAAACATCTTCTGGAGAGCTTTATCCATCACTATCTGCTATTATTTGATAAATTATCTTTGGGGATAAATGGCTCTATTAAATATATCATCTATTGGTAACACTGAAGACTATTAAATGTAAAAACTACTCACACTTTATTGTAGGTTTCTCAATCAACAGTTATTTAAATTATGTAATCAATTTGATGACATAAAACATTACATAAAAAACAAAAACAATATATTCATTATAGCCATATTGATAGCAACAAGAGGGAGCCAAATGCCTACACAGATGGGGTGGATCCCTGGTGAAACCCCACCCTCAGGCCAACAACAGCATGAAGGCTAAAGGACCAGATTTGGATGAAACCTGTAACCCAGAGTGAGAACTTCTGTTCCTATCTGCCTGCCCTTGCCCAGTTGATTCTTTCTGATTAATGCCTTTTAACCCATTGAATATTGCCTCTTCCAATACTACCTATGGCCTGCCCCTTCCCCTTTCTGAGTCCATAAAAAGCCCTGGATTCAGCCATATTGGGTAGACTTTCCCGCCTTCGGGTAGGGGGACCACCCCTGCATTCCCTCTCCACTGAAAGCTGTTTTATCACTCAATAAAACTCCCTGCCTTGTTCACTCTTTGATTGTCAGTGCATCCTCATTTGTCTTGGGCATGGGACAAGAACTCAGTTACTGTTGCACAAGCCACACTCAGCAGGGCAGGCTGAGTGGGCAGGCTATCTCCTACAGCAGGTAGCTTGATCAAGTGAGGCCTGGGGCAGAGCATAGCCAGCCAGAGGTCCTTGGCTTGCTAAACGACTGAGAAGAAAATCCTGCATCAATATGTATATGTCCACCCTCATCAAATTGTACACTTTATTTTAAGTATTTGCATTTTTAATGTCAATTGTACTTCAACAAAGCTTTAAATAATTAAAGATTAAAAAACTTGAAGGATACTAGGAACATAGTGTAGTAAATGTGAATACATTTCTCCTTAATCATGCCTGTCCTCGCTCCAGATTGCCAGGAGCATGTTGGGGTCTGAGTGGATTGCTGAAGATGACCCACATGGCTTATATAACTCCCAAGACAGTGGCAGCCAGGGATATTTCTGTGGCGACCTCCAGACCACAGAGGGCTTGTAGATTGCCTTGGAGTTGTGTTTCAGGCTTCTGTTAGAGAAGCTATATGAGAAATTGTAGCAGCTGAAACCATAAGACAAGGTTTTCATTATTACAGATTTTCTTTGGAGATAATGATGTGGGCAATAATTATTGTATTTGAATAGATCCCTTTTTGAGGCAAATTTTTTCACTCATTTAAAAAAAGGTACAATCTTAAAAGACAGTACAAAAATCTACACCTGTGACAAAATTTTACAGAATTACACATAGACACACATGTGAAAGTAAACCTGATGAAATCTGCATAATTTTGAGAAATAGTATCAATGACAATTTCTGGTTGTGTTATTAATTGTAGTATAGTTAGGAAAGATATTATCACTGGAGAAAGTTGGGTGAAAAGGTAGATGGGATCTTTCTGTATTATTTCTCACAACTGCACATTAACTTACAATTGTATCCAAAAGTTTATTTTTCTGTTGTTTTTTTTTTCTTTAGACGGAGTCTTGCTCTGTCACCCAGGCTGGAGTGTAGTGGTACGATCTCGGCTCACTGCAACCTCTGCCTCATGGGTTCAAGTGATTCTCCTGCCTCAGCCTCCTGAGTAGCTGGGATTACAGGTGCATGCCACCACGCCTGGCTAATTTTTGTGTTTTTAGAGAGACGGGGTTTCACCATGTTGGTCAGGCTGGTCTAGAACTCCTGACCTCGTGATCTGCCCACCTCAACCTCCCAAAGTGCTGGGATTAAAGGCGTGAGCTACCACGCCCGGCCTTTGGTTTGTTTTTTAAAGAATATACAATGACCTTGAGTCATCCCTAAAAGATGCCAGCCTTAATCAGAAGCCATTAGGAACAGCAAGAGAAGAGACCTGAGAAAAATGAAAAGAAATCACCTCTACACATTACGGTCAAATTTATTTTGTAGCAAAGAACTCAACGAAAAGAAATCTAAGCACTCAGACCTAGATAAATTGATGGCTGTATTATGGACAAGATGAAATCACTAGACCCAAAAAGCAAAGTCTGTCTAGTCATTGGTAGCTTTTCCAATTAGAACAGGCAGCAAAGGGCACTCCTCCCATGGCCCCTTCATCAGAGGAGCTTTCCTTCACTTCTTACCTGGACATCAAGGCTCTGTTTCTCCACCTCTAACTTCAGTTCAGCTGCCTGGGTTGCTGGAGGATCAATCGTGTTCCAGCCTGAACATCCCTGCTGTCAGGGGTGTTTCTGATCTATGACATCTTTCAGTCAAAACAAGCAATTTTTATCCACCAAATGGGCAGTCTTTGGAGGATTCACTATGTTCCAGGCATTCTAAGAAGCACTTTACACTCACTTCCCAATTTAACCACTGCACCAATCTTATGAGGTACTTACAAGTTACAGCTCAGGAAGGTGAGGCCCAGACTGGTTACATAGCACACTGGATGACACAGGTCACAGGGCAGTGCTGGCGCCAGAGCCCAGGCCTGTCTGTCTTTGGAGCAGGGGCTCATCACCACTGCACCCTGCTGCCTTGTCCTGATGCCAGCCAGTTAGTACCAAACCCTGATTCAGTTTTACTGAGTCCTGAGCAAAGACAATCCACAAAGCTCACGACAGCTCCATCCCAGGGGCACATGAAATCCATTGGTTTAAAAAGCTATGGTGAGCTTTTTTTTCCTGTAACACCGCTGCCCCCACCCCACCTCAACCAGAACACTGCAGAATATGTATTTCCCCAGGCCAGCCTCTGTCTAGAATGCCTGCTGTCCTCCACGAGGCGGTGCTGACTTCAGAGAATTTTCCTATTCCTCTCACCTGGGCTCATCCCTGTGTGCCCTGATCTGCCTGTCCATGTGCAGCTGCAGCACATGCTTGATGCCTGTCTAACCAGAGCATTCTCAGCCATTACAGTGACTCAGTGTCACTGTGGGTGGAATGAGATGACAGACATCCTGCAGGTCACAGAAGCACCATTGGGTAAAATGAAAGCAGCTTCTGCTCTTCCTCTTCCAGTAGCTCACATTTGACTCCCAAATCCTTTTCAAATTGAGAAATATATGGGTGTTTTATTTCATATTTCACATTTTTCTTGTGATTTGAAATCTCCTACCTAATAGTTACTCAATTTTAAAAAAAGCAAAATACAAAACTGCCCCCAAATCTCTGTGCTGCTGTTAATGATCTTCCCTTAGGGTATGGTGCTCAGAAAAGCAATGGCTAATAATCAGACCAGTTCCTATCCTATCTTCAGGAACCATCTACATAGTTTCCATTTCGTGAGAAGCACCAAAAACCCATCTGTAATTCTGCTATGAGCTGCCTGGCGCTGATTCTTAATTTTGCAACCCCTCAGCTCACCACAAGAGACAGCGTCCTATAGTTCACTGCTGCCACTTGGGTAGGGAATAAAAATAATAACAGGTCTTCCAGACTCCAGTGTCCAACCCGACACATTTTTAACACCCCTTGCAGGGAATCCATCTCTCTCTCTCTCCTTTCTGTCCCTCCATCAGGTCAAACTTTTGCACATGTGTTGGCATATTTCATGCTTCTGTTAAATCAGAGTATTGTCTTTCTTATCCAGAGGTTTAGAAACAAAGCAATTTGAGCTGCTAGAAGATAAGGTTATGACTTCCTGTTAGAGTTTATCCATTCTGAGGTTCATTTTTACAATTCTGTGAAAGTGCTTCGATTGATTGCCAGAGCAGACACAGCAGTTCCTAATCTGAATGTTTCAGAACCGATTGAGAGCCCTGATTCAGCCACTGGGATAAAGGCCAAGCTGTCAGAACTTGTTTTGCTTTATTACAGGAGAAGGCTAACGTAGGTGGGTGAGGAGGCTGCAAGGCAGGGATTACACTTTCTGAAACTGCAGCCTTCCGGGAGGGGGTGTGAAAGCAATCACAACAATGAACATGAAAAGTTTAATGGTGTTGTTTGATTGAGACTTCGAAAGGTGAGACTGAAACACAGCACAATGAGTTCATAGGTTGCCTTTTTTTTTTCATTATTTCTTTTTTCCTTCAACAGGTTTTCTTTTCTGTAGCAAAGTGACTGAAGTAAAGTGGATGTTAGGAGTTGTCAAAATATTAGAAGAGCTGGAAGTAAAGTAATAAAGAGGGACAGTCGTTCAAACATTATAAGCAGGATTTTCCATGAAAGAAAAGAAAGAGGATAGATATATTGATTTGTATTTTCATTGATTATTATAGTACAGTAGGTATCCATGGGTTTCTCTGATGGCCAAGAATATAAAACTAGGCCAAATAGCATGGTTTCTTCCACTTAAAGCCAGAAAACACCTTTGGCAGAAACAAAATTCGAAGGTGGAAAGTCACTGTTGAATTGAGATATAATTAGCTTGGATGTCCAACAACTTGTAGCAATATCATCTAGTAAATCTAAGTCAACACCAATCTATTGACTCAGAAGTCTCCCTTCTAGGTATACCCCCAAGATAAATTTGTTCTTCAAAAAAAAATGTGATTTCTTCATAAGAGCCACATCTGAAAACAACAAAAATGCCCACAAATAAGAAAACAAATTAACACAACACAGAGTGTTCATACTCTTGAATATTGCAATATAGCAAAAACTGAATATAGCAATAGAAATGAAGTATTTCTACAAAGAGCAATACGCATAAATCTCCCAAACATTAAAAAAAAGAGCGGGCCGGGCGCGGTGGCTCACGCTTGTAATCCCAGCACTTTGGGAGGCCGAGGCGGGCGGATCACGAGGTCAGGAGATCGAGACCACGGTGAAACCCCGTCTCTACTAAAAAATACAAAAAATTAGCCGGGCGTGGTGGCGGGCGCCTGTAGTCCCAGCTACTCGGAGGCTGAGGCAGGAGAATGGCGTGAACCCGGGAGGCGGAGCTTGCAGTGAGCCACTGCACTCCAGCCCGGGCGACAGAGCGAGACTCTGTCTCAAAAAAAAAAAAAAAAAAAAAAAAAGCAGGAGAAGCCAAACACAAAATAATCTATAGTGAATTATTCCCTCCATATGAATTCCAAAAATACCTAAAATTATTGGAGATTAATTATCCTCACCCCTTCTCTGAAGGGAGAGGTAGAAGTTGGGAATTCATGGGGAAGGCATGGGGAAACATTCTGATATTCTGTTCATATTCTATATTCTGAATAATTAAGTATTCTGGAAGGGGTTACATAGGTGCACAGCATTATGCAAATCTTCGTCTAGGTATAGTCTCAAGATTTGGGCATGTTAATATATGAATGTTACACTTCAGTTAAAACAGTTCAGTTTCTTTTGAATTCCCCTCAAATAACAATATAAATGATAATAGTTAGCAATTACTGAAACTTTATTATGATGAGTTTTGCATAAATCTCATCACTTTCTCCCTAGAATGAAGTCTATTGCATAGAAATTTTTAATTCCCAATTCACAGATTTAAAAAACTAAGGTTTAGAGAGGCTGACCATTTACCCAAGATTCCACAGCAGGTTAAGTAGCAAAGCCAGGACTGGAACCTAGTTTGCAGTGAGCTGATCTAAAGAGAAGCAACTGGAAGCAAAGAAGATGCAACTGGTTGGTGTTACTTTACCTTCCTCCAGAAATGATGCAAATGTGTTTTCAGGAAGGCAGTATGTTTTGTGTGTGTGTGTGTGTGTGTGTGTATGCACGCCTGCCTGTGTGTAAGCCTTCTATTGACAACACTTTCTGCCTTGACTGTAGTCAAAAAAATGAAAACACATGTTCAACTTGACAAAGTCTATTTTGTGATACATCTCCTTTTTCTTGGAGCTGAGGACACAGGTAAGCCATGTGACCAATACGTTCCCAGCAAGTTTTCCATGCAGAGATGAGTGATGGCCAGGAGCAGGAGACACACACACTGACCATGACCTTGACTGACTACCAGACCTCAGTCTAAGCAGGGTAAGTCTTGATCACCCAAGAGTTTGACAAATGTAGCTCTTTAAGCACATCTGCCCCATAGGTTAGGTAAATAGGGATTATGTGGAGATGAATTATAGCAAGATGATTTTCAAATACTCAGATAAACATAAAGTTAGATAAACATACGTTTCACTCCAAAAGTCAGTTATATATTGGATTCTTAGGACATGTTTAAAGTAAATTATTAAATTGCCTTTATTGGTTCTCATCCCCATGGTAGTATTTCAACTCCCAGAAAGTTTTGGAAGTCCTTGGGGAAATTTGTGATTTTTACACTAACCCAAGAGCACTTTTGGCACTTCATGAATGGGGATAGGGGATTTTGAATACACTAAAGTGAATGAACAGTCCCAGACAGTAGAGTCATGTCAGCCCATATATCTATAATGCCTCCTCGGAGGATCTCTGCAACAGAGATCAACAGAGGCAATGAGGCACTCTGTTCTAGTTGGAAATTCCTTACTCCTACAGGTGAAACCACTTAACCATCTCGTTACAATGGTAGAATTGCATCCATCTATACGCAGATCATATATATATATATTTTTTTACTATATGAATGTTTCCAGTCTTCCTCCTACCCCTAACTCAACATTCCCGAATGCCTTGCCAAGTTTCCAATGTTTCTAACATTCCTGAGTGTTCCTGCCTCAACAGATGTTCTTCGTTGTACTTTCTCAGAAGAGAATCAGGAGGACAGAAGCTAAAATGGTAATGAAAAGAGGCATATATGCAGAAGATAATTTTTCAAAAAGTTGGGAGCAGAAGTGGAACAGCTGTGGAAGAAGGGTCAAAGTTAATCCCCTCTTCCAAAGAGCCAGCATATCAAGTCTTTTTCAGGAACCATGAGTATTAGCAGATGCATGAAGAGAACCGATTCCCAGCTATGCATGTAGCCAATCCAACCAACTTTTTCACACCTTTTGTTAGGGTAGATTCCTTAACATGCTGATCAGAGAGGGCACCCATCCTATCCAGGGAGACATGGTACAAAGAAGCTTCTTGAAGCACATAGTCATCAATCAGTCTTACACATATTTGCAGGAGAACACAGGTGCTATCTCACATTTTTAGCTCTATGAATGAGTAAAGCAACAAGTGATTTATGTGTCCTGTCAAACAAGAACCTCCCCCCAAAATGCATAATCTTCTAGTATCTCCTATAATTCTAGGCATATATTTTATGTATGATACTGGTGATATTCCTTCTTTTGATTCTTTTATCTCTTTATAGCACTGGTTACCATAGAGACAAAGATAACACTGCCCTGGGCAATGCTTATGGAAATTTATCAGTAAAAGTGAACATCAATTTATTAGGTAGTGACTTTTCCTGTTCACACAATTAACTCTCAGAAGGTAGCCTGTTTATGAAACATAGATAAATAAGCTACATGGGTGAAGTCACTGTTCACGTGCTCAAGCATTCAGATGGCTAGACAATTAAAAGTAAACGTCCTATGCTATTATTCAATATTGACTCTTCTAAAAATTCAGTATCTAGTTTGATGTATTTCTAGATCCCAATTACTCAGCAGCTAAATGTTTAAATTGCTTCACACCTTAGCTTTCAATAACTGTGAAATATTTTCAGCCTCTAGTGTTTAAAACAGGCTACGAATTCTTGTTTTTGTTGCTACGGTGATCTATAGTGTCACCATTGTAATAACCACATCAAATGCAGGCATTAAGTAGCAATGTAATACCTCTATATAATTTAACACCAACTATTTATAACAATCTGTGATATAATTGAAAATATTTCATAAGGAAATTTAAAGTAAATAAATTACCCCAAGACTGAAACATATCCTAATGCTGTCCCTCCCCCCTCCCCCCACCCCACAACAGTCCCCGGAGCGTGATGTTCCCCTTCCTGTGTCCATGAGTTCTCATTGTTCAATTCCCACCTATGAGTGAGAACATGCGGTGTTTGGTTTTTTGTCCTTGCGATAGTTTACTGAGAATGATGTTTTCCAGTTTCATCCATGTCCCTACAAAGGACACGAACTCATCATTTTTTATGGCTGCATAGTATTCCATGGTGTATATGTGCCACATTTTCTTAATCCAGTCTATCGTTGTTGGACATTTGGGTTGGTTCCAACTCTTTGCTATTGTGAATAGTGCCGCAATAAACATACGTGTGCATGTGTCTTTATAGCAGCATGATTTATAGTCCTTTGGGTATATACCCAGTAATGGGATGGCTGGGTCAAATGGTATTTCTAGTTCTAGATCCCTGAGGAATCGCCACACTGACTTCCACAATGGTTGAACTAGTTTACAGTCCCACCAACAGTGTAAAAGTGTTCCTATTTCTCCACATCCTCTCCAGCACCTGTTGTTTCCTGATTTTTTAATGATGGCCATTCTAACTGGTGTGAGATGGTATCTCACTGTGGTTTTGATTTGCATTTCTCTGATGGCCAGTGATGATGAGCATTTCTTCATGTGTTTTTTGGCTGCATAAATGTCTTCTTTTGAGAAGTGTCTGTTCATGTCCTCTGCCCACTTTTTGATGGGGTTGTTGGTTTTTTTCTTGTAAATTTGTTTGAGTTCATTGTAGATTCTGGATATTAGCCCTTTGTCAGATGAGTAGGTTGCAAAAATTTTCTGCCATTGTGTAGGTTGCCTGTTCACTCTGATGATAGTTTCTTTTGCTGTGCAGAAGCTCTTTAGTTTAATGAGATCCCATTTGTCGATTTTGGCTTTTGTTGCCATTGCTTTTGGTGTTTTAGACATGAAGTCCTTGCCCATGCCTATGTCCTGAATGGTATTGCCTAGGTTTTCTTGTAGGATTTTAATGGTTTTAGGTCTAACATATAAGTCTTTAATCCATCTTGAATTAATTTTTGTATAAGGTGTAAGGAAGGGATCCAGTTGCAGCTTTCTACATATGGCTAGCCAGTTTTCCCAGCACCATTTATTAAATAGGGAATCCTTTCCCCATTTCTTGTTTTTGTCAGGTTTGTCAAAGATCAGATAGTTGTAGCTATGCGGCATCATTTCTGAGGGCTCTGTTCTGTTCCATTGATCTATGTCTCTGTTGTGGTACCAGTACCATGCTGTTTTGGTTACTGTAGCCTTGTAGTATAGTTTAAAGTCAGGTAGCGTGATGCCTCCAGCTTTGTTCTTTTGGCTTAGGATTGACTTGGCGATGCGGGCTCTTTTTTGGTTCCATATGAACTTTAAAGTAGTTTTTTCCAATTCTGTGAAGAAAGTCATTGGTAGCTTGATGGGGATGGCATTGAATCTATAAATTACCTTGGGCAGTATGGCCATTTTCACAATATTGATTCTTCCAACCCATGAGCATGGAATGTTCTTCCATTTGTTTGTATCCTCTTTTATTTCATTGAGCAGTGGTTTGTAGTTCTCCTTGAAGAGGTCCTTCACATCCCTTGTAAGTTGGATTCCTAGGTATTTTATTCTCTTTGAAGCAATTGTGAATGGGAGTTCACTCATGATTTGGCTCTCTGTTTGTATGTTATTGGTGTACAAGAATGCTTGTGATTTTTGTACATTAATTTTGTATCCTGAGACTTTGCTGAAGTTGCTAATCAGCTTAAGGAGATTTTGGGCTGAGACAATGGGGTTTTCTAGATATACAATCATGTCATCTGCAAACTGGGACAATTTGACTTCCTCTTTTCCTAATTGAATACCCTTTATTTCCTTCTCCTGCCTGATTGCTCTGGCCAGAACTTCCAGCACTATGTTGAATAGGAGCGGTGAGAGAGGGCATCCCTGTCTTGTGCCAGTTTTCAGAGGGAATGCTTCCAGTTTTTGCCCATTCAGTATGATATTGGCTGTGGGTTTGTTGTAGATAGCTCTTATTATTTTGAGATACGTCCCATCAATACCTAATTTATTGAGAGTTTTTAGCATGAAGGGTTGTTGAATTTTGTCAAAGGCCTTTTCTGCATCTATTGAGATAATCATGTGGTTTTTGTCTTTGGTTCTGTTTATATGCTGGATTACATTTATTGATTTGCGTATGTTGAACCAGCCTTGCATCCCAGGGATGAAGCCCACTTGATCATGGTGGATAAGCTTTTTGATGTGCTGCTGGATTCGGTTTGCCAGTATTTTATTGAGGATTTTTGCATCAATGTTCATCAAGGATATTGGTCTGAAATTCTCTTTTTTGGTTATGTCTCTGCCAGGTTTTGGTATCAGGACGATGCTGGCTTCGTAAAATGTGTTAGGGAGGATTCCCTCTTTTTCTATCGATTGGAATAGTTTCAGAAGGAATGGTACCAGTTCCTCCTTGTACCTCTGGTAGAATTCAGCTGTGAATCCATCAGGTCCTGGACTGTTTTTGGTTGGTAAGCTATTGATTATTGCCACAATTTCATAACCTGTTATTGGTCTATTCAGAGATTCAACTTCTTCCTGGTTTAGTCTTGGGAGGGTGTATTTGTCGAGGAATTTATCCATTTCTTCTAGATTTTCTAGTTTATTTGCATAGAGGTGTTTGTAGTATTCTCTGATGGTAGATTGTATTTCTGAGATACACCTAATGCTAAATGACGAGTTAATGGGTGCAGGAAATCAACATGGCACATGGATACATATGTAACAAACCTGCACATTGTGCACATGTACCCTAAAACCCTAAAGTATAATAAAAAAAAAAATAAAATAAAAAATAAATAAATAAATAGAAAAAAAAAAAAAGAAAAAAAAAGAAAATAAAATAAAAGCCTTTTTCACTGGGGTAAAATGAAAAAAAAAAAAAAAAAAAGACTGAAACATATAAATATCTGAGGGATGAGCATGAACACAGCAAGAAAAAAAATGATGATAAAAAAATCCATTTCTAATAGTTGGTGCAAATCTATGGTTAGTTGTAACCATACCAGTTTTTGTTTTCTATCTTGCAAATAGAAAAAATTAAACACATACAAATTATTAGGGCAGGAGGCATCAGGGCCTTTTTCTACAGGCTTCAGTGATGCATTGATAGTCATTAACTCTTGGAGCATGGGTTACTAGTCTTTGGCAATACTGAAGACTGAAGTTGTATGGTAGATTCCTTAATGTGCTGATGAGAGGGAGACTCTTCTCATCCAAGGAGACGTGGTACAAAGGAGATCCAAAGGGTTAAACTAGAAATAAGGTCGTTTCATATTTCCTTCCCGCTGTATGTTTTCATCCTGCTCGATGAAGAGACTTGCCTGTCTCTTCACAGCCAACTCCCAAGTGAAGATGAGTTGGAAACTGGTCAGATGCGGGGCCCTGAAACATGGACCACAGAGTGGGAGAGCCAGGGTAGGAGAGACAGAAGGTGAAGCAAGATGCTGAGAAGAAAAAGAATAAAATAATGTCCTGGAAAGCAAACATACAAATCCCTTTCTCATTCCCAAGAGAACATTAATTTGATTTAAGATTTCTTCTCTTTTTCCTTGTACTTCAGAAAAGCTGACCTAATTGCCAGCTCCAAGATGCATAAACTCAGGATCCTGTTGAAGACAATGTTTGATCCAAGGGTAAACACATGTCCTGAATTGCCTCAATCAGACTAAAGGAAGGGACCTTATAGTTTTGATTAGGGAAATGATTATTTCTCTCTCTTTTTGACTCTCTGTGATCAAGTGAGCACATAGATCAAATGAAACTTCTAGTGCAGGGCTCCCCAACCCTGGTCTGTGGCCTATTAGGAACCGGGCCACACACAGCAGGAGGTAAGCAGCAGATGAGCCAGTGAAGCTTTATCTGTATTTACAGCCACTCCCCATCACTTGCATTACCATCTGAGCTCCACCTCCTGTCAGAGCAGTGTAGGCATGAACCTGAATGTTAACTGCATATGCGAGGGATCTAGGTTGCATGCTCCTTATGAGAATTTAACGCATGATGACCTACCATGGTATCCCATCTCTCCCCAATGGGACCATCTAGGTGCAGGAAAACAAGCTCAGGGCTCCCACTGATTCTATATTATGGTGGGTGGTATACTTATTTCATATTACAATATAATAATAATAATAGAAATAAAGTGCGCAATAAATGTAATTTACTTGAATCATCCTGAACCCATCCCCCCAACCTGCCCCAGTCTGTGGAAAAATTATCTTCCATGAAACCAGTCCCTGGTACCAAATGGCTGGGGACTGCTGTTCTAGTGGACAGCTGAACAGAGAGATGAAAAGAGCCCTATGTATTAAGGATTTGGTTGAACAGCTGAAGTGACTGAAGTTGGAGGATTTCCTTCTTTGGGCTTTGCAATGTAAGCTACTGATTTTCGTGTTATTTTAAATAGGTGCGAGGCAGCCTTCTCAAGATCTATAGCTGGAAGCAGCATCTTGTCTGCTACAAGGCTAGAGCAGTTGAGTAAAATATCCATGTTCCCTTGATTCAAGGACCTTTCAGTTCTAGGGAAAATATGACATCTTTATGGTCTGGCCTTGAGCCTGAGGAGAACTGAGAAGTCACTCTAAGGAAGATGCTGTTCTGGAAGGGAAGCAGGACCCTAAAACACTTCAGTGCACGCTATAAAATGCTTGGGGCAAGTCAGATATGCGGAGTTGACTTGGAGGTCCTCTCTGGAGGACAACAAATGTGTTTCCTACTTTATCATGCCCCTAAAAGAAAGGCATGTAGTGGCGATGTCAGTCAGTGTGCTTTTTGTGGTTTCCAGTAAACAGCTGGAATAATTTGCGAAATCTTAAGGCTAGTACTAATACAGAACATTATTGCCACCCACAGCCCTGAAAGATAAGACAGTGGTTCTTACAACCTGGAGACCGAGAAGGCTGCCAGGCAGGGGCTGTGATTGCAGCTGAAAGATGCAGCCGGTCTTTAGCAACTCCACATGGAGGAAGCCAGGAAAATAAATACTCCAATCAATCACAATTTCTTTCTCTGCTATTTCTTGCCCATGCTCTGAATTTTTCAAAATCAACTGGAAGCTAGAAAGCAAGGGAGACCTTTGGTGAGTCTACTCTGAATATGGGGCACAGAGCAATGGGGAGAAAGGTTATCAGGAGACACACAGTTCAGGCACCTGCCTCTTCCACAATAACGACTTCCGTTTTACTCAGCGTTACTTTGTGCCCAGCTGAAAAACTGCATTCTCCATTCTCTTACATTTGCATGACTGTGATGTGGAACTGGAACTAACAAAAAGGAAGAACAACAGAGGAGGTGCAAGAAGCAAGAGAGGGAAAGCACCCTGGTGGAACCGTGGCTGATAGTTTTCTGGTAGAGCGTGAGAAAAACATTTAATAATGAGCATGTTCCATATCCAGTGATTTTACTTATTTTTTTATTTTGATAGTTAAGTATTTAAGTGTTCCCTTTGTGCCAGGGAATGTATTATGGACCAGAGAGTAATGAAATAAAGATGCCATTTCACTTCCTGCACTCATGGAATATGTTAATGTGGAGAAAGGGAAGACAAACGATATCCATATATCTATATTTATATATCCTTCTGATAAAGATGATGCCAGTATGAAGTAAAGCAAAGCAGAATGAAATGCATGAAAATTGCCAATCTGTAAGTGACAGATCTGTAAATAGTCAGAAAGAGCCTCTTTTGAGGACAAATTGTTGGCAGGTAGCTGGAGAAGAGCAGAAATAGCAGCTTTCCTGGGGCTAGAGTTCCTTTTTGGAATGCTATCCACACATAAAAACTTTTTTCCCCTTCTTTACGTGGATCAAATACAAATAGAAAAAAATGCAATACATCTTTAGGCTTGAGAAACACAAGTTCTCTTAAAGAAGTTTAGGTCCACACTCACAACATACATAGAAATAAAATTCACATGTTTTAGTGCAAAGGGCTGGCTACTGGGAAAAGACTTGGCTGCCCTATCAGGAGAGCCTGTGGACTTTATCAAAGAGCCCTGTTGCTTATCCTGTGGTTTCTTGTATTCACCAAAGCAATGTATCACCAGATGACAGAAGTAAAACTCTTCTTTTTTCTCTGTGGTTCACTTAATGGAGATAAAGCCTACCAGTAGAGCAGCCAGTGAAGTGTACTCTTTCCTAATAACCTGATGAAAGATGCGTGGAAAGATGGAACAGAATTGGACCAATCCCTCATCCTGGAGCAAAGTCTAGCTGATTTCAGCAGGATTCACAGATTATGGACAAGAAAAATAAGTACTTGAATTATAAGCAACTAAGATTCTGGTAGTGCTATGCAGCATTATGACAACAATGGCTGCCTTATAGAATACATCACCATTGCAAGCCAGTTTATTGCTGCATTAATTCACAAAACAGAAGCAATATTAAATACACTTAATATTAAATAAAAATAATATTAAATACATATTTATTAGAAATTTTTCAGGATTAAAAAAGGTACAAAGGTGTGTTTATCATAGTGCCTGGCATAGCAAGAGTTTTCTAATTGTGGTAATGTTCTTGTTGTTAACATAACTTATTTAACCAACACACATTTTTTTTCCTGCCAAATCTAAGATCTTGGCAATTTTTTCATCAGAAGAGGTGAATTTTCAGAATATCAAACTTGTTCAGACCTTTGTAAATCAGTCTCTGCTTAAGGATTATTTACATTATCATAGTCAATATTTGGGTATCTGAATCCAAATTGTGCTACTAATGTTTTACATACAGTTTAATACAAAACTTTAGAGAAGTTAAATTTAACCAACTTTATGTGACCAAAGAACAATTCTATATAAGGCAGCACTCCAAACCAGAAGAGGTTTAGACAGCTCTGCTCAGCAGTCGTAAGCAGCAAATTTGTACAGGCTGAACAATTAA
The DNA here is from genome assembly GCF_028878055.3 of Symphalangus syndactylus. NCBI lineage: Eukaryota > Metazoa > Chordata > Mammalia > Primates > Hylobatidae > Symphalangus > Symphalangus syndactylus. The sequence continues at coordinate 122,861,914 of NC_072435.2, read as the reverse complement.
GCAAAGTAGAAAAGTTACCTGATTGGCCTCGCCTAGGTGGCTGCCTTATTTGAGCATCATGTGATGAGGCATTTGCCTTATTTGGGCACAGTCTCGTTAGCTGGAAGCCTGTGATTGGCTGAAATCTGGCTATCTGCTACAAAAAATTTACTCCTAAATTAGGTTTGGGTTTACGTACTAAATTAGGCTGCAATTTATTATGTAGGAACTCAAAGTAAAGAGACAACCTCAGGTTGTCTTCCTGCTTACTTAACAGTGCTGATGGGTATGAAAGAAAATAGAATCTCAAGACCTCAAACTCACCATGCCAAAGGGAAAGTAAAGCTGGGAAACTAAGTCATGCAATACTGCCTTCCTTTTGTTCCCAAAAAGCTGTAATTTCACAATCCTGTGTCGTAGATTCATCCATAAGCCAGGTTCCCACAACAAAAGAAAGCTACATATCTCCTCAGATGGCCTCCCTCACACATTGTTCCCAAGGAAATTCCTTGCCAGTTGTTGAATCTTCAGGAGACACATCTCCTCTGTAAGTTAGTCCTAAAACTGAGTTCTGCTGAATCTCACCCTGACAATGTCAGTTACCAGCTTATCTTCACAGGACAAGGACAAGATTAAAAATCCACGTGGGCCTATCCTGAGAGGAATGCATTATTGACTATTTCCTTTACTCCCTCTTTTCACATGTAAAATGCAGATTTACTAGGGTAAACAGAGCTTCACAATAATATAAGCATCTATCACTGCCTACCCTCCCTGGCTTTTTTTCCTCTCCTGCTTGCTGTTTCCCCTTTAAATACTGAAGTTCCAAAAACCCTCTTTGGAAAAAGTACAAGGCTCAGATGCTCCTGTGATCCTGTATTTTTTCCTAGATGTGTCCTTGGTCCTTGGCTAAGTAAATCTCTATGGATTGAGGTCTGTCTCAGCCATGTTTTGAACATAGGCTTGGTCCAACACTAACTGAGAAGTTGGTGACTGAGGATACAGAAGACAGGACTAGTCATTCCCTTGAATAGGCAGGAGATGATGGCCTGCCCCGTGCACAAATGACTGGGGAACAGAAGGGCTTTCATTTCTAATTAATGGAGAATTCTAAAGAGGGAAAGCTGTGAGCTGGAAGCATTCCCTGAATAGCAAGTGCATAAGAAATGTTTTTATTGCATGTAACTTGTATGAAGGTGCCTAAAGTAAGGCTTCATCAAGTTTTAGTTGAAAGTTTTAGTTTATTTGTGAAAACTGATTTCCAGTTTAAGCCATTTATTAATTCCGTTTTTCAGAGAAACTTGACCGAGCACTTGCCATGCTTCAGGCATCGTTCAAGGCAACAGGGTTATGGTCTTGAATAAGAGAGACAGAGTTCTCATCTCTAGACAGACTGGCAGTAAGCCTGAAAATAGATCAATACACAGTATAATTTCAGATAGAGACTTTTTGCTGCAAAGCCAAAAGTAAATTAAGGTAAGCAGATAGCATATTTTTAGAGGGGGTGCTACTTGAGATACAGACGTGAGGCTTATATCTTACTCATGCAACCTGCCTTTCGAATGGAGCTGGAGTGCTGTACTTTGCATTGTTCTCATCTCAGAACTGTCAGACATTATAGAACAAAGGAGAGAATTGGCAGTACTTGCACTGTCTCTTAAAGCTTCAGTCCAGAAATGATACTCACCACTCTTGCACATATTTCACTGGTCAAAACACGTTACAAATCTAAACTGAACTTCAAATGGGAGAGAATGTAGAATCCCCACCATGTGCCCCAAATAAGAGAAAACCAGAATATGTATGAGCAGTCCTAATGATTATAACACATGAAAACATCTCCCCAAAATCGCTGCCTGGAGAGGACAATATACTCTTCTCATTTACCCTAAATTGAATGGTGAACTGGTTATAAATACAGAATATTTTAGGATGGTGCAGCCACAGTGAAAAATGTAACTCGAAGGAGAGGGGCTGGAATAGCGATGGTGGTGGTGATTCTGCACATTGAGTATTTATTTTCAAACTGCCACGACCTTTCTACCCCATGCTACTATAATTTGCATGTATAGTTATTCATGATCCTGTATGCTGTGGAGGGCACCAAGATAGCATCCTAAGCAGTGGTTTACAGAGGTAGCAACTGTGAATTCCAGATGCAAAGTTTGGCATGAAGCTGGGGTTGGGAAATATAATCAAAGCTCTCACAGTGATAAATGAGGCACATAATTTTATGTCTGTCACTGGGTAGCTTTGAAATATTAACCATCAAAAACCTCTCTGAACTGTAAACTTTTGCAAGCAGATATCTCTTCTGTGTAATGAAGGTGGCAATTAAACAGTTACATCTAGAACAAAAGCATTGCTCATGAAGTGGAAGTGTAATTTTGTCTTGTGACAGTAATGCAATAGTGTCAAAAACTCAGATCTACATAAGGAAGAAAAGATCATCAGAAAAAGATAAAACTATTGTTCTTTCTTGTAATTGGACTAAATGGTAACTGTTAAAGTAACGATATTAACAATACATTGGGTGATTATAGTTTTTGGATAAGTGAAGTCAGTAACAGCAATGTTATATGAATCAGTCATTGTATTGAAAGATTTCTGTACTACATGTGAAATAGTATAATGCTATTTGAAGGTGGACTTCAATTATTTGTGAATGTATATTGCAAACTCTAGGGCAAGCACACACAAAAATTAAAAGTTACTAAAATTCACGTACTAAGACCAAATAAAATATGGAATCAAATAAAATGCCCAGTTAACACCAGAAAAGGGGAGGGGCGGGGCCAAGATGGCCGGCTAGAAGCAGATCCACTCAGAGCCTCCAAAAAAAAAAAAAAAAGAGACAAACATAATAAGCGTGTGAATCCTTCACTGGCAACCAAGGTATCCAGATTCTCTCATCAAAACTGACTAGAAGGGTGGCGTGATTCACGGAGAGAAGGAAGATCAATGTGGTGTGGCAGCCCACCTGAGAGCCACCGCAACCCGCTACCCGCAGCCAAGGGAGGCAGTGAGTGAGCACACCACCCAGCCTAGGAAACTGTGCTTATCCCATGGAAGTGTGCAACCTACGGATCGGAGGATCCCAGTCGCGAACTCACCCCATCAGGGCCTAGTCTCCCAACCCTGGAACACGCAGATTCTTACATCCTCTCAGCTGGAATCTGCTTAAGCCTGAGGAACTCCTAAGGGGAGGGGCGACCAGCACCTGCTTCAGCTGCCTGATCTCTAAGCCTTTTAGCTTCTTGGGGGAGGGGCAGCAGCCAGCACTGGGACTTGCAACTGCCTAACAAGCTAAGCTCCATGGGCAGGGGAAGGGCGGCACCCATTTCTATAGCTCCAGGCTGCGTTTTTCTCCTGGTGGAGCCAAGGAGGCTGGACAGCTTGGTCCCAAGACTTGTCCCACAGCTGAACACATGGGCTGTGCCAGTCTGTGGCCAGAGTGCCTCTTCAGGTCTAACCCTGACCCATCCTTCTTCAGTGGGTGGGGCTTCCCTGCAGGATCTCCAACAACTCCAGCCAGAGGATCTCCCTGGGCCTGAGCCCCTAGGGGGAGGGGTGGCCACAGTCTCTGCAGATCAGCAGACTTAGCCTCTCCTCTTGGTAGTTCTGAGGAATCTGGGCAGCCCAGACAAGTGGGCTTCCCCCAGTGAAACACACCCTCTCCATCAAGGGACAAAGTGCTTTGTTAAATGGGTCTTGCTCCCTGTGTCACCCAACTGGGTGAGACCCTCCAGCAGGGGTTATTAGACACCCCATACAGGAGCAATCCTACTGGCATCAGGTTGGTGCCCCTTGAGGTCAGAGGTCCCAGAAGAAGGATGAGGAAAACATCTTGGCTGCTCTCCAGCCTTGTTGAGTGGTATCTCCAGGCACAGGACCGAATCAGATGAATAAGACCTGAAATGAACCCCCAGCAAATTGCAGCCACCCTACAGAAGAGGGACCTGACTATTGAAAGAAAGTAAACAAGCAGAAAGGAACAACAACAGCATCAACAACAACAACAACAACAAAAAGGCCCCCATAAAAACCCTATCCAAGGGTCAGCAGCCTCAAAAACCAAAACTAGACAAACTCATGAAGATGAGAAAGAATCAATGAAAAAATGCTGAAAACCCAAAAAGCCAGAGTGCCTCCTCTTCTCCAAATGATCCCAACATCTCTCCATCAAGGGCACAGAACTGGACAGAGAATCAGATGGACGAATTGACAGAAGTAGGATTCAGAAGATGGGTAATAAAAAACTATGATGAGCTTTTTTTTTTTTTTTTTATGAGCTAAACAAGCATGTTCTAACCCAATGCAAAGAAGCTAAGAACCTTGATAAGAACGTTAGAGGAATTGCTAACTAGAATAACCAGTTTAGAAAGGAACACAAATGACCTAATGAAGCTGAAAAACACAGCACGAGAACTTTGTGAAGCATACACAAGTATCAACAGCTGAATTGGCCAAGTAGATAAAAGAATATCAGAGTTTGAAGACCACGTTTACTGAAATAAGACATGCAGACAAGAATAGAGAAAAAAAGAATGAAAAGGAATGAACAAAGCCTCCAAGAAATATGGGACTTCATAAAAAGACCAAACCTACAATTGATTAGAGTACCAGAAGGAGACAGGGAGAATGGAAACAAGCTGGAAAACACACTTCAGGATATTATCCAGGAGAACTTCCCCAGCCTAGCAGGACAGGCCAACATGCAAATTCAGGAAATACAGAGAACACCATTAAGCCTCTCCATGAGAAGATCAACCCTAAGACATATTATCATCAGATTTTTTCAAGATCAAAATGAAGGAAAAACTCTTAAAGGCAGCCAGAGAGAAAGGTCAGGTCACCCACAAAGGGAAGCCCATCAGACTAACAATGGACCTCTCTGCAGAAACTCTACAAGCCAGAAGAGATTGGGGGCCAATATTCAACATTCTTAAAGGAAAGAGTTTTCAACCCAGAATTTCATATCTAGGCAAAGTCAGCTTCATAAGTGAAGGAGAAATAAAATCCTTTCCAGACAAGAAAATCCTGAAGGATTTTGTTACCACCAGGCCTGCCCTGCAAGAGCTCCTGAAAGAAGCACTAAACCTGGAAAGGAAAAACTGATACCAGCCACTGCAAAAACACACAAAAATATAAAGACCAATGACACTGAAGAAACTACATCAGCTAGTGTGCAAAATAACCAGCTAGCATCATGATGACAGGATCAGATTCACACATTACGATGCTAACCTTAAATGTAAATGGGCTAAATGCCCCAATTAAGACACAGACTGGCAAATTGGATAAGGAGTCAAGACCCATTGGTGTGCTGCATTCAGAAGACCCATCTTACATGCAAAGACACACACAGGCTCAAAATAAAGGGATGGAAGGAAAATTTAACAAGCAAATAGAAAGCAAAAAAAAGCAGGGGTTGCAATCCTAGTCTCTGACAAAACAGACTTTAAACCAATGAAGATCAAAAAAGACAAAGAAGGGCATTACATAATAGTAAAGGGAACAATTCAATAAGAAGAGCTAACTATTCTGAATATATATGCATCCAATACCAGAGCACCCAGATCCATAAAACAAGTTCTTAGAGACCTACAGAGACTTAGACTCCCACACAATAATGGGAGATCTTAACACCCCACTGTCAATATTAGATAGATCAATGAGGCAGAAAATTAACAAGGATATTCAGGACTTGAACTCAGCTCTGGATCAAGTGGACCTAGTAGATGTCTACAGAACTATGTACCCCAAATCAACAGAATATATGTTCTTCTCAGTACCACATAGAACTTATTCTAAAATTGACCACATAACTGGAAGTAAAACAGTCCTCAGCAAATGCAAAAGACCTGAAATCATAACAAACAGTCTCTCAGATCACAGTGCAATCAAATTAGAACTCAGGATTAAGAAACTCACTCAAAACAACACAATTTCAGGGAAACTGAACAACCCGCTCCTGAATGACTCCTGGGTAAATAATGAAATTAAGGCAAAAATCAACAAGTTCTTTGAAACCAATGAGAACAAAGAGACAATGTACCAGAATCTCTGGGACACAGCTAAAGCAGTGTTAAGAAGGAAATTTCTAGCACTAAATGCCCACATTAGAAAGCTAGAAACTTCTCAAATCGACACCCTAACATCACAGTTAAAAGAGCTAGAGAGCCAAGAACAAACGAATCCAAAAACTAGCAGAAGACAAGAAATACCTAAGATCAGAGAAGAATTGAAGGAGATAGAGACATGAAAAACCCTCCAAAAATTAACGAATCCAGGAGCTGGGTTTTTGAAAAAGTTAGCATAATAGATAGACTACTAGCTAGACTAATGAAGAAGAGAGAAAAGAATCAAATAGACACAATAAAAAATGATAAAGGGGATATCACCACTGGCCCCACAGAAACACAAACTACTATCAGAGAATAATACAAACACCTCTATGCAAATAAACTAGAAAATCTAGAAGAAATGGATAAATTCCTGGACACATACATCCTACCAAGACTAAACCAGGAAGAAATGGAGTCCCTGAAGAGGCCAATAACAAGGTCTGAAATTGACGCAGTAATTAATAGCCTACCAACCAGAAAAAGCTCAGGACCAGACGGATTCACAGCCGAATTTTACCAGAAATACAAAAAGCAGCTGGTACCATTTCTTCTGAAACTATTTCAAACAATTGAAAAGGAGGGACTCCTCCCAACTCATTTTATGAAGCAAGCAACATCCTGATACCAAAACCTGGCAGAAACACAACAGAAAAAGAAAACTTCAGGCCAATATCCCTGATGAACATCCATGCGAAAGTCCTCAATAAAATACTGGCAAACTGAATCCAGCCGCACATCAAAAAACTTATCCCCCATGATCAAGTCAGCTTCATCCCTGGGATACAAGGCTGTTCAACATAAACAAATCAATAAACATAACATAAACAAATCAATAAACGTAATCTATCATATAAGCAGAACCAAAGACAAAAATCACAAGATTATCCCAATAGATGCAGAAAAGGCCTTTGATAAAATTCAACATCCCTTCATGTTTAATACTCTCAATAAACTAGGTAGTGATGGAACATATTTCCAAATAATAAGAGCCATTTATGACAAACCCACAGCAAATATCAAATGGAATGGGCAAAAGCTGGAAGCATTCTCTTTGAAAACCAGTACAAGACAAGGATGCCCTCTCTCGCCACTCCTATTCAACATAGTATTGGAAGTTCTGGCCAGGGCAATCAGGTAAGAGACAGAAATAAAGGGTATTCAAACAGAAAGAGAGAAAGTCAATTTGTCTTTTGTGCAGATGATGTGATTTTATATTTAGAAAACTCCATCATCTCAGCCCAAAAACTTCTTGAACTGATAAACAACTTCAGCAAAATCTCAGGATACAAAATCAATGTGTAAAAATCACAAGCATTCCTTTACACCAACAATAGGCAAGGAGAGAGCCAAGTCATGAATGAACTCCCATTCACAATTGCTAAAAATAGAATAAAACACCTAGGAATACAGCTAACAGGGGATGTGAAAGACCTCTTCAAAGAGAACTACAAACCACTGCTCAAGGAAATAAGACAGGACACAAATAAATGGAAAACCATTCCATCCTCAAGGATGGGAAGAATCAATATTGTGAAAATGGCCATACTGGCCAAAATAATTTATAGATTCAAAGCTTTTCTTATCAAACTACCATTGACATTCTTCAGAGAATTAGAAACAAACTATTTTAAAATTCACATGGAATCAAAGAAGACCTCGTATAGCCAAGACAATCTGAAGCAAAAAAAACAAAGGTGGAGGCATCATGCTACCTGACTTCAAACTATACTACAAGGCTACAGTAAGCAAAACAGCATGATACTGGTACCAAAATAGACACGTAGAGCAATGGAGCAGAACAGAGACTTCAGAAATAACACCACACATCTAAAACCATCTGATCTTTAACAAACTGGACAAAAACAAGCAATGGGGAAAGGATCTCCTATTCAGTAAATGGTGCTGGGAAAACAGGCTAGTCATATGCAGAAAACAGAAACTGGAACCCTTCCTTACACCTTATACAAAAATTTACTCAAGATGGATTAGAGACTTAAATGTTAAACCTCAAACCATAAAAACCCTAGAAGAAAACCTAGGCAATATCATTCAGGACATAGGCATGGGCAAAGGCTTCAAGACAAAAATGCCAAAAGCATTTGCAACAAAAGTCAAAATTGACAAATGGAATATAATTAAACTAAAGAGCTTCTTCACAGCAAGAGAAATTATCATCAGAGTGAACAAGCAACCTACAGATTGGGAGAAAATTTTTGCAATCTAACCATCTGACCAAAATCTAATATCCAGAATTTACAAGGAACTTAAACATATTTACAGGAAAAAAACAACCCCATCAAAGGATATGAACAGACACTTCTCAAAAGAAGACATTTATGCGGCCAAAAAACTTATTAAAAAAGTTAAACATTGCTGATCATCAGGGAAATTCAAATCAAAACCTCAATGAGATACCATCTCATGCCAGTCAGAACGGCGATTATTAAGAAGTCAGGAAAAAATAGAAGCTGGTGAAGCTGTGGAGAAATAGGAATGCTTTTATACTTTTGGTGGGAATGTAAATTAGTTCAACCATTGTGGAAGACAGGATGGCGATTCCTCAAAGATCTAGAACCAGAAATATCATTTGACCCAGCAATCCCATTACTGGGTATATGCCCAATGGAATATAAATCATTCTGCTATAAAGACACATGCACACGTATGTTTACTGCAGCACTATTTACAATAGCAAAGACATGGAACCAACCCAAATGCCCATCAATGATAGACTGGATAAAGAAAATGTGGTAAATATACACCATGAAATAGTATGCAGTCATAAAAAGGAATGAGATCGTGTCCTTTGAAGGGACATGGATGAAGCTGGAACCCATCATCCTCAGCAAACTAACACAGGAACAGAAAACCAAATACCGCATGTTCTTATTCATAAGTGGGAGTTGAACATTGAGAACACATGGACACAGAGAGGGTAATAACACACACCAGGGCCTGTTGCGGGGGTGAGGGGTGAGGGGAGGGAACTTAGAGGACAGGTCAATAGGTGCAGCAAACCACCATGGCACACCTATACCTATGTAACAAACCTGCACGATCTGTACATGTATCCCATTTTTTTAGAAGAAACAAAGAAAAAGAACATTAATTAGCATATAGAATTAAAAAATAAAAATAAAAACAAAACCAGAAAAGGCAGAAGGAAACGGAAAAGAAAAAAAGAACAAAGGAATAGTAAACAGTAACAAACATGAAATATTTATATATATATGAGTGTGAATGGTCAAAATATACCAATTAAAAGACAGAGACTGTTATAAACGGTCTATAAACAAACAAGATTTGACTATATATTACCTATAAGAAATCTACTTTAAATATGGAGAATCAGAAAAGTAAAGAGATGGAGAAAGGTATACCATGATAACAACAATCAAAAGAAAGCTGTAGTATCTATATTAATTTCAGGAAAAGCAGACTTCAGAACAAGAAATATTGTCATTGCTAAAAAGCAACATTACATACTGGTAAAAGCACAAGGAGTGAATGTATACAAATCAGAAAATATTAGGAGTGCAGGAAATCACAGGATGAAATGTAGAACGTGCCAAAAAATTGAACCATATTACAAATATATGAAACAACCTCTCTGAAGCTTCAGGGATGGGGATTACTGACCTAAATTACTTTGGAATTTAGTGGAGTCTGTAAAACTCAACAACAGGTACTGCACAGAAACATTGTACTTTATTTGATAGAACGGTTTTTCACATGGGTTTATGTTGACAATTGTAAAACCACTCTAACATGTATTCTGGAAATAAATATGTAAATGGACTGTATACAGTGGGGTCCAGGTTTTCCACATTAAGAACTTACAGCTGAACAAGGAAGGAGGCTGTAATGATCTATATGATAATAGATTAGAGCTGAGAGCATCCATATGAAATAATATTTACTTTAACATAGATATATCTGTGTAAGGCAGCATGTGGATATATTTATAGATGCATGCATATGGGTTAGTATATGCATATGTATTTCTTTGCTCTGTCAGCTCAGAGGAAATAGAAACAACACCTCAATATGAATGAGCACACTACAGCCCCAGTGTTGGTTTCTTACATCATATAAATAATGGAACCTAGTATCTTTGGAGAAATGTCTGACTTTATGACCAGAGTAGGAAATACATAAGATGATTCTGGAGCATCTCATAGTACAAGTAAGTAACGAAGAGCTTAAAAAAAATAATTGTGATGTCAACATGCTGGAGAGCCAGCTGAGAGCTCCGAAGGGCCAAGCCTGGGATAATGTGAGCAAAGAAATAAATGAAATAGTATTATAACCCAAATGTGAAATTAACATCCAGGAGTGAACACTGGTAGAAGTGACTGAATACATAACTGGGAGAGAATGGACAAATCTGTGCAGAGGCATTCCATGTCATTTATGTAGATAGCCAATCTTCAAGAATTGAGTATAACTTACTGCTCCTTAAGCTTTGGACTGTGCGTAGTAACCTCCTTCCAAAGAGAAAAATATGGAAATCAGAGAGAAAGTAATTGTATGGTGGAGAATCACAACAAGCACTACTTTAGCCAAAGGATCAAGTTTAATAACATCAGTAGTGATAAAGTCACATTGATGATATATACCCTTGATATGATATGACAAGAATGGCACTTTACTGTGTGGTCTTTCTCCCCCAAACACATCACTCCTGTCTAATCACAAGAAAAACACCAGGTGTATCTCAATGGAGGGACATTTCACAGACTACCTGACCATTTAAGGAATACCAGAATTTCTTTTTTGTTGGTTAACTTGTATTTTAAGTTCAGGGGTACATTGTGCAGGTTTGATACGTAGGTAAACATGTGTCCTGGGGGTTTGTTCTACAGATTATATTATCACCCAGGCATTAAGCCTAGTACCCATTAGTTATTTTTCCTTATCCTCCTCGTCCTCCCACCTTCCACCCTCTGATAGGCCCCAGCGTGTGTTGTTTCCCTCTATATGTCTATGTGTTCTAATCATTTAGCTCTCACTTATAAGTGAGAGCATGCAGGATTTGGTGTTCTGTTCCTGTGTTAGTCTGCTAAGGATAATGGCCTCCATCTCCATCCATGTCCCTGCAAAGGACATGATCTCGTTCTTGTTTATGGCTGCATAGTATTCCATGGTGTATACGTACCACATTTTCTTTATCCAGCCTGTCATTGATGGGCATTTAGGTTGATTCCATGTCTTTGCTATTGTGAATAGTGCTGCAATGAACATAAATGTGCAGGTGTCTTTATAATATAATGACTTAGAACTAGAGAAAAGTATTTTAAAATTCATGATGAACTATAAAAGAGCCCAAATAGCCAATGCAATCCTAAGCAAAAAGAACAAAGCTGGAGGCATCATGCTAACCAACTTCAAACTATACTACAGGGCTACAGTAACCAAAACAGTATGGTACTGGTATCAGAATTTCTTAAAAGTGTAAAGGTTATCAAATAAAAAAGAAAAGTCTGAGAAATTGTTATAGGCAAGAGAAGCCTAAGGAAACATAACTAATATGATATTCTGGATAGAATAATGGAACATGAAAAGGATATTAGGGAAAAACTGAGGAAATCTGAAGAGAGAATGGACTTTATTTAATGACAATGTACTTGTATTTTGTCATTCATTGTGGTAAGCATATCATGATAATGGAAGATGTAGTAGAGTAAGAGTGTTCGGGAAAACTGTATCATCCAAACAATTTTCTGTAAATCAAAAACAGTTTGAAATTAAAAGGTTTATAGAAAGAACAATAAACTTTAAACTATCAAAAAAAGAAAAGAAAATCAGAATCATAATTCGAAAATAGGTTCAGGAAATGAAAGCCACTTGCTATATCTGACTCTATTTTCTCACAAAGCTTTTTGTTTGTTCATTTGTTTTTCTTAACTTACCATGTTTAAAATAATTATAGTGATATAATGTGAAGGTCAGGAGATTCTGTGCTGCAGCCTGAATGTGCTATAGAAGTAAGAAAATTGCAAGGTATCAGACCCTTTTCAGCCAGAAATTTGTTTCTATCTAGGTGTTAAAATGAGTTTTGATAATAGTAGAAAGCTTGATGCTGTGTAACAAAGACTGGACGTGTCCTACATATACCCAGGCATTCCCCTACACTTCCTGGGGTCCTCTGATGGTAAGTTGGGGCCATCTGGCTATTCCTCACCTGTGGACTCAGCATGATTGATTTGCGGCAATCCTGGCTGAGGCAGGTAAGGGCGGGTGCACCTCCTGTGGATCACTGTTTCACTTGCTGCAATGAAAAGAGTGGCCTGGCCATGCTGGACTTACAGGAGAAGTAAAATTTCACTGCCTTAAGGCAATACGGTGTCAGCAGTTCCCTGTTGCAGCAACTGGCATTAATTACTCTAATGAAGAATGCCTCATAATGACTTTTCCCAAGTCACTGAGCGCATTCTATCCAATACAGGCATGAAAAGTGTGCAGGCAGCGGGAGCCAAAAATAGGATTTCTGAGCCAGAGCCTGTGACTGAGGTGAGAAAAGTAAAGGTCCCAGTCTTAAAATAGCCTGCACATTTCAGAATGGCATTACTCCCAGCCCCAAGGAGGAACACAGCTCCCTCCGTGAGGAGTGATGAATTATGACCACGTGGGAGACGCATATTTCATAAATCCTTCTACTTTTATGAATGGTGGCTGAACTGTAAATATAGCTGGAGCCAGAGTCTGACATTTCACAAGTCTTAAATTAAAAAAAAAATGACTCCGTCTTTAGCCTTTCACTTCTAAGTAAAATAAAATATCCTGTAATCCCAGCACTTTGGGAGGCCGAGGCCAGCCGATCACCTGAAGTCAGGAGTTTGAGACCAGCCTGACCAACACGGTGAAACCCCATCTCTAGTAAAATACAAAATTAGCTGGGCGTGATGGTGCATGCCTGTAATCCCGGCTGCTTGGGAAGCTGAGGCTGGAGAATAGCTTGAACTCAGCCTCAGCTTCCCAAGCAGCTGGGATTGGGAAGGCTGCAGTGAGCTGAGATCGCGCCAATGCACTGCAGCCTGGGCGAAGACTGAGCGAAACTCCGCCTCAAAAAATAAAATGAAATAAAATATCAGGGATTTTAGAACAGTTGTTTTCTTATTCTTTCAGGTAAGGCACATATTTAGTTGCTACTGTGTGACAGAGACTGTAAAACGCTGAAAATTCAGGTTTAAGTAAGAGACATTCCCCTTCCTCAAGGAGTTCATATTTTAAGAGACTGAGTAATACATAAGTAATTTAGATATACGATGTCCAGTGCTACAATAGAGGTCTGCATAGGGTACTAGGAAACACAGAAGAGGTGGACTTAGCCAGCAAAGAGGTTCAGAAAAAGTGTTCAGAAGAGATAATGACACTGGCAAAAAGAATGGAAGAGGAATTTCAGGTTGAAGATGTGTGAGCAAGAACAAACGTTTGAAAAATTATAGTATGTAGGGACATGATTATCACATAAGTCACTTATGTAAGTGTTACTGTATGTGATAGACTATTTTAACTTTTCTTCCACGTGTTAAGCTGTTTAATTACATTTCGTTTGGTATCATGAGACTACAAAGTACAAGGATAGGAACAGCATGAGGTCAGATTTAGTGGTACTAATCACAGGTAAAATTACACTTTATTGATGGGAAATATATGTGAAGTTAAACTTAGAAAACAATAAGCATTTGATTAAAGGGCTTCTAAGACCACACTTTTGTGGTATGTATATTGGGAAACAGGCTGTTATTTAAGTAGGATGTATTATACCTGGAATTTTAATCACATACCTCTTATCAAAGAGCGTACTTTCATTTTAGACTGGGATGACATAAATTTTAAAGCTCAGAATCATTTTAAGAAATATTATGGCTCATGTGATTAAAACCTAAACTTGTATTAAAATATTTTTTAGCTTTTTAAAAAATAAGGTGTAGAATTAGAACCTTTGATAATACCTTTGACATATAAAGAATCCAAACAAATGAAAAAGAGACAAATGAACAAGTAACAAGAATGGATAATTGTCTAAAGAAGAAACATAAACAAGCACTACAGAAATGAAAGATGTTCAAGCTTACCAAAAATCAAATATGTGCGAATTTTAATGACAAAATTACTATACATTAGTTACATGTATTTCTAATACACATGTAGAAATAAAATAATAGTCAAAAGTGTGAAATATATCAAGAGACCAACACCCATATATGCTGCTAGTGAGCTCCTGAGTTATTTCAAATGTTTTCTAAGACATTTTTACAACACATATCAAAAACTTCGGAAAATAGATTACCTTTAACAGAAGTCTCTGTTATTGACATTTGCTCCAAGGAATTAATCACATATTGTTTTCAAGAACTTAAGTTCAAATATTTTCACATCCACATTGTTTATAATAGTGTAAAATTGGGGATAACCTAAAGATCTAACAATAAATGGTATTTTAGTCACATGCTGCAAATTAGAAGGCCAAAAGATAATTATAGCCTGCAGACACTGTTTGTTTATACGATTCAGTGATTTAAATTAAATTCGACTGGTTGCAAATACTTATATTTGCAAACACCCAACCCTCTACATTTTGTGTGTGTGGTAAGAGGCACCCGATTTTATGGAGTGAAGACTTCTCCCCTATTCTCAGTCCATGTGATTCAGGTGGTCTCTACGTCCAGACTCAGGGATGGATCATGGAACCCAGATATGACTAGTCAGATGGTTCCCACGGTCACAGATATTATCGCTGGATGGGCCCAGACTGGTCTAAGCAGAGTGAATCTGGGTATTTTTTTCTGGAGCCACGAGAGAGAGAGATGATTTCTTTTCTGTTTAAAATGTTAAAAGTGGATGGTATGTCCTGAATCTGTAAGGCTACATCACATGGACTCATCCAGCCCAGCAGAAGATGGAATGAAGAGAGGGAGTAAAACTGAGTCACGAAGCCCAGGTTCTAGGCAAGCCTGAGGTCAGCCAGTTCAGACCCTAGTCTTTTCAGTGATGAGTCAACAAACAACAACCTCTAGCAGGTGTTTTTCCTTTTTCAGTTAAAACATGTGGAACTGGAATTTATGTTACTTGTGTCTGTAGAATGTTCGAACTGAGAAAGAAAAAACAAAACAAAACAAAAACATCCACCAGGGATGTCCCCCTCCCTCTATCCCCCACCCTCTATCCCCCTCCCTCTATGCCCCACCCTCTATCCCCCTCCCTCTATCCCCCACCCTCTATCCCCCTCCCTCTATCCCCCACCCTCTATCCCCCTCCCTCTATCCCTCTCCCTCTATCCCCCTCCCTCTATCCCCCTCCCTCTATCCCCCTCCCTCTATCCCTCTCCCTCTATCCCCCACCCTCTAGCCCCCTCCCTCTGCTCTACTCAAGCCATGGGCTCCATTGGTACCAGGAACAATCCTGCTGTCCCCAAAAAGTCCCAGTTGCGACTAATAAACCGTTACATACATTTTAGGTGCATTTTTGGATCAACAATCTCAACACTGGTCTCAGCATCCTAATCAATGTGTGGAGGGATTGGGGACAGGTAGGTCTTCCCTCCACCAGAAAACCACAAATCAACTACTTAATATCTGAGTTACCTTGCAACGAGTGTCTCTAACCACACCTTACTTTCCTGGATTGTAAAATGGTGAGAATGAAATTCCCTAAAACAGAAGCTCCCAGGGAAAAACGCTCTTTGAAGCATTGCATATAGGGTATGTACTAGTGATGCTAATAGTGATGGCAGAGAAGAAACATATTTACAATTTTATTTTTTTACTCCATAAAGCCATGGAGATAAAGAACAATTTGGGCTCTTGCAAATGAGGCTGAAAAATAACTAACTGTCCTGACATGTCACCATGGCTATGGTTATTTAGTTCCAGTCCTCACTGAAGGACTGATGAGTTATGCTGAACCTCCTTGAGGGCAGAAAATCTACATCTAATTACTTGGAATTATTCTGCACAAGAGTCTTGTTTCTTCTCTTCTATTGACTGAGTTAAGCATTTATGTCAAGAGGTCTCATGAACATTTTCTTTGTACTTTGGGTTACCCAAAAGTATTTTATTTATCTTGTTGCATGAATTTGTCTAGCATTGGCCACTGAAAACGCTTTCAGTTTGTACCTTTGCATACCCCCAACAATGATTTTTTTTTTTCTTTTGAGCACTTTCTTACTTTCTGGCACAACAAGACGCTCCAGCCTCATTTTATGTATTCTCTGTCTCAGTCCTAGAATCAGTCATTTTCCCAGGAAACTGTGGTTCTTTTCATAGGAGAATGGTATTAAAAATCAACATCTGGTTTCTGGGTGGGCTTGCTTCTAAATAGGTAGACCTTCTTTTTCTATAATGGAGTTACATCACACACGCATTGCATTAATTATGTGTGTGTGTGTTACAAAAAGAGAAAGAGAGAGAGAGATCAGACAGTGCTGTGTATTGCTCTACTAAAGTAGCTCATGTGAGATGTACAGCAAATGCTTCCTCAACTTGTCAAGCCATTATGAAATAACTTACATATTAGTTTTCTGTACTGCCTAAAATCTTACCATAAATTTAGAGGCTTACAATTTATGAACTCATGGTTCTGGTGGCCAGAAGTCCAGGCAGACATGACCAGGTTCTCTGTTCAGTCTCACAAGGCTGACATCTAGGTGTTGACCTGATAGGGCTCTTTTAATCTTTTTTTTTTATTGTAAGTTTTCTCAGTCATCTCTGTGTCTTTCTCTGGTAATGGTCCAGGACTTATGTCTATATATTATGTGACAGCTTAGACAGTGGTAAGGATTCAGTCTTTGCCTTGATGAGAAAGCATCTACCTCCTGGGCTTTCTTGCAGTCATTTCTTCCCCATTTTTCTTATGAAAAATATTTGGCTGCTCCAGTCACTGCACTTGATGCGATTAAAATCTGTAGCTGTCTCCGGTGCAACTAGCTAAAAACACATCATGACGTCTTTCTCCAAAGCCATTTTTAGAACAAATTATTGAAGGCTTGGAACCCCTCCATGACATTCCCTGGGAAAGACAGCAAGACTCTGTTTCTGTCCTGGGACATACCAGGTAAAGGCTGAGGATTGTTGAGGGAAGATAGAAGGCTGAAAGCGGGACCCTTCTCAGCGACACACACTCCCTTATTTCCTTGTCTTATTTCCCTTTTAACTGCCCTTCCTTTGTGAAGCAATAAAGACCCCCTGGTCTTATTGGAATGGAGAAGGATAACGCTATGGGCTTTAGTGCCACAAAATGCATTAGTTGTCATGTCAAAATGAAATCCCCTGTAATGAGCAGAGAAAAACAGGGAAGTGAATATTGATATGATGTATAGGCAAGGAAGGCTTTTGTATCATACAAGCTAAAGAATAAACCATAAAAAATAACTTAGCTACAAAACAGTTTAAAATACCTGTTTATCACATTAGACCAAAATCAAAACTAAAATTTAAGTGACATGTTGGGAAAACTATTTTCAAACTTTTTAACAAAGAATGAGTATGCTTAAGGCAGGGAATTTATAAATTAATCAAGGTAAAAGCAAATGCATCAAATAAATAGATAAAGGACATTAACAGGCAAGTCAAAATGAAAAAGTAAGGCAGTAAACATTTGAGAAAAAATACTCAGTTTCATTAGTTCTATAATGAATATAAAATAGGAAGGAAGAATAGTTATTGTTCTGTTGATCAAACTGGAAAGTGGCTTTTAATACAACTCTCCTTGCTTCAGGTTGTGTTGAATTGGACACTTTATGAGTAGTACTGTATATGAATATCACCTTTCTTAAGGACACATCGGGAATTAGAATTGAAAGTCTTGTAAGTGAATATGCCATCTGACTCAGCAACTTCAGTGTTGGACACTTACTTGAAGCAAATTATCAGAGCCCCACAACAAGGATAGTGGCTACCAGGGAGATAGTGAGTTCCCATTTCAGAAAATGTGCAAGCATGAGGGGCAATTGATGAGGTTACTGATGACACCGGGAGAGGGTTGGGTTAGATTAATCAATAGTAAGGTCATTCCAAATTTTAAATTTTATGACTCCACCAGTCTGTTGTCAGAACAAAGTGTTTGGAGGACCATAAAGATATTGAAAGCTTTAAATTATTGTTATAGTCAAAATAGCAGCACAATTGCTATGTGCCAGGCATTGTTTGAAGCACTTCACAGGTATTTGCTTATGTAAGTTTTATGGCACTATGAAAGGTGGGTATTATCATCCTTATTTTATAGATAAGCAAAGTAAGGTACAGAAAAATAAGGTACATTCTTCAGGCCACGCAGGAAATAAATAGAAGAGCCAAGGTGTCAGCCCAGACAGTTGCTCTGTGCCACACACAATCTTAGGTCTTATGCCAGCCTACCTCCTATTTGTTAGTTCTGCTGTAATTCAAGGTCTGAATAATCGTTTTTTCTTCAAAATAGGATCTAGAAAGTCAGCAGGTCTGTACCACACTTTACAGTGTATAAAACACTTTCACCCACAGTTATCTTATTTGATGCTTTCAATAAGACAGTGGAGTTGTCCTAGGATAAGAGTGTCTCCATACTAGGGGAAAATGAAGTTCCAAGGAGTTGTGGTTTGTCTTTCTTTAGTTCACAGTGAGGTAGAGGAGATGGTCACTTGTTAAAACCTTCCGTGTCACTCAGTGGCATACAGGGTGATCAATACATTTGCTTTATTCGCTTTGAGGCTGGTGCTTCCAACAAGGGAAACGTAATGCATTCAAAGCCTGGACTTGGACCTACATGAGCTGTTTATCCACGGGGCTTTTTAAATTGCACCTGCAATACTTTTCAGCCACAAAGGTGACAGAAATACTTGTGCTTGCTTCTCATCCACACAAACCCTCCACTGTCCTTCTCCATTTCTGGAAAGTAAGGTTCTGCATGCTTGCTTCAGTTGTCTATTGTAATGGAACAAACCACCTCTAAACATAGTAACATGAAAGAACAATCATTTTAGTTCCTCATGATTCTTTGGGTGAGAATTTGCTCAGGGGAGAGGAGATATGGATCATCTCTGAGCCATAATAATGGGAGCTGTGGCTGCAATCATACGAAGGACTGGGATGACTCACCTGGATTCATGTCTGGGGTCTCAATTTGCCCACTGGGTTCCTCAGTTGTCCACCATGTGGCCTCCCCACTGGGCTGGCTTAGGCTTCCTCCCTGCATGGCGGCCTCAGTGTGAGTTGACTTCTTACCTAGTGGCTGACTTCTCCTCCAGAGGAACCAGAAGCTGCAGGTATCAGAAAAGCTGGCTTGGAGCTGGTACAGTCTCCCTCCTATCGTATTCTACAGTCATGGCACGTTCCAGGCCAGCCAGACTCTAGGAAAGAGAAAGACACTGTCTGTTTATAAGTGGAAGAAATGTCATGAATATCAAAGCCCTGAAAAATAGATTTTTCATTAAAACTTTCATATGTGCATGTAACAGACATTTAAAAAAATTGTAAAATGTAAACAGCTAAAATTATTTTTTTCTTATTCCATTTCTTTTTTTTTTTTTTTTTTTTTTTTTTTGAGATGGAGTTTCGCTCTGTCACCCAGGCTGGAGTGCAGTGGCGCAATCTCGGCTCACTGCAAGCTCCGCCTCCCGGGTTCATGCCATTCTCCTGCCTCAGCCTCTCTGAGTAGCTGGGACTACAGGCTCCCGCCACCATGCCCGGCTAATTTTTTGTATTTTTAGTAGAGACGGGGTTTCACCGTGGTCTCGATCTCCTGACCTCGTGATCCGCCCACCTCGGCCTCCCAAAGTGCGGGGATTACAAGCGTGAGCCACTGCGCCCAGCCTATTCCATTCCTTTATGTCCTTCTAAATAGGAAGTATATCTACAAACCCACATATATTTACATTTTTCCTCTTTCACACAAATTGGAACCTATCTTATCTGTTCTTCCACACTTTCCTTTTCTTCTATTACCATAGTGTTTCAGAATGCACACACTTGCAACTACTTATACTGATACAGGTGACCCTTGACCAATGCAGGGGTCAGATGTACCAACTCCCCACATGGCAGTAAATCTGCACATGATTTTCAACTCTTTCAAAATCTAACTACCAACAGCCTTCTGTTGACCTTACTGATAACATCAACAGTTGATTAACACATAAATAGACCAATATCTATGTATATTTTATGCATTCATGACGTACTTAACTTTTTCTTATTTTGTTTTGCTATTTATTGGTGATGTGGTTTGTGAGTTTTTCCAGATTGCTGAAAATCTCCAGATCATTTTGTAACATATTTATTGAAAAACACTCACTTGTAAATGGACCTGCACAGTGCATCGCCATGTGTTGTTTTAAGGTCACCTCTCTACATAAATATAATTTTATAACATACAAATACACATACATATATAAATGTATGTACCCATAAATACACCGTATATAAATCTATCTGCTTATGTAAACACATTGTTAGGACACACAAAAAAAGGAAACAATTGTTTGGGTGAGGAACTAAGGAGCCGAATGACAGGAATGGTAGAACAATGTTCATTGTAAATCCTTTTCAACATTTTAACTTTGAGCCTTGTGATGGATTATTACATATATTTTCATATTTATCAGCATTTTAAGTATAAAATATAGCTCAGAAACATTTTCTGGTAAGCTTTGGGAAGTGGCTTTTTAACTGCTGAATAATATGTCATTTAATGGGCACACCATTGTTGACCTAACCACGTCCTCACATCCTTAGCAGCAACATTACAATTTTTTTATGACCGAATGTATCTTATGAACCAACTACTAAGTCACTAAATATAATTTAGAGGAAGAAATCTATTTGTATACATTATTGATATAAGTATGTATTTGTTTGTGTATGAATAATGTAGCTCCTGGCCAACATTATCAAACATTTTTAACGTCAAATCAATGTTTATGGACCTGTCTGGTGATACAGCGTAATGGCAATGACAGAAGAGCAGGATCATTTTTTAATATAATCCCAGGTCTCTTTGAAAATTGAAAACACTTTTTCAATTAAAGAGTTGTCAGCAGGCCTTGCGGCTTGGTTGGAATGAAAGTGCTCGTTGTAAATTTATTTTAAACTCCTGCCGAAAGCATATGAACTGAGATAATTAAATAGGCTAACAGGAAACTGTAATCCCAAACAAGGCAGTGGGATGCAGGCACAAGACCACCTGATGTGCCTGAGGCTCCCCTCTCTATTTAGGCACAGACAGGTGGAAAAGAATTAGAATTCAGCACCCAGAAAAGAATGCTTGGGAAGGGCTTTATCTTGTTTTGTTTCTTCTGTTGTCCAGTAAGTAGATATCTGCTGTTTATGGCTTCCTTTCCTTTCCTCTTCTGATGACTCCACCATAATGTTCTACTAAGCGTCTTTCCTCCTCTAAGTTGTGTCTGTAAATAGTGGGTGATTCTTTCCCACCTCCCTGCTTCAGGAGTGAGCTTGTGACAGACCTGACCAGTCAGTAAATTCTCTCCTGCTGATAAGACTGATTAGGTCAGAGATGGGCACGTGTCCTAAGTTTATCCAATGAGGCTCAGCAGGAGCCTTCTATTGGGATTGTTGGGAAGAATGTGGCACGTCTCTATTGGGGGGGTAGAGCTGTGTCAGTGTAGATATGGAGCTCCTAAACATCACCAATGGAGAGGGTTTGCTTGAGAATGAAGCCCATACAAGGAAAGACACACTGAGATAGGAGACAAGCTCACTGATAATCTAATTGAGGAACCAAGGGATGTGCTAACCCTGGTCTTCCCAGTGACAACTGATTCATTCTGATTAATTCATTAATCAACAGTGAGCTGATTAATAGTGGATTAATTACCACTTTTTGCTGAAGGCATCGAGTGGTGTTCCTGCTATTTTTAACAAGAGTCCTGTTGGATACAGTACACACAACTGTGAGCCCTCATCTCCTCTGTCTACCCCTAGGTACAGAACAGAGGGAAAGGAGGCAGTGAGGCTGAGCCCCATCCCTGTGTGTACTGTTTTTGCCTTACTGCAGATAGCACTGCCTCCTTCTGGTCTGTGGCTTTTGTCTCTGGTAGACAGAATCCTTGGCTCCCAACAGTATCTACATCCTAATCCATGGGACCTGTCTCCTGGCACAAGAGACTTTGCAGGTGTGCTGAAGGTAAGGATTTCGAGATGGGGAAATTATTATGGATTATCCAAGCAAGTACTAAATATAATCAAAAGAAGGAGACAGGAGTATGAGAAACAAGACAAATATGTGACAGTGGATGCAGAGGTGAAAGGAAGGGAGAGGGAGAAAGAGGAAGAGAGGGAGACATTTGACTCTTCTGGCCTTGAAGATGGAGGACTCTACTCCGAGCCAAGGAGTGGAGGCAGCCTCTAGAAGTTGGAAGAGGTAGGAAAAGGATTTCTCTCCTAGAGCCCTGGTGGGGATGCTGCCCTGCTGACACCTTCATTTTGAGAATTCTGACCTCCAGCATGATAGAGCAATAAATGTGTTTTAAGCCACTGTGGTTGTGGTCATTTGTATAGCAGTGATAAGAAACTAATATCATCTCCTAATCATTCTGGGCCCTCTGTGTCTCCCTTTAAATTACTCTCCTCTCTGCCACAAAATCCTTTCTAAGACAGAGCTCAGATCATGTCACACCCAGCTCAAGGTTCCCCCAATGCACATGGAATAAGATTGGACCTACTGGCTTGGCATTTCACAATCTTCACCATCAGTTCCAACTCAGCTTCCCCCTCTTGCCTTCCTTCAATCTCTCCCATATACTGTGTCTCTGAAAGCTGCAGCATCTCAGTATTTCCTGAGCAACCCTCGTCATTGTTTCCATGATTGCTTCCTCCAGTCTGTGCATCTATTCTCTCTCCCTGCATCTCCAAATTTGTGTCTCTTTCAGAGCCCGACTTGCATGGCACTGCGTGCATGAATCTTTTCCCAATATTCCTCTCTAGTGAAAAAAATGTTTTCCGATAATTTTGTGTCTCTCTTGCCATTCTTTTTGACTTTTATCTTCTATTGCTGTAATTTATATATGTCACCTTTCTTTCCTGTTACATAGGAGCAGGGTCTTTTTTATTATTTCTCAGAATGCCTAGCAAATACTATGTGCTAAATATGTGTTTCTGGAATCTGTTTGTTGATCAGTTTTGTAAGGCATTGAAATATAGGTCAAATGCCCCCATGAGCCAGGAAGGTGACACACAACGAGTGAAGTGAGCTTGTGTGAGACAACACTGAGTGGTGACTACTGGTCAACTGGAAAACCAGGGTCCCTTTCCAAGAGAAGCAGCTGCTCCTCTGCTCTATTAGAGATACACGACACCATTGGTACATTTTCTAACTGTTCAGTGCAAGCCTAGCATCCAGAATTCTAAGTAAAACGTGCTCGTGGCTGAGCAGCCTAGCCTGTGGAATGCTCTGAGTGACTTATTCCCCTGTGGAGATCCATGGATGCATGGATTCACAGCTTGGCTGGCCTTTTAAAACCACATCCCAGCACTTTGGGAGGCCGAGGCAGGCGGATCACGAGGTCAGAAGATCCAGACCATCCTGGCTAACATGGTGAAATCCTGTCTCTACTAAAAGTACAAAAAATTAGCCGGGCATGGTGGCGGGTGCCTGTAGTCCCAGCTACTTGGGAGGCTGAGGCAGGAGAATGGCGTGAACCCGGGAGGCGGAGCTTGCAGTGAGCCCAGATCGCGCCACTGCACTCTAGTCTGGGCCACTGAGCGAGACTCCGCCTAAAAAAAAAAAAAAAAAAAAGGAGTCTAAATGACATTGGGCCAAGCCATGGGTCAATTGTGTGTGTGTGTGTGTGTGTGTGTGTGTGTGCGTGTCCACACACGCATTGGCAGAAAGAAAGAAGTAGAAAATAGAAGTCTACAATAATAAACATTGTTTTCTCCATTGGTGAAATTCTATACCCACTTTAATCTCACTCTGTTTAACTAAACAATATTAATATTTTAAAATTTTATATGGGAGCAATTCTGTGAACCAAAATCTAGATAAAAATGCAGAATGTCACAAATCAAAAGAACTAGAATGTTCCATAGAAGTGGAAACTGGTTTGAGTTAGTGAGACATTGCTCTTTTCTTTTAACTAAAGTGGTTGGAAGGGAAAATGGTGCAGTAGATGAAGGTGTAGTCTTCCAAACGAGACACTCCTGGTTTTGCTTTTGACCTTGAACAAGTAGTTGGTATATTTTAGCTTCCGTTTCTTTATCTATAAAATGGGATAACAATACTAATATGTAACGTATAGGGTGATTCTGAAGATTAAGTGACATAAAGTCTTCAAAGTAGGTGCTCAAAATGTACGTATTAAGACAGATTGCAATATTACTATAATGCATTGTGAAACAAAGTGAAAACAAGACATATTTTGGAAAAGCATTGCTTTGTTTCTTTCCATATGCAAAAAAATCATCAATCACTCACTGATTTCTTTTGAGTTAAAGTAACTTTGATTTGGACATGGGAATGATGTAATCTATGCAGAGAACTGGAACAAAAGCTCAAGAAAGTATCTGGATTGTTTTTTCTTGCTTTCTTTTTATTTTCTTTGTTTCTTAATCTTTGCCTCACTTGTTCTTAGAGTGAGAGCTGAGTTGTCGAAAGACAACAAAATTTCTAGAAGTCTAAATGTCTCCAGGCATTTTTCTGTAATAACAGTCATTGCTAAAAGTGGAGGTCTCCTGCAGTAGCAATGTGGGCGGGTCTCATCAGATAAGCCTGGCTAGGATTTCAAACACAAAAGCAGCCCTGTTGCCAGGCGAAACCCCAGGCTGAGAGCAAGAGCAGAAGCCAGGTCTCCGCAGCATTGTTTTGTTTTAGTTGTTAGTCTTTTAAGTTTTTTTTCTTTTTTACCTTTCTAATTGGGAAAATACTTTGGATTAATAAAAATATTCAAAAGGCAATGATATACAAAAATCCTAACTGTACACTTTTGCCCAGATTCACCTATCATTAATATTTTGCTTAATTTGATTCCTATGTCTCCTTCCTCTCCTCTTCCTTCCCTCCCTTTCCCCCAGTTTCCCTGTAATGACAGTATTCTTTTAAAGTGTAATTAGGTTCATTTGTTTTAGCCTGCTTGAAATGTTGTTTTTCCCTTTATCATTCCTATAGATTTAATTTTACTTTTGAATACATATAACATTAATTTTTGAATATGTATGATGTTACTTCTACCTTATTCTCCCCAGTTCTCTTAGGTAATCAGCTCGTTTTCTGGTTTATTCTTTCTCATGATGGTTAATTTTATGTGTCAACTTGACTATGCTAAGGGATCCCAGATAGCTGGTAAAACATTATGCTGGGTACATGTGTGAAGATATTTCCAGAAGAAATTTGCATTTGAATCAGCAGACTAAGAAAAGTTGCCCTCATCAGTGGGGGTGATACTACACAATCCACTGAGGGCCTAGATAGAACAAAAAGGTGCAGGAAGCATGAATTCAGTCTTCTTGAGTCGTAAGATCTTTATTCTATTCTTGGACATTGGAACTCCTAGTATTGGCCCTTCAGACTCAGACAAGAGTCTCTCATCAGCAGATATGTGTCGCACCTGCACCCCAACCTCCTCCTGCCTCCCAGCCCTTTGGCCTCGATTGAAAGTTACACTATCTTCTCCCCTAGTTCCCAGGCCTTCAGCCCCACTCAGACTTAACTACACCTCTGCCTTTCCTGATTCTCCAGCTTTCAGACACATATTATGGGACTTAACTTCAAAACTGCATGAGCCAATTCCCATAATAAATCTCCTCTTAAATATCCAGATATAGGCTGGGCACGGTGGCTCACACCTGTAATCCCAGCATTTTGGGAGACCCAGGTGGGTGGATCACCTGAGGCCTGGAGTTTGAGCCTGACCAAAATGGAGAAACCCCATCTCTACTAAAATACAAAGTTAGCCTGGTGTAGTGGTGCATACCTGTAATCCCAGCTACTCGGGAGGCTGAGGCAGGAGAATCGCTTGAACCCAGGAGGTGGAGGTGGAGATGGAGGTGAGCTGAGATCATGCCATTGCACTCCAGCTTGGACAACAAGAGTGTAACTCTGTCTCAAAAAAAAAATATATATATATATATACATATATATACATATATATACATATATATACATATATATGTATATATATATTTCCAGATATATTCTGTTGATTCTGCTTCTCTGGAGAGCCCTAATACATTTCTGTAATTATTTCTGTAAATATGTGCAGATATATGCGTATTCTCCTATTTTTTTCTTTTATCTTACATAAAATGTAGCATGCTATATATGTTCTTTTTATTATTTTTTAAATGTGGTACAATGCATAACAAAGTTATCATTTTAATTATTTTTAAGTGTACAGTTCTGTGGCATTAACTACATTCACATTGTTTGCAACCATCGCCACCATCCATTTTCAGAACCTTTTCATCATTCCAGATTGAAACGCTGTACTCATTAAACAATAGCGCCCCATTCCTCCCTTCTCCCCAGCCCCTGACAAACGCCATTCTATGTTCTGTCTCCAAGAATTTGCTTATTCTAGGTACCTCATATGCGCATAATCATACGATATGTGTCCTTTTGTGTCTGGCTTATGTCAATTAACATAATGTCCTTAAGCTACCGCCATGTTGCGGCATTTCTCATAATGCTGTTTCCTTTTAAAGCTGAATAATTTATAACCTCTTTTGCACTTACCTTTTAAATTTTTTTTAAATAACATCTCCTGGAGAGCATTCTATATCAGTTCATTAAAAAATAAAAAGTCTGCATGTTTTTTACAGCTGCAGAATGCCCAACTGCAGTAGATAGCCCAGTTTATTCAACTGCTGTCCCGTACTTGAATATTTAAGCAGTTTCTAATATCTTGCAATCACAAATCATGCTGCAATGCATAATCTGTGCAGATGTATTTTTTGTAGGATTAGATGCATGTATTTCGGATGAATTCCTAGAAGTGGCATTTCTAGGCCAAAATATAAATTTATACATAGCTCTATTAGAAATTGCCAATTACTCTTTCTCTGCAGTTAAGTAATTTGCATTCTTGATACCAGTGTTGGAGAGTTTTTTTTCCCCTGACAGCCTTGTCAAAAGAGTCTGTTTTCAAGCTTTTGGCTTTTTGTCAATATGATGGGTAGAATATATCTCAGAATAATTTTTTTTAACTTTTCCTAGTATGTGTGAAATTAAACACTTTACATACATTTAAGAGGTATGTTTATAACTTTTTGAGTTGTCCAGTCATCATTTTTGCAAAACTTTCTACAGTATTTTACATTTTTTTCTCATTATTTAAAATGTCTTTATGATTTTGGAGTTTGTAATATATATCAGCAATATTTTTTCCTGTTTATTATTTGTCTTATGTTCCTTATACTGGATTATTTTTGCCATGAAAGTAAAATGTATATATGTATATATGTATATATGTGTGTGTATATATGTAGTCAAGTTTTTAATTTTTCAGTTACATATGGAACTTCGTCATAGTTGAAAAGATTTTACCTAAACTCGGATGATATAGGAATTCACCCTTTTTTTCTTTCCATTTCAGTCTAACCCATTTGGAGGATCATCTAGTGCATGGTGTAAGGAATGGATATAATTATAACTCTTCGAACAAATAACTGTAATTTATTCCAACACCACTTATTAAAAAGTCTCTATTTTGCCCCCATTAATTGAATACCGTGATAAGCATATACTAGATATTTATATGCAGTTATGGCTATTTTGAGACTCCCTGTCCTGTCCCATTGATCAGACTGTTCCTGCGCCAGCTCCTCACTGCCCCCTTTGATTTAGTACCTGGCGTGACTGGTTCCCTTCCAGACTTGCATTTCAGGACTTTTCTGGTTATTCTGGTTTATTTCTTTTGCTATATAAATTTTAATATCAGCTTGTATAGCTCCAAGAAAATGTTCATTACAATTTTTATTGGGGTTGCATAAAAGTTATACATTAAGTCAGAGAGAATTGAAATATCAATGATGTAAAGATGCCCTACCTAGAACAAGGAAGAACATAGCTATTCAAACCTCCTCTTATCTTCAGGAGAGTTTTATAATTTTCTGCTTGTTGGCTTCAAACATTTCTGGTGTATTTATCTTTAAATGTATTGTTTGTTTCTTGTTGCTGTAATAAATGAGATCCATGGATTCACTTTATCTTCTAACTGGTGAATATTTGTGTCTACAAATGCTATTGATTTTTGTATGTTAATGTTGTACATTGCTCTCTTGCTGAAATCCTTTAGTGTTTTTGTTAGTTTTATCACTGATCCTCTAGATGTATGATCAGGTTCTCTGCTTATGGAGTTTTATATCTTCATCTCAGTCTTTATGTCCAAATAGTTTCCTTTTGTCTAATTGCCCTAACTAGTTCCTCAAGAACATCGTGAAATAATAGTGAAATTTGTTCATATTCTTGCTTTGTTAACGATCTTGGTGGAGGTCCTTCTAGGGTCCCCTCATTACGTAAACTATTGGCTTTTAATATTAAAGTCTATGGCTGGGCGCGGTGGCTCACATCTGTAATCACAGCACTTCGGTAGGCCAAGGCGGGTGGATCACGAAGTCAGGAGTTCAAGACCAGCCAGGCCAACATGGTGAAACCCTGTCTCTACTAAAAATACAAAAATTAGCCAGGTGTGATGGCGTGCGCCTGTAGTCCCAGCTACTCGGGAGGCTGAGGCAGGAGAATTGCTTGAACCTGGGAGACAGAGATTGCAGTGAGCCAAGATCACACCACTGCACTCCAGCCTGCATGACAGAGCGAGACTCCATCTCAAAAAAAAAAAAAAAAAAAAAAAAATTAAAGTCTGTACCCACCGTTTTTATTTTCTCAACATTTTTTTGGACAATGATGTGTGTTTTTCACCATGTATTAAGATAACCATTCTCTCTTTCTTCTACTCTTCCTACTCTTCCCACACCCACCCTTCCATCAGGGTGGGTGAAACTGTCCATCAGTTTCATACTTTCCAGGGGTTGAATAAGAGAGAAAAGGGGGAGAGGACAGTAAAGATCCTAGAGGTATCACTAACTTCCCAAGCAGGCTTTAGTCTCTGGCCTTAGTAGAGGTTGCCGCTTT
Organism: Symphalangus syndactylus; assembly: GCF_028878055.3. Lineage (NCBI taxonomy): Eukaryota > Metazoa > Chordata > Mammalia > Primates > Hylobatidae > Symphalangus > Symphalangus syndactylus. The sequence continues at coordinate 122,832,746 of NC_072435.2, read as the reverse complement.
CTCTTATGGGTACTTTCACATATTTCCCAATGGTTCCCTGCTGGACCCCAGTGATAATTCCTGTGGTTCAGGAATACTTTGCTTTTACTGCCCCCTAATTCTTTGCCTGCTTCTATTCATCCTGCCAACCATCCCACATAGATGCTCGCTCACAAAGGCTCCAGGTTGGTTTTCCATGCTGCATGCGTAGGGTGACATCCATTCCAGTTTTCCCAAAACCGTCTCAGGCAATTTCTGGTGTCTTGGCATAATTATTAATATTCTCCTGTTCACTTTCAAAAGTCTCCCTATTTGGGCAATAAGAGACTTGGCTTCCTTAGACCTGGGCGCACCTGGAGCGCAGGTACACACGGCCTTCTTAGTTTTGGGGCACTCTGAGCACCCAGGTCTCTCCTCACAGGGCAGCCCCCAGACAGCTCTGCCACCAGACAGGTAACGAGGCCTCCTTAGACCTGCATATTTCTGGGGCAGGGCTCATATCACAATCCATAGTGTCTTCCTGTTTCGAGCTCTTCAAGGGTCCACCAAGCAGTAAATAAAGCAAGTAGCATCTCCTCTTTCTCCCCACCTTAGGAACTACAGATCTCATCGAAGAGTTGTTTGTTTTTTTCTTTACAATCTCCTCCATTTTTTTTACAATGGTCTCTGGATATTGGCCCCTAGGTTGTGCCCATCTTCACAGCAGGCTGGGACACATTAGCATTTAAAAGCATACCAGAGCCAGATTCAAATTTTTACACATCCAACTGTTTCCAGCATAGCTAGTATTTAACCATTTAGAGCTGTCCTGCTTTGTATACTTTGCAAACTGCATCCAATATCTGCTAGCCATAGTAAGACAAACTTAGGAGCGCTAAAGGCCCCCAGATGGCTCTTGCCCTTTGGAGGTCTCTGACCCAGAGACTCCCTACTGGGCTGCAGGACAACATCACCTGGACAGATGAGTCTCACCTAACCCAGGAGTTCCCTTCTCCTCGTTTTTATCTGGGTGATGGGCCACACACCACAGCCTCTGGACCAGCTGGTGCTGTGAGGGACTTCCTCTGTCTGTAGCTATGCTAGAGAGTTCGGCAGATAACAACGGGTGCGCTCCTGCCACCTGGTGGTAATAGCTCCTCTCTTTTGAAACCCATAGTTTCCCCATCTGCTCCCTCCTCCTCTTTTTATGTTTTTAAAAAGGTTGAAGGGCATTAGGCATTATTGAACAAATTTTCAGACGTTCCTTTGAAAATTTGCATTTTGGTCTGTTACTTTATTTTGAAAATCCTGATGTTTGGCCAAAACTTCCTGCTCCACCTGTGTTGAGCATCTTCTATAGAGCGTATTGCAACATCACAAGTACATTTATTAGCTGGAATGAATACTTAATCCGTGGGTGAGGTGTTACCTTGGGATCTCATTTAATACTAACAACAAGGAAATCTATGAACATGTACTTAGGCTTTAAAAGTGTTAAAGGAAAAGAAGTAAATCCTGAAAGCAGGCTGGACCCCTGGGGATTTCTACCATCACTCATTGACAGCTAAAGATTTGATAGTGATGTGAAAGGAAGAATGGTTTGATTTTTACAAATGTCTGCTTATAGTTTTTCTGTTTTCTTTGTTGTATCTTGGTAACTTTCATCCCTTATGAGGCATAGTTATTACAGGGAACATCTTATGTATGCAACAAAACCCTGTGGACCATATACTTTAGAGTTATTCTAAGAGGTTTTCAAGGGCAATTTTGCTACATGCTGTATTCCACCTGTATTCTGAATTTAAAAAACTGGTGTAAGGTGCAAGACTAGGAAACATGCCAGAAAAGAGAAAAAAGAAAGTAAAATTTTACACCTGTGCCCAGAGGACTTCTGTGCTGAGAGGGGAGCTGGGCCGTCATTGCAGTTTTATTCTAATCCCAGTCTAAAATGACTCATCGTGTTTGGACATATGAAGTTGCCAGTGTGCTGAGAGGTAAGGAGCAAAGGGGAAGACGGTGATACAAGACGAAAGAACAAGTCAGCTCATGCCCCGAGGCCTGGGAGGTTGTGGCTGGTGTTTGAATTTTGTTCTAATCAAAAGGAGAAGGTTCTGGAGGGTTTTAGATGGAGGAGAGATGATGCTTGATTTATTTTTCTAAGGGATCCCTCCAGCAACTCCACAGAGAATGTATTGTGGGACTTAAATATCAGTGAACAGACGGATGTACTGAAAACCATGGAAAGGCCAGGTGCGGTGGCTCATGCCTGTAATCCCAGCACTTTGGGAGGCTGAGGCGGGCGGATCACGGGGTCAGGAGATCGAGACCATCCTGGCTAACACGGTGAAACCCCGTCTCTACTAAAAATACAAAAACTAGCCTGGCGTCGGGGCAGGCGCCTGTAGTCCCAGTTACTCGGGAGGCTGAGGCAGGAGAATGGCATGAACCCGGAAGGCGGAGCTTGCAGTGAGCTGAGATCCGGCCACTGCACTCCAGCCTGGGCGACAGAGCGAGACTCCGTCTCAAAAAAAAAAAAACACACATGGAAGACAGTTGAAGAGATGTGGATTCAAGTAAAGTCAAGATAAGTGTTTCTTTCTAAGCTTTTTTTTTTTTTTTTTGAGACGGAGTCTTGCTCTGTCCCCCAGGCTGGAGTGCAGTGGCGCGATCTCGGCTCACTGCAAGCTCCGCCTCCCGGGTTCACGCCATTCTCCTGCCTCAGCCTCTCCGAGTAGCTGGGACTACAGGCGCCCGCCACCACGCCCAGCTGATTTTTTTGTATTTTTAGTAGAGACGGGGTTTCACCGTGTTAGCCAGGATGGTCTCGATCTCCTGACCTCGTGATCCACCCGCCTCGGCCTCCCAAAGTGCTGGGATTACAGGCTTGAGCCACTGTGCCCGGCCTCTAAGCTTTGTCTTCTGTTCGCCTTCTTAACCTGTGGACAGCCGGGCACTGCTGTGATGAATGTGAATTTTAAGCACTAATGTTCTAATAAGATACATAAACTAATCAGCACTGTAGAATTGAAGATCAGGTCTTCGGGTAGAAGTAACTGAAGGCTGCATTCAACCCCCAAGCTATCGATCTGACCGCCAGGCAAACTACACTATCAGATTGGAAGAAATATCCAGAAGCTAATTGCTGGAGTCGTGAATCTCTACACAGTTATTAGACTCACAATGAAACCTCATGAGAAAAAATATATTAATGTGGCTCCAAAAAAGTTGCCTGGTTTCTATTTACTTTTCATTGTTCAAATAAAAGACTGTCTCTGAAATGGATGAAGAAACTGAAATAAATATGTTGGTTTAGCCCTGGCTGCCCATCTACCACACTATCACACACACAAATGCAACATGCGCATAAAAGGATTCTGGAAACAGCATAGACAAAACTCAGCAATGCCAAAGTCTCAGTAACATACCCCAATCCCCAGAGATACCTCAGCATGGGAGAAGGCACAGAAAAGAAGGCAATGTTTATTGTTAAGCAAGTGCTGCAAATGAGTCCCAAAAATTCAGACATTTCTCCAAACTTCCTGGAAATTCCTGCTATAAACAGTTCTTTTAGAAAAGCAAGCCTGCAACCTCAGTCAGTTTCCTACTCTCAGAACTTTTCCTTCTGGTATGTTCTTGTTTCCTTTATTCATGCAGCAGCATAGAGAGAATTTTTCCCCCTTAGAACTTGAGCCCCTTGGACCATGCCTTTCAGAGAGCGAAGCCTGTATCTCCTATTCACAGCATGCTATTTTAATGTGTCTGGCATTTCACATTACAGCGTCTTGTTAATGTTCTTCTGGATGTGTTCTTCTAGGTGTGGCTGTCACCTGCTAAATAGTTTGAAAGCTATTAGCAGAAATAATATGCAATTCTAACAGGTGCACAAGTGGTGAGCCTGGGGGTTAAATGTGTTAGAGTTGGAATCTCATGCTGTTCACGAAGCACATTTGCGCTTTCTCAGGCAATGCATATTGGTGGCTGGCTGGCAAATTGGAAGTTGGATAAGGGTATTTAGAACAAAACATGTGATAGTTAAGCTGTCTCTGAAATTCAACCTGTGAAAATATCCACTGGGGGCCATTAGAATTTCTAAATTGGGAACTGTGGCAATGTAATTGCATGGAAGCTTTGAATTAGGCGAATTCTGAGACGATCCCAAAGGTAAAAGTGCTGCTATAGTGATGATCAGGAGACTCACAAAAGTGTTTTCTCCCTAAGCAAAAATCGTGTTATTGGGACCGAGGGGTATATCAAAACATTAAAAAATTCATTTAGATATGTTAACATAGATATTAAAAAAATCATTTCGACATGTTAATATAGATATGAGTTGTATTTGCTGACTATAGATAGATAAGATTATTTCCATAGGTTTGCTAAGATCACTCAGTAATAATTATCTGATTTTATAAAATTTATAGTTTTCGTACAATATTATCTCATATTCTGCTCTAATTTAGTAGCATTTCAATTTCTTCAAAGACTTGAAATGCTAAGATTCTCCAACTCAGATTAAGAATATCTTGTTTCAGCCTGGTGTGGTGGCTCATGCTTGCAATCCCAGCACCCTGGGAGACTCAGGCGGGTGGATCGCCTGAGCTCAGGAGTTCAAGACTAGCCTGGATAACACGGCAAAACCTTGTCTCTACAAATAATACAAAAATTAGCTGGGCATGATGGTATGTGCCTGTAGTCTCCGCCACTCAGGAAGCTGAGGTGGGAGGATTGCTTGAGCCTGGGAAATCAAGGCTGCAGTGAGGCATGATCACAGCTCCTGCACTCCAGCCTGGGAGACCCTGTCTCAAATAAATAAATAAATAAATAAATAATCCCCATTTCATTGTGGATTTTCAGTAGAACCTTAACAGTGAAATGGGCTAGGCATGGTGGCTCACGCCTGTAATCCCAGCATTTTGGGAGGCCAAGGCAGGCAGATCACCTGGGGTTCGGAGTTCGAGACCAGCCTGACCAACATGGAGAAATTCCATCTCTACTAAAAATACAAAATTAGCCGGGTGTGGTGGCCCGTGCCTGTAATCCCAGCTACTCGGGGGAGGCTGAGGCAGGAGAATCACTTGAACCCAGGAGGTGGAGGTTGCAGTGAGCCAAGATCGTGCCATTGCACTCCAGTCTGGGCAAAATGAGTGAAACTCCGTCTCAAAACAAATCAAAACAAAAATAGCGAAATGGTTTTCTTCACTCCCATTCCATCATCATCCTCCTCTTTCCCTCCCGGCACTACAATTTTTTCCACCTTAAATAAGGAAAAAGACTTTCTAATATTAAGCTCCTTTCTCTGCAAAGAACCAACACTTCAGAGTGATGCACTATATACCCCCATCTCATTTTCTTGTCAAAATAATTCAGTCACTGCTGCTGATTTTTTTTTTTCTATTTCGTTGATGATCCAAGGCCTAGAGGAATCAGGACCTGGCTCGAGGTCATTTTTATGGGTTGAATTGTCTCCCCAAAAAGACATGTTGAGGTCCTAACCTCTAGTATCTGTGACTATCACCTTATTTAGAAATAGGATGTTTACAGATGTCAAGTTAGGATGAGGTCATGAGGATGAGCCTTAATCCAATATGACAGGTGTCCTTATAAAAAGGGGGAATTTGGAAACAGAGACAGAAATAACACAGAGGGAAGACAATGTAAGGACACTGAGAGAAAACAGCCATATGCCGATGATGAAGGCAGGATGACAGCGATGCAGCCACAAGTGAAGGCTCCTTGAGCTACCCTAAGGTGGGAGAAGTGAAGAGGAACCCTCCCTAGAGGAACCCTCCCTAGAGGAACCCTCCCTAGAGGCTTTGATGGAAGCATGACGACTGCCTACACTTCAATTTTGCACTTCCAGACTCTAGAACTTCTGTAGTTTAAGCCACCCAGTTTGTGACTCTTGGTTATGGCAGGTCTAGGGAACTAGTACAGGCATAAAACCAGTAAGTAGTCGAGAAGTAAATAACACGTGGATTCATATAACCCCAAAGCCTGAGTCTCATCTGCTGAACAACTCTGCCTTTTTGTTGAACGTGCTCCCATCAAGACTTGCTATATGCATTCACTGTGATGGTTAGATGTGGGGCCTTTAAAACAAGCCAAAATGTGATGTCTGTACTCCAGTGTCTTATAGGCAGGTTAGAAAATGAATAGTAAATCCAGAATACTATAAAATACTATTTTTGAATACTATAAAAGTTATGTCAATGCCTATATAGAATTTTTGCAAGTATATTTTAAAATTCCTTTGAAATTTTCAGCAGCTGGAGATCCTAAGTACATGCAAAGGGAAATCTGTTTTTTTATTTGTTTTTTGTGGGGCGGTGGGGAGCGGGGGACAGGGTCTCACTCTGTCGCCTAGGCTGGAGCTCTCACTGCAACCTCTGCCTCCCAGGTTCAAAGGATTCTTATGCCTCAGCCTCTAGAGTAGCTGGGATTATCGGCATGCGCCACCACGCCTGGCTAATTTTTGTTTTCTTAGTAGAGACGGGGTTTTGCCATGTTGGCCAAGCTGGTCTCAAACTCCTGACCTTAAGCGATCCACCCACTTTGGCCTCCCAAAGTGCTAGGATCACAGGAGTGAGCCACCACAGTTGGCCTGGAAATCATTCTAAATATAGCTTTTCCTTAAACCAAGAACAATTTTAAAAGTCCTAACTAAGTTCATCAGTACATATTAATTCTTATATCTTAGTAGATTGGGAAGTCACTGAAGCATTCAGTTTGCTGTAATACACAGTGATTATAAATTAGTACTGGTTAATAACTTGAAATTTGGTTATTTATAATTGTATTTCCAATAAAACAAGTTGTAAAGAACATACATTGCATATTATTTTAGAATACAGCGTTTACATAGTTCCTTCAAGGTATTTTCACACAGCTGTTTGATGTAGTATCCCAACAGCCACCTAAAGTGCCGTGATCTAATAGGTGCTTAAGAAGTATTTGCTCCATGAGTTAATTCTGGTTCATCATCTTTTAGGGTGATTGAAATAATAAGGTAATACTCACAGATTTACCAAAGTGATTACCATTTCAAGTCCTCTTTATTTTTTTGATTAGGTCCATGTTTTCATCTTGTATTATTTTTTCTTCTATTGAATTATCATTTCTTGTAGTGAAGTCTTCCAGTAATAAATTCCTCCAGCTTTTGGCTTTTGTAAATCTGAAAACATCCTTCTGTATTAAAAAATAAGTATATATGTGTGCACACAGAATTCTAGCTTGGCTATTTTTTTTTCTTTCATGTGAAAATGGTGTCTTTCTATCTTCTTATTTGCATTGCTTTTGACAAGAAATATATTGCAACTCTTAGAATTCTTCCTCTCTATGTAACATTTATTTTTACTTTGTTTTTCAGATTTTTTTCTTTGTAAACTGTTTTGGACAATTTGGTTATAATATTTCTTTATGTATTTGTTATGGTTCTTGGGCTTGGGTTTTATTAAGCTTCTTAGATCTGTGTGTTTATCATTTCATTATTCATTCAAATGTTTCTTGTACCTCCTTATTTGGGGAACTACAGTTACACAATTATTAGGCTACTTCTAAGCACAGTAAATCTCTCTTCTTTTTTGTTTTTGTTTTCATCTCTCTCCCTCTCTCTCTCTGGTTCAGCATGGCTAGTTTTTTATTAATTTGTCATATTCACTAATATCTTCTTCTGCATTGTCTAATCTGTTGCCTACCATACCCAACAAAATTGTTCACTTTACACAATCTATACAATTTTTTTTTTTTTTTGAGATGTAGTCTCATTCTGTCACCAGGTCTCAGCTCACTGCAACCTCCGCCTCCCGGGTTCAAGCGATTCTCCTGCCTCAGCCTCTTGAGTAGCTTGGACTACAGGTGCCTGGCTAATTTTTGTATTTTTAGTAGAGACGGGGTTTCACCATATTGATTAGGATGGTCTCGATCTCTTGACCTCGTGATCCTCCTGCCTCGGCCTCCCAAAGTGCTGGGATTACAGGTGTGAGCCACTGCATCCAGCGTCATCCATACAATTTTAACTTGTATCCTTTTTTTTTCTTTCTTTTTTTTTTTTGAGATGGAGTCTTTCTCTGTCTCCAGGCTGGAGTGCAGTGGCGTGATCTCAGCTCACTGCAAGCTCCAGCTCCCAGGTTCAAGTGATTCCTCTGCCTCAGCCTCCCAAGTAGCTGGGACCACAGGCACGTGCCACCACGTCTGGCTAATTTTTTGTGTTTTAGTAGTGAAGGAGTTTCGCCAAGATGGTCTTGATCTCCTGACCTCGTGATCCTCCCACCTCGACCTCCCAAAGTGCTGGGATTACAGGTGTGGGCCACCAGGCCCGGCCAACTTGTGTCCTTTTTATGTTTTGTCTCCATGCCACATTTTAACGCTTCTCTCCACTTTCTGCACACACTGAATGACTGTTACAATGTCCCTTTCTTCTAATCATAACATATGTGTCAGTTTTAGATGTTTCGATTGAAGTTTATTCTCATTATAGGCATGCCTGGTAATTTTTGATTGGATGCAAGATATTTTGGAATGTATCCTTTTGGGGGATATATACATATATATATGCTATATAAAATTACGTAATTTATATAGATATTGAGTTTTGTTGTGGAACACAAGTTATTTGAAATAATTTAATCCGTTTGTGTAAGGCTTTTAAGATTTATTAGACAGAAATAGAGCAGCATTAATTTAAAGCTAAGAGTTCATCGTAATTCAGTAGGGAGTGAAGACCTTTTCAGAGAATCCTACTTTATTTCTCATTGAATTATGAGGTCTCTGTGTTTAGGTGACGGGCCAACCATGCTAAGCTTGCATGTGGTATCATGGTGCTGTCCCCTCGAATTCTTCCACATAATGTATCCCCTGGCCACAGTCAGTTTCTGCATCACTGTGCTGATTAACAGCTGGCTGAACAGCCGGAGGGGCCTCCGGAGATTTCTCTCTGGATCTCTCTCCTCTCCAGCTCTCTGCGGTCAGATGGCTCCTCTCTGAGTTCCCCCCCTCCTCACCCCACCCCTTTCTGTGGCCTGAAAACTTTCTCAGGGAGTTTACTTCATTATTTTCCCTTCTCTCATAAATCACTACTTTTTGCCTATATCTATGTATTTAAAACTGTTTTATATATTTGTGCAGTTTTTTTTTTTTTTCCTGAAGGAGGGTGAACCATTTCCTACTACTTCCTCAAGAGAAACTCCTGCCTATATTTTACTTGGAAAAAAAAATTACGTTGCATCTCACTATAGCACACACACATAGACACACACACACACTCACATACACATACACACATACATACTTTTTTTTCTCATTTAGTTTCCTAGTTAATAACTCCAGATGCATTCTTTCGGTTTGGTCTTTCAACATGTTATTACGACCATTAATTTTGCTTCGTATGTTACATAGCACCAGTTTGGAAAGATGAAAATTACATATTTTATCTGCCCTTTGAAAATTCTTTAACTAGTTGTAAAAGTCTTTTTTATATGTTTAATACCTAAGATTAAAAGGACTACATATGCAAAACAAGTAAGGTGAAATAAAATATTTAAATGCATTCTTAAAATACCAGGGTGAAAATGCAGGCTATAAAATAGACAGTTTTTCAAGTAAAATTCTGACACTATAAAGAGGGCATCTGGCATACATTTTGATGTGAGTTAGGATAACCCCTTAATTCTTCTTTGTATCAACTGCAACAGTTGTAATAAATTGATGATCTTACATTCCTATTCATTTCTTTTTATTTTTTAATGCTTTTCCTTTTATTAATAATTGAAAAAATTGCATCACTGGATAGATTACATGAAACATTCCCATTTATTTCTAAGTTTTTTAAAAGGAGGAACTGGTTTTTCTAATTTATCTCTTTAACCTTATTGCCTAGGTCAGGATGTAGACCATAAAAGTCATCAATAATATTTGTTGACCGGATATATCAATGAGTAAATTCAGGGGCAGTCTATTCAAATATGTTGTTTTAAGCATCCCCTCCAAAACACTAACCACTAGTTAACAGAGAAATCTGTCATTAACATCACCAGTTGAAGGCAGCTTTTTCAACTAATTTGAGCAGGAAGACACTCCTTTTTCCTATATTACCTCTTAATTGATTCAAAAGCAGCATCCTAGGAAACAATTATTTATAAATCAATATTAGTATGTGACACACAAATATAAGGAGGAATTATAATATAGCATTACTTAAAAAAGAGTACCAAGTTGGAAACAAACAATTCCAAGTATTCTTTTTTTTTTTTTTTTTGAGAGGAGTCTTGCTCTGTCACCCAGGCTGGAGTGCAGTGGCGCAATCTCAGCTCACTGCAAGCTCTGCCTCCCGGGTTCACGCCATTCTCCTGCCTCAGCCTCCTGAGTAGCTGGGACTACAGGCGCCCGCCACCACGCCCGGCTAATTTTTTTTGTACTTTTAGTAGAGACGAGGTTTCACCGTGTTAGCCAGGATGGTCTCGATCTCCTGACCTTGTGATCCACCTGCCTAGGCCTCCCAAAGTGCTGGGATTACAGGCGTGAGCCACCGCGCCCAGCCCCAAGTATTCTAATAAGAAATTCACAGATAGCAGAAGAGGATGTTCAGAGTTAGATAAGAAACACTACCTGTAAGACAATTCTTGGAATTTGGTTACAAGAAAAAAATGCATTCACTCTGTCTCTAGGCAAGTAATTGATTTTTTGGCAAATCTATTGTAGAACTAATTTTTAAAGACATAGCTTGACAAGAATGACTTCTATTTGAAACAAATCCCTTATGAATCCTTTTTTCTTCCTCACCCCCAAAAAACAAAAGGCAATTCAGAAGTCTGATCTAATCTCCAATAAATGCATTTTGTGTTTAGTAAAGTTGTAAGTATAGTAACAATGAGCTCGACTTTAGACTAGTGTAACACGCTCTGAGTGACAAGAAGTGGCCAATTTGGGGAATAAATGCTATGGGCAGAGACAGGAGTCTGTACACTTTCCAGCACTTCCAGAGAAATTTAATCAGTGTTCAGTGTCCTTGCTAAGGTAGAAATGAGAATTCTTGAAAGGAGCTTATTCTAAATTCCCATTCCCATTATCCAATAAAATATACTTATTCTCTTAATATTCCTAGTTTGTCATTTATTGATAGCCAGTGGTTAAGACGGCAGAGAGTACAGAAAATGAATTAAATTCCCTAGTACATAAGATTAAGTCACTCCCCTGCTCAAAAGCAACCCAATGGCCTCCTATTGACCTTATCATAGAAGCCCCACTTTTCACCATGACCATCGGGAATCTTCCTCATTTAGCCCCAATTAAATCACCTCGTTCCCCATTCTCTCCCCATTCTCATTTTGTTCCAGTCACACTGGCCTTTGCTCTGTTCCTCACGCAGGCTGGGTTTCTTCTTAACTCAGGCCCTTTGGGGTGATCATTCATTTTCTTGGCATGATCTTCCATTCCACCTTTGCTTGCCTCTTGGTCTTCATCTGGGTGTCAGCTCGAATACTCCCTCTCTGGAAAAATTTACCATGACCACTCATATTCCCTACCCACCATGTTGCATTCCTCCATACCCAGCTGCACTATTGTCACATAGTATTTGTCTTTTCCCAAAATTATTATAACACTTGTGTCTGTCTCTTCCAGCAAAACTGAGTTTAATCTGTCTTGGTCAGCACAGAAGTTTCAGAACCTAGAATACTGCTGGCCCATAGTAGACCCTCCAGTAGCATTTGTGAGAATGATATGAAGGAAAGGAAAATAACCACTAAGAGCAGAATGGATGGATAAATTGTAGTATAATCATACACAAAAACACTCTACAAAAACAAGAATAAATTATCCACAACTACATGTACCACAATGCTATGCAAAGGAAGTCAGGCACAAAGCAATATATGCTGCAAGTCTTTTGCATGTCACAAAATGGTGAAGAAATAAATATATAGTATATACTGTATGACTCCACTTACATAAAACGCAAACACAGGCAAAATTAATTCGTGGTGTTTGCAGTCAGGATGGTGAGTCCCTTTGAGAGGATAAGAACAGGAAGGAACATGGGTCAGCCCGGTCCTCAGTTGCCTCCTGAACTGGAGCTGGCGGACCAGGCGTGATCGCTTTGTGAGTAAGCATCAAGCTTTCTACACGTGTTATACTTTAATTAATTTGGCCTGAATTCAATATTGCATTTGCTACTTAAGCTTTAGATATTTTTTTCCATTTGGCACATCTGTGATGTCCAAGTTTTTCATATATATATATATATATATATATATAAATAATTGTATATACACACACATTTTATATGTGTATATATAAATATAAAATATATAAAAATTTATGTAAGTATATAATTTTATATGTAATGTATGAAATGTTTATATGAATGCATATATGCATACAAATAACATATAAGTAAAATCCATAGTAAATGTATATTTATTTAATAATGACATTAATTCATTTATATGTAAAACAAAAATATATAGGCTGGGTGTGGTGGTGGCTCATGCTTATAATCCCAGCACTTTGGGAGGCTGAGGTGGGAGGATCACTTGAGGCCAGGAGTTTGAGACTAGCCTTGGCAATAGTAAGATCTCATCTCTACAAAAAAATTTAAAAATTAGCTCGGTGTGGTGGCGAATGCCTATAGTCTCAGCTACCAGGGAGGCTGAAGTGGGAGGATGGCTAGAGCTCAGGGGATGGAGGCTGCAGAGAGCCGTGATTGCAACACTGCAGTCCTGCCTGGGCGACAGAACAATGCTCTGTTTCAAAATAGAAACAGATGATAGATGGAAGGATAGATAGATAGACAGACAGACAGATACATAGATACAGACAAACAATAGATGGCTGGCTAGCTAGCTAGATACAGACAGATGAGAATTCTATCCCCTCAGGAAAACATGTTTTTTGTTTTTATTTCACGATGATAGAGTAATTATTCTCTTCGAATTATGTTTGTGCTTTTATTGAGGTAAACTCAGGTGTGTCGGGTGATGGGTTGGAAGAAATTGGAATGGTTTCTCCTTCTCTCCAGGCCTCTGGAGGATAGGCCATCCTAGTGGTGCTGCTCCATTCTGTTAGGAGCCCTCAGTGTCCTGCAAAGACTGACTCTGAGCCAATCTTCAGAAGAGGGTGGGAGGCCCCTCCCCATGGAGCCATCAGCCATAAAGCCACAGGCTGCAAAAAGCCTGTGGGGTTAATCTGGAACCAAGTGAACAATTAGAGAAGGAAATTTCTGCCCAGGGCAATATGGGTGGGTGTGGAGAAATGGACCACTCTTAACATACAATTATGTGAGCAAATGTGTGAAACCCCAGCAATGCTATTTCTCCAAATTATCCTAGGGTGTATGTGGATTTAAATATTCAAAAAATATTCAAAGGCTACAAACAATGCAATTATCAAATACATATATACAATAGCAAGAATAGTAATTAGTCTAAATGTATGCAATAGGAAACTAGATACACAAAATAGAATCGATTCATATGATGAAATTCAATAAATGCATTAAAACAGATGTGTAGAAAAGTATTTAATACACAGGAGGGTTCATGAGTTATTGTTGAATGGAAACAGGCTGCAGTGCGCCCTGTCCAGCCTGATAATTACAGGTACATATTTATAAGAAGTAACATAAGCATAAAGGAATATATAGTAAAAATGGTTCTTCTTGGTGAGTGTATAATTGATACTGAAATATTTACTTCCCTTTTTATTTTGTAAATTTTTGACAATGATGGTATCTTTTATATTCACAAAAGAGTATATGAAAGTTATTATTTTTGTAATAAAGTATTTGCAACTATTGATCTGAGACCACAATTGTTTTGGGGGTGGTAATTTAAAAAACACTTTAGGTTGAAATGTCTTTTTTTTTTAATTTATTCTTTTTGCATTTATGCAAGCATGCTTCCCTTTATGATCTATTTGAAAAACAGAATCTTGACTCTACGCCATGTTAGTTATATTTCTATTTTATTAGTTTGTGTGTGTGTGTGTGTGTTTTTTGAGACGGAGTTTCACTTTTGTTGTCCAGGATGGAGTGCAATGGCATGATCTCGGCCCACTGCAACCTCCACCTCCCGGGTTCAAGCGATTCTCCTGCCTCAGCCTCCCAAGCAGCTCAGATTACAGGTGCATGCCACCAGGTCCCGCTAATTTTTTGTATTTTTAGTAGAGGCAGGGTTTCACCATGTTGGCCAGGCTGGTCTCGAACTCCTGACCTCAGGTGATCCAGCCGCCTCAGCCTCCCAAAGTGCTGGGATTACAGACGTGAGCCACCACGCCCGGCCTTCTGTTATTGCTATGCATAAATAACTTATACATTTGACAGTAAAATATACCAGTGGTTGACTTACCATGGCACTGATCAATCATTTAAAACAATAATAAAAACTAAAATTTCCTGATCCCAGTGAAGGGAAAGTCACTAGCTGCTGGAGAACTGGATAAAAGCCTACTGAAGCATGTAATTAAGGGATATTCCAAAATTCAGAAACACATCTAGATTTATCAGCCCATCCAGAAACCAATTTGGTCCCAGTGAGTCTGTCTTAATTTTGGTCTTGCAACCAAACCCGAAGGTTACAGGTAGGTAGGCCTGAGCTGGGCAGGAGAAGGCTCTCCCCCGACCCACTAGAAATGTCAGGGGATGGTTGGGCAGTTTTCGAATTGGCTTTCTAAAAATGGTAATTCCGGCCGGTCGCCGTGGCTCACAACTGTAATCCCAGCACTTTGGAAGGCTGAGGCAGGCAGATCGCCTGAGGTCAGAAGTTCAAGACCAGCCTGGCCAACATGATGAAACCCCGTCTCTATTAAAAATACAAAAATTAGCTGGGCGTGGTGGTGCATGCCTGTAATCCCAGTTACTTGGAAGGCTGAGGCAGGAGAATCGCTTGAATGTGGGAGGCGGAGGTTGCAGTGAGCCGAGATCGTACCATTGCACTCCAGCCGGGGCGACAAGAGTAAAACTCTGTCTCAAAATAAATAAATAAATAAAATAAATAAATAAATAAAGATAATCCGGGAGCCAGGGAGAGATAATGTCCTGATGGTCCACACCTGTTAACATTTAAAGTGTTAATTGAATGCACGCCCCAGGGAGAAACAGCTTCCTGGGCATGCATATCAGAGACAAAAATGGCGGAGTATGCTCTCCCGGGTACAATCCACTGGAAAAAAGAAAACCACCTACGGGCACGCATGTAACTCCCTACACACACTGCGCATGCTCAGTTCCAAAGGGTCAGGAGGGCTCTGCGCATGCGGGCAGCCCACCCTATGGGAGGAATCATGGGAAAGAGGCCCACTTATGAAAGTCCTAGGATCTCAATTAAATGGGGCACTTGACCTTCTCTTTTAAACCTTCCCGTGCCCATTTGGGTCTCTTCCAAGGGCACTGTCCTTTCTTCCTTTTCCAAAGCCTTTAAAATAAACTTCCATTCCTGCTCTGGAACTTGCCTCGGTCTCTTTCCCAGCTTTATGCCCCTCAGTCAAATTCTTTCTTCTGAGGAGGCAAGGACCGAAGTTGCCGTGGACCCATAAGGATAGGCTGCCAGTAACTTGGGGTGACTCGGATCTTTGCCACTAGTAACACTATTGCAATTTATTTCCTCCCTGAAGAAAAGATATAATTCACACTGTTCATGATGTTGCATTCTCCCTAATGGAAATTATTTGAAACCTAAGTACGTATTTTTCATTGCTAGAAAGAGGTTAATTAATACAGTGGCTGGATCACGGTTATCAATATCACGTTTCAAGAATCCTGGGAAGTCTGTTGTAGTTGAGTGTACTTTTATAAAACCCCAAGTCAAGCTTTGAAACTGAGTCCCACTATCTGGTCAGTGGAAAATAAAGTCTCATTTGTGGCTTTTGGCTTTTCTTCCTGTTATCTGTGGTCCCTGAAACCAGTCTAGCAAAAGGCACCTGAGTGGAGGAGGCTCATGGGTTAGCAGCATTGATAAGAATGGAGCAAAACGGATTGACATGCATCACCCAAAATTCTTACCTTCAGCTGTCAGATGACAGAGAAAGAACCCTGAACACAATAATTGCCTTTTTCCGCTCAGAGCTTCAGTAACATTTTTTCTAAGGTAGAAAGTAGAAATCGGCATGCTAGTTTGAGATTTTTACATAAAAGGTCATCTGTCCACAGCAAAGCAAACCTGGGTGCCTGGAGGTGATAATTACCTTCTGGCACCACGGCCTTCTGAGAGTGGCTCAGGCAGCGTTTTATTTTCACTTCCTTGAAATTCAAGGCACAGTGACACGTGGGGCCTCTGAACTTAAACACCCGGTTTCCTAATCTAGGTTATAACCCAGGCAGGGGAAATGGTTACTTACTGTTAAATGTGGAATTTTTATCTCAGACACGGAGCCGGCAAAATGTTATTTATATTTTTCAACTTGGGATGCTCCATGATTGAGTCAGGAAAATGCCTTATTATAGAAGAGGGAATAAAGTACACAAGTCATTATGTCTCCTATTGATAAAAGGACTTCAGATGACTTTCCTTCAGCAAAGTCGTTTAAATCTAAACATGGACAAGATTTCACAAAAAAGTGACATTTTCTTCCTCCTTGCTCCTGACCTTAATAAAAATAATTTCTTATGCGCATTTATTTCTGCAAATAAGTAACGAGTTATGGAGAAGTCCCTAGGCACAAGGTATCTGTAGGATCCTGTCTATAGGAAGCATCTTACAAGGAAGCCTGAGACACAAGCATTGCCCTGAATAGACAACCTGTCTGAGCCTCCTTTTCATCATCTCCAAAGAGGATAATGATGGAATCCCCTGACTCTGGCATGTGTGAGGATGCACACAAAGTGCAAGGCAGTTATAAAGACACAATAGAGCAGGCTTAGTTTTGTTTTTTCACTGATTGTGGCTCTTGTCCCAACCGCCTTCCCCACCCAGCACTAATTGTAATGAATGAGAAACATCTTGCATTTGTTGAAAATATTGCAACCCTTACATGGTGCCTTTAAATTTTGCAGGTGTGAATTATTCTTTCACAGAAGAAAGTCTAAGGGCAATCTGGACAGCATCTGTGTTTTGATGCAGGTTTGTACCCATATGGTGTAATACAGAGTTGCAGAGAAGACGCCCGTGGACCTACGGTGGCAGTTTCACCTGGGTCAGGAGTTGCTGTGTTAAATTCTCTCCTAGGGAGAGTCTAAAATGAAGCTATTGGGTTGTCCAGCATCTGGCACCAGGCCCAGCCCAGTCGATGGAGTATTAATTAAGCATTCATAGAAGAAACAAACACACTGCCCATGATTTTCTAGGATTTTGAAAATGTTAAAAGTCTGATGAACAGTGAAAATAATATGGAAAATAATAATAAGATAGGTGGTAGACTTTCAGTAAATATGAGCAATAGACTTTTGACAATTAAGGATACCTAAAACTTCTCTAATCTTCTATAAAAATTATTTTTAAATCTTTCGAGCTGTGTGTGTGTGTTGGTGGAGAGTTTGTGGCAGGGATTGACGATAACTCATCAGTACCCTTAGTGAATCATGACTCTGACTTTGATCATCCTAGTTTAGAGTGTAGAGGAGATAAACCCAAGGTTGTGCTGCTTGTTTCAGAAGCTGAACTACCAGGAAAATAGAATTTATCTGTCTTGGTCTTTACTATGTGCCCATGATAGTGCCTTTCATGTAATATGTGCTTAATAAACATTCAGTGACTTAAATAACTGAAAGTTTTTTAAACCCATTATTATGAGTACATCTATTGATTGGGTTGTTTCCGTGGCATTTCCATCTTTGTCTTCTGGGCACCCTCACATCAATTTCATATGGGCCTGAGTCTCATTTATTTTTTGTGACAAAAGTTGCTTTAAAAAATAATTGAATATGCCAGAGAAAGATGAGTGTTTAGGAAGTGGAGGAGGTTGTGTGACTGGATGTCAGTGGCCATCCAGGGAAGGGCATGTCTCACCAAGTTGGCGAGCTCTGTGGGAATTACCTGTGGACCAGAAGTGAGTGTGGATGGATCTGTTACATTTTATCCCATGGAATGGGGAGGACTGTAAAATAATTCATAGGTTGCCTTCTGCTGAGGGAACACAGACATCTGCCTTTGTCTAGATTGAGAAGGGTGTGAATAACCAGATCTTGGTGGAAAGCTCCTATTTTCTTTAGAATCTAAACTTGAGATAAAATGGATCTGTTCTCAATAATAATTATTACTTAGACTGTGTCTGGAGTTTTCCACCCTGCCTTCTACTGGATGGAATCCATTTTCATGTATTCTTCAAACTGTGACCCAGGATTCTCACTACCTCTTTCCTTCCTTTCCTTGTTTCCTCTTCTTTCTTCTTTTCCATCTTTCTCTAATCCTTCTCCTCCTATTCTTTACCCAATTATGTTATGTGATGTCTAAGCATCCCAAACTGCATTGATTTAGGTCATCGCAGGTTTAATGTGTCTTCTTCAAACAATATTTTTTTTTCATTGTCACTCAAAGCAAGTCTCTGTGAGCTCAGTAACACAAAAGACTTTGTAAGAACTCTCATGTAAAATACCTCCCTTTTATCAGACAGAAATACGGTGTTGGTGAAAATCGCTCAGCATATGTGTTGGCTTATATTATAGCTACCACATGCCAACAAGGTTGGACCAATAAAGTTACAGGGCTTATTGAGAGCTCACATATCCATCCAGTGGCTCCCAAAGCTTCGTGATTTGAGTTACCTGGGAAGTGTGTGCAGCACACAGATTTATACCTACTGCATCAGAATCCCCCAGAAGTTGATAACTGCAAAAAGTTCTCCACAGATGATGCCAATGCTTAGCCAGAGTTAGGGATCACTGTCTGTGCTACAAGGGACTGAATTTTCCCAGAAGAGGATGTTATTTTCCCTCATTGATAGATATTGCTACTTCCGACCTTGCAGCTCACCACAAGGTTTTCCTGCTGGTGGTCAGGTCAGCTCTCTGCTTCAGATAAATTATACTTCCCTGGAAATAGATGCTAGAACAATCACTTCAAGCATGCTACTCATCATGTGAAAAATGGCGGAGCTCTACTCTAAGAATGAACCAATGGAGGCAAGGTATTTATATCAAAAAGAAGCAATTAATTGCTCAGGGTAATCCCAGCAATCAAAACTAGGTTCCAATAAAGCTGCAGATAATTGAGGATGCCTGTGAAAATCATTTTATTCCATCTCTTCCATCTCAAGTGGTTTCCTGATATATCTTGATTGACATCCCAGGAGTGTTTAATACATGCAGATGTGCTCTTTTACCTAAAATACCAGGATGTGTTTCATTGTTTGCCTAGCTAATGCTGTTGTAAAAAAAAATAGAAAAAAAAAACCACTTTGAGTGGCATAATACAAACCTAACAGATAAATCCAGAGGAATTTTATAAAATGCCAAGCTTGAAAAGATTTAATTATATCATTATGACTAATTGCACAGTGCAATACTTTGAGTATAGTACTTATTGTTTTGGGGAGTTTTTTTCTTCCTTTCTAAACATATTATTTTAAGAGCAGTTATAGGTTTATAGAAAAGTTGAGTAGAATATAAAGTTTCCATAGACTCCCTCACCCCTCCCAGATCCCCCTGTTATAAATGTCTTGCATTGATGTGGTACATTTGTTAACAATGGGTGAGCCAATAATCATACATTATTATCAATTAAAGTCCGTCATTACGGTAGGGTTCCCACTTTGTGTTGTACATTCTACAGGTTTTGACAACTACATAATGTCATGTATCCACCACTATAGCATGATACAGAATAGTTTCACTGCCCTAAAAATTCCCTGTGTTCCATTTGTTTATCCCTCCCCACCCCCAACCCTGGGAACCATTAGTCATTTTGCCTTCAGTTTTGTCTTTTGAAGAATGCCATATAGTTGGAATCGGACAGTATACAGCCTTTCAGATTGACTCATTTTACTTAGCAACATGCATCTAAGTTTCCTCTATATCTTTTTTGTGGCCTGAAAACTCATTCTTATTGCTAAATAATATTCAATTGTGTGGATGCGACATAGTTTGTTTCTATGGAATGGCGTAGGTCTTTGAACTTAGTATGGAATAATGCAGAGCATATGAGTAAGCTTTCTTTCCCAAAATAGAATTGAAAAATGCTTTTTGGTGTCCTTTGTACTCTCGCTTTATCCTCTCAACTGTGAGCTGTCCCTTACGCCCAAATAAGTTCAGATTAATTTTAATTAAACTCATTGGAGGTTTCTAGCTCCATAATTGAACACAAAGAAGACAAAATAATGCAGAGAAGCATTCAAATAAGGGAATTTTTATTTGTGGAGATTTAGAAAATTAAAGTTCTCAGAAAACATAAGTTTTGCTATGATGGGTCAGTTTATAGTAGATCAACCCTCCCATTTAGAACTAAATTAATTAACTGATAAAATACCAAAGGAAATAACGTTTGTTTAAAGCATTGCAAAGCTATCTGTTTCATCAGGTTTTGAGAAACATTGTCCCTAGGAGAGAAAGGAAGCACTTCAAGGTGAGCCCAGCCTTTAATTCTGCCTTATCATTGAGATATTTGCTGACTCATAAGCAGTGAAGAGTAGAAACCTGAGATGCTAAATAGAAAGTGATACTAAAATGCAGCAAATGCCAGGCAGAGCTTTTACTGATCTTACAGTTCGGGGAAGGCTGAATGTACAGTTAAGGGGAGCCAACCTATCAGTTAGGGAAGGAAAAGTGAACCTGGAAATCTCTAAACTCCTTTGGCTCTCAAGATACTTCCTTATATATAATAAATAAATAAAATATAAAATTTATATAAATAAATAAAGACCAAGAGGCAAAAGAATCAAGTAGGAAGCAGCAGTTAGGAGGCTGAGGAGTCAGCAGAGCCTCTGTAATCCCTAAATGTGGAAGGAAAAACAGCTGGGTTCAGAACTCAGCAAGAAACATAGCCCCGGTAAATGACTCAAGCTTTATACTAAAAGATTGCATCCTATAAGCAAAAAATAAAAATCCCTCAAGACTCACAAAAACTGAACACAAGCCTCAAGTCTTCTTAATCAGATAACAGAAAACAAATACAGCCTGCATACATACATACACACTGCTTCCCAGAAGCTAAGCTCATGCAAAGCCGTTACAAAAAAAAAATGTCTTATTAAAGATTTGTTTTAAAAACTATGAGGTTTACCAAAGGAAATTACCAAACACAAGAAAAATAAAATATTATTTAAAAACCCTCATAAACATATTCAGTAAAATATATAAGATGAAAAATTTTAACAGAAAAGAGCACTCTGTACAATTATTCAAATGAAATTCTATCACTAAAATCTATAAGATTTGAATTAATAAACAAATATGTGGGCTTAACAGCGTATTTGGCAAAACCGAGATGATGATTCATGATTAGAAATACAGGCCAGTAGAAAATGGTCAGATGGAAATATAAACAGAGAGGAATCAAACATAAAAACATAGGTTAAATGGACATTAAACATATAAAAACATTTTTGGAATGGAGAAATGGCCTGACAAATGTGTGTAATCAGTGTCAAAATTAGAAAAGAGAACAGAGAAGAATATTAGAGGAGATCCTGAGAGTCTCCCCAAACTTATTAAATAAATTTTGCTTCAGTTTTAATAAATCCTACAATGGCAAGGAAAATAAATACAAATAACTTGGCAGCTAGGCTAATCAGAATAAAAATGTGGAAAGAAAAAAACAGAAGAAAGAAAAATAAACATTATATTAAAAAACGAGAGTGTCTTATGACACACTTCCACAAATATACCCAGGCTTAGAAAGCTTCCAGATAGTAGAAAAAAAAAATACATCAATGTCACATCAACTCTTCCACAGTAAAAGAGGAAAAACGTACACAGTTTCTCTACTGTCCAGCATAATCTTGGTCCCAAAACATGGCAAAAACACTATAAAAAGAGTTACAGGGCCAGGTGCAGTGGCTCATGCCTGTAATCCCTGCACTTTGGGAGGCCGAGGCGGCAAATCACTTGAGCTCAGGAGTTCGAGACCAGCCTGGCCAACATGGTAAAACCCCATCTCTACTAAAGGCACAAATAAAAAATTGGCCAGGCATGGGGGCGCACACCTGTAATCCCAGCTCCTCGGGAGGGGAGGCTGAGGCATGAGAACCGCTTGAGCCTGGGAGAGGGAGGTCTCAGTAAGCTGAGATTGCGCCATTGCACTTTAGTCTGGGCAACAGAATAGGTTGGCTTTATTATATAAATGGTAGGTTAGTTTATGTTTAAAAAGCCTGTCAATATAATCACTACAGTAACAGAATTAAGCAAACAAATAGAACATGATTCTTTCACTGAAGGAGAAAAAAAATTTAATAAAATTTAACCCAGTATGATCAGTTACTCAGAGCTATCTGGGAACAGAAGGAAATTTCCTTAAATGTATAAAAAACTTGTTCAAAACGTATGAAACAGGATCTTACTCAATTGAGGAAATATTGACATTGTTCTGCATGTTATGAGGAATGAGAGAAGGATGCCTGATATCATGACTTTACTCAGTATTTTCCCAGAGTTATCTTATAACAGATACAACAGTTGGAAAGAAAGAGATAACTCTGCCACCGTTTGCAGATTGCAGGAGAGACTATATCCGAAATGTCAATAATGTTTGATAAAAACCTCAGTGAGGGGGTGGTGCCAATGTGCATCCCACCAGAGTTGCTAAAACGAAGAGATTACAAATGCCAAGTGTTGGTGATGACATAGAGCCACTGGAACTCTCATAGATGGCTGGTGTGTTTTGGAAAGCTCTCTGTCAGCATCTACTATGGCCAAAAATTAGCATGCACCATGACTCAGAAAGTCAACTCTTTAGTGGAATTTGACTCCACTTTACAAAAATGCTTACACATGTGAATCAAAAGACAGGTGCCATTCATAAGTGAATGCTTTGACTACATGCACAAAACCATGTACAAAAGACATGTACAAAAACATTCATAGTGAATATTGTGACTACATGTACAAAACCATTCCTTTGCAACATTCACTAGAGCCCCAAACAAGAAACAACCCAATGTCCAATGATGATAGGGAGCATTCATAATATGAGATGTGGTTCTATCACGAGAATTACTGAACTACTGTCACCTGCAATACTTAGAAGAATTTTGAAAAATTAACGTTGAACAAAAGAGGCCTGGTAACAATGAGTGCACACTGCGTGTTACTGTTTGCATAAAGCTAATGGCAAGCCAAGTCACTTGGTGCTAGAAGTCAGAATAGTCGTTACTCTTTTGGAGATACTCACTGGGGGACTTGGTTAGTTCTTATGATGTTTCCTGGTCTTGGTGGTGGATATAAGGTTGGGTTTGCTTGTATAAATTTATCATAGTACGTATATAATTTGATTTATGTACCTGTCTGAAAAACGTATCTTGTTTCAATAGAAAAGATGATACTTAAATATTCCTGGGCTCCATCCTGCTCAATTAAATTAGAATCCTCCAGGACGGGAGATGACTCTATTTCAAAATCTCCACAGTTGGCTCTGATGTGAATCCAGGTTTTGATCACTTGTGACGACGGCCCTCAAACTTGGTATGTATCAAATCATCCGGGAACTTGGTGAGACTGTGGGACCCTGAGCCTCAACCTGCTTCAAAGAGGGGGAGGCATGCATATTTTCTGGTAGCTTTCAAGGTGATTCTGACACTATATACAAAAGTTGGAGAAGCACTTCTCCAGAGCCTCACATCCAGGACTCTGATTCTCAAATAGGTTGCACACTGGCATTACCTGGGAGGCTTTTAAAAAACAGAAAACAAAAACCACTGTTGCCTCTTCCCACCCCTAGAGATTCTGACAATTGTTGCGGAGTTTGGTCTGGGAACCAGAATTTGCAGCCTCTCCACAAGGTGTTTCTAATATGTAGCAAAGTTTGAGAATCACTGATCCAGGAGAAATGTCTCTTTTCTGTATGTGTCTGCGTTTCTGTTTTAACATCATAGAACATTAAAAAAAGAATAAAATTTGTATTAAAAAATCAAATAAAAAACACTGTATACACTCTTCAGTTGATAAATATCTTTGATTGACTGAATTTTTTTCCCAAGATCTGCTGAGTTGCTGATAGTTTCTCAAAAAAGTGCATACATAATAAAAAAATTTAAATAGGAATAAAAATTCCTATCTTATTAGGAAACCTAATATATGTATTAAGATAGAGCAGAATTGGAAAATGAATTTTATTCCAGCCTGTCTTCCTAGTAGTTTTCAAATACCTTTTGTTTCAAGTGCCATCACCTGTATTTTTCCAGAACACAAACACATGTGTTCTAGCGCTCAGTTTTCCAGCTGAGTGTGGTTTACAGTGATGAAGCAGTGACTCCCCGTGTGCTCCCTGTTAATCCTAAAGACATCCAGGAAACAACCATGGTCATACTGAGGTTGGAGGCAGGACTGGACTCAGGAGGCGGGGCTTGGACACTGGACCAAATTGAGGACTAACTCAAACAGGTCGAGGCAGAGGCACCTTTCCATAAGACACACCCACCAGTGTGCCTATGTCAGTTTACCATTGCCATGGCAACACCCTGAAATTACAGTCCCTTTCTATGGCAATGACCCACCCAGAAGTTACCACCTGTTTTCTAGAAATTTCTGCATAATCTATCCCTTAATTTGCATTTAATTAAAATGGGTACATATACGACTGCAGAGCTGCCCCTGAGCTGATATTCTGGGCACACTGCCTATGGGGGAGCCCTGCTCTGCAAGGAGCAACACCTCTGCTACTTCAATAAATGTTGCTGTCTCACACCACTGGCTCACCCATGAATTATTTCTGGGTGAAGCCAATAACCTTCCTCGGCTAAGCCCCAATTTTGGGGCTTGCCTGCCTGCATCAATTCTCTCCATTATTTTCTTATTTCTCCCATTGCCTGGGCTCCAAATCAGCTAATTGTGAAAGCAAAATATGATTTCCTTCCCCAGGAAATGCTCCAGTGCCAGAGTACACTCCAGCGCCAGAGGAGTAATAGGCTGAGAGCATTGTTAGCTGAGTAAATCATGCATCTCTGAGGCTAAAGGTAAATCTTTCAGCTTGGAATTCATCATGAATTTCTTTGCCCTAAAATCAAAGTGTCAGACGGCCTGTGAAACTTATGGAGGATTCAAGGGAGAATGCTTTTCTTGTGTGTTTTTCAGCTTCTACAAGCTGCCTGCATTTCGTGGCTTGTGGTCCTGTCCACTTTCAAAGCCAGCCACAGGCACTCAAAGCCTTCTTATATTTCCTCACTCTGACCCAACTCTGCACCCTCTCCTGTCCACATTATTTTAATTTTCTTTCAAAGAGTTATTTGACCATGGTCATTATGCTAAGTTCACCCAGATAATTCAGGATAATCTTTCTGTTTTAGTATCAGCTGATTAGCAGGTGTTAGAAATACGAAAATTGTTAGAAATAGATAATTGGTGCCACGAAGAAAAGTCAGCACGGAGACAAAAGATCTCTCAGCAAGGCCATCTTTACTTTCTACAGAAAGGGTGCTCATTCGCAGATGGAACCATGGCGAGAACACACCTGAACAAAGGAAAAGCAGACATATTTATCCCTTATGCATTTGGGTCGTCCTTACTGCTGTGTCCTGCATCCATTGGCTGGAGCGGGACTTCACAGTCTTAAACTGATACCCGATTTCCTAATAGCCTAAAACTTTCCTACATAGGTAAGTGCAAGAAAGAACAAAAGAGAGGAAGTTGCTTACTACAGTTTTAAGGAAGCAATAACATTTTGAAGTAGGGAAGGGGCACAGGATGTGAGCTGGAACGTGCCTGTGAGCATGTCCAACAGTTACATAGGATAGGGCTTAACAAAGAGCTAGTAGCACAAAGCAAGGAGGCTTGAAGAAAGTTAGACTTTAAAAGAAACGTTCTAACAATTATGATTTATTCTTTAACAAGAAGGGGAACATTGAAGAGGAAACTTTTTACTTTCTACAGCAGGCTTAATTCCATCTCCCTTAATTTCCCCCTTGACATGTAACACGATATATTAGTATATTCTGGGGATTAAAACTTGGACAAATACAGAGTACATTATTCTGCTAACATACTTCCCTAATGCATTTCCATTGCAATACCCACAACTTGTCACCCTTTCCGCTGAGCATTTGATCTCAGCCCAAATACTAGGGAGTCTTCCTGGATTTAAACCAATGCCTCTTCTCACTTGGAAGAGAACGCTAGAGTCAAAGTGGAGCAGAAGTCATTGTCGAAGTGAAACACAGTGAAGGCTTTTCTACGACTATTTTAAAATAAATTTTTGTTTGTGACCTTCAGCAGCAAAACAATCCCCTGACCTTTATGACTAGTCATAGAATTTTCACCATTGGAAATTAATGTTCTTAGAGTTCTGCCGCTCAAAAAATAATTGCTTTTAAATTGCTCCAGGGAAATGTCTTTCTTTTGTGGATGCCTCATTAAGATTTTATCAATTCTGCTTTTATTTTTTTTTCTTTTTACATTTAAATATAAGGACTCCTTAGGCATTTTCAATAAAAGTTAATGAGTTATACGAAATCTGGTTGTAAAGTGAAATTTCTTATGTTGAATGCTGTTTCCTAATGGAGTTCTCCTTCATGAAGGTAGAATTACAATGTGGTTCTTCTCCTTAGTACCAAAAATATAGAAATATAAAGGACAGCCTCAGTGAAACGTTATTCTTGGAGCCCAAGTTATGGTGCATCAGTATAAGTTTCTTTCAATACTAAATGAATAGGTCTCTTTACTGATACAACCTGTCCTCATATTCTAAATTGTACTTGACAGAGAATAACTCGTAGTAAAAGCTAATATATTTCTGAAACAACCTAATTGTTACGTTTTATTCAATAATAATAATGTAATAATTTACATAAAAACCAGGTGAAAGTGAGATCTATTTTTTTATTGTATAAAATGACCAAATTGATATTAAAAGTCTAAAATTTTCGGAGGGCAGATGCTTTGTTTAACAATTCATCTTGTAAACTACTTAGCATGGCTCAAAACTTGAAGTCCTAGATAAACACTTTTGTGGAAATAAAATATTTCAGGCCCTTTAGTTTTAAAAAACTAATTAGATGATTCATGAAGGTTTTATGTGAATGTCTTCTTTCTCCCAAGAACACTATGTTTCTCTGCAATATAGCCAATAAAATTATATTGTTATAATAACTTTAGTAGAAATCACATCTTTATTTTGAATATCATGATTCTGAGATAATGAAAGCTTCAAAGACTTGTCCAAAATCATTCAATTGCATATGCAGAACTGGATTTAAACAGGAATCATTTTAATTGTGTGAATTAGTTTCCATATATTAATATATCTTGCATATTTTATGTCTTTTAATGCATTTCTCAAATAAAAAACAATAACCACAACTATTATTTTTGCCTAACCTTAGAAATGTTTGAAATAAATTGTATTTGTCATGTCTAATATGCTTCCCTGGTGGAAAGTTCTAATGACCATTTGTTCTATCCATTTTTTTTCAGAAAACATTATCTAAGTCCGAGAATTGAGGGTTTTTTTTTTTTCTGTAAGAGTGATTCTAAAAGACACTTTGAATATCAGAATTTATCAATAAGAACATATCCTGAAACCAGAAAACAAATTAAAAATACATATATGCATTTTATGCACAAAATTTTCTAGGATAAACCTAAGAATCTGTTAGAATTTTAAAATTAACCAATAAGTTTATAGAAATATAACATAATAATCTGAAATCAGAGGGGAAAAATAAAAATTGAATATAGGAAGTTTGATGAAGGCTTTAGAAAGCAGGGAAGGCGGACCAGGTAAACATCTAATCAGTGTTTCCTCTCTAAAAGTCCAGGTCTGCTTTTAAAGTAGCATCTTTCAAACTACAGGTCACAGCACAGCAGTGGTGTGAAATAAAGTTAATGGGTTGAAACCAACATTTATTTTGTAAATCAGATGGAATATGCTATGTCAGAATAAAAGATAACAGAGCCAAACAGAATAGAATGGAATGGAAAATATTTGACAACATTGCAGCAGGTAAGGAGGGTAAATGTAGATTTGAGAAATTTTGCTTTAATATATGTGTGTGTACACATGGCTATGTGCACATATGTATTGGTCAAGGTATAAAATGTATTTCTCTATGTGAGTTGTGGTCAAAACATTTGAAATCTACTTCTTTAGAACTTACAACTGTAACACTTGATGTTCATATTAACAACAGAGAAAAGCTATGTATTGGGTGATGTGGATGAAGAAATAATACGGATCCTTGTTACCGAACATTAAAACACAATAAAAATAGCAACACCGACAACATCAATAATAATAATAATAGGACCGGTGCAGTGGCTCACACCTGTAATCCTAGGACTTTGGGAGGCCAAGGCCGGCAGATCGCCAGAGTTCAGGAGTTCGAGACCAGCCTGGCCAACATGGCGAAACCCCATCTCTACTAAAAATACAAAAATTAGTCGGGTGTGGTGACAGGTGCCTATAATCCCAGCTACTTGGGAGGCTGAGGCAGGAAAATTGCTTGAACCTGGTGGGCAGAGGTTGCACTGAGCAGAGATCGCCCCACTGCACTCCAGCCTGGGCAAAAGAGCAAAACCCTGTCTCAAAATAATAATAATAATAAACATATAAAATTACCATGTGACAGACTTCCAAGTGCTTTA
The DNA here is from genome assembly GCF_028878055.3 of Symphalangus syndactylus. Classification (NCBI taxonomy): domain Eukaryota; kingdom Metazoa; phylum Chordata; class Mammalia; order Primates; family Hylobatidae; genus Symphalangus; species Symphalangus syndactylus. Next base: position 122,804,140 of record NC_072435.2, on the reverse strand, counting down.
CATTTATTAACATTAAATTCTCACAACTCAACTGTATGAAGTTCTATCATCCCAATTTTAGAGTAAACTTAAGCAAAAAGATGCTAGCAAGTTGGGGAACCAGATTCTAAAACTGGCAACGGGTCCATTATCACCCCATGCACCTTTGCACTGTTCCTTCTTGATCTCATGGAGACTGAAGGTGAGTCTGCTTTGGAAAGCAATGAAAGAAAATAGAAATTGCTTTAACAATATTATTAGCATGTGATCTATTGATATCAAGGATCTGTAGTTTGCAAAGTTAGGCCACAGATCAGGAGAACAGGTGTTTTCTTATAGGGCAGCAGTTCCAATACCTGCCAGTAGCTTCTTGGAGTAATAGGTAGAGAAGAGTTCCCAAATGCTGGGCTGACCAAGTGGGAAAAGCAAAATGCTGCAAGTGATTGGAAATGTCTGCTGTAATGTAAGCACAGGATATGAGAGAAGAGACTCACTTAGCAGGTGATTACCATTTATCCATCTATTCATTCATTTAATAAATGTATTTTGAGGTCCTAGTCTGTGACTGATATAGTGGCATTGTGATATATCTCTGACCCCAAGGGGCAAAGTCTCTGTTCTTCTGAAGCTTATATTCAATTAGGGAAAGCTGGTTAATGAAACAAATACATAAACAATGATGTAATAACTTTTTCAGAAATGATCGTGCTCTAAAGGAATAAGAAACAGAAAAAAAAACATACAAATTAACTAGAGGGCGAAGAGTTGCTGTTTTAGTTAGGACGGTCAGGAAAGTTCTTTCTGTGAAAACAATATTTTAGCAGAGATTTCAGTGAAGCAAAGGCATGAGAGAATATGTTTCAGGCAGAGGGAAAACTGACTGCAGATGTCTTCAGTGTCTTTAGTGTGACGCTTTGCAAGTGCTCCTTTCTTGGACCTGTTCACTATATGCTTCAAGTTTTAACTGTTAATTTGGGTCTGGAAGGCTGGGCACTGACACTGACATGCTAGCAGTAGTCATCCTGAGGGAGTGGGATAGTGGAAAAAGAGGAACCCCTTTCATTTTGTGGTTGTGTTATTGGTGAATAATACTACATACACATTTTTATTATATTTAATTATTTTCCAACAATCACATCATGCTTGTATATTAGATGCATTAAATTACTTATTTTTTCTGTTCATCACATACACACTACCTTAGACTCAATGCAATGAGTCATGGGACTGGCTGAGTAGACACTTACCAGTCTTGTTTTCCTGTGACCAACAGGAAACATTTTTGGGCAGTATTTTTTAAAAGGAAAAAAAGCTATTGTTTTTTTGCAAACAAACACTTGTATTTCCACGTTTCAGTGAGTTAGGTAAAATCATCATAAACAAATGGACCCTGAATCCCTTGCTCCTGCCCTGATTTTCTGTTGTGGTTGCCATGGAAACACAGGCACATTCAGGAGCTATGCAGAGGTTCCAAGTTAAGGGATAAGATAAATATGACTAATAGTGGATGGGCTGGTGCAGGTGACACCTGCAAACTGGGTCTTGCAGGATGGTAAGTGCCATCCATCACTTTGGAGGAGGCACTGGAGTACCAGCAATCCTGCATCAGTTGCAAGGCAGAGGCTGAGAATCCTTCCAGGAGGAGAACCCATGCTTTTCCCTTTGCACCCAAGTTCAAAGAGGACACAGTGAATGAGAGTGCTGCCCCAGAGACACCACCTAGTGACCAGTTTCATAAACCGGGATATTACAAAGCACAGATAGCTCTGGGATGGAACAGTGCTTTTGGAAGCTCATAAAAATGGAATAGTTTGAAAACCTGATATACGAATGTTCTATCATGTATCACTTTGGTAAATTTTTCATCAAAACAATCTCTGCTTTTTTTCCTGTCTGCTTCTAGTATTATTTTCCAATTTGAACCCATGATGTCTTTTATTTATTGACCTCTATAATTTTGATAAGGCATTTTAAAAAATTGACTAAAAGGATGGAGGAAGATCTACCAAGCAAATGGAAAATAAAAAAAGGCAGGGGTTGCAATCCCAGTCTTTGATAAAACAGACTTTAAACCAACAAAGATCAAAAGAGACAAAGAAGGCCATTATGTAATGGTAAAGGGATCAACTCAACAAGAAGAGCTAACTATCCTAAATATATATGCACCCAATACAAGAGCACCCAGATTCATAAAGCAAGTCTTGAGTGACCTACAAAGAGACTTAGACTCCGACACAATAATAATGGGAGACTTTAACACCCCACTGTCAACATTAGACAGATCAACGAGACAGAAAGTTAACAAGGATATCCAGGAATTGAACTCAGCTCTGCACCAAGCGGACCTAATAGACATCTACAGAACTCTCCACCCAAAATCAACAGAATATATATTTTTTTCAGCACCACACCACACCTATTCCAAAATTGACCACATACTTGGAAGTAAAGCTTTCCTCAGCAAATGTAAAAGAACAGAAATTATAACAAACTGTCTCTCAGACCACAGTGCAATCAAACTAGAACTCAGGATTAAGAAACTCACTCAAAACCGCTCAACTACATGGAAACTGAACAACCTGCTCCTGAATGACTACTGGGTACATAACGAAATGAAGGCAGAAATAAAGATGTTCTTTGAAACCAATGAGAACAAAGACACAACATACCAGAATCTCTGGGACACCTTCAAAGCAGTGTGTAGAGGGAAATTTATAGCACTAAATGCCCACAAGAGAAAGCAGGACAAATCCAAAATTGACACCCTAACATCACAATTAAAAGAACTAGAAAAGCAAGAGCAAACACATTCAAAAGCTAGCAGAAGGCAAGAAATAACTAAAATCAGAGAAGAACTGAAGGAAATAGAGACACAAAAAACCCTTCAAAAAATTAATGAATCCAGGAGCTGGTTTTTTGAAAAGATCAACAAAATTGATAGACTGCTAGCAAGACTAATAAAGAAGAAAAGAGAGAAGAATCAAATAGACGCAATAAAAAATGATAAAGGGGATATCACCACCAATCCCACAGAAATACAAACTACCATCAGAAAATACTACAAACACCTCTACGCAAATAAACTAGAAAATCTAGAAGAAATGGATAAATTCCTCGACACATACACCCTCCCAAGACTAAACCAGGAAGAAGTTGAATCTCTGAATAGACCAATAACAGGCTCTGAAATTGTGGCAATAATCAATAGCTTACCAACCAAAAAGAGTCCAGGACCTGATGGATTCACAGCTGAATTCTACCAGAGGCACAAGGAGGAACTGGTACCATTCCTTCTGAAACTATTCCAATCAATAGAAAAAGAGGAAATCCTCCCTAACTCATTTTATGAGGCCAGCATCATCCTGACACAAAAGCCAGGCAGAGACACAACCAAAAAAGAGAATTTTAGACCAATATCCTTGATGAACATTGATGCAAAAATCCTCAATAAAATACTGGCAAACCGAATCCAGCAGCACATCAAAAAGCTTATCCAACATGATCAAGTGGGCTTCATCCCTGGGATGCAAGGCTGGTTCAACATACACAAATCAATAAATGTAATCCAGCATATAAACAGAACCAAGGACAAAAACCACATGATTATCTCAATAGATGCAGAAAAGGCCTTTGACAAAATTCAACAACCCTTCATGCTAAAAACTCTCAATAAATTAGGTATTGATGGGACGTATCTCAAAATAATACGAGCTATCTATGACAAACCCACAGCCAATATCATACTGAATGGGCAAAAACTGGAAGCATTCCCTTTGAAAACTGGCACAAGACAAGGATGCCCTCTCTCACCACTCCTATTCAACATAGTGCTGGAAGTTCTGGCCAGGGCAATCAGGCAGGAGAAGGAAATAAAGGGTATTCAATTAGGAAAAGAGGAAGTCAAATTGTCCCTGTTTGCAGATGACATGATTGTATATCTAGAAAACCCCATTGTCTCAGCCCAAAATCTCCTTAAGCTGATAAGCAACTTCAGCAAAGTCTCAGGATACAAAATCAATGTACAAAAATCACAAGCATTCTTATACACCAATAACAGACAAATGGAGAGCCAAATCATGAGTGAACTCCCATTCACAATTGCTTCAAAGAGAATAAAATACCTAGGAATCCAACTTACAAGGGATGTGAAAGACCTCTTCAAGGAGAACTACAAACCACTGCTCAATGAAATAAAAGAGGATACAAACAAATGGAAGAACATTCCATGCTCATGGGTTGAAAGAATCAATATCATGAAAATGGCCATACTGCCCAAGGTAATTTATAGATTCAATGCCATCCCCATCAAGCTACCAATGACTTTCTTCACAGAATTGGATAAAACTACTTTAAAGTTCATATGGAACCAAAAAAGAGCCCGCATCGCCAAGTCAATCCTAAACCAAAAGAACAAAGCTGGAGGCATCATGCTACCTGACTTCAAACTATACTACAAGGCCACAGTAACCAAAACAGCATGGTACTGGTACCAAAACAGAGATATAGATCAATGGAACAGAACAGAGCCCTCAGAAATGACGCCGCGTATCTACAACTATCTGATCTTTGACAAACCTGACAAAAACAAGAAATGGGGAAAGGATTCCCTATTTAATAAATGGTGCTGGGAAAACTGGCTAGCCATATGTAGAAAGCTGAAACTGGATCCTTTCCTTACATCTTATACAAAAATTAATTCAAGATGGATTAAAGACTTACATGTTAGACCTAAAACCATAAAAACCCTAGAAGAAAACCTAGGCATTACCATTCAGGACATAGGCATGGGCAAGGACTTCATGTCTAAAACACCAAAAGCAATGGCAACAAAAGCCAAAATTGACAAATAGGATCTAATTAAACTAAAGGGCTTCTGCACAGCAAAAGAAACTACCATCAGAGTGAACAGGCCACCTACAGAATGGGAGAAAATTTTTGCAACCTACTCATCTGACAAAGGGCTAATACCCAGAATCTACAATGAACTCCAACAAATTTACAAGAAAAAAGCAAACAACCCCATTAAAAAGTGGACGAAGGACATGAACAGACACTTCTCAAAAGAAGACATTTATGCAGCCAAAAAACACATGAAAAAATGCTCATCATCACTGGCCATCAGAGAAATGCAAATCAAAACCACAATGAGATACCATCTCACACCAGTTAGAATGGCCATCATTAAAAAGTCAGGAAACAACAGGTGCTGGAGAGGATGTGGAGAAATAGGAACACTTTTACACTGTTGGTAGGACTGTAAACTAGTTCAACCATTGTGGAAGACAGTGCGGCGATTCCTCAGGGATCTAGAACTAGAAATACCATTTGACCCAGCCATCCCATTACTGGGTATATACCAAAGGACTATAAATCATGCTGCTATAAAGACACATGCACATGTATGTTTACTGTGGCACTATTCACAATAGCAAAGACTTGGAACCAACCCAAATGTCCAACGATAGACTGGATTAAGAAAATGTGGCACATATACACCATGGAATACTATGCAGCCATAAAAAATGATGAGTTCATGTCCTTTGTAGGGACATGGATGAAACTGGAAATTATCATTCTCAGTAAACTGTCACAAGGACAAAAAACCAAACACCTCATGTTCTCACTCATAGGTGGAAATTGAACAATGAGAACACATGGACACAGGAAGTGGAACATCACACTCCGGGGACTGTTGTGGGGTGGGGGTAGGGGGGACGGATAGCATTAGGAGATATACCTAATGCTAAATGACGAGTTAATGGGTGCAGCACACCAACATGGCACATGTATACATATGTAACAAACCTGCACATTGTGTACATGTACCCTAAAACTTAAAGTATAATAATAATAAAATAAAAAAATTGACATTGATCTTTCTACCAGCAAAAAAGAAGGACTGCGGTCATTTTCGGGGAGAGTTAATAATGCTTCAAAGTGCTGGAATGAGAGAATGAAGCAATCATTTCTCTCATCAGGCAGCTCCAAAGCATTAAATCTACTCCAAAAGAGAACTAATGCCCAGTTATAATTTTAGTGATGACTGAAACCTGAACTAATTGACAGTTTCTGTTTAATTTATATAATAAAAGGTTTTTAAGTATCGAGAACTCAAATATTCATTAGACATTTTATATTTCAATTCCAGTTTTTATCATTTTAAAATATTTTATTTCCTCCACTTGAAAAAAATGATACAGGGGCAGAAGTACAATCAGATGTCATCAGTTAAAAAGGCAATTAGAATAGCGGAAACCAGGTCAGGTGCGGTGGCTCATGCCTTTAATCCTGGAATTTTGGGAGGCCAAGATGGGTGAATCGCTTGAGCTCAGGAGTTTGAGACCAGCCTGGGCAACATGACAAACCCTGTCTCTACAAAAGAATACAAAAATTAGCTGGGCATTGTGGTGCATGCCTATAGTCCCAGATACTCAGGGGGTTGAGATGGGAGAAAAACCAGAGCCTGGGAGGTCCAGTCTACAGTGAGCCATGATCACACCACTGCACAGAAGCCTGGGCAACAGAGCAAGACCCAGTTTGGTGACAGAGCAAGACAAGACCCTGCCTCAAAAATGATAAATGAATAGGGGAAACTGGATGCAGGGAATATGGAAATTATCTGCGCCAAAATCCAACTCAGTGTACCAAATCTAGCTCTTTAACATCAAGTGTTCCAACTGGATATAAATGCATTCACAACTGTAGTTTGCAAACAGCGTCTCTGAATGGAAAACAAAATTGATGCCTCTACTTGACTTTATTTGACTCTAGATTCTGGGTTTTGAAAAGATAAACCGAACGTAATGGGGAATCAGCATTTTTGGCTCCTTTTATGAAGTCATGGGCACAGCTACTTGAAGAGGGTGACTGCTGTGACATGAATTAGAAAACATGCGGCATTGCAGGTTTTGAGTTGCTGTTCCTGCACCACTTTATCAGAAACAAACCCTTAAAATTTAAATGGCATTTTCTCCAATTCCAGGAGTGTTTCAGTTGAGAAAAAAATGCTAATGTTAATCACTGAAGAATTTTCCTGCCTTTCACTAGGCCCTGGTTTAAGGACCACTTTAGATGCCAATGAAATGTTTCTTGCAGATGTTAATGAAAAACCTTCTGTTGAAGATGGAAAAGTTACTTGATGTGTTTTATTGCCCTAAAATCAAAGTGAAAATTAGCTTCTTATAGACTCATTGAAGGAGCTGAAATAAACATGTAGTTCCAAACGCTATGACTGTATTTGGAATGAGATGATTGAGAAAGCATTTTTTTCTTTTTCAGATGTGCGTCCAATACTGATTCTGAGTCTCTCTGCTCAGAATTAACCTTTGAGAGGCTGGGAGGCATATGCATCAGTCTAACTAAACCAGAGAAATGTGAAAAACAAACAAATAAATAAAAATAAAAGAATAAATGAGCTAGGTATTGGATGAGAGAAAACGTTTACTGCAATTGTAGGGAGAGAAGTTTTCTTTTTCAGTTTGATGGATTTATTTGCAGAGAACCAAATCTGCCACTGGGAACAACTACAAAAGCTGAATTTAAAAATAATGATGTTTTGGCCAGGCACGGTGGCTCATGCCTGTAATCCCAGCACTTTGGGAGGTCAAGGCAGGTGGATCACGAGGTCAAGATATTGAGATCAGCCTGGCCAACATGGTGAAACCCCATCTCTACTAAAAATACAAAAATTAGCCAGGCATGGTGGTGTGTGCCTGTAGTCCCAGCTACTTGGGAGGCTGAGGCAGGAGAATTGCTAGAACCCAGGAGATAGAGGTTGCAGTGAGCTGAGATCGTACCACTGCACTCAGGCCTGGCAACAGAGCAAGACTCCGTCTCAAATAATCACAACAACAACAATAATAATAATAATAATAATAATAATAATAATAGTGTTTCAAGGTGTCAGGAAGATATCAAGGTAGCTAAGATTTAGACAAGATCTTTTGGAAAAGAAAAACTCATTGATATGAAGCCCAAACTCTTCTCCTTGAAGCATTTTCTCACTGTGACTGCAAGAGGGAAGGACCCTGAGGCTGAGCAGAAGCTCAGCCTAAAGTGACAGCTCAGCAGAGCTTCTGGAAGCCTCAGAGGATTGAGAGACAGGAATTGGTGTTCTGACCTTCCAAGGCAACCAACTCTTGACAGACAGTGATCCCAGAGACAAGGAGAATATAGGGAATAAGTTAAAACTGAGCCTCTGTTTGCCTGTAAGACATCTACCATCTCTTAAACTCATCAGGGTAAGGTGGTAAGAACACAACCAGAAAGCAGCCTCTATAAGGCTGAGAAGCTGAGCTTAGGTTGTGCTTATAACATGGTCAAACATTAGTGTAGAGGCCTACCCAGAAGTTGGGCCTTTATACAAATAACCGTGGCTCTCTATTGGGAGCAATGAATGGCTATGGCCTAGGGTTAACAGTCAACCAGAAACAATAAAGACAAAAATGAATATTGGGTTCAAGCTCAGATTCCATCACCTACTGGATGTAAGACCCCAAATCAACTCAATCCATGGTTGGATGAAGGTTAACTGCACCTAATCTAACTGCAGGTCAAAGCTAAAATAAAATCTCTCTGGAAAAATATGACACCCAGAGTCTCAATTTTTTTATATAAATGTTCAAAATTTTATTAAAGGATATAAGAACACCAAAGTAATTCTGATATACTAGACTAAGAGAAAAAACAATCAATAGAAGTAGACTCATTAAATTTTATTTTGTAAATATTGATTAGGAAACATGATTAATATATTTGACAAAATATGAATTATAGAGTAAAAATAAAATGGAAATTGTAGAACTGAGAACGTAACTGCCAAGTACTCCATAATCTTTCTAATTATCTTTTACCTTGATTTAGACTTTTTCCAAAGGATTAAAGTGAGATTAGTAAACCACGAAACCTCTAAGATCATTAAACCCCAGGATCTTTGACATTTGCCAGTCACTGGGTCTTTGAGATAGACACGTTAGTCTATGTAAAGTGTTATCCAGAATCCATTTCTCTTCCAGTCTAGTTCTGGCCTCTGGTTGCAGACCAATTAGTAAATTCACATACATGTCAATAACTCAGTCATGCCTTAGTGAAATCAATGAGGTTAATAAAAATTCTGCACATACTACACTGTGGTGAGCACTGCTTAATACCATCCAAATTACAGCAAGCGATCAGGATAGGGGCTCAGAAAGAGAATGACGATACAGGTTAGTGCGGTGAGACTTGAGCTTTCTTGGCTAGCATCGTGGACAATCGCTCTGTGAAGGAATCATTAATTTGAGTGTTCCTATTTCCCATCACATGCAGATTCAGGGGGAAATTCTTTCAAATCTCCTCTCCTGCCTCTTCTTTTACAGTGTGGAAATACCTGCCCAAATAAAACAAAACTAACAAAAGTAGCCAATCTCATGAAGCTCATGTTCCATACATATAGGAAGGCCCCTTAGCACCTTACTAACTTAGAAGTTATTTTGCACATTAATATTAATATTGTGCGATTGGCTATTTGGTGTCTAAACCCACAGAAGATAAGTTAACAGCAAATCAAGAAACAGGAATGAGCAACAGGTAGGTGATGTGACAGCAAATAAAAATAAACACTATAATAAAATGAAATATATATACACACACACAGCAAAAACAAGAGCTTACAAAAGCATCCATTTTAGCCTCTAATTATAGAAACAAATAGCTCGAATGACTTCAATCACCCCGACATTTGCCTCCATATGTCTACACAATATCAAAATGCCTATCTATAATTATTATATTGAGTCATGATTAGAAATTTTAAAAATAATCAGTAGAGCTAGGGAACAAAATAATATCGTAAAAATAACCCCTTCCCATCTAAAGTACCAAACACCTACATGTGACTTGCCACATGTTAAGCAGTATTCTAAATGCTATCTGTCTAAATTCAATTAATTCTCATAATGACCTTATGGGCTGGGTACTATTTACTGCACTCCTTTTCTAGATGAACAAAGATAAAAAGAGACTAAGTAAGCTGCTCACAGTCTCATATCCAATAGGTGACAGAATCTGGGTTTGAGCCCAAGCAGTCTTATCACAACTCTTGCTCTTAATCTATCTGCACAATGAATTCAAGTAGCTTAAGATTTTTACTTTTTCAGAAGAGTATTTAAATGCTATAAAGATTAAAACCACTGAAAGCACATATATGTCTTCAAATATAATAAATACAGTTGGTGAAGCCCCATGGAGGCTAATGTTGCGTCAGCCATTGTGAGCTGGTTTAAAATGTCTAAAATGAACAAATGTGGTAAAAAAAACCTTATTGTAAAAGAAATTCTACAAATATTTTTAAATGATAGAAATGTTGGTCAAAAATAATAGTGTGTTTGCATTACCCAACACTTGACTATATTTCTACTGGATGCCCATTCACCTCCTGTGTTTGATGACTGATGATTTCTCAGGAACGGAAACCAGTTTGAAACGGAATATAAACATGCATTTCATGGAGAACTGAGGCACTGAATAAACTGTGTGGGCTGCAGGTTACTGATGTATATGGGGGAGGTAAGGGAGATCTGTGTTGTTCTGGTGCTACCATTTATAAGCTCTTTTTTCATGGGCAAACAATTGTTTTATAGCTAGCCTCAGTTCTAACCTTGTTAGAACTGGAAGACTAATGGTGCATTGGCAGCATACTGGGGGCCAAAGATGTCCAGGTCCTAATCCCCAGGATCTGTGACACCACTAAGAAGACTTTGGGGATGTGATTAAGGTTACGGAACTTGAAACGGAAGGATTATCTTGGATTATCTGGGTAGTCCCAACATAATCGATGAGCTCTTACAAGCAAGGAACTTCCTCTGGTTGTAAGTCAAAGATATGTAGCAGAAGAGGAAAGCAGAGTTCAAATGAGACAGATGAGAAAGTGGAGATTTTACAAGTGTGAGAAGGTCTGGACTTGCCATGGAGATGGAGGAAGGAGGCCATGCTATGAACCGAGGAATATGGGTGGCCTCTAAATGCTCAGAAAGACTCCCAGAAGGCAGCCAGCAAGAAAACGGAACCTCGACCCTACAGTCTCAAGGAACTCAATGATGCCAAAAGCCTAAATTAAGTTCAAAGCTGATTCATCCCAGAGCTTCAGAAGCTCAAGACTGCCAAGGTCTTGGTTTCAGTTTGGGGAGGCCTGTGTTGGACTTCTAGCCTATAAAACTGTGAGAGGATATATTTGTGTTCTCTTAAGCATCTATGTTTATAGTAATTTTTAAAGCAACAATAGGAAACCAAAATGTGTCATCTACTTCACAAGATTAAAAAATGAATCACATATATTTATTTTTCTTTTTCCTCCCCACCCCCTTTTTTTTTTCTTGAGACAGTGTCTCTCTCTGTTGCCCAGGCTGGTGTGCAGTGGTATGACCTCAGCTCACTGCAACCTTCGCCTGCCAGGTTCAAGCAATTCTCCTGCCTCAGCCTCCCAAGTAGCTGGAATTACAGGCACACATCACCACGCCAGGCTAATTTTTGTATTTTTAGTAAAGAAAGGGTTTCTCTGTATTGACCAGACTGGTTTCAAATTCGTAAACTCAAGTGATCTACCAAACTTGGCCTCCCAAAGTACTGGAATTACAGGCATAAACCACAGCACCAGCCAAGTCACGTGTCTTAGAAGCGTGCCTGGCAGATAATAAATTCTCCATCAACGTTAGCTATATAATTCATTACAAAGTTGAGAAGTAAATGAGACAAAATCCCTAAAGCACTTGGTATACAGCCTAGAGCCTAGCACACAGAAGGTAGGTGCCTAATCAACAGTGTTTATTGTTGTTTAAAAAGAGATCTTACTTGTGAGCTCTAACAGAGCATGTGGCTTTATGCAGAGAAACCGTAGGACCCTCTCTGCCTTGTTTCTTTGCTTTCATAAAAATACTGAGATATCTAACTTAGCTGAGAAGCAACTATAGACTTAAAGAAGCATACTAAAAATGAAGTAATTTTTTGGAATTAAAAAAAATAAAAAAGGATGAAAGAGAGGTCAGATTGCTCTGAATACAAACTTCCTTGACCTTGGAGTATGTTTCCTGAAAGCTTCAGGAGCTTTTTCTTCGTGAAACATTTAAAGTGTCCCTTTTATATCAGTAATAAGGGCATTAATGGAGGAGGTCAGCGCAGGCAGGAGCAGGCTGGGTGACGTGAGTCCTGGCCTTGTCAAATGGTGTCACTCTATGGAAAGGCAGTATTAAATTTCTGAATGTCAAGTCAAGCAGTATGTCCGACCTGGAAACGTTTTGCCTTACCACAGCTAAATAATTAAATACTGTCACGGCTCAGCGTGTTGCTTAAAGTTAACACATCAGGATTTACATTATTCTTAGCCACAGGCACATTTTTTACCAGTTTTAAAACCCTCACAATAAGTAGAATGTCCTGTCCAGCCCTTGTGCACACAATTTCCGAAGCATATCAGCTCCTCGAAACAAATGTATTTAGTCAGAATAATATGTCCATCACCAAGCAAAGATGAATCATGATTTAATGGAGCTTGAAATTACTTTAGTCGGTAAAGCTCAGCGGGAAGATGGGTTTCACCTGCCTGCCCTATCCATTGTTTACGCCTCCAACCTGACTCGGAGACACGTCCAAGGCTGAAACTAGGAAACCAGGTAACACTCATCTGTTACATAACAGGCCTTCCCTTTTTCCCCCCTTTGTAGCACTGATCATGGGTTCAATTAAAACAGAATTTGTGCAATTTTCCAGGGGCCGCATCAACAGAGAAGTGACAAAAACAAATGAGTAAATCAGGTCGACTGCAGCACGGGAGGGTTTGTGCAAACCAGAACATGGTGATTTATAAATACCACTTGGAAATGTGATGTGTACCCATTTTATAGATAAATAGAGATACCTGAAAGAACAACTGCTACTGACAGAATATTAGGACCATAATTCACACCTACGGTAATTTCCTAAAGTAGAAAATGTCTTTCACGGTCTAAAATATTCACGGCATACCACACCTATAACTCCTGGGACAGTGTAAGACTTTGCCAAGCTGATTCCAATTTAGCAATACTTCATACTTTTTAAATATGATATAAAAAGGAAAGGGAAATGGGGAGCCTACTTAATAGAGCCGGCTTTCTGATGACACCTAGGAGCACTAGTTCCCGTAGGAATGGGACATTTTATTTTTGTGTTTGTTTTGTTATCGTAAAGCATCATTTTTGTCCTACTTCCATATGTTGTGGGAAGATTTCCATTCATCTTAGACTTTCCGAACTCTCTTATTTAGGGAACCACTTGAATATACGTTGTTGAAAAACATATAAAGCTTTGGGTATGGTGAAAAGTGGTTTAGCAAAACAGTTAATTTGTATCTTGAAAGAAATAAAGGAGAAATGGTGGATTTGAAGTTGCAGCTTCTAGGAACAGAGATGAGAGATGGAGTAGCAGGGAAGAGAGAGGAAGGGGAGGGGATGGATGGAAGGAGGGAGTGGGGAGAAAGAGCCTTTCTTAGAGTCTGCACCCTTAACTTTCTGTCTCTGAGTTACCTCCCGCTCCCCCCCCACCTTGCCCTCTAATAAAGGAAATACAGTTATACCCTATTATCAAGATTTTTATTGTATTTGCTCTTCTTGTTTTAGTCCCTTTCTTTACCCTTGCATCCTTAAAGTAAATCTGTGACACCTGCATTGCTTAAGGATCTCCTTTAGGTGATTAAATGAGATCAGGGTGGTGTCTATTATGACACAAACAAAACAAAACAATACTATGATGGGAGGTACAAGAACCCAGAGATGGAGGGAGAGGCAGGGATAGGAACAAGAGCAGGCAGCTTCCCTCCTCCCAGGCACAGAAGCAAAGGGAGTCTGTGGTGCTGACATCCCCACTGTGTAAAGAGGGGGAGGGCTGGAGCCCTGTGTTTGGACACAGAAGAGAAAGAGAATCTGAGGGATACCAGAGGCAGGGCATCTGGTTTACGCACAACATTGGTTAAATAAACATCATACTGATTTTACCATTAAAACTGGGTCCCCAAAGAGCCATTTATTGGAAACTGTTTATCTGTTTACAATGCCTGTGTGTATGTCCTCGAAAATAATGTGATTTTTTCCTTAAAAACCTGGTTGAAGAATGTCCCCAAACGTACCATCCTGTATCTCCATGGCCTGATTAGAGGCCTTTAGTTCCAGGTGTCCTTTAATTCCACTGCTCTGCGTTTTGCTCTCATGACCAAGGGGAACTGTCACCGTAATCCTATCACTATGTATTTTCTGAGATGATATGAAGGAGGAATACTTTAGTAAAAACTAAGTCGAGGAGGACGTAATACCATTGGTTCACTGTCATCTTACACATCTTCTGAAACATCTAGAGAACAAACAAGTATAAATAAAAAGACTCCTTTTCCCCACTTACCCATGAGGTGTGCTCGCTTCTTCAGTGCCCCGTTGCTCAAACCTCTAGCGGGGCATACAGATGGGCAGGTTGTGGGGCTCCGACCCCATGGCAGTGTCTAGGGGTGGATGTTTACAGCTGAAGTCCCAGAGGGCGTGTGTTCCAGAGTGCGCTCTTAGTTCATCGTCTATAGCTCAATGAGACCCTCTACCCTGTCATAAGGCCAGAGGGCTTTCTGTATCCCGGGTTCTTGCCCTGGTGTACCGGAAGACTCGGATCACACGTGGGCTTGGAGAATGACTGCAAAATTGTCTTGAGTGGAAGTAACTCTCCACCGATAGGGGCGTCAGAAAGGAGATGGTTTTCCCCTGGAGCTGGGCAGCTCCAGAAGGGAGATGGCTTTCCCCTGGAGTTGGGCTGCTGGGTGCCCGGGCTGTCCTCCTACTGCCCGGGCCTAACTCCACCTCGTCCCACCGGTCGATGGCCTGCCGGGGAGCCGGCGGGCGAGCCGGCGTCTGTAGGTGTGTTCTTCTGCTGACGTGCTCTCCGTGACCAGCCGCTTGTCTTCTTCCACTGAGGCGTTCCTCTGGCCCTCCAGCAGCTTCTGTCTCTGCCTTGCTAGGGTCTTGGGTTTTTTATAGGCCCAGGGTGGGGGCGTGGCGGGCCAGGGTGTCTGGGAAAAGCAGGAGTGCCGGTCCTCACCTAGGTCCCTGGGGCTAGAGGCCTAGCCAGGGACCCTGCCCTCCTCTACCCAGCACTTTCCTTCCCCGCTTCCGTATCATTTAAAGGGACCGTGCTCTTCCTTTCCCAGTACTCCCGCTTGAGCGTTAAATGGCCGGCAGGAATTATCCACCAGAGAAGCAGAAGGAAGAGAATGGAAATGGCCGCTTGCAGCTCCTCTCCCCCAGACAGCCCAGGGGTGCAGAGGAATGAGCACAGTCTGCAGGACAAGTGCGGAGGCCGTCAGTCCCCTCTAAAGTATATTCGCTTTAGGACTCAAGTTGTCCATCCTGAAATAGAGGTAGGTGTTTTCTAGGGTAGTGGTAATTATCACAGTCAAAAAAGTAGGCGAGAGTGTTAGGTAACATGGGGTACCTTAAAATGGCGCGGTACCTTAAGATGGGGCCGGTTCCGGGTTCTTCTCCCCTCCTTGACCGGGCACTGTCTGAACCCGCCAAAGGAGGGCCAATCAGAAAGAAGCATCTCCCGCCTTCCCTTGGGCCCGCCCCTAGCCCAATCCACCTAGGCCCAAGGGATATAAAACCCAGCACAGCAGCAGCCCTCTCTCTCTCTTCTCTTCCTTCTCCTTGTGTGGTGCTGCTCGATACCTCCAATAAAGATCTCTTGACGGCGACCAGTGTAGTTTGGTCTCCGCCCGGCCCCTTTCAGAGAGAGCACTTAGGAAAACTGTGCGGAGATCAGCTGCTGATATGTAAATACTGCTGAAGCTGCTTATTCAAGGTAATCTGAACTTCCTTTTTTTTTTTTGAGACAGAATCTCGCCCTTTTGCCCAGGCCGGAGTGCAGTGGCGCGATCTCGGCTCACTGCAAGCTCCGCCTCCCGGGCTCACGCCATTTTCCTGCCTCAGGCTCCCGAGTAGCTGGGACTACAGGCGCCCGCCACCTCGCCCGGCTAAATTTTTGTATTTTTGTAGTAGAGCCGGGGTTTCACCGTGTTAGCCAGGATGGTCTTGATCTCCTGACCTCGTGATCCGCCCGCCTCGGCCTCCCAAAGTGCTGGGATTACAGGCGTGAGCCACCGCGCCCGGCCCTGAATTTCCTTTTCTAAAAGTGGACTCAAACTCTGCTTTCTCATCACAAGACTTTTTTTTTTTTTTTTAAGATTCTACTCCTTTTGTCTGCTCTGTCACTTATCTGAGCTTTAAAATCTGTCAACTTTTAAGGAGGAAACAAAACCCGAAACATGAAATACTGGTGATTGTTAGTAACTCTTTCAGTGGTTGATGGCAAAAAAAAAAAAGGCAGTGGCTTTTTAATCTATAGATTTTATTAATCTTCCCTACATCAGTGCCCCAACAACTGCAGTGACTGAAAAATATCTGTTCTGTTCTGAACTGGCCAGTCTACTTTGGAAATAGGTGGCATCCTCAGGACCTGGGGAAAATGTTTGAGACAGGACGGGCTGGCCTTATTATTATTTGTATCATTGTGAAAATGAGCTTCAATTTGTATTTCACACTCACCCATTACTCTCATGGCCCAGATATGTATTTGTACTGACTCAGAGATGTTAAAGAGGTAAGAGGTAGTTGGAATATGCTACTGGATTTATTAATTTCAACTTGAAGGCATATTCAAAAATTTAATTATCAGGAAATAGATGAAATAGCTAATAAGCATATGAGTAACTGAATATTCTTTTTTAAATTGTAATTCTCAGAAAACCAAAACTCCTACTGAACACAACTGGAAATAAGATGGACAAAAATTAATGAAATAAAAAATAACATATAAAACAAACCCCCATGACATAAGTTTACTTATAGGACAAACCTGCACATGACCTGTGAACTTAAAATAAAAGCTAAATTTTAAAAAAAGCAGGGGCGGGACTGGGCATGCTGGCTCACACCTGTAATCCTAGCACTTTGAGAGGCTGAGGGGTGGGCAGATCACTTGAGGTCAGGAGTTCCAGACCAGCCTGGCCAACATGGTGAAACCCCATCTCTACCAAAAATACGAAAATTAGCCAGGCAGAGTGGCAGCGCATGCCTGTAGTCTCAGCTACTCAGGAGGCTGAGGCAGGAGAATCCTCTGCTGGAGATAGAGGTTGCAGTGAGCCGAGATCTTGCCACTGCACTCCAGCCTGGGTGACAGAGTGAGATCTTGTTTTGGAAAAAAAAAAAAAAAAAAAAGATAAAAACAAAACTAAAATATTTTATAAGTCCAAACAAGATCTAAGACATTAAGAGGAACTCCACGTCAGGCTCCAGAGGATTAAGGAGACCCTACTAGAGCATCACAGGTTGTTTTGCTTTATTTATTTATTTATTTATTTATTTATTTGAGATGGAGTCTTGCTCTGTTGCCCAGGCTGGAGTGCAGTGGCACAATCTTGGCTCACTGCACCCTCCACCTCCCAGGCTCGAGCAATTTTCCTGCCTCAGCCTCTTGAGTAGCTGGAACTATAGGCACCTGCCACCACACCCAGCTAATTTTTGTATTTTTAGTAGAGAAGGGGTTTCAACATGTTGGCTAGGCTGGTCTCGAACTCCTAAGTTCAATTTATCCGCCCTCTTCGGCCTCCCAAAGTGTTAGGTTTACAGGCGTGAGCCACCAAGCCTGGCCAATCATCACAGATTTTTAGGCTTCTGTGCCTTGAAAGACAATTCCAGAAAACGTGCGTGGGAAGCTCAGAGACTGAAGATGCCTTTCTCAACTGTGCAAGACAACAGAACAAAGGTTGTAGGCTAGGAACGGACTTGACTGGGGTCTAGGATGTGTACCCCACACTTTTTTATCCAGACCATGAAAGCCTGCCTTTTTGGGACTAAGTAAGCAAGAATTAGATCATTTTGTTAGACTGTCCTGACTAAGCTTCTCCTGGGTGCTGCTTCTACTTTCTGAAATAAGGACGACCTCTGTCTGGTGACTTTTCCTATCAAAATGTCAACAGTAGTATTTATTATACTATTTAGTTTCATTAGTCACCATTAATTGTTTCAAGTGCTTTTTCAAAGTCATTAGCTGAAATCCTCCAGCTCATTCTGCGACGCTTTCAATTAATCCACTTAAAGAGCTCTTTGTATCACAACCCATATGTGCTTGTTAATGGGCAATTAGTGGGTAGTATCCAATATTTTCTTCTTGAGACAATTCACAACTAAGCAGGGGTGGAGATCATGTATACACATGCATGGATTATGCAAGCTCCTCTTCCAAGTAGTAGAAATAATAAAGATTTAATGGCTATTTTTACATCTAAGGCTTCCCATGTTTTAAGGGAAAAAGAAGTTTGTATAGCTATGGCATATTTAGGCTTTATAAAAGCTAACTACAGTCTTCATGCGCAGAGTGGGGGAAACAGCATGAACGCTGAACAGAAAAAAAAAAAAAATAGAAATAGCCCCCGTGTACCTCTTTGGAATATTCTTGCACAAACATGAGATCCATCTTTTATTGAAGTCTGCGTTCAGCATGGTTTCATTCTCCAGTAGCAGTCCCTTTGCTGTCCAAGGTTATTTGAACAGAAATCAGAACTGGTGAGTTTTATGGGGGTCACCAGACATGGAGCAATTGGAACTGAGGTGGACAGGGAAAGGGCTGAGCTGATGGTGGGTCAGTCAGGTGGGGATGCTAGGCTCACAGAAGCCCAGCAGGAAGCTGAATACGAAGCTGACCTGCAGAGCTGAGTAACTGAACATCCCGCTTCTGAAAGGAAGAACACACTACCTAAGTTGAATTTCTCTTTCCCTCACTTACAGGGGAACTATTAACCTCCCCATACCTCCGTTTCTTCATCCTCAAAATGGGGATAATAGTTTATCCATCTCACTGGGTTGTTGGAACAATTGCATGAGATAATGTGTGCTTGGCATCTTCCATGCAGGCCCATCTGATCAGTGAACATGGGACCTGGTGCCAACCCCAGGGCCTCTGCACTGGGTCACCTGCTTAGAGTCTCATCTTCCAGGTCTTTCCATGGCTGACTAACTCTTCATTCAGATTTCCCTCCTTAGGGAGACCTTCCCCAAGAATCTTTAAAAACTATTGTCTGGAGTTTATTTTTGTAATAATATTCACCAGTATCTGAAATATCATTAGTTTATTTGCTTATTGCAGTCTCCTTGCCCCTAGAATGACCTCCCCTGAGCATCAGTGGTGTGATCTCAGCTCACTGCAACCTCCGCCTCCCAGTTTCAAGCAAGGTCAGGAGTTTGAGACCGGCCTGGCCAACATGATGAAACCCCATCTCTACTCAAAAGACAAAAAGTAGCTGGGTGTGGTGGTGCATGCCTATAATCCCAGCTACTCAGGAGGTGGAGGCAGGAGAATGGCTTGAATCCGGGAGGCAAGGTTGCAGTGAACCAAGATAGCGCCACCCAACTCCAGCCTGGGGGACAGAGGGAGACTCTGTCTCTAAATAAATAGGCCAGGCATAGTGGCTCACGCCTGTAATCCCAGGACTTTGGGAGGCCGAAGTAGGTGGATCACCTGAGGTCAGGAGTTCGAGACCAGCCTGGACAACATGGTGAAACCCCGTCTCTGCTAAAAATACAAAAAAATAGCCAGGCGTGGTAGTGGGCGCCTGCAGTCCCAGCTACTCGGGAGGCTGAGGCACGAGAATCGCTTGAAACTGGGAGGCGGCGGTTGCAGTGAGCCGAGATCACACCACTGCACTCCAGCCTGGGCAACAAGAGCAAAACTCCCTCTCAAAAAATAATAATAACAATAAAATAAATAATGGCAAAAACCACAATTACCTTCGTACTAACCTAATACAGAATCTCTCCTTTTCTCCATCATAATTTTTGAGAAACCTTATTTTTAGGCGGCTGTGTTAAAACCCTTTTGCCTGGCAGGCCTGCCCCATCTTCCCCACAAGAAAACACTGCTGGTTTCCTCCGGCTTAGAGCCCAAGGCTGCGGGGAAGACTGTCAGGATGGTAAACATAAGGTGTGGCTGTCGGTCTCCCTCTGTTTCTGTGCTTGATGAAGGCAGAGGGAAGGACAATAGTGCATTTGAGCCTTCCTTTTGAAACCGACTTTATGAGAGAATGAATGGCAACAGGGACAGTAGCCACATCAGCAGCAGCAGCAGACACTGCAGGATTTCCCCGGGCCTGGTGCTGTTTCCTACACAGTATCTCATTGCTTCTCACAGTGGCCCAAAGAGGTAGCTACTATTATTATCCCCATGTTACCGTTCAAGAAATAGGCTCCCCACACTTCTGGACCTTCCCCAAGGTCATGCCGTAGATACAAATCCAGGTCAGGACTCAAACCCAGGCCACTGAACTGTAGAGCTTCCATGCTTAACCATGAAGAGCGTTCCAAGGAGACAGCTCAAATTGAATAAATAAAATAAATGGGATAAGTAGAAGGACTTATGTAGTCACGTAAGAAGGAAGTATATGAAAAATATGCATGTTTGTGATCTTCTGATTGATTGATCAATTGATTTAAAGGAATCATGGAGACTGGAGACAGTAGGGATAGGAACAGTCTAAGCCCTGTGCAAAGGTAATAAATACTCTTTTTTTTTCTTAGTAGTTTCCAGGCAGCAATGTAGTATCATGAGCAAATATTATGTTTTTGTTTTTATTTCACAAGAGAAGGCAGAAACCTAGAATTTGATACGATGTTTTCACCCCACTCCTCATTTTAAATAGGTAATTAAGTTTTTTTAAACTTTGAACAGGCCAACACAAAAGGATTGAGACACCAATCATGGGGGGCTAATATGGCCTCAAGCTATCAGTTTAAACCTCTAGTTTCGGGGATTGGTTTAGGATTTGGGCTATACCGAATTATCCCAGGAGAGCTGTCTGTTTTCTGTGTGTACAGTGAGGATTGTGGGGGTGGGGCCTTGCTTATAAGTATGTTTAGAAACCCATCTCGTGAAGGTCATAGGGGTCTGCTTTTACATTCACAACACGGACTTCACGTCTGAACCTAGAGGCGGGCGTGGAAGAATGAACTTGTATAATTGGCCGTGAGGCACAGCACACAAAGCCTCCTGGCACATTAAGGACATTAACAGTCTAAGAGGATGGATGTTTTTCCACACTCCACTAATGTCTCAGCATTGTGAGGAATGTAAACCTCGGCTTTGACTTACGAATTCAAGAATGAAGACTAATGATAGGGAAAACATAATTGTAACCCTTCCTCCTACCTTCCTCCTTCCTGCAGGCAGCTCCCTCACTGTTGCAGGGGCATCTTTCCCATTAAGCAAATGAGAGTTCCATGTGCAAATGGTGTCCTGGGATCTGGGCGAGATGATCCCTGTCTGGATACATTTTAATATTGCGTGTGTTGTTACAGATCCTTACTCTTGGAAATGTGTTTAGCAATCTAACAGAATCGAAATCAAGTTTAATGTAAAATTACATTGATTTTCTATAGGTCAAAAGGGGGCAATTAAATGTGTTTTTACTATATTGTTAAAAATCAAGTACTACTATCCTCTGCCTGTTCAATTAAATGATGACATACTCAACATATGTAAATGATGCAGTTTCATCATGAAGGGATTGAGTCAAATTGAGGGACCGTGTGTTTTCAGTGAATGAGATCTATGAATTGATGAAGGCAAGAACTGTTCTCAGTAGCAAATTGAGTCTTACTGTATTTGAAGAAAATTGCATGCTTTTGCTTTGCCTTCAAATTGGGCTTTGTTGTTGTTGCTGTTGTTTTCTGTTTAATCAAACACAAAGTTTAAAACTCCAAAACTGCAGGTATCATACTTATTCTATAAACCAATATCTCCCCTGAATCTTGAGCTCATAGCTAGCACTCAAATGCGTATGTCGTTGCATACTCCAAGTAGTTGGTATTCTGGGTACTAATACTTAAAATTCCTAAATGTCTTGGTGTTTTTAAAGATGATTAATATGGCAGAACCACCATCAACTTGGAGATTAGCGTCGTGTGTTCTCATCTTCCGTATATCTTGGATAAATCACTTCTCTTAGATGGTAAAATGAAGCCATTAGAGCTTGCTTGTGCCCCTAGGTAGGCAGTGTGTGCCTCAGCTGCAATGAGAGGTGATTTTAGGTGGCACCAGCCTCCATATTAAATGATACTAAACCATACGGTGAAAAACCATTTCCCATTATAAGTCTCCTTTAGCCTGCCTGGTTGCATGAAGCAGAAAATCTGTTTGGTGAAGGTGTGTTTTTTTAACTTTTTAATCCCTCTCTCTAACAAATGGAGAACCCATTCTGGCTCAGGGATGAGCATCTAGCTGGAATTTTTATTATATTTATTCATTTCTATTGAATTTGCTTTTGTGGCCAGACATCATAACTTTTCTATTTGCACTGCAAAAAGGACATGAGTCTTTAAAATCTAGTGACCTTCCTGTCCGTCCTTCCTCTCTTGCTGTAGTTCTAGGCTGTCTCAGCATGCAAACAATTATAGCCTGTAGGCTAGGCAAGAAATTATAGTTGAAGATGGAAACTGAAAAGCTGAGATAGTAGTTGAATAAGGAAACTTACATGACCAAATGACTTTTCACCTATGGTGGAAATCATGTTTGTGATGGGAGGTTGTTTATACCCTCAACTTCGTGATAACTAACTTGCATCTTGTGGCCTCAATGACTTTATTCTGTATCCTCAATGCCATATAAGTGACCTGACTTCACTTGTTAGCAACCAAGCAGCTCACACCTTGTCTTGGCTTTATACCTACAGGCCTTTGTGTAATTTCCTGGTGACTCAGGTAGATCTATACCGAGAAGGCAATAAAAACGTGTGTTTTTCCCATTATTCTCTTTACATGAGAGAAAAACTCAGTCCTTTGTCTATAATTCTTATTAGTCATTGATTACTCACAAGGGGGGCGGGAAGGAACAGAGACCCAATAACAGTAGGGAGAAAACTCCTAAGCATGTTCCCTGGGGAAATACAGTAAGAGAAAATTCACTGGTGAGCCTTTTGCACAAAGCATTGCACTGAGAATTATAAAGCTAGAGAGAATATTTCGATGGAATTAATTGCACATGATTTTTTAACTAGATGGAAATTGACTAGCATATTATAGCTCCCTTGCTACATTTAAGTGCACTTAGTGTATACTGTACAAATGCCACAGATAAACCATCTGCCTCTGCTAGGGCTTTTATTCATTATAAATAATCTTTGCACAACCTGCACTGTCCTCTACCCAGGGGCTTCCCACATGCTTCCTTATACTGAGTTCCCTGCGAGGATTCAGTGCTGGTGGGTATTTAAGAACTTTGCATCTGGCCAAGCAAATGCAGTGTTTAAAAAAAAACAAGAAAAGAGAGGAAAAACAAACACAATCCCTAAATCTCTACAAAGACTGTTTTCAATGCATTGTGGCTGCTTTCATTATGTTTCCAGTGCATATCAAAAAGTTGACAAAGCCGTTAAGAAAATAGCGTGTATTTCTTCTTTCCTGATGTTGTTTCTATATTCACATCATGCAGACCTAGCTTCCTAATCATAGAGGAAGTAATGATATTTTGCAGAAACAATGGTTGGTATTGTGGAAATAGACTTAACAAGTATGTGATGAGCAGATGGTGCTTTTTTTGACTCTGGTAAAAAATTTTATTTTAATAATAAATTTATTTTAATAAGAAGCTGTGCAAACCAAAACTGAAGACATGTGATCATTCTCATTCAACAATGGGTTATGAGCCTTGAGACTTCTGAAAGAGTTGTTTTTTTTATAGCTTTGTCTGTCTTTTCTTTCCTGTTTTGGAGAGAGGATTTCTTCCTTCTACCATTCCAGAAGTCCCAACAAATCATGATTATAATTTTTAAACTGGAATAAAAACTTTCATTTGAATAAAAGGAATACATATTATTAGGATTTGAAAGAACCAGTATAGCTGAAGAAGAAGGCTCATCTTTTATTCATTACATATATCTTGCATGAGACTACTTTACTAGTTTGAGTTAACATACTTATTTTATGTAATTGTGGGAATGTTTGGGCTATGGTAATTTAGTGACATTTTGCGAAAACATAATTTTCCAGGGACTTGGACAAACTGACTGTTCTGGTTCCTTTCTTAATTTCCCAGTCTCAGATGAGCTCTAAGTCCCGTTGCCACAGGCCTGTGGTCCTCATATGAGTCCAGCATATTTCCAGCTGCTGCTCAACACAATCCCACTCAGCAGTGTGCACTAAGGCACCTCAGTGGGCAAAGGGAACACAGGTTACTGTTGTGCTTTTGACCCTGTGCATCTGTTCACCTCTCCTCCGAGTGCATATCTCCTAACCAGGATCACAGGATGAAAATGTTTTTCTTACTCAGATGCCTGAAAACTAGAAGGCAACAAATGAATTCTTAGTACTGTAGGTTAGCAGTCCACACCTTTTTGGCACCAGGGACCAGTTTCATGGAAGACGATTTTTCCGTGGACAGGGAATGGTTTGGGGATGATTCAAGTGCATTTACATTTATTGTGCTCTTTATTTCTACTATGATTACATACTCAGCATAATGCAGGATCAGTGTGAGCCCTGAGCTCATTTTCCTGCAGCTAAATAGTCCCATATGGGGGTGATGGAAGACAGTGACAGATCATCAGGCATTTGATTCTCATAAGAAGCACACAATCTGGATCTCTCATATGCAAGCACAGTTCACAGTAGGGTTCGCACTCCTATGAGAATCTATTGCCACTGCTGATCTGACAGGAGGCAGAGCTCAGGTGGTAATGAGAGCAATGGGGAGTGGCTGTAAATACAGATAAAGCTTTGTGTCATGCTTGCCTGTCACTAACCTTCTGCTGTGAGGCCCAGCTCCTAACAGGCCACGGACTGGTATTGGTCCATGGCCTAGGGGTTGGGGACCCCTGCTCTAGGTTTTTCAATAATTCTTGATTTATACACTGAGCATGGCTTCACAGACATAGAAAAACATAGAAATCATGCAACCATTGAAGTTTCTCTGATCCACAGAAAAGGAAATAAGCATCAACTATAGGCTGGTAGAATTCAACTACTGTTTATCTTGATTGAGGAATTCAGGTCTCCAGATTGGAAGGAGGATACATTTCTGTTGTTTTAACTGCCAAATTTAGCTATGTGCATGGCATCGCTTGGAAAGGCATTCAACAGCTGGTGCTGGTACAAATGTTTACAAATCAATGGAAACCTAAGATGTGTTGCAATATTTGACTTAAATCTGTTTTCTGAGAGAGTCATTATATATATATAAAATGTATATATACACATTTTATATATATTACAGTATATAAATATACAGTGTAGTATATAGTTATATTACATACACAATATATAAATATTATTATATATAACATATATATAATGTCTACCTTTGAATTGTATTGTTTAAGAACAATAACATCCTATAATATCTTTTTTGTCAAGTTCAGGGACCAATGATTTATACAACCAAAGACAATGAATATACAAACTTAAGGTAAAAGTTCTCCCTCACTCCATGGCTGCTTTAACTTGCTCTGAAATCATGCCTTTGGGGTTTTTATTGTTTAAATTGCTTTCTAAATAGCATTTTAGCCTTTATCTGGACACAATTAATCATTAAAAATTCAAAGACACATTCATGGTATCTTTATTGTGATAAAAGTAAATTAGATGAAATAACTTATTAACTCCTCTTTTTAGGAAAAGGTGGCCACTTTATATTTTGTTCCTTTTTCATACTCCCTATTTCTCTAAAATTTACCCAGATGCTCACTGCATTTCCAGGTAGGCAAGATAGTTAAGGAAGTTCAGAAGGAATAGTTTGTTCATAACGGCTTTATTGAGATATAATTCACACACCATAATATTCGTCATTTAAAAGTATATAGTTATTATCCTTAGCCCAATTTTTAATGGGGTTGATTTTGTAAATTTGTTTGAGTTCTTTGTAGATTCTGGATATTAGCCCTTTGTCAGATGGGTAGATTGCAAAAATTTTCTCCCATTCTGTGGTTGCCTGTTCACTCTGATGGTAGTTTCTTTTGCTGTGCAGAAGCTCTTTAGTTTAATTAGATCCCATTTGTCAGTTTTGGCTTTTGTTGCCATTGCTTTTGGTGTTTTAGACATGAAGTCCTTGCCCATGCCTATGTCCTGAATAGTATTTCCTAGGCTTTCTTCTAGGGTTTTTATGGTTTTAGGTCTAACATTTAAGTCTTTAATCCATCTCGAATTAATTTTTGTATAAGGTGTAAGGAAGGGAGCCAGTTTCAGCTTTCTACATATGGCTAGCCAGTTTTCCCAGCACCATTTATTAAATAGGGAATCCTTTCCCCATTTCTTGTTTTTGTCAGGTTTGTCAAAGATCAGATGGTTGTAGATGTGTGGTGAGGGCTCTGTTCTGTTCCATTGGTCTATATCTCTGTTTTGGTACCAGTACCATGCTGTTTTGGTTACTGTAGCCTTGTAGTATAGTTTGAAGTCAGGTAGCGTGATGCCTCCAGCTTTGTTCTTTTGGCTTAGGATTGTCTTGGCAATGTGGGCTCTTTTTTGGCTCCATATGAAGTTTAAAGTAGTTTTTTCCAATTCTGTGAAGAAAGTCATTGGTAGCTTGATGGGGATAGCATTGAATCTATAAATTACCTTGGGCAGTATGGCCATTTTCACAATATTGATTCTTCCTATCCATGAGCAAGAAGACATTTATGCAGCCAACAGACACATGAAAAAATGCTCATCATCACTGGCCATCATAGAAATGCAAATCAAAACCACAATGAGATACCATCTCACACCAGTTAGAATGGCGATCATTAAAAAGTCAGGAAACAACAGGTGCTGGAGAGGATGTGGAGAAATAGGAACACTTTTGCACTGTTGGTGGGACTGTAAACTAGTTCCACCATGTGAAAGACAGTGTGGCAATTCCTCAGGGATCTAGAACTATAAATACCATTTGACCCAGCCATCCCATTACTGGGTATATACCCAAAGGACTATAAATCATGCTGCTATAAAGACACATGCACACGTATGTTTATTGTGGCACTATTCACAATAGCAAAGACTAGGAACCAAGCCAAATGTCCATTAATGATAGACTGGATTAAGAAAATGTGGCACATACACACCATGGAATACTATGCAGCCATAAAAAGTGATGAGTTCCTGTCCTTTGCAGGGACATGGATAAAGCTGGAAATCATCATTCTGAGCAAACTATCGCAAGGACAGAAAACGAAACACCGCATGTTCTCACTCTTAGGTGAGAATTGAACAATGAGAACACTTGGACACGGGATGGGGAACATCATACACCGGGGCCTGTCATGGGGTGGGGGGACGGGGGAGGGATAGCATTAGGAGATATACCTAATGTAAATTATGAGTTAATGGGTGCAGCACACCAACATGGCACATGTATGCATATGCAACAAACCTGCATATTGTGCACATGTACCCTGGAACTTAAAGTATAATTTAAAAAAATGTATAGTTCTGTGGTCTTTATTATGTTCAAAGAGTTGGGCAACCCATCACATCTATCTAATTCCAGATGATTTCATCACTCCAAAGGGAACTCTGTACCTGTGAGCAACTCATTCCCCATTCTTTCCTTTTCTCACTCCTGGCATTGCTAATCTGCTTTTTGTCTCTATGGATTTGCCTATTCTGGACATTGTGCATACGTAGCATTGTACAATGTGTGACCTTTTTATCTGGTTTCTTTTACTTAGCACAATGTTTTCAAGGTACATCCATGTGCTCTCCTGTAGGAGTCTTTCTTAGCCTCATACAAATTATATTTGTTAAATCGAAACTTCTTATAGTATCGATACTATGCAAATGCTACGACTATGGCTGACTTTAAACTACTAACTTGACATCACGGAATATGGGACTGGGAAGAGAATGCGCTTCACATTAGCACATGGTTTTACAGGATTCTCAGTGTACAGATACATTAGTCACAAACAACCTCTAGACCTGGCAGTAATTCAATGTACTAAAAATAATTAGACTGTGAGGAGTTTTGAGCGTTTCTTATTTTTTAAATGTGATTTATATAATTATAAGTTGATAACCATTAATTTCTAATAATTGTTGGCTTTAATGACTGGCTCACAAATTCCCTGAAAATTTAACAATTGACAGTCATGTGCTGGAAGGAGCTGCCTCCTCATACCATTAGTAGAGCCATTGGAGTGCTGAACATCTTCCTTCAGACGCTGAGCATGCAACCTCTGGCCACCTACCTTCCAGAGCTGTCTACTATGGTTTCACACTTGCATCCATGACTATAACATATGGTTGGTTCCCTCCTCCTGGAAATCTCCTCTCCTGCCCACTACAGTAGGTGGATCCTTCTCCAACAGATCTTCTCTGACCATCCCCGCCTTGCCAAGTGCTGCCAAACGCACATGGCAACTGCCATTTCTGGAGAAGATGATTTGTCTATAATCCAAGACATTCCATTTCCATGAGGTTTTTCTTTATGTGACTTCAGGACAAGGAAAATTTTGATAATTTCATTTAATATTTTAATACTATTTTCATTTAATATTTCAGTACTATTTAATAATATTTTAATACTATTTAATTACTGTATAAAATCCTACTTATAAATTATATATTACATGTATTGCCCAGTAATAAAAGCCATTACTTTCAATGGCAAAAACCACAATTACTTTTGCACCAACCGAATACTTATAAAACATACAGTGTAAAATATTTTATATAAATGCATATCATATTTCATATTATAATATAGTATATACTTAATCTTATAGTAAATCCCACACATTAAATAATAAGGTCCTTACTATAGTCCAAACATTATAATTTAGAGCATATAATTTAACATATAAGATTTAATGTATGGGATTTAATATACCATATTGGCTTATGTAATCAACATTAGAATTCTGTTGGAAAGATATTTTTCCTTCATTTTGCATATGAGGAAACTGAGGCTGAGAGAGTTACAGAGCATGTACAAGGTCCCCCCAATATAAGGTTTGGAATCTACATTAAAGGTAAGAACTCTCTGAGTCTCCTATGTGCAATGATCAAGCTGGTGGGAGGGCAAGGTGCATCCTAGAAATGTCACTATTTTGTCTGGTTTAATGCATCCTTGAAGTATTACCGTATTATCTGGTTTAATGCACCCTAGAATCGTTACCATATTACCTGGTTTAATGCATCCTCAAAGTGTTACCATACTATCTGATTTAATGCACCCTAGAAATGTTGCCATATTATCTGATTTAATGCATGCCAGAAATGTCACTACATTATCTGGTTTAGTGGTAAGTTATGTGGCTGCAATGTATGTCAGTGGGTGAATTTTCTTAGGGGCTGTGCTAATTTATTTTTGTAACCTTGAGTTTATGGCCATGAATAGAATTGCTTTTTGTCTCTGAAGTATACCATATAAAAAATATATTGGAACATATTTTGATTTTGTTTTAGTTAGATCTTGGATTTTAATAATTCTCATCTAAGATTTTTACATAAATTTTTATTATAGATTTTAGCAAAGATGGGTTTTATTTTCTGTGTCTTTTTCTCAAACTACTTTATCTTTTCGTTTTTTTTCCCTTGTTGCCCTATTCATCTTTTTTTAGCCTTTTAGTTTCGTTTTCTTTTCTTTTCTTTTTTTTTTGAGACAAAGTCTTGCTCTCGTCCCCCAGGCTGGAGTGCGATGGCACAATCTCAGCTCACTGCAACCTCCGCCTCCCAGGTTCAAGCGATTCTCCTGCCTCAGCACCCCCTGAGTATCTGGGATTACAGGTGCCTGCCACCACGGCTGGCTAATTTTTGTATTTTTAGTATGGATGGGGTTTCACCATATTGTCCAGGCTGGTCTAGAACTCCTGACCTCAGGTGATCCACCCGCCTCGGCCTCCCAAAGTGCTGGGATTACAGGCGTGAGTCACTGAGTCCTACCTTAGTTTCATTTTCTTTCCACTATGGTAAAGGATATATGTTGGCTGATGGCCTGGGTATTTTAAAAATCATACGTATCTATAATCCCCAAAGCATTAACTCTGCCTAATATTTATGTGCAAATCTCTACCAGTTTAAGTATTCATTTCAGAATAGAATTCCATTTGCTATAGAGCTCTCTGCCCTGCCAGCCTATGTCTGTACATTTATAATTATGACAAATTATGTAGCTGTCTGAGGGCCAGCACAATATCCTCATTCCAGATAACATCTGTCACTCTTGTTGTTAAAGAAAATCACTCTCCAAGAAATTTACAAATCTTTTCTTACTGTGGAATTCTTAAAATACCATTTGTAAGTACTTAAAAAGGTTGATTTTGAAGATTCAGAGACATGTGAATATCTCTGTAACACAGCAATTAAAACCTAGGCCATAAAGGTAAATCCTGGCATATCACATTGTGTCCATCTGACTGTGGGTCTCCTTGCAGTGAGGATAATAATAGCACCCACTTCTTAGGGAAGTTGTGAAGAATAAATAGATTCAAACACGTAAATTAATCAGAACAGCATTTGCCACACTGCAAATTATTGGTACCATTATTACTTTCTGTCGGATAACTGTGCCTAGTTATAAATTTGCTAAGAGGTTTGCAAGAGATAAATGAATGGTATAAATCACCAAAAGATAGGATTGCTTATTATAACTAACAATCAGCATAGATATTCCTTGTCTAATGTACAAATAAAGGGAAATAAAATGGTCTCCCTGACCCTGGTGTAATCACTTCCAAGAAGTGATAATTCTGGAAGTAACTAAGAGTTCATGAGGCTAACTACCGGTCAGTGAAGTGTACTTTCCCATCAGGAAACATGATAAACATGTAGTCATTTTTATTCCATAGTTCTGGCTCCTCCAAAGGCAAAGGAGATGGCATTTCTCCAGCTTAAGTTTCACTATGTGGTTTTAGGAAGTTAACATTAGCTGATATTACTACTATCCTTATCAGAAAATTGCTCTTTTGGAATTTTAAGAAAATCTCTATGAAGAGGTACAAAAATTAGCAGCAGATGATGAGAACTGACTCCAGTCTGGGTCAGAGACCAAGGAGGGTATCAATGTTCCTTTACTTTAATGCTATAATCTGATCCCAAGCAGTAAAGCAAACTCAAGCGATTTTCTGAGAACCATGATAGGACAGTTTTAACTCCATGGAGTTAATCTGTCAGATTATATTACATATTTTAGAATGTATTTGATATCATTCCAGATGTTTCCTTGGCTAAACATTCTTAAATTACTGTGACAACAATCTATAAGTTAATTATTTGCTAATATTGTCCTATTAGTTTGGAACTTCAAGGCTCCTGACCAGCTGAAGTAAAGGTGATCATCAAAAACATGAACCATGAGAGAGTGGCAAGAAGTTAGAAACGTACTATTGGTAATGAGATTATCAAGCAGGCTTTGTTGTACCAAAGGTTTATCTCACCTGAGGTTATGCCTTTCCAACTAAGTTCATGACAGGAGAACATATTGCTAATAACAATGGTTTATATAAATTGACCAATACACATATCAGGTTCTAATCATTGCATTTTAAATACATTATCGCTGCATCACTAGAACACTCCAAAAGGTAAATTCATCTATTATTCCCATTTTAAGAAGTTGAGGCTTAGTAAAGCCAAGAAACTCTCCCAGGATTATACCATTAAGAATTGGTTATAGACTAGATTCAAGTAAAGAGACTGAATTCTTAGCCATTGTGTATTATTGACTCTCCTACTTTTACTGGCAAAAACTAAAGTGTTGTTACTGTGTCGTTTTGTTTTAACCAAACATTTGGCGTAATTATTTTCATATTCAGACAAGCTACAGACTCCTTCAGGGGATAGCAAACTATGACCCTCAGGACCAATTCAGTCCAATGCATGTTTTGTAAGAAAGAATTTAAAGCTACATCTGATTGTTTATACATGTTTATGCTGCACTTGACACATACGGCCTGTGGCTGCTTTTGTTCTTGTGCTCATGACAGAGACCATATGGTCTGCAAAGCTACTATCTGTCTGCCCCTGGTGATACAGCCAGGCTTGAGCTTGAGGTTTGATGATTACAGATATTAACAGAACCACACCAAGAAGCATGGATCTCCTGTGGTGCATGATCACATAAGTGATGGGTTCCTAGCCGCCAAGGGTGACAAGCCTAACTCCTCTAAGAACCCAATCCCAGAGCTGATCCCAGATCGGCTCTTCCTGCCTCTTTTCCCAATGCTCACCTGCTGAGTTCCTTCCCTGTGGCTCAGCCCAGAGTCATTCTCATGTCTGGTATGATCTCACTAATACCTTGGCTCCAAATCCCCTTTATGGATGACTTCATTTCACAATACTCTCCTCTCCCTACCTCTCAGGATGGCCTTCATAGGACCTTTCTCCAAATGAGGCATTTTATTGTTTGTCTTCACCAAGGCTAAGCCCCGCAGTGAACATGTCTGATTGGTTTCTTGTCTTTTTCCCTGCAGAATGCAGTCATGAGGTCCTCAAGGGTCCACACCTGGCATGTCCCAGGTGCATCCCATGGGTTGACTTCTCTGCCCGGATCTGCACGTGCCACAACCTAGGCCTTCATTTAAGACAAACTTGGCCATCCTCTGTCAAAAAACAGAGCCTAGCTGGAGTCTCCTAGAATGAGTCATGTTGTGAGCCTGGAATACCTGATGCTCCAACCTTTTACCTGAATATCCAGGCTGAGTTGTGACCCCTCTCTAAGCAAAAACTTCACCAGGTACATCAAGTCTGTTAAAGGGAGTCCCCTGAGAGTTCTCCCAGGATGGTAGCGTGTTGAAAGGCTCAAGAGCTGTGGGGGCTATAGTCTAAAACGAAGGACCCAAAGGATCATGGTTGTAATTATGGGACCCTATTGCCCTATGGAGTTATAACTGCATCTTGAAATTATAAAGTATCTCGAAAAGAAAAGTATCAGTTTTCATTTGTGTAACTATGACTGTCTTTCAGATGGAGCACGTGCTTTCAACCCTCCGTTTATACAATATTATCCATCTTACATTCATCCATGTGCACTTCTCACACGTACTGCTACAATATTCAGCCTGTGTTGTGAGTGCTAGAGAGAGAGGGGGAGAAGCAAATACAACAGACTGGAATGTTTGCCCGTTGGGGGCTACAACACCCAGCACAGGCCAGGTCAGAGCAGACAGTCATTAAATATTTTTAAAATTAATAAACAAGCATGGTCACTGTGGCCAATTAAAGATCTAGTAGCATAAGGAAAGAGTGTGGTAGGGATGTTGGAAGACAGTGGGGTTGACTAAGCAAATAAACAGGTATATCAAGTATGAACAGAGTGTCAAACTGCAAAGAAATAGAGATCTTGTTGTTCAGAAAGTTGGAAGCTCATAGCCTGACGTGTAGAAAGGGCTGTGTGTGTGAGCCAGGGTGAAAAGAGTGTGTTGTGGTCCATGCTGCATGGAAGTGTCAAGTGAATGATATTGACAGGTCTCAACCTAATAATTAAGAAAATAAATAGAAACAAGAAAACAGCCCAATTTCCCTGAGTTTCAGCTCAACATATAAAATACACAATCACACATATACATAAATACACCCATCTGCACACTTTCTCTTTTTGTGAGAGCAGCTGCAATTTACTGTAGGTGAAACAAATGTGAAGGAGATTGGGAAACATACAGGATTCTCAGTTCTATTTGAGACTTATTGATCTGAGTCAGTCTTATAAAATAGTATCTGATTGTTTTTAGTTTAAAGGGAAGCCTCAATTGGGCGCTTCAGCCGGATTATCATTGACGCTGGCATACATTAGACCAGACTACATGTTGAAGCATGTCTTAAAATCCACCTTGTGTCTGCTTAATTGCTGATATGGTTTGGATCTGTGTCCCCAGCAAATCTCATGTTGAATGGTCATCCCCAGTGTTGAGGTGGGGCCTGGTGGGAGGTGAATGGATCATGGGGGCAGAGTTCTCATAAATGGTTTAGCACCATCCACCTTGGTACTGTATAATGATAGAGTTCTCACAGTATCTGGTTGTTTAAAATTGTGTGGCACCTCCCCACTTTCTCTCCCTCCTTCCCCGGCCATGTAAGACGTGCCTGCTTCCCCTTTGCCTTCCACCATGATTGGAAGTTTCCTGAGGCTTCCCCAGAACCCAGAAGCAGAAGCTAGTATACTTCCTGTAGGGCCTGTGGAAACATGAGCCAATTAAACCTCTTTTCTTTTTTTTCTTTTTTTTTTTTTGAGAACGAGTCTTAAAAAAAAAAGCACTCAGGCTGGAGTGCAGTGGTACGATCTTGGCTCACGGCAACCTCCGCCTCCCAGATTCAAGTGATTCTTCTGCCTCAGCCTCTCGAGTAGCTGGGATTACCGGCATGTGCCACCACACCCACCTAATTTTTGTATTTTTAGTAGAGATGGGTTTTCACCATGTTGGCCAGGCTAGCTTCGAACTCCTGACCTCAAGTGATCTGCCCACCTTGGCCTCCTAAAGTGCTGGGATGACAGGCGTGAGCCACCATGCGTGGCCCCTCTTTTCTGTATAAATTACCAAGTCTCAGGTATTTCTTTATAGCAATGTGAGAACTGCCTGATATAGTCACTCACATTTGCTGAGTGCTTATTTTATGCCAGATATGATCCAGAGCACCATGCAGTCATGAATGCACGAAGCTGTCACAGTGATCCTGTGGCATTGTAGCCATTTCACATACAAGAAATGGAGGTTCAGTGAGAATAAGGGTATAAACATATAAGCAGATAGATATTAATAGATAGGTGAGTAGATACAATTTTTCTGAACAAACACGTTGAAAAATAGCATTAAAAATATTATCAAGCATGTTTTTTATTCCAAAGCTTCTAAGGGCCTTCAATGTGCATTTTTACCTCTCAAGATCAATATATGCCACATAACACACAATAAACTTAACCAGAGATGCCTTTCCTCCACTAGCATCTAGCAGCTCTAGAATTTCTAGAAATACTTTGAGAATCACTGATGATATAACAGATCTCAAAATGCCTTGAAATTTGGATTCAAAATAATGTTTAAATATAAAATGGACTTTTGTGCTTTGTTTCCAACAAATAGAAAGGAAAATTTACTCATGAAATTTAGGCAGCCCATCATACAGAACTAGGTGTTTTGTAATTTTTTTGACTCAAAATTGGTAAGCCAGCATTAGAAAGAGTGAGAGTATTGTGTATCTTAAGCTATGTATAGGGATGATTGCAGCATATAGCCCCAAGGCCATACTGACAGCAAGGTCTTATCTCAGATGGGGAGCTCTATTCTCTCCCTGTGTTAGTCTGTTCTCAGGCTGCTGATAAAGACGTACCTGAAACTTGGTAATTTATAAAGGAAAGGGGTTTAATGGACTCACAGTTCCACATGGCTGGGGAGACCTCACAATCACGGTGGAAGGTGAAAGGCACACCTTACATAGTGGCAGGCAAGAGAGAAAGAACCAAATGAAAGGGGAAACCCCTTGTAAACCCATCAGATCTTTTGAGACTTATTCACTAAGACAAGAACAGGGTAGGGGAAACCGCCCCCATGATTCAATTATCTCCCACCAGGTCCCTCCCACACGTGGGAGATTATGGGAGCTACAATTCACGATGAGATTTGGGTGGGGACACAGCTAAACCATGTAACTCCCCCATTGTGTATCTTAATTTACTGGCCCAACATCATCCTTCAAGAATTGCCCACTTCTTCATTTCTGTACCTTTTCCACACACACATAGACAAATACTTAGATACACACACACACACCCCACCCTTATAAAATTAATGTCTTTCTGAACATATGGCCATAGCTTTGTATCCCACTAACATTATCGAAATTTTCCTCTCTCTCTCTCTCTCTCGCTCTCACTCTCTCTCTGTCTCACTGTGTGTGTGTAAATTCCAAGAAATGTAATGGGGAAATATATTTAAAACCATTAACATTTTTAATATCTGCAAGGTTGAGATTCAGGACAGTTAGGCAGATATGATATGGAAAGGAGATTTCCATTTGTAATTTAACCTGTACATTCTGTGCTTTGTTGCAAACATATATTGTTTTGGTAGTTTAAATAAATGCTTCTAATAACTAAAATAACACGTGTCCTAAGTCAAAGAATTTCTTGGTCCCACTTTACCTCCATGAATTTGAAACAAAGAAGCTAAATTTGAAATCTATTAGGCAATTGGCAACATAGAACACTGAATAATGCTGCGTCCTGAAGCATCTTTGCAGAGTTTGAAGTGCTTTCTCCTTTATAAATGATTTTGTGCTGCACAACTGGGTGCTCATGGATACTTGACAGAAATGTCCAGGCCTCTGCAGCACATCGTGTATAAAATGGGTAAGGGAGGCTGAGGCGGGCAGATCACCTGAGGTCAGGAGTTTGAGACCAGCCTGGCTAACGTGGTGAAAACCTGTTTCTACTTAAAAAAAAAAAATTAGCCAGGCGTGGTGATGCACGCCTGTAATCCTAGCTTCTCAGGAGGCTGAGGCAGGAGAATTGCTTGAACCTGGAAGGCGGAGGTTGCAGTGAGCTGAGATTGCACCATTGCACTCCAGCTTGGGCAACAAGAGTGAAACTCCATCTCAAAAAAAAAAAAAAAAAAAAAAAAAAAAAAAAAAAAAAAGGGATAAAAGGCTGTGCTCCAGTTTCCTCTAGGAGTTAAACACAGGAAATGATCCGCTTGCCTGCTGCTTTCAGGCAGAGCCCACCTGCTTGGGGACTATAAGTCATATTGTGTGAGGCTCCTGGTGAGCACATGGGATGCCCAGGGACCTTCAGAAGCAATTCATGTTTCTAACTAACTCTTTTAGCAACTCATTCCATGAGACATTTATTGGCAACAAGAACTTGTTCAGAGACATTCACGGAAGCAGAGATAGGGAAGTGCATAAGCATGAATAATTATCTGCAAGAGATAATTGACGATGTAGATCCCATGGGTGGAAAAGGACAAGCCTTTTCCCCGTGTTTGATCCCCTCTCTTCGTGATGAAAGTGACTTGTTTCATGCAGTTGATGACATACCTCAGATTCATCTTCATTAGTGTTCCGTTTAGCAGGATCTACCAGCTCCACATGTGACAGTTTTTATTCTGGTAGGCTTTCAATTAAACTCCATAGATAAAAGGTATTTTTACTTCAAAGGCATGTAAAACCATCTTTCACTAATGAGTAGATTTGAATGACATAGTTTCACAAGACTGTATCCGACTACAATGAAAACCGTTAGAAGTTTCTTCTTTTCAGTCACTGATTGCTGTGTTCCATAAACAGAATGATTTTTATTTTTAATATGTAGTGGTAAACACAGTCTGCAAATTCAGGGCCTGAAAAAAAAAAATAAGCCAAACTTTGAAAAGTGTTCACAGAAGTGTAAAAGAATGAATAAAAGCAGAAAGTCAAGTTCTTTCCATGTTTGTAGCTCATGGAAACTTTGTCCTGGTCACATGTACTGCCACAGTGTGTTTTGTAGTAACTGTTTCCAAGGCTCCCCCAGGACTGCAGCAGACACAGCTTGGGGAGGAGGGAGTGGGGCGGAAGGGAGGGTGGGGCTGGCTTTGCCCTTGAAACATTGGCCCCTTGGTCATTCTGATGGTGTGGGAACCCAGTAGGCCTCAGTTTTCTTGGCTGAATTAAATTTTTCCTGAACTAAAATAGAATAAGAGTCCTGTACAACATGCTTTCAGACCACGCTTTCATTTAAAATAAGTCAGGATGGATACATACATACATACATACACACATACATACATACACACATATATACAATTTTGTAAATACTTATGTTTCACATATATGCCTATATTTATATAACTATATATTGTATATACCTATATTTCATATATATAAAGGGAGATAGATATAGATATACACACATTTGTGTGGCAGGATAAATACAAAGAGAAACAGCATGATGGAAATATTTTGTAGATATAGTCATAGATACAGATAGCTCCTGGTCCTGGCCCTCTCCTCTTCCCTGCACTCTCCTGCCCAGCATATATATATATATATATATACACACACATATATATATGTACACATATATATGTACACATATATGTACACATATATATGTACACATATATATATACGTATATATACACACACACACATATATGTATTTATACACATATATACATGCACACGTGTATACAGTACGTCCTCACTGAAAGTCATTAATATGTTAATAGGTTCTTAGAAGCTACAACTTTAAGTGAAAAGATGTATGGTAGGTCCTCAAACAACGTCGTTTCCTTCAACATTATCTGGTTATAATGTTGATGAGAAAAAAAAAATTGGTTCTGACGTATGTCTTTCTCTTAAAGTCGCAGTTTCCAAGAGCCTATTAATGACATTAAGTGAGAAATTATACATCCTGCCACTCTTTCTTTTTTACTTCTCATATTTACACCATTTACATTTAAAGTAATTACTGATATGTCAGAGTTTAATTCCGCTGTTTTTATTTGTTTTTTTCTCTCTGCTTCTTGTTCCTCTGTGTCTTTTCTTGTCCTCATGTGGGATGCATGAAAAGGTTTTAGAATTCCATCTTTTATTATCTTATTGAGCACATTGCATTGTATGGTTTTCTTAGTAAATGCTCTAGTTATTGTATATGTGTGTGCGTGTGTGTGTGTGTGTGTGTATAAAAACAAAGTCTGGTTTCCTCAATGTTTGTAACTCATGAAAGTTCAGTCCTGGTCACGTGCATTGTCACTGTGCTTTGTGGGGTCTGTTTTCAAGGTACGATGTTGCCACACGGTCACACACACACACACACACTAGGTATCACAGGATGCAAGTATAGACATGGTATCCCTTTGAATGAAGCATAGAAACCTTACTTCCATTTCTGTCCCTTTGCTCTCCTCACTTTTCAAATATAATTTTCCTACATAATCTCCCCTGCATACATTGATCACCACAATAGATAATAAGTTTGCTTCAATCCTAAAATACAATTAAAGACACCCAGGAGGTAAAAGATAGTCTATTTTATTTGCTTCTATTTTTATACATAATTCTGTTTGCTTTCTTTCTGAGGGTAAACATTTTCTTCTGCTACCATTTTACTTTGTTTGGAGAGGTCCCTATTACTATTCTTTCAGGGTGTATCTTGTAGTAACATATTCTCTTTGTTACATTTTAACAGAAAATGCTTTTTTTGTCTCATTTCTGAAGGATTGTTTCACCAGATATAGGATTTTGATTTTATGTGTTTTTTTCTTTAAGTATTTGAACAATGTTGCCCCACTTCTCATTTCTGTCATTTCAGATGAGAAATTCATTGTCCTTCAAATTGGTATTCCTTAATAAATAATGTATTTTTTTCTCTCTGTTTTTAATCTTGTTGCTTTCAGTTTTTGGAAGTTTAATTATGGCATGTCTTGGTGTGGCTTTCTTTGGGTTTATCTCATTTGAAATATTCTCAGCTTCTTGAATCTGTAGGTTGATGTCTTTTTGCCAAATTTGGGAAGTGTCTAGACGTTATTTCATTGAAAAGCAGTTCAGTCCTACACTTTCTTTTATCTCTTTCTGTGACTCTAATGATATAAAACTTAGGCCTTTTTTTATTGACCCACAGATCCTGAATGCTCTGTTCATTTTTTTCCATCACCTTCTCTTTCATTCAAATCAAGTAAATTTTATCCATCTTCCTTCTGTTCCACTGAATCTCTTCTATCTCCACTCTACTATTGAGGCTATCCAGCTAGTTTTTTTTTTCTTTCTTTTGTATTTTTCAGTTCTATAATTCCCATTTGGTCTTTTAAAATAAATTCTACTTCGTTACTGAGATTTTGTAATTTTTTCATTTTTCTCAAGAGAATTGTAGTTTCTTGTCAAAGTATTTTTTATGATGGCTGCTTTCAAATCCTTGTCAAATAATTCTAACATCTGATTCATCTCAGTATTTGTATCTGTGCTTATTTTTTCCTCAAACTGCGGATTCCCTGGTTCTTGGTATGTTGACTGATTTTCAGCTGTATCCTGAAAATGGTTATTGTTCTTTAAAAGACATTGAGTCCTATTTAAGTCTTTTCTTTTAACAGGCATTAGGCTTATTTAGGTTTGGTGTATGTCTAGTGTATATTTTCGGTATGTGGTTTGAGTGACAGTTTAGTTTTCAGAGCCCTTTTAGTGCTTCTCTGTTCTGCTTTATTCTTCTGGTGCTGCCGGGCTCCCACCCAATCCTGGCTGGTGCCGCCTGCAGCTACAGAAAGTGCTTTCCTGGGCCACCTTCCATGGGGTGGCAGATGATGCTGGTCCTTGGTCTCCTGATGCCATTGAATACAGCACCATGTGTGGATCAGCCTATGTGGGCTTCATTGTTGCCACTGTGGGTGGGTCAGCTCGCTGGTGCTATAGATGTGTAGCAATGGTTGAGTTGGTTCCTGGTGCTCTGATATGCTGCAGGCAGATTAGCCAGCAAATGCCCCAGGTGTGCAGCAGCTGTCTGCTGGCTGCCCCTTACCCCAGTTCTATAACCAGAGAGAGCCGCTTTTCTTGGAGTATTTTGCCGATGCCTACTGGGGGAGTCCAGATTGTAATCCTCTCTGGTGCCAGCCTGGGAGATGTGTGGGAAATAAAAGTAAAACCAAGAGACTTCACCGCTTTGTTGTTCAAGTCTTGAGGTCCCCAGCTAGTCTGCCTTCTTTCTTCCACATTCAGAGTCCTTCCATTGCTCTCTGTTGAGTTATATCTAGGATTGTTCGTTGTATTTATGAGTGAAGAGTAGGAGAAAGTGCGTATACACCACCTTGTCTTGGTACCAGAAGTTTATATGAGTGCATCTCTTTTTATTTATTTATTTATTTATTTTTTTGAGACAGAGTCTCGCTGTGTTGTCCAGGCTGGAGTGCAACAGTGTGGTCTTGGCTCACTGCAACCTCCACCTCCTGGGTTCAACCGATTCTCCTGCCTCAGCCTCCCGAGTAGCTGGGATTACAGGCACCCGCCACCATGCCCGGCTATTTTTTTTTTGTGTGTGTGTGTGTGTGTGTATGTGTGTGTTTAGTAGAGATGGTGTTTCACCATGTTGGCCAGGCTGGTCTCAAATACCTGACCTCGTGATCCACCCGCCTCAGCCTCCCAAAGTGCTGGGATTATAGGCATGAGCCACCATGCCTGACAGTAGCACATCTCTTAAAAGGCTACAGTGTGTCATCTCTTTTTTTCTATTAACACACTTCATTTTTAATATTAACACAAGGTGACACAACTAGCAAAAGAGACGGGGTCTCCACACCTGTGCCTCCTGACTGCTGTCATTCATTGTGGATTGACATATGTGTTCCATTACCCTGGAACAAAACTAGCAGAGCTTCTCAATTCTTGTTAAAGAATGATAGCTTGCTTTTCAGAGAGAAAAGGATGACATTTATACAAAAACTGACAGGCTTTAGAATAAATATTTATCTGGCAGGAGAAGAAACTTAGACATATCAGATTATCTTAAGAAAATCATACATAGCTGTTAGAATCAACTTTGGCTAAACGGGGAATAATATGATGAATAGCAAACATTATATATGCAAATAATTTCACATTAGAGATACGTATTGTTTTCACTTTCCATAAACTGTGGCAATCAAAATAAAAATGATAAACTGGTGGGGGGAAACATGGCGATTGGGAAGCTGAGGGAGAGCATTTGTGTTTGGATCCATCAAATTACATACCTTTTTATTATCCAAGTTCATGGTATTGTGTTTATAAGCGTTTGTGCCCTAATTTATTTCCCCAGGCTGCAAACAATTTCCTTGTGCTCAACCAAATTCATAAGTCCTCCTGGTAGATAATTCTTCTTCACAGTTTGTTCCCCAAATGAGTTTAGTATGAATGGAGCTTCCAGTCTGAAACCGTACACATCTTCCTCATTCTTCCGTCTCTGCCGAAGCCCTGTCCTGCAGACTCCGACTCTCTCAGTCCATCTCACAGTGGATACTCCCTGCAACACGGGACATTCCAGGCAGTTCACATAGCTTCATTTATGGGATGTACCATAGTTGGACTTACCAGATGAAGTACAGGAAACCGCAGTTAAATTTGAGTATAAGATAAATAGTGAATAATTTTATAGTAGAGTATGTCTCAAGTATTGTATGGAACATACTTCTGCTAAAATATATGCATTATTTATCTGCAATTCAAATTTAACACCATGCACTTTTATTTGCGAAGTCTGACAATCCTCTACTGAGGTCATCATGTTTCCACCTTCCAAAACATATCTGTCAGAAAATACGCATTTTTACTCTAGTTCAAGATGACTAGTTTAAAGAAAGCTGCGGTAAAACTTAAATGCTATCTTCCTTAATTCCTTTACTTTGTACTGACCAAATCAAAAACACACTCTAATGTGGCCACTAAATCAATGCAATAAGAAAACTCGAAGCATTATTGTCACATTTACTGTCCAATGCTATTTATGTGAATTAAGAAAATGCACAAAATATTACAACGTATTTTGCAATAAGATGTGTCAGGGTCAAGCACATGTCACAAATATATCTGAGTGGTGTTTGTACAGGAGAAGGAGATGAAGAAGACATTCGTATCGGGGGAAAATGAAATACAACCATAACAGGGACACATACAAACCCCTGATGTTTCTGTGCCATGAGATATGGAGTACAATTAAATCAAATCTCTTCATTTATATACAGACAAGAAAAGAAGACAAAAATAAAGAAACAAGTTCTTGAAAAGAACACAGCATTTCTGTCCAACGAAGAATATTAAGATATCCTGGAATACATTTACGGCCCTCAGCAATGCTGGTCTGAGAAGCACTGCCATCCTGTTCACAAACTTTGGAATACATTCATTTGAGCTTCCCTAGTTCTGCCACATACTCTCCAGACAATCTGGGACAAGTTTCTGAGCCTCAGTTTCCATATCTGTAAAAGGGAAATAAGAATACTCACCCCCAGGATTTCTGTGAGAGTTAAATGAGATAATGTATTGAAATTGTCTTGATACAAGACCTGACAAATTCATGAATGTATGATAAATGGCTTACTATTATTGTTATAGAATGGGATATGATATTATTATCTATATTTCTAATGTGTCTTCCAAACTACAATCTAAATTTTACAAGTAAATCAAGTATGTTTTAGGTTTTTCTCTGCCTCTCTTTACTCCCCAGCTCTCAATAAACACTTATTCGTGATTAA
This sequence comes from Symphalangus syndactylus, assembly GCF_028878055.3. Lineage (NCBI taxonomy): Eukaryota > Metazoa > Chordata > Mammalia > Primates > Hylobatidae > Symphalangus > Symphalangus syndactylus. The sequence continues at coordinate 122,760,975 of NC_072435.2, read as the reverse complement.
TTGTAATTGAGTAAGGAGAATAAATTTAGATGAGAAACTTGAAGAATAGTTTTTAAAAAGACAGAGAGACTCTAGGAAGTGGTGTCATGGGGTTTTAAGTTTAGAGTCAAGAAGCCCTGACTGATATGAGTGACAAATTCAGGAACCTACAGGAGCCAGATTCTTCAAAATTATCCACTTTTTGATCCATCTTTTATCTTCTCTTTTTTATTATGACGTAGATATAGAAACTATTTGTTTTCTTTTTTGTCTATAAAAACATCAGGGGTCCAACCACAGCAATATATAGAAACTAACACTGAAGCTAGCTTCAGGGAGGCAAAAGGGAGTGATGGGGATTGTGGTAGCATGGTGTGGATATCAGCACACACCCTGTTGAAAGGGAGCAGCTGGCTTCCTCAGGCGGGAAGGCAGGGCTGGTGTTGCCTGAGCTTCCTGTTTTTGATAAACTGGTAAGAATACATATATTTGTGTCAAATCTCCCAATTTTAAAATAGTGACTCAAAAATATCTAAAGCAGTATGTGAGTAAAGTAAAAAAGAGTCCCATGCCTGCAGGACAAAATTGGGCACGTCAGGCTGTTGGGGCATATAATTTTTCTTTAAGTCACAAAGGAATGATTATCTTGTCGGCTACTTTTGTTTCAGATTAGAAAACCTGAGACCAAGACGGGGGAAACTGCTTTCCACGGTTAATCGTGAACAACTGGCCAGGATGGGACAGAAGCCCGTACATAGCCTTCATTCCAGGGCTCAGAACAAAAAGAAGGCAGTGGCCTGGGCTGCACCTGAGCTTGGCTTCACATAGGAGGGATTCTGGAATGCAGGATCCTGACAACGACCTCAAGGTTAGAATGAATGCCAAAGATGGCTTTTTTGTGTGTGCTTTTCTTTTTTAAATAAAATACAAATTGCTTATTTCATCTGTAAAATGGGGAGTATCTCACAAACTCACAAGTGTGGTATGAGGATTGAAACGATCACCTGGAGTGGTGATACTAACCTCCAACTTTCCCTAAGAAAGAATTCCATTTTGTGCATAAAAATTCATGCTTGTAACTAGTGTGTTTATCCAAAATGAGACCAACAGACGATTATTTTCCTCCAACAGTGCAAGCTAATAAATAAGACACATTTTAAAGCTGTTTCTAATTAATAAAAGCATTATATCCATTAAAGAGTCGTAACTTAATTCTATCTTCTTAAAAGAAGTAGCTTACGTTGTTCATAATTGTGTTAAATGTTAACACTTGCATCATGAGTTACTTCGGAGAAAGGGTAATAAGCCCCACGTGGCTCTCTGCTTCTCTTTGTTAAAAAGCGATCACAGAAACATGCACACATGCGTTTAAAAAGAGGCCTCAGAAAAACATCTTTCTTGTAGAATTAACATTGATCTTCAATAGCTTGTCCCACTTTTGCATTCTTTTTCACAGATGAAATAGTTGTTCTCCATTGTAAGGCAAAACCGCTTTAAGAACTCAGGGTTCAATCCTGTTTCTATTCTCAGGATTTACCTCTGGTGTTATGGTGTTTTTTCTTTGTAATTTCATCACAAAAAATGTTTATAGGCTACTTCTGAGCCATAAGCTTTGATTACTTTAATGATCACACAACACATATTCTGTAAGCATGCTTTCTATGTGCATCCTGGTGTGTGAGTATTTAATTATATTACATGAAACAATTCATAGCTGAGAAGAAGACAAGGTTAACTTTGGTAAGGGAAAATGTGAAAATTGCCCTCCAATTCTTTTCTAATGAAACTGTATTTGTGTCTGTGTGTGTGTGTTTTATATATATATAAGATACATATATCTATACATATATGATGCATATATAAGATACATATATCTTATATATGTATCATCTATCTATCTATATAGATATAGATAGATAGATAAACATATAAAATATATATAACACAACAAAATATTCCCTAAATATTTTGTGTCAATACTATGTTAGGCAGTGAACTCCAAATTTGACCAAGACGCAGCCTTTGTCCTGATATTTTTATCATCTCCAAGGGAGGACATGGCACCTGTGGAAGTCATCATTTTGATCATTTTGCAAGGTAGACGCTGGTCAGGATGATGACGGAGATGTAGATCTGATGCCCAGAATCTCAGAAGCGTGAACGTCTTGTTTCTCCATCATAAAACAGGAAACGTCATTCCTGGGGAAGAACACCCAGTGAAGAGGCACCTCCTTAGAGAGATGGTGCATTTATAACTAGGAGGAAAGGAAACATATGTTCAATATAAGAACAACCTTTACAAATGGGAAGAAGAGCGATCTTGGCTGATTTTATCTCTGTAATTATGGCAAAGGGACAATTGAATGGGTGGAAAGTGAACATGCAGTCCTTCCTTTGGAATAAGGTTATTAATTTTGGTTTTACCTCTGTATCTCATTTACAGAAGGTTCAGGAAAATTTTGTGATGATAGCTGTATTAGATTCCTAGGGGCTACCTAATAAAGTACCATCAACTACTTGGCTTAACACAAAAGAAATTCTTGTCTCACAGTTCTGGAGCCTGCAAATCTAGAATCAAGGCACAACAGGGTTGCTCTTTACTGGAGACCCTGAGGGAAAGTCTATTCCATGCCTCTCTCTGAGATTCTGATAGTTTCCCACACTCTTTGGTGACCCTTGGCTTGTGGACACATCACTCTAGTCACTGCTTCAGTCTTCACACGATGGTATCCCTGTGAGTTTATCTCTCTTTTCTCTCATTTTACAAACACCAGTCATATTGGACAAGGGGCCCATCCTACTCCAGCATGACTTCATCTCAACCCAATTACATCTGCAGAGACCCTATTTCCAAATAAGGTTGCACTTCACATGTATCAAGATTTAGGACTTCAACATATCTCTTAGGGAGACACAATTCAGCGCATAAAATGGTACTTACTATAAATATTTTTATGTGGGCTCAAGTATATATAAGTAGCCTGAAGAGTTCCATAGACAACCATATAAACATGAGTGGATTTCCAAAATACAGGGTTAAGGAGAAAATGTTAAAACAAAAAAGACCAAGAATAAGAGCACAATACTATTTATTTATATGGAAACTGTGTCACCAGCTAATTACTATATATCTTTCAGGAATAAATATTTTTAAGCACAAATATCAAATATATTAGCACAGTACCTATGGAGAAAAAAGAATGATGGGCGGGGATAGGGATGAGATGAGTGGTTTAAAACAATGGCCCCAGATTACTTGAAATTTGTCCCATTAAGATGTAGATTCTATATCTCTTCCCTTGAGTTTAAGTGGGTTTTTGACAGTTTCAACCATTAACGTATGGCAGAAGTGATGCCTTCAGCATATTTGGTTCTCTTGGGACACTTTCTCTGGAGGAAACCAGCTGACACATGAGAAGAAACCACGTGCAAGTACACAGTCAACAGCCCCAGCTGAGCTACAAGTTGACAGGTGGTATCAGCTGCAGCCATGTGAGTGCACCATCTTAGACTTGCAGCTCAGTTGAGCCTTCGGATGATGGCAGCCCCAGCTGATAGCTTATTTTATTTGCAGGAGATCCCATACAAAACTACTGAGCTGATCCCTTGCTCTACAAAATTAAGAGTAAAATCACAGTTATAGGCCAGGCACCGTGGCTCATGCCTGTAATCCCAGCACTTTGCGAGGCCGAGGTGGGCAGATCACGAGGTCAGATGTTCAAGACCAGCCCAACCAACATGGTGAAATCCTGCCTCTACTAGAAATAGAAAAATTAGTCGGGCATGGTGGTGGGTACCTGTAATCCCAGCTACTCGGGAAGAAATTGCTTGAACCCTGGAGGTGGAGGTTGTTGTGAGCTGAGATTGTACCACTGCACTCCAGCCTGGGCGACAGAGCAAGACTCCATTTAAAGAAAAAAAAAATTCACAGTTGTGTTAAGTTGCTAAGTATTGGACTCATTTGTTATACAGCAATTCTTAATGAGAACATAAATAGAAACAATGAAATTAAATAAAAAGGGAGGCCTTGATGGGTGAATGTTGATGATGTCCTATTATACAGCGGGCAGTATATTGGAGTGAAGGGGACTGAGACAGACAGGGAGTGACAGGGAATGTGTTGACAAAGAGAGCACAGGATTGTCCAGAGAGTGCAACTCATTCAAACTCCAAAGAACAATGAGCACATCAAAGGAAACCTGTGAGCTAAATTCAGCTTCCAAGGCCCAGGGTTTGTTCTCAAACTCTGACCTAGGTACATATTTATCCAGCTCCCCCATCCCTAAATCAAACCAGACGCACAAGTACTTGGCACATTCCAATTGGTGAACACAGATTTTAAGATAATCCCCATCTTGAAGCACCCAAAAATATCAGGCAAGCAGCCCCCTATTTCCAATGAAAAGATTAATAAAATAAAATTGCCAATGCACATATTTAGATCTTAGAGATCTAGGTATGATAATAAAATATTGATTTTATAGTTTTAGCTCTATATAGTTTTAAGACACATATTATAAAAAATAACACAGGAATGTAGATACAGTTTTCCACTTAATTAAAGAAACAATTTTATTAATATTGTTTTGGCTCACGTATTAGACTTCAGTGCTTCTTCACTCACGGAGTTATCTGACTGGGTGCTCAGAATCCATCATATTCACTTCTGTCTATGTGTTTTAAGAGAAAAATACATATATATGTTATTTTCAATACAAGCACAGTGTATATATATATATACACACACACATATACACCCATACATATACACACGTATATACGTATATGCATATACACACGTATATACGTATATGCATATACACACGTATATACGTATATGCAGATACACATGTATATACGTATATGCATATATACATATATGTATGCATCATGTAGAAATACATATACATGTGTATACTTATATGTATGTATTGAAATTACATACATATACAAATATGTATATATGTATGTATATGTATATGTGTGTGTATGTGTGTGTGTGTGTGTGTATATATATATATATATATATATATATATATATATACTGTGCTTGTTTTGAAAATAAACCAAACTACTTGTATCCATTTGCATTGCATTAAGGTCTTTTTGGTTGTTGTTGTGTAATGTTATATTGGCAGCTACTTACCACATTGTGTTTTCATAGGATCTTAAACTGCAGGTAGGAAACTAAAATTCCAGGTCTACCAGCCTATAAGAATAATTACAAAATCGTTACTACATGCCTTCATCCCTTTTCTCGCTAGTTGCATGAATAGACTTCTTTTAGAATCTAAAATTAGCGCCAATAGAGGTTGTTTCTGGTTGATTGGTCTCCCCCAGATGTACTTTGTGTTACAAAATAATGTGATTGGGAGGCCAGCACATAACATGCACTATCTTTCTCAGTGTTAATGTGAGAGAAAGCTTTATTTTGTATTTAGGCATATAGAGGAATTGTCACCCTCCCTTACGATAAACATTAGCATGCCCTGTGTGTCTTTACATTGCACAGAGAACCTTGGACTCAGCAAACTCTCTTCTGTTATGATGCCAACCCACCATGTTTATGTCCTGTGAGTCCACAGATCTCTAAAGGCATCAGTCATCCAAGGCAGAGGGTGAAAAGGTGATGCTGAGGAGACCCCTGATTGTCAGCGGTCTACCTCTGCTTTCACTAAAGGGCCACTCACTAAGTTTCTTGTGATGAGATTATTCAGTGGAGAAAGAGGGAGAATCCCCCTCAACCAGTTAACAACAAATCTTGCTTCTGATGATGCCCAGCACTTTTGATACCCCTCAAAGAGAAATTGTTACCATGAAACAATGGTACTTTTTTTTTTTTTTGAGACAGGGTCTGACTCTGTCACCCAGCCTGGAGTGCAGTGGCATGATCATGGCTCAGTGCAGCCTCCCCAGCTCAGCAATCCTCCCACCTCAGCCTCCTGAGTCCCTGGGACCAGAGGTGCATGCCACCATGCCAAGCTAATTTTTATATTTTTAGTAGAGACAGGGTCTCACTATTTTGCTTAGGCTGGTCTGGAACTCCTGAGCTCAAGCAATCCTGTCTCAGTCTCCCAAAGTGCTGGGATTATAAGCATGAGCCACTGTGCCCAGCCAGTGGTACCTGTTCTAAACAAGGAAGATGCTCCATGGTTCAGTTTACTAGCCTCTTCTCTCTCTACCTATACTTGCTCTCTGGGCCAACTCATTCTGGAGATGGTTTAGATATAATTGTAGATATAACTAAATAAATTAATAAATAACACTGAGCTTCCACTTTTGGACAGATGGAATGGACTTACTTTATTCTTCTCTACAAGTACAACTAAAAACCCTAGACATATCTATTAAAAAAAATACAAATAAACAACGTGAGAAGGCTGTGAAAAGTGGAGAGAAGATAGACTGGCCAAGAACCACAGGACCCAAGAAACAACATGGTTTTCAGTCTCCTGGGTTTTATTGTTGCTTCATTGATCCCAGATTTGGAGCTGAAGAAGTAAGCAGCAGCCCACACCTGCTTCTGTGGCAAGATTTCACTCTCAGATGCTCATGTTACAATTCACCACTTCCTGGGCCTCTTTCTTGTCAGGAGCAGCTTACTTTTAATAGGAAAGAAAGAGCAAATCCATGCTCCGCAAATCTCAGTGACAACTGACTATTACTCTTGAAGATGCAGGCTTTTCTTATATTTGGGTGATAAATGCAGCTCCAGAAGCAATTTAATGTCCCTAAACTTGGGATTCACAGATGGGATAAAAGGGTGGGAGGTATGGAAGCTTCTATGCTCACAGGTTTTTTTTTATTTACTATATGTCATAAACCACAAATGCAGAGTGGAGAAGTGTATATTGCTGTGCTGTTATATGTGTGCCTTGATATGCATGTGTGTGTAATTGTGTGCAGAGCTCAGTGATTAGGATGGAACTCTGGAGTTCGATTCCCTGGGTGCAAATCTCAGTTGTATCACTGTCTTAGTCTGTTTTGTGTTGCCACAGAAGAATACCTGAGACTCTGTAATTTATTTTAAAAGTACATTTTTTCAGCTCATGGTTCTGCAGGCTGGGTCATTCAAGGGCATGGCCCTGGCTCTGGTGAGGGCTTTCTTGCTGCCTCACAGCTTGGTACAGAAGAGGGTCAAAGGTGAAGCAGGCCACCTGGCTTTATAACAACTCTTTCTCCTGGGAACTAGTCCGCTCCCACAATAACTAATCCAGACTCAAAAGAGCTGGGACTCACCACTGGGAGGACAGCACCACGGCATTCATGCGGGATCTGCTCTCATAACCCAAACACTTCCCATCACCCTGTGTCCCAACCCTTACCACCATTGCACCCTTCCCTGCACAGGTCTGTTCCCAGTGCATTTGGCATATACTCTTGAATGGCATCAATACAGACTATGAAGTGATATATTATAGATGTACATGCTCAAAATTTACAAAACTCTATTCTGCCATGTACTGATGCTTGTTGATCCACCAGCTGTCTGAGAGAGGTGGGAAAACAGCCTTGATTTGTGGTGTTCGTCAATTTCTTTGGTGTAAATTCTCCCACAATGGATCATTTTACGCTGCTAATGCTTTACACTTTACTCAGAAATTTAACAATCTGTTCCTTTGAGCAAACACTGGTGGCGTTAGCACACAACTGATGTTTTTGCAGTAGAGGTCTTGTGCTTCTCTGTTTTTTCCCACCAGGGACGGTGCTTTTAAGAGCACTCCTGATGGTCTCAGCTCCTTCACTGACTACTTCTGACATTTCAACTGAGGAGAGGGCTGTCTCAATGACCTACTCCCATCCAACAACCTCAGGGTTAGGATTTGTTTGTGTCCATTGCCCTTCATAAATTTTATAGTCAATGTTGAGTTCGGGTTATTTTATGGGTAGTTTTTGTGCACAGAAAAAACTGTTTGAGACTGTGTGTTCATTAAAATTACTTCATTAAAGTAAAGCAATCAGGATTTAAGTTATATTTAAACATTTGATTTTGACTTAAAAGTCTTATTACTCTGTTTACAAAGCTATTGATAAACATACACATTCTATATAAAAATGTTAAGAAGGGTTTAAATAATTTGATTGCATATCTTTTTTTTTTTTTTTCAAAACGGAGTCTTGCTCTGTTGCCCAGGCTAGAGTGCAATGACACAATCTCAGCTCACTGCAACCTCTGCCTCCCAGGTTCAAGCGATTCTCCTCCCTCAGCTTCCTGAGTAACTGGAATTACAGGCGTGAGCCACCACACCCGGCTAATTTTTGTGTTTTTAGTAGAGAGAGGATTTCACCATGTTGGCCAGGCTGGTCTTGAACCCCTGACCTCAAGTGATCCACCTGCCTTGGCCTCCCAAAGTGCTGGGATTACAGGCATAAGCCACTGTGCCTGGCCATATCTTTAAATATTTTAACAATTTTTTAAAATTTCATGTATGTAACTCTCATCTTAAGCAGTTCATATGCCTTATTTGAAAACTATCCCAAGTAATTTAATAATCTCAGCTAATAGAACATATTAAACTTCTAAATATAGAAACCTCAATTTCTCATAATTAATTAAATGGTTTTTAAACATATATTTTCAAATTAAAAGGCACACATTTTTTTTTTGTTGTTGTTGTTTTTGTTTTTGAGACGGAGTCTTGCTTTGTCACCCAGGCTGGAGTGCAGTGGCACAATCTCGGCTCACTGCAACCTCCGCCTCCCGGGTTCACGCCATTCTCCTGCCTCAGCCTCCCAGGTAGCTGGGACTACAGGCGCCCGCTACCACACCCGGCTAATTCTTTTGTATTTTTTAGCAGAGACGGGTTTCACCGTGTTAGCCAGGATGGTCTCGATCTCCTGACCTCATGATCTGCCCGCCTCGGCCTCCCAAAGTGCTGGGATTGCAGGCTTGAGCCACTGCGCCCAGCCAAAAGGCACACATTCTAAAATTTATTTTTTAATTCCCAGTTAATTTGGCATTGGAAGACAAATCTGTCATATAATATGTGAAATTACCTTAATTATTGCATTTCACAATCCCACTACTATCAAATTATTCCTAAACGTAACACAAAAATATTCTTAAAAATAAAAATTAAATGATTTATAAATTAACATTAATAAATGTAGTATTAATAAAATCATTGTAGGATTTCAAGACCCATTAAGAAAATTATATCATGTTCAACAAATTGCAGTTATAATTCTAGGCAAATTTGTTTGTTGAGAAGAGATTTTTGGCTAGCAGTGGATTTGGAGATATAAGAAACGTGGCTGTTTTCACCAAATATGCCTATGCAGCATTTTTCTAGTTTCTATATTAGGGAGATACTAAGTCCATTCTCTTCCTATGAAGTAAGCTTCCTACCCATGCTCCTCACATACAAGTCACATATTAGCTAATTTTAGCAACCACTCACATTGTTCTAAACTGATAATATTCAGATTGTTTTTACTACTCGAGTCTCTCCTATCATGGGCTGGTTTTTCTTCTACCTTCCCTGCCTGGCTGTGCCACTTCTTTTGCGGGATCTGAACAGCATAGGATTGAGGTCTTTTTTTTTTTTTTTGAGACGGAGTCTCGCCCTGTCGCCCAGGCTGGAGTGCAGTGGCGCGATCTCGGCTCACTGCAAGCTCCGCCTCCCGGGTTCACGCCATTCTCCTGCCTCAGCCTCCCGAGTAGCTGGGACTACAGGCGCCCACCACCACATCCGGCTAATTTTTTTGTATTTTTAGTAGAGACAGAGTTTCACCGTGTTAGCCAGGACGGTCTCGATCTCCTGACCTCGTGATCAGCCCACCTCGGCCTCCCAAAGTGCTGGGATTACAGGCGTGAGCCACCACACCCGGCCCAGATTGAGGTTTTTATATTCCCCATGTTTCTATTTGTTGCTGTATTCTTGGTGTGAGTCACTGTGGTGACAGCAGCATCCAGGACTTTGATGCCCACCTGTTAGCCACCTGAAGCTGCCCTCCCTAAGAACAGAAACATCCTCCTTGTTGAAAATGAAATGGACACTGTTTAGTCTCACATTGACTCTGTTGTTGATTGTCTCTACTTGAAAGTAGGATCTGTTGCAGTGCATTCTCCTGGTTTTCATTCATTCTTTTCTGAATATGCACCTTGCACATGTGTGGTGTTTCTTGTACCTGTGTGGGGTTTTATTACTTTATTATCATTTTTTCTTTAAAGTTCAGTCTCCATGGAGACTGTCAAAGATTGCCAATGTTGACTCTATTTCAAGTCATCATGACTGAGTATTGGGAAAAATCTTCATGCAATAATTTTACCTCAGATAGGGAGGGATAGCATTAGGAGATATACCTAATGTTGAATGACGAGTTAATGGGTGCAGCACACCAACATGGCACATGTATACATATGTAACTTACCTACACGTTGTGCACATGTACCCTAAAACTTAAAGTATAAAAAAAATTACACCTCAGATAAACCTCATTGGCTACGGTACTGCCACTGTGCAAAGCTTGTATAAGTTTTAAAAAAATGTTCAAATGGGCATTTTAGAGCATAAAGAGGAAGGCCACAATAATTTCTACCTGACTTAATTTGGTATATTTAGATATTTAAAGGACGAAATTTTAAAACCATTTTAAAATTTTAAATATTCAGTATAATTCCACAAATTTCATTTAACAAAGTGAGTGACCTTAAAAAACTAGCCAAGGATGTCTATGATTAATAGATATTAAACAATAGATTGAGTACCCAAAACTTCTCATAAGTTCTTGTTGTTAAATTTGTACCATGGGAATCTGGCTCTTGATGGAGGAAGAGGCACAAGGGCACAGATAAAGATGCTTCACCTCCTCCCTGTTCTTCTGAATCCATCTACTTTCCTTTGGTGATCCCAAACAATCCTTATCTTTGTAATGATGAGTGTCAAATAACTACTCTCAGGCTTAACTTATCCCTCTTTGTAAATGTATGTCACCAGATACATCCTAGACATCTCCATTTGAATATATGTAGGTGACTCGAACTTTACAAAAACACCAAAGGTCTCATCACTTTCCTCCTGAATTTGCTTGTATTTATGTGTCTTTGTCTTGGACAGAAGTATAACCCACCATTCACCTTCCACCCCAGTGAGAGTTCTGAAGTCATCCTTTTTTCTTTCCAACTCTGAAGCTAGTCAATCAAGGCATGCCTACCAGTCTCTAGAACATTTCTCCAATTGATCCTATTTATTCCCCTGTCAGCAAAACTATCCCATTTTTCTCCTTAATCAACTCTTCCTCAACTAGAGGAATAAACACACAACACTTTGACTTGCCTCAAATATTGTCTCAATCCCATTCATTCTCCATAGTGCAGCCACAATGCTCTTACAAAACATCCATCAGTGCATTTCACTCTCTTTGTTGAGTATCCCGCTATTCTGACAAAACATCCCAGAGTCTAAATATGTTAGCCAAGGGTCTCCATACAGGTAGTTAGGGCAATGTAAGGCTTAAGAATGCAACCTTCAATTGCTGAGGCCCTACTTCCAGGATTTCTGACTTAGTTGGTCTGGAAGGGGCTGAAGCACATATATACTCTTTTATATGGTAGTAATGAACAGTCAGGTTGAGAAAATTAATCAGGTGTCAGGCTGCTTGGATATGATGATAATATTTAGCTGGATGTATTCTAACACTTAGCACATTTCACAGCTGTGTGAAATTACCTATATCCCTGTTTCTTCAATTGAATGGGCATGTAATAACTGTACCTTCATTGTATAATTTCTTTGCAAATAGAATGAATCCCAAGCCCTGAAACCTAGTAAGTGCTAATTAAGTGAAAACCAGTGATATTATACAACTTTATTTGCAGTTACTGTGTTATATTTTATGTGCCAGAAACTTGTAGTTTCACACAGAATGTTATTTCTTCCTCATTCTATTAATTGTGTCTGGGATTAGAAACTCTGGATTTATGTATTAGCGTTCTCCAGAGGGACAGAACTAATAGGATACATGTTTATAAAAAAGGGAGCTTATTAGGGAGAATTGGCTAACATGATCACAAGGCCAAGTCCCATGACAGGTTGCCTGTAGGCTCAGAAAGAAGGAAGCCAGTAGTGGCTCAGTCCCAGTGCAAAACCCTCAAAAGCAAGGAAGCCAAAAAAAAAAAAAAAAAAAAAAAGCAAGGAAGCCAACAGTGCAGCTTTCAGTCTGTGGTGGAAGGCCTGAGAGCCCCCAGCAAACCACTGGTGTAAGTCCAAGAACACAAAGGCTGAAGAACCTGGAGTCTGATGTCCAAGAGCAGGAGGAGCGGAAGGAAGCAACCAGCATGGGAGAAAGACGAAAGGCAGAAAACCCAGCAAGCAACGTCCTCACATCTTCTTCGTCCTGCTTTGTTCCAGCTGCGCAGCATGGATGGTGCCCACTCACATTGAGGGAGGGTCTTCCTCTCCCAGTCCACTGATTCAAATGTCAGTCTCCTCTGGCAACACCCTCCCAGACACACCCAGGCACTTTACCAGCCATCCAGGCATCCTTCAATCCAACTAAGTTGACACCTAATATTCAATCATCACAGCTTCCTTCCTTTCACTTATCAATCATCTCCCTCCCAATCTGTACCTGGGATCCTTCCTTATGTCTATCCTGACTGACTTTTGTGGCTGATACTGATCTTTCCACACAGCTTAATAATGATATGTCTAGATGTGTATTTGTCTCTCTAAAATGTTAGCCTATTTACAATTAAAAAGTAAATACTGGATTGTGCCTTATGCATGTCTGTGTCTCCATCCCTTACCTATGGTAATGTAAGATGCAAAATACACACTCATTAACTCTTACGATTTTCCTGGGCTTTTAAATGAAACCATGTAAGTCAATATGTCACCTTACCAGAGGATAAAACAGGCTTAAAATGGCATACATATTATATCATTAATGTTCATTAGAAATAGGACCAGAGAAGAAAGCTGTGTTTCAGAATAAAATCTCTCATAAAATATTAACTATAAATAATTGGTAAACTAAGTCAATAAATCAGGAGAACAAAAGCAACAAACAATTGCACAATTTACAAAAATGGTTCTGTGTCTATAATGACAGCAGGCTTTCAGAATTCAGAACTAATTCAACAAAGCAGATGAGGCTCTTTTAAAAAGTGATCAGTCATTATGCCAACTAGTATTTAAATCCCAGCTACTCAGAATTTTGTGATGAAATTTTTAAGAAAAAAGAATCATGTTTTGCCTCAAAGTAGGCAAAATAATAATTTGAAAGTAAACCTTTTATTCTAGGTCTCACCAAAAGAGAAGTAAAAAAAGAAAAGAATCTTGCAAAGTTGATTGTAGCCTGACTTTGAGGAGTTCCCTATTTTGTAGATACTTAAGCAAAAAAATAAATAAATACTAAAAGAAAGAAGGGAAGTAGGAAATGCTATTGGAAATTTATCAAGACCCTGCTTTAATACAACTGGCAAATGAGCAAAGATAAACCAACATTTTAGGCATTTTTTAGTATAGCGTAGCATCTTATGTGACAAAACCCATATCCAATCCTTATTAGCCATGTGGCCTTGGGCAACTTTCCTAGAGGTTATAAATTTTAAAATTCTTCTTTAAAATGGTGATGGTAATAACTATTTTCTAAGGTTGATAGGAAAACAAATTAGATACTATTTAGGAAAAAAAAAAAACTTTGCCAAGTCCATGACATATGGAGAGAACTGAATCAACCTTTTTCAAATGAAAGCTCACATATACCTGAAAACTGTATTCATGGATCAAACTTTCTTCTTTATAACTGGTGTCATAATAGCTATTTCTATGCCTTCACCTTCTTTAAAGTAATATTGGGATTGATATCTGAATAAATGTGAATGACAATTTTTTGATCAAAAAAGGATGATTACATAGTCTATGATTAAATCATACTAAATATTTAAAAGCACTTATCTCCCCAATGGGTAGCTTCCTACATTATGAATGAAAAGGATTTCTCTTTTTCTGACTCACAGTGTTTTAAAGTTGAACCTTCACAAAACCAAGGTATTTTTACATGTGACTTTGTACCCACACAAATATTCCTCCAAGTGTTAAATGGAGTATTAAGATTAGAAATACACAATTCCAATTATTGAAATTTTCATTTCTCTTTCCCTATATCCAAGCTTAAAGGTTATAGTTTTAAAATAAACAATGAGAGGAACTGCCTTCCCTTAGTAGACACAGGGAATGCATCACCTTTAAAGTCTGTGCTGCTAAGATTAGAAATAGGCGTGGACAAATCTAAACAAAGTGCTGCTGTCTGCATATTGCTTCAGATCAGCTGTCGAAGATTTTTGTTTGTTGCATTTTGTTTGTGCTTGAAGGTCCACAGTCCCTTTGAGTAACCAGCTCCTAAGGCTCTGGCTGACACGCTCAGGTTGTGAAAGTTGGTGGAAAACTGAAGCAGTGTTAGAATGACTGATGAGGAGGCTGTTGTATTTAAGGATGATTTGCATTTCTCTGATAGCCAGTGATGATGAGGATTTTTTCATGTGTTTTTTGGCTGCATAAATGTCTTCTTTTGAGAAGTGTCTGTTCATGTCCTTCGCCCACTTTTTGATGAGGTTGTTTGTTTTTTTCTTGTAAATTTGTTTGAGTTCATTGTAGATTCTGGATATTAGCCCTTTGTCAGATGAGCAGGTTGCAAAAATTTTCTCCCATTCTGTAGGTTGCTTGTTCACTCTGATGGTAGTTTCTTTTGCTGTGCAGAAGCTCTTTAATTAGATCCCATTTGTCAATTTTGGCTTTTGTTGCCATTGCTTTTGGTGTTTTAGACATGAAGTCCTTGCCCACGCCTATGTCCTGAATGGTATTGCCTAGGTTTTCTTGTAGGATTTTAATGGTTCTAGGTCTAACATTTAAGTCTTTAATCCATCTTGAATTAATTTTTGTGTAAGGTGTAAGGAAGGGATCCAGTTTCAGCTTTCTACATATGGCTAGCCAGTTTTCCCAGCACCATTTATTAAATAGGGAATCCTTTCCCCATTTCTTGTTTTTGTCAGGTTTGTCAAAGATCAGATAGTTGTAGCTATGCGGCATCATTTCTGAGGGCTCTGTTCTGTTCCATTGATCTATGTCTCTGTTGTGGTACCAGTACCATGCTGTTTTAGTTACTGTAGCCTTGTAGTATAGTTTGAAGTCAGGTAGCGTGATGCCTCCAGCTTTGTTCTTTTGGCTTAGGATTGACTTGGCGATGCGGGCTCTTTTTTGGTTCCATATGAACTTTAAAGTAGTTTTTTCCAATTCTGTGAAGAAAGTCATTGGTAGCTTGAGGGGGATGGCATTGAATCTATAAATTACCTTGGGCAGTATGGCCATTTTCGTGATATTGATTCTTCCAACCCATGAGCATGGAATGTTCTTCCATTTGTTTGTATCCTCTTTTATTTCATTGAGCAGTGGTTTGTAGTTCTCCTTGAAGAGGTCCTTCACATCCCTTGTAAGTTGGATTCCTAGGTATTTTATTCTCTTTGAAGCAATTGTGAATGGGAGTTCACTCATGATTTGGCTCTCCATTTGTCTGTGATTGGTGTACAAGAATGCTTGTGATTTTTGTACATTGATTTTGTATCCTGAGACTTTGCTGAAGTTGCTAATCACCTTAAGGAGATTTTGGGCTGAGACAATGGGGTTTTCTAGATATACAATCATGTCATCTGCAAACAGGGACAATTTGACTTCCTCTTTTCCTAATTGAATACCCTTTATTTCCTTCTCCTGCCTGATTGCTCTGGCCAGAACTTCCAGCACTATGTTGAATAGGAGTGGTGAGAGAGGGCATCTCTGTCTTGTGCCAGTTTTCAAAGGGAATGCTTCCAGTTTTTGCCCATTCAGTATGATATTGGCTGTGGGTTTGTCATAGATAGCTCTTATTATTTTGAGATACGTCCCATCAATACCTAATTTATTGAGAGTTTTTAGCATGAAGGTTGTTGAATTTTGTCAAAGGCCTTTTCTGCATCTATTGAGATAATCATGTGGTTTTTGTCTTTGGTTCTGTTTATATGCTGGATTACATTTATTGATTTGCGTATGTTGAACCAGCCTTGCATCCCTGGGATGAAGCCCACTTGATCATGGTGTATAAGCTTTTTGATGTGCTGCTGGATTCGGTTTGCCAGTATTTTATTGAGGATTTTTGCTCAATGTTCATCAAGGATATTGGTCTGAAATTCTCTTTTTTGTTATGTCTCTGCCAGGCTTTGGTATCAGGACGATGCTGGCTTCATAAAATGTGTTAGGGAGGATTCCCTCTTTTTCTATCGATTGGAATAGTTTCAGAAGGAATGGTACCAGTTCCTCCTTGTACCTTTGGTAGAATTCGGCTGTGAATCCATCAGGTCCTGGACTCTTTTTGGTTGGTAAGCTATTGATTATTGCCACAATTTCAGAACCTGTTATTGGTCTATTCAGAGATTCAACTTCTTACTGGTTTAGTCTTGGGAGGGTGTATGTGTCGAGGAATTTATCCATTTCTTGTCGATTTTCTAGTTTATTTGCATAGAGGTGTTTGTAGTATTCTCTGATGGTAGATTGTATTTCTGTGGGATCGGTGGTGATATCCCCTTTTTCATTTTTTATTGCATCTATTTGATTCTTCTCTCTTTTCTTCTTTATTAGTCTTGCTAGCGGTCTATCAATTTTGTTGATCTTTTCAAAAAACCAGCTCCTGGATTCATTAATTTTTTGAAGGGTTTTTTGTGTCTCTATTTCCTTCAGTTCTTCTCTGATTTTAGTTATTTCTAGCCTTCTGCTAGCTTTTGAATGTGTTTGCTCTTGCACAGGCATCCATGGACACCTCCTAAGGGAAGAAAGTGGCTTTGCTCAGTGGAGGAGGATAGCAGCAGGGCCTAGGAAAGGGGAGTTTGCCTCCGCTTCCTCCTGGGAGGTTCCTCAATCACTCCGTAAATACAGGGCTGTGGCGTGCAAACACTAATGCAGGTGTGGTTCCATTTCTACCAGCTTAGAAAGCACCACATGAAACAAAACAAAACATAAAAACAGAACAAAATGAGAAAACCAAGGACAACCAATCAGAGGTCTGGGACCCAAAAGATGTGGCATGGTTGGATGTTTAAATGATGTCGCACAGTGTGGACAGAAAAAGATCACCCCTGGGGTGGAGAAAGGGGGTGGTCAGTGTCAAAATTAGGGGTGAAAAGATTGAAAAATATTTTCTTCTCTTTTTGAAGCCATAACAGAGAATGAACAAAAGAATTAGTGATAGAGATACCAAACTCTACATGGTGTTTTCTTTCTTTCTTTTCTCTTCTTTTCTTTTCTCTTCTCTTTTCCTTCCTTCCTTCCTTTTTCTTTCTCTCTCTTTCTTTCTTTCCCTCCCTCCCTCCCTCCCTCCCTCCCTTCCTTCCATCCTTCTTCCCTCCCTCCCTTCTTTCTTTCTTTCTTTCTTTCTTTCTTTCTTTCTTTCTTTCTTTCTTTCTTTCTTTCTTTCTTTCTCTCTCTCTCTCTCTCTCTCTTCTTTCTTTCTTCTTTTTTATTTTTGCCAATCCCATTCTCCATACAATTTTATCAGTTATTTCAAAGCCATAAGTCCTGCAGCTCAGACCTGAAATTGTTCAACTTCTGCGTGGTTGCTCACTAGCTGCCTCAACCCACCCTCTCTCTGCCTACAGAAGTGGGCCTAGAAATCACAGCCAGCCAGTGAGAGCCTCACTTTATTTTCAGGCCCTATGATTGCCTCTGGGCTGGATATATTCTCCATCAGCACAAATGAATCTAGATTTGAGAGGTTTTGTGGAACTGCAGTAAAAAGAAAGAGAAAACACCTTACTGCTGGTACCACTGATGGTGTCGGCGTGAGGATTTCATGGGTAATCTCAAAGGTCATTCCCGGGCTTAGAAGGGAACCCACAGTAAAAGAGCAGATAAGAAATTTAGGCTGGGCACGGTGGCGTGCACCTGTAATCCCAGCTACTTGGGAGGCTGAGGCAGGAGAATCGCTTGAGCCCAGGAGGTGTAGGTTGCAATGAGCCAAGATCACATCACTGCACTCTGGCCTGGGTTACAGACTCCGTCTCAAAAAAAAAAAAGGAAATGGAGAAATGATTATATAAACCAATACCTTTCTTGATGTGTTTGAGTTAAATTTTCATCATTGCTGGAAACCAAAAGAGCCTCCCGTGATACTGTTTATTTTCTTTCATCTCCCAAACTGCATGTCTTAATGATTTGAACATAAATGCCTCTTCTAATGGTTTATTCAGTTAAATAAAACTTTCCTTGCATATGAACTCATACAGCTCAGAAATAATGTAGCATATTACAAATATTTTAAGGGTGAATCAAAAGTATTTCATGTATGCTAACAGAGCCACGGGACAGCTAAGAGTCTGAATTCCATGAGAGAGCCAGGCGCAAAGTGAAGTCCAAGCCAGGGAGCTCCCTGGAAGCCGCTGGGCCTGCCTCGAGGTCACAAGCACATTTCTGGGAATTCAAATTAATTACCTGATGTTTCTTTTCCGGGAGCAGCATGCTAAGTGAGGGGCAAATGCTCGAAGCTGCAGGCCTAGAAGCAAAGGAAGATAAACCTGGACTTTTTCTCTCCTCATATGTTGAGCAACAGGACCTGGAGATCACTGATGATTTTCATTAGGCCAAAGGTGTTGTGAAATCTTCACAGTATAACCCGAACAGTCACTCCTGTGATGAGGAAATGAAAATCTTGTGTTTTTCCTCTTTACCTCATGGCCTAACTCCTTCACCTTTGTTGCCAGCACTTGCCACGTATGTGTCTGCATAAATGTGTGCACGTGCATATATGCGTGCGTTTCAATGCACGTATGTGTGTACATATGTGTATGTGTTTCTGTGTGAATATGTTTGTAGGTGTGTGTATGTGTGTGTAGATGTTTGTAGGCGTGTATATGTGTGTGCGTTTCTGTGTCTGTGTGTTTGTGTGTGTGTGTCTCTGTGTATATGTTTGTAGGTGTGTGCATAGGGGTGTGTGCCTGTGTATATGTGTATGTGTGTATATATGTGTTAATATGTGTGTGTCTGTGTATTTGCATAGGTGCATATATGTCTGTGTGTGTGTTTGCATGTGTGTGAGTGTGTTTGTGTGAGTGTTTGTGTGAATGCATGTTTATCTTTCTGGTTTGAAGAATCAAAAGAAGCTGTTCCTCCCCTGCCATACTGGGCATTTTGGTGTTACTGAACCAAAAGCATTTGAGCCATTTAACCACCATAGCACTTTACCCCATCAATCAGTGGAATATGGCAGTTCTTTGATGAAGAGATGAAAGAAAGCAAAGAAGAAAGAGACAGAGAGAGAGAGAGAGAGAGAGAGAGCAAGGCAAGCCAGCAACCTTTCCTGAAGCAAGAGCATTTCCTCAGTGAGAAGATAGAAGAAAGGCAAACGCCTGTCAGTTGGCACATCACTCACCCAGAATTGAGGCAGGACAAGGAAACGAGAAAAAAAGAGAAACATGCAGGATATTGAAAAGCTTTTCTAAGTTGGATATTCCTTCCTGTTCAGAAATTAGCTTTTGAGAAGGAAGGAGGCGAATCCATGCTGAAAAGAATGGTTACGGAGCGCAGCAGGGTGCTTCTACCTCGGATCCTATTGGGATGGATTCTGAAGGCACTGGGGAGGTGCCAGGCTGCCTCTGCTGCGATGCTCCTTCAGGTCCTGCTGTCTCTGTTTGAACCAGGAACTAATTCAGCCGATTTATTTATTTAGGCAATGTTCTGTCTTCATTGCCCACAAGATCCTCGAGTCAAGCCATACCCAGAATCCCCTTATGGACACAAGAGAGTCTCAGCTCAGGCCAATTTCTCAGTTTTTTCTATGTACATTTAGCAGGTCTATCTTCTGGGACTCGATCTGTAGGACTTTACCACTCTCATTAACCATAACAAACCTGATTAAGTTCCTACAACTTGTGAGGTCTACAGGGGGCACACAGAGGAACGAAGCACAGAGGCCCTAATGGAGAATTCGGGCCACCATATTCTGGCTGCCACCACTGTTGGGATTTCTGAGACGGTCCCTCCTAAATCTCACCCATCTTCTCCGTCGGGTCCTAAACAAATGGAGACATGAGAGATGACAGTTAAAGGTCAAATTATCAGCTTTATTATTGTTAGAGAACAAATTGCATGTCATGGCTGTGGGTGTGTTAGCCAAGTGGACTTTCTCATTCTGAACTGCAGAGTCTGGCTAACCCTCTCACCTGGGCACAGGGATTGCTAAACCAGAGGAAGCCTGCCAGGTGTGGCACAGCGTATTAGATCCCTATTACTTCTATAGGAGATTAACATGAATGTAGTGGCTACAAACACACAAATTTATCTGAAAGGACATTAGTGACAGAAGTAGGCAGATGGCAAGAGAAATGGTAGAGAAATGGCAAGCTCAACAATTAAAAGTTGAAGTCCTGTTCTCGGAGTTACAGTCTGTTTATGGCCCCAGGACACTGTATACTGCAATGATCAGTTCTGTGTCACAATGATAGCTGTCTGCCTTATGTTCAGAGTCTACTTGCCCAGTAAGACCACCACGGAATATTACTAGGTTGGTGCAAAAGCAATTGCAGTTTTTGCCACAAACCTAATATATTCCTAATATACTGCTCAACCAAAGATGAATGGATTAAACTTAAACTTACTGTATCAAGGAGGCCTTGAGAGAATCTTAGCAATGTTTCAAAAGGGGGCAGGCAAAATAGAGTATTTATATCACGTGGGTGCCTGGGTTCAATTTCTCTAAGATGGGGCTTTTGAAGTCAGAACTGGTTGAATTTTGTATCATTTTTGACATAATAATTTAGGACTGGTGGACACAGCCAGGTAAGAGTATTCATTAGTAAACTATTGACTGATAAAAGAACTGTTTACTCAGGTGAGTAAACTAATGTCCTGAGTGAATTGATTTACAAAATATTCTGACATATTCAATGGTCATTTATTGGTTATACGGTCTTATTTTCTGGGACAAGAAATTTCTAAAAAAAAGTGGTTACATCATATTGATACAGGTGGTTTCATTTCCTACCTAGAATAAATCCTGATTCATATTCTTACTGGCTAAGAGGCCTTAAGCAAGTCCTGTCATCTTTCTAAGATTCAGTTTCTTCAGATATAAAATGGGGATTAGAAAACTATCTATCTTATGAGGCAATTCTGAGGATCAAATGAGATAATCTATATAAAACCCTCAGAAGAGTTTCTGCAAAAATATAATTCAATACATAATAACAATACTGATAACACTCAAGAGTCAGGGAATGATTTGAGAATATCTTGAATGCAGAAGCAACAGGCACCAATCAACAGATGCTCCCTCTGTGAATAGGTGTCAGTCTGCATAAGAAAAAAATACTGCAGCATATGTTTAGAATCTGTAGAGAGAAAATAATCTTTCAGCCATCTTGAACTAGACTAACGCTTTTCAATCACATTACTGTCGGATACCAATGAGCCACAAGCCCTTTAAGAAGGATGATATCCAATTTTGATTATACAATTTATATCACATCGTATCTTTATGTCGTCGGCAAGAATTGCAAACTCATGTGCCCAAAATGATCTGTCTATAAGTCAGACTTAGCCAGTTGCTGATATGTTGCAATGCAAAGCTAATATTGTCAGAATTCTAATTATCAACAATAAGCAAAATCCACATTGTATTATTAAATCACTCAATGGAAAAGGAGTTTAATGCTATGCAGGGCAAACACAATATTATGGAAGGATTATCTAGTCATCGGTATGGCAATGTGTGAGACTCTCTGCATGCTAATGTCCATCAGCAAGACTAAACATTGAGCTCAATGGATTTTGGGATATAGTTTAAAGAATGTTACAATTGACCCAGAAGGAGTGATAAAGGGCATTGATGAAAATTAAGCTACTGCCATAGTGAAGTGTGTCTCTACTGAGGAATTGGAATCTTTTGCTCCTAGATACTATGACAACAAATTCAGGGCAATAATATGATATAGTCAAACAGAAACTCAGGGATGAAGAGGGGCTAAGCCAAGCAGGTATAAATATTTCTATAGATTCTGTAAGACATGGTTTTCCTGTGGTAAGGTTCCAGGTGTAATTGTTGTTGCTTTGTTTTACATTCTTTCTAATTTTCCATGGCTACTCAAGGGTAAGCATGAGATTAGTTAAATTTCAACACACACATTGAAGTATAATACAATATGGTTTACTTTCTGCAACGTAATTGTAGGTATACAAATACTGTCAACTCCTTGAGTCTAGTCATAAGATATTAGTTTTATGTTTTCTAGTGAAAAAAAATTGTGTGTGTAATTTCATTTGGAAAAAAATACCCTTATAAACAGAATTGTAAGTGTGAGGCCCTCTTTGATGAGAGGCATGGACAAAATGGGCTTGATCCTCACTTTGATAAAGTCAAGTTCGTTCATAAGCTTAAATCGCAAGAAATCCAAACCCAACATTGATAGAAAAACAAGACCTCTAAAGTCCACTTAGACCTTTCTTCCACTTATTAAGGGTGCCTTCTCCAAACAAGCTGCTTGGCCAAATTCACCCTCCCTGTACCCATGAACCCACAAAACACCCTTTATTCTGTGTCCTCTTCTAGCTGAGAATAATACTTTTTCCTGGGAAGAACAAAAAACAAAATCACATCCCAATAGCCATATCCTTTTCAGAAGACATGTGATTAGCCAAAAAATAAAAATACAAGGTTTTGGCCATGGCCAGGCACAATGGCTCACACCTGTAATCCCAGCACTTTGGGAGGCCAAGGTGGGTGAATTATTTGAGGTCAGGAGTTTGAGACCAGCCTGACCAGCATGGTGAAACCCCATCTCTACTAAAATAAAATAAAATAAATTAACTGGACATGGTGGCTCATGCCTGTAATCCCAGCTACTTAGGGGGCTGAGGCAGAAGAATTGCTTGAACCCAGGAGGTGGAGGTTGCAGTGAGCCTAGATCACGCCACTGCACACCAGCCTGAGCAACAAGAGCAAAACTCCATCAAAAAAAAAAAAAAAAGGTTTTTATTTGACCAGAAAAGCATTCATTCCTGACTTTTGTTTTTTTCTTCCCAGAATAAAAAAAAGTATTCTAAGACATTCTGGTTGGGGTTCTTGGCTTTTGAAACTACACTTGGCCTGTTTTTGACCAATTCTTTTTCTCAGAGCAGTAGAATCACACCACACACCTTCTGAGTTAACACTAACTCAACTACATGCATGGCTAGCTAGAGAGACAGAATAACCTCATAACATTACTGGAGTCTAGGATTCTGTTTCTATTCTTGTCCACTTGAATTTGTCCCTGTGAGAAGCTAAGGCATGAGATGGGAGAAGTCAATAAGTGGTTTCCTTCATTGCTCTCAGTTCCCCAGGATTCTCCTGGTGGGAGCATTGTCTACACTACCCGTAGTGCCAATGTTTGAAGATACACATCTCCCACCTTAGAAAGGGCATGTTGTCTAGACACATCAATGACATCAACTGAAATGGAAGCAACTAACAGTCATCTGCTTCTATCCCTGCTTAGCTGGTTTACTGAGCAATTCTGAGGTTGCTTCTTCTGTGAACTTCTTATTTTTATTGTATTTTTAAATTTTTTTTTCCATAGGTTTTTGGTGAACAGGTGGTGTTTGGTTTCATGAGTAAGCTCTTTAGTGGTGATTTGTGAGATTTTGGTGCACCCATCGCCCAAGCAGTATACACTGCACCCAGTTTGTAGTCTTTTATCTCTCACCCCTGCCAACCCTTTCGCCCTAAGTCCCCAAAGTCCATTGTGTCATTCTTATGCCTTTGCATCCTCATAGCTCATAGCTTGGCTCCCACTTATGAGTGAGAACATACGGTGTTTGGTTTTCCATTCCTGAGTTACTTCACTTAGAATAATAGCCTCCAATCCCATCCAGGTTGCTGCGAATGCCATTAATTCATTCATTTTTATGGCTGAGTAGTATTCCATAGTGTGTATATATTTTATATATATATATATATATAATATATACACACATATATTTATGTGTATGTAGATATATATATGTGTGTGTATATATATATATATATATATATATATTTATCCCCTCATTGATTGATGGGCATTTGGGTTGGTTTTACGTTTTTGCAATTGTGAATTGTGCTTCACATGTATCTTTTTCATATAATGACTTCTTTTCCTCTGGGTAGATGTCCAGTAGTGGGATTGCTTTATCAGATGGTAGTTCTACTTTTAGTTCTTTTTTTTTGTTTTTTGAGATGGAGTCTCACTCTGTCACCCAGGCTGGAGGGCAGTGGTGTGATCTCGGCTCACTGCAACATCCACCTCCCGGGTTCAAGCGATTCTCCTGCCTCAGCCCCCCGAGTAGTTGGGACTATAGGCGCCTGCCACCACGCCTGACTAATTTTTTGTATTTTTAGTAGAGATAGGATTTCACCGTGTTAGCCAGGATGGTCTCAATCTCCTGACCTCGTGATCGGCCCGCCTCGGCCCCTCAAAGTGCTGGGATTACAGGCGTGAGCCACCACGCCCAGCTCTACTTTTAGTTCTTTAAGGAATCTCCCCACTGTTTTCCATAATGGTTGGATAAGTTTGCATTCCCACCAGCAGTGTGGAAGTGTTCCCTTTCATCACATCCATGCCGACATCTATTTTTTTATTTTTTTTATTATGGCCACTCTTGCAAGAGTAAGGTGGATCACATCAATGGCATCAATTGAAATGAAAGCAACCAACAGTCCTGCACTCAGCTGCTTTACTGAGCAATTTCGAATATGGTTCTTTTGTGAGCTTTTAAATCCAAACTCAGAAAAATATGTGACTTTTCTGATTCTTCTGCTGTGCCCAGGACTCATTTGGTACATTTCTTCCATGAGGAATAAAACATCTTTAAACAGATTTCTCAGAATTATATTAGGGTTCTTTTAATGATCTGTCCTGCAGAAGAGCTATAGTTACTTCTAAAAAGGAAGACCAGAAAGAGTGATGCTAAGCCTAAAGGGATCGTTGGTTGTGTCATTTTAGGAATCTTAAGAAGTTACCTCTCTGTTTGCAATAGACCCAGGACATCAGCATGAGGCTGAGGCTGCCTGAATTAGACGGCCAGTCCTGACACACAGACATAACCCACAATGGCTGTTTTGAGCTAATATTTCCTGGTTTTTTTTTTTTTTTTCTCCTGCAGCCCCTGTAAAGCAACACATTTTTTGGCAAGAATGCCTGGGACAGAGAAAGAAGTTCTTCTCCCTTATTATTGAGAATGTTCTCATATCTTACAAGGTAAGTCTTGTGATTATCCTAGGAAGAATGCCTTGGGGGAGGGAGAAGGCTTGTCTAAGCACTGTACATTCACTGAAGAGTTTTTTGTTTTTCTGGAAGTATCAGACAAAATGCTCAGCATAATACAGCTTTGTGGTTGACATTCGATTGTCTACCTGCCCAAGTAAGTGGAACTTTGATTTTGTGGCATTTGTGTTGAATCTCAAAAGCTGAGGCCATGGAATCAGAATTTTAAAGTCCTCATGGTTTAATTTCAGGGTCCCTTAATGGTTGGGGCAGAATGTAGGGGCCAGAGCCCCAGAGTAGAGTCAGAACTCTGGATAAGGTAGGCCGGGTGTGGTGACTCACACCTGTAATCCCAGCAGTTTGGGAGGCCGAGGTGGGCAGATCACCTGAGGTCGGGAGTTTGAGACCAGCCTGACCAACATGGAGAAACCCTGTCTCTACTAAAAATACAAAATTAGCCTGGCGTGATGGCACATGCCTGTAATCCCAGCTACTAGGGAGGCTGAGGCAGGAGAATCGCTTGAACCAGGGAGGCAAAGGTTGCGGTGAGCCGAGATCGCACCATTGCACTCCAGCTTGGGCAACAAGAGCAAAACTCCACCTCAAAAAAAAAAAAAAAGAAATCTGGATAAGGTAAACACTAGGGTCATGACCAACACAGCAGATTTTCCTCCTGTTCCTCAACTGCTCCTTCCTTGCAGAACCATGCCTGGTTTCATTCAGGGCATCCGTGTACCCAGCCCCAGGGTTCCAACTGGTCGTGGATAATCATAACTTCTGCATTTACCAGCTTTCTTTGCAGTTCCTGATGTCCATGTGACCCAACAGAGTACAGGGGCTTTCCAGGAATGACTGGCTGTCTGGATCAAATAAAAATCTTTTTTCTTTTCCCTTTATGGCTAATCGCATGTATTCTCATAAGAATACAGCATTAGAATGTGATTCTTAGCACCTCTGTGGCATCTGTGACAATGACATTATAATCATGAATCTGAAACCCAACATGCAGTAGATGACATGAAGAGACAGCAGTGAGAGATGGTACAAACAAGATATTCTTTCATTTTATAAGCCATGGAAACTATGAGTGTTTGTTACTGAAAACACTGGGTAAAGCTAAGAAGGAGAAAAAAATAAGCCATCCCATGAAATCCCATGTTAAGCTTTTTTTTTTTTAATCACTTGGTAATTTAAATTTCACCTCTCAGTAATTCTCTACTTCAGCATACATAAAGGAAAAAAAAAGAACATATATAGTCTTTAATTTTTCTACTCTGTTCTCTTCTAATTACCAAGTTAAAAAAACATAGGCAAAAAAACCAGAAAACACAAAGGCATCCATTGTAAGCTTGGGAGTGTAATTTCCACATGGGACATGGCTGGCCTTCCTGCTCAGTGCTACTGTTCTGGAAGTTACATAGAAGGAGTGGGCCCAGTAATCGCTCACAGAATGAATAAGCAGCACCTCTCAGTGTTCGTGTTTTTCAGGAGCATTGATGAGGATGACTCATATGCACTCACATAAGGTGCCTTATTTATTTTTACACTCTCACACATCATCTCTATGGAGGATTGGTGGGCTGAGGAAGAGCCCTTTAAGGCCATGATAAGCCAGACACAACGACAAGCAAACCTTCAAAGGGACATAAACCCAGTGTGTCTTAAGAATTGTGTCTGAATAGTAACGAAGGTAGGCGCAGCAGACTTTTCGGGGACCTCCCAGGCCACACAAAGAAAGCAGGCACTGATAAAGGAGCGTTTCCAGTCAGTGCAGCTGATAATTAAGTGGCCTTGTCAGAAGGCTTCGATGTTACTGATGCAGTGGGAAGATGTGATTGAAAAACTAAGTAAATAGGAGAATAAAAGAGTATTAAGAATCTCCTTTAAAATGACTTTAATGTCAATGAACTTAAAAACATGCTAATAAAATAACTCAATTGTTTCTTGAAGACACCACTATGAAAGTGTGACTGAGCTTCACAGAATCTAAACCTATTATTTTGTGCATTTTTACAAGTTATGTATGAACATTGTTGAATGTTTATGTTATTTAATTCTGAGCCTAGTAAGGATGGATGTGGCTTATTTAACTGAACCATTGAGGCATTAAAGCAGTTAGAATAGAAAGAGTCACGTTTTGGCCAGAACACATTTTTGTTCATAGTGGTAACTGCTTGGACACCAGATTAAATTGGAGAAGGGGCAGGCAAAGTTAATACAAACACATCACCCGCTTAAAACAAGTGGATCTTTCGAGGTCTGCAATTAGCTCCTGACTTTATTGGAAGCAAAACAGCTTTAATCAGGATCCCTGTTCTTGTGCACCCTAATTATTGGGTAACAGGCAATATTATACTCTGGCTAATTGCAGAGAAATTGCTTGAATCTAGGCACCTGCAATGGTGGATTGTGCTTACTTCATCTGGTTGAATTTGGGCACAGTATTAGACAGGAGAGCCCAGGTTATCTTGAAGCTGTGCAGAGCAGGGGCTACAAATTTAGACATGGGACTGACTGTTTTTCAGGATTCTGTAGAGGGACAGAACTAGTAGGATAGATGTATATATGAAAGCGAGTTTATTCAGAAGAATTGACTCACACTATTGCAAGTTAAAGTCCCACGATAGGTCATTGGCAAGTTAAGGAGCCATGAAGCCAGTGATGGATCAGCCCCAGTCCCAAAATCTCAAAAATAGGGAAGCCGATAATGCAGCCTTCAGTCTGTGGGCGAAGGCCCGAGAGCCCCTGCTAAACCACTGGTGTAAGTCCAAGGGTCAAAAAGCTGAAGAACTTGGAATCTGATGTTCAAGGGCAGGAATCATCCAGCACGGGAGAAAGATGAAGGCCAGAAGACTCAGCAAGTCTGCTCTTCCACCTTCTCCTGCCTGCTTTATTCTAGCCGAGCTGGCAGCTGATTACATGCTGCCCACTCAGATTGAGGGGAGGGTCTGCCTCTCCCAGTCCACTGACTCAAATGTTAATCTCCTTTGGCAGCACCCTCACAGACACACCAGGAACAGTATTTTGCCTCCTTCAATCCAATCAAGTTGATACTCAGTATTCACCATCACAGGAACCAACCTGCCTGTATTCAGCTCCTGGCTTTGCTACTCCTTGGCTGTGCAAACACGAATGTGTAACTTTGCCTTGTTGTGCTTTGCTTTCATCTTGTGTAGAGTGGGGATGATAATGGCACTTACATCAAAGCACGGTTGCAGACTGGGCTAGTGAACTTCCTCTGCTAGGGCTCACCCCAGGACCCCGTACCTTCAAGCACTGGCTGTACTGACTACCAGCTCCTGAATCGCAGGCCTCTTTTCCATAACCAGAAAGACTTGTAAGTGCTTCTGTTTTCTTTCCCATAAACTCCTGGAAAAAGAACAGAAACTGGAGTCTATGATTTATAAGGGAGAGAAAAGAAAAGGAAAAAAAAAAAAGAAGAGAAAAGAAATTGGTTAATATCTCAAAACATTATTTTAGTCATGTATGTGAAAACAGTCTGAGGGCATTTCACTGTTCTGTGAATACATTATCACCCTCAAAACCTGACTGAACATGAAAACAACTCATGTGATCTGCTTTTATTTATATGTAAAAAAAGGAGGAAACAATAGACTTTCTCATTGATTGGGGGTATACAGAGGGGATCTTCAGCTTTTAGGAGAGCACTTTTGGTGTGGTTTTGTTTTCCTCTCAAATACGCCGTGCAGAAAATAGACTTTTGAATTGTAAACTACAGACAAAATCTTAAGCCTCACAGCCCACTGAATGGACTCTGTCTTGGTTATGGGGACTCCAGAGAATCTTTAAAAAAACTGAGTTCCCAGCCACGATGGCGAGGAAGATTGGACACACCTTGTCTCATCCCCTTCCTTTTGCAAATTAGATACAACAACGGACCAGTATTACTGTTAAAATAGAGGTCATAAGACTGGCAGAACAGACTCTTTGTAGCAATAAGATACCAAATTATAAATAAGACCTAAGGCCATGCCAGGCAAGGGATATGTCTATGTAAAGAGTAAACTATTTTCTAACTGCCACAAGAATTTTCTTTTTTTTAGCAGCTAAACAAGTGCTGGCTTTGAGATAAGCAACATTAAAACAATTTTCAACTCATCTACGACCAGACATTGACTAACTGGCCCTCCTCTTCCCTAAGCAGACAGCTTTCACTGAACAAGAGACTGATTTCAGTAACTCTCTCCTGATAAGAAGACCGTTGACCATGGACTGGTTCTGGCTGGTTTACAGAGGCTGGACACTGAGTGTCTTCATGTTCTTGCTTCATCTTTCGACATATAAAGTCTAATTGTAATACATTTAAATGTTAAGTCTCCATCCCAAAGTGAACATGGCTTACGGGTAACATGCACGTTTGTTCAGTATGCATGCATCAGGATCGCCTGTTGCATATGTATCCTTGGCCAATGCATTCAGCTTCAACTTCTGTTCAACCACTCCTCCTTCAAAGTGCTTGCTTTTGGTTTTTGGCCAGAGGCTGTGCTTCCCTCCTACAGGTTGTAATCCCCCTTGTCAGGTATAAAGCTCTCCTTTCTAAATGTATAAATTGTGTGATATTTAAGTTAGCAGAATGCACAAAAATAATTTTCCCAAAGAGCTTATTTTTCTTTCAAGAAGTGAAAGGTTATGTTTTTTTCCTCAGTGCAAAGCAGATTTTAAAAGACATGAATATTCCTTCAGCAATGTCAGGGAAAGGAGTCTGAAGTTTTTGTGGAATGATTGTCTCTGGACATGTTGAGAGATGGGAGGGGAGGAATTGTCCTTGGTTCACAATAAAGAGTTAGGGGCTAGGGACCAGGTCTCCCCAGTTATTTAGCAGAAATTGGGTATTTTCTCCTAACATAATTCTAGCTCCCCAATCCTATATATATTTTTATTTTACTGATTTTCATCTTCTCTGATAATATTGGCTGCTTGACTTTTTGGGATTTAAATCAAGTCAACTGAAAGAGTTCAGAAAGGACCCTGAAGAGTCAGGGAGGAAAAATCATCCCTACTTTCAGAGATAAAAACTCATAAGTAATTAGATTATTTTCTGGAAACTCATGGAAAATTGCTTGTGCAAAATCACTTTTATTGGATTAATTTGTAAGTATATACTATGCCTTCAGGCTGGTTTTAGGTACATTGAACCGAGCACAAATAAAATTGTCCATCATAAGATAAAATCTGTTCAGCCACACTGGACTGCCTATTTTCTCTATTGGCAACATTAATAAGTAATGACTATAGACATTTTTTTCACTAACCAAGGCATCTATTTAGACATAGAGTGGTCAACACTTTCAATGGTTATTTACTTCTTAGAATTGGTGGTATGAAAATGTAATAAACAATTAATATGCTAGCCACAAAATTTCAAATCAGTTAACTAAACTAAAACACTGCTTGGTGATTAGAACTCAGGCTTGGATCCCATCGCTTCCATTTTTTGTCTTTATGTTAGTTAAGATAAAGTTAAATGCTGTAACAAAGAAAACCCAAAGTGTCTAACAGTTTAAACAAAATAAAAGTTCATTTCCCACTCATAATTTTCAAAGGAAATGCCCTGGTTTGATGGTTAATATGAAGTGTCAACTTGATTGAATTGAAGGATGCAAAGTTCATCCTTTCTGGGTGTGTCTGTGAGGGTGTTGCCAGAGGAGATTAACATTTGAGTCAGTGGACTGGGAGAGGTGGACCCACCCTCAGTCTGGGTGGGCTCCATCCAATTAATTGACTGCCAGCACGGCTAGAAAAAGCAGGTGGCAGAAGGTGGAAGGAGCTGACTTGCTAAGCCTTCTTGCCTTCATCTTTCTGCCATGCTGGATGCTTCCTGCCCTGAACATCACATTCCAGGTTCTTCAGCTTTTGGACTCGTGAGCTTACAACAGCAACTTGCCAGGGGTCCCTGGTCCTTCAGCCACCAGCTGAAGGCTGTACTGTCGGCTTCCCTATATTTTTTTACTTATTCATTTGAGACGGAGTTTTGTTCTTTCGCCCAGGCTGGAGTAAAGTGGTGCGATCTCACCTCACTGCAACTTCCGCGCCCTGGGTTCAAGCAATCCTCCTGCCTCAGACTCCTGAGTAGCTGGGATTATAGGCACCCACCACCACACCCGGCTAAATTCAGTATTTTTAGTACAGATGGGGTTTCGCCATGTTGGCCAGGCTGGTCTCGAACTCCTGACCTCAGGTGATCCGCCCGCCTTGGCCTCCCAAAGTGCTAGGATTATAGGCATGAGCTGCCGCGCCCACCTGGCTTCCCCATTTTTAAGGTGTCGGGACTCCAGCTGAGCTACTGCTGGCTTCCTTGCTCCTCAGCTTGCAGATGGCCTATCGTGGGACTTCACCTAGTGACTGTGTGAGTCAGTCCTCCTTCGTAAACTCCCTTTCATGTATACATAGATTCCGTTAGTTCTGTCCCTCTAGAGAGCCCTGACTAATACACCCAATCAGTGAGTGGCTCTCCTCCAGGGGATGTTTGGGGGTCAGGCTCTCCCATCTTTGACTCCTCCTTCTCTAACCTGTGGCTTCTAAGCTTTCGGTGCTGCTGGGCACGGAGCTGATGGAAGAGGACAGAACCTGCAGGATCACCTATGGGAGTGTCACCCAGGCCAGGTGAGGAAGGCGGTGCCGCATATCTGCGCCCCTGCCACTGGCTGGGAACCAGTCCCATGACCACAGCAAGCTACAAGGAGGCTGGAAATAAAACATCACCAGGAAGGAGAGAGAGTGGGTTTGGTGAACAAGGATCCAGTCTCTGCTTCCATCTTTAAGAATCCATGCTAAAAGGCTTCCAGCATAATTCAGGGAGAGTTTTTAAATTTTGAAGAAGCAAAGGAATAAATAAAGTTCCCATCATCCATTCCTATGTCTCCATGTGTAACATGGTTTAAAACCAGAGTGGAAAGTCTTTATTTAACCATAATTTAAAGTAATAAGCTGCCTTGCAACAAAAGATGTAAATGCCACAAATAGATATCATTACGTAGTGTTACTCCAGCCTGGGCAAAAGAGTAAAACTCCATCTCAAAATAATAATAAATAAATAAAAATAAGGAAGCCGACAGTGCAGCCTTCAGTCTGTGGCCCAAGGACCAGGGGCCCCTGGCAAGTCACCCTTTTAAGTCCAAGAGTCCAAAAGCTGAAGAATCTGGAGTCTGATGTTCGGGGCAGGAAGCATCCAGCACGGGAGAAAGATGAAGGCAGGAAGGCTCAGCAAGTCAGCTCCTTCCACCTTCTGCAACCTGCTTTTTTTAACCTTGCTGGCAGTCATTTGGATGGAGCCTACCCAGATTGAGGGTGGGTCCGCCTCTCCCAGTCCACTGACTCAAACATTAATTTCCTCTGGCAACACCCTCACAGACACACCCAGAAAGGATGAACCTTGCTTCCTTCAATTCAATCAAATTGACACTTCATGTGAGTAAGTGTAAAAAATAACCACCCTTTTATCACAAGAAGAGAGAAAAAATATATATGTAAAAAATAACTTACTACATAAAATACATCTCTGTGATAAATCCCTGCTCCTCTTTTTCTCTATGCTGTGATTACGGAGACCAGCAGTCTTTGGGTCACGGACAATCTCCACATCATCCCACTCCATTTCTTTGACCACAGAAACAAGAATCTGTGAGAACAGCAGTCATTACAATTGGAAGCACATTAGTGTTGTGTCACAAAGAGTTCGTTTTTATTTGCATGGCTAGATAATAATATACTACACAACTGCACAGTAATAAATGCAAAGAATTTGATAAATACTCTGCCAGGAACTTCTGGAAAAACACATTAGTCTAGGCAATTCAACAATAAAAATGTTCTTATTTTCCCCACTTACATAGACACATATGTATTTGAAATTCAGAACTTATTCATCCATCCATTTGTTAGACAGTGAGCATCTGCTGCATGTCCAAGCACTAGGAGATGCTGAGGGTGTATTTCTAAGTGACTTATACAGGGTTCTTGTCCTCGGAGTTTTCAGTATCATGGAGGAGACAGGAATTCATGGCATAATCATATAAACAAATATGCCATTGAAGCTCAACATCACTGATTACTAGAGAAATGTGTATCAAAACTGCAATGAGATACCATCTCACACCAGTCAGAATGGCTACTATTGAGGAGTCAAAAAATAACAGACCCTGGTGTGGTTGTGAAGAGAACACTTTTACACTGTTGATGGGAGTGTAAATTAGTTCAACCATTGTGGAAGACAGTGTGGCAATTCATCAAAGACCTCAAGACAGAAATACCATTCGACCTAGCAATCCCATTACTGGGTATGTACCGAAAGGAATATAAATATTCTATTATAAAGACACATGCATGCATATGTTCATTGCAGCACTATTTACATAGCAAAGACATGGTATCAACCTAAATGTTCATCAGTGATAGACTGCTTAAAGAAAATGTGGTACATATACACCATGGAATACTATGCAGCCATTAAAATGGATGAGAACGTGTTGTTTACAGGGACATGGATGGAGCTGGAGGCCATTATCCACGGCAAAATAACACAGGAACAGAAAACCAAACACTGCATGTTCTCACTTATAAGTGGGAACTAAATGATCAGAACACATGGACACATAGAGGGGAACAACACACACTGGGGCATATCAGAGGGAGGAGGGAGAGGATCAGGAAAAATAACTAATGGGTACTATGCTTAATATCTGGATGATAGAATAATCTGTAGAACAAACCCCCATGACAAAAGCTTACCTATGCAACAAAAGTTTACCTACATAACAAACCTGCACATGTACCCCCGAACTTTTTTTGAGATGGAGTCATGCTCTGTCACCCAGGCTGGAGTGCAGTGGCGCGATCTCGGCTCCCTTCAACCTCCGCCTCCTGGGTTCAAGCGATTCTCCTGCCTCAGCCTCCCAAGTAGCTGGTATTACAAGCACATACCACCATGCCCAGCTAATTTTTGTATTTTTAGTAGAGAGGGGGGTTTCACCATGTTGGCCAGGCTGGTCTCGAACTCCTGACTTCAAGTGATCTGCCTGTCTCAGCCTCCCAAATTGCTAGAATTACAGGCGTAAGCCACAGTGCCCAGCCAATAAAAGTATTTTTTAAAAGAAGGAAAAGCTACAGTGTAAAGAAAGTCTAAGAGGCTGAAATTTGATTGAGTATGAGAGGACAACAAATACAACCCACTGAAAGAAAAGTATATTTGATCTAAGATCTCACGGATAAGTAGGAGTCAGTGGAGCAAAAGAACAGCATTCCAGGCAGAGGCAACAGCATATGCGTAGGCTCTGAGGCTGTAGAATACTGAAAAGGAACCAGACCCAGCAGGAATTATCAT
Organism: Symphalangus syndactylus; assembly: GCF_028878055.3. NCBI lineage: Eukaryota > Metazoa > Chordata > Mammalia > Primates > Hylobatidae > Symphalangus > Symphalangus syndactylus. Next base: position 122,726,410 of record NC_072435.2, on the reverse strand, counting down.
CACCATCATTTTATAAATGGGAAAAACCAAGGCCCAGAGACATTCACCCACATGTCTAAGATCACATGGCTTGTAATTGATAGAGCCGGAGTTTGAATTCGGATGTTTTGAGTTCAAATCTTTTATTTTTCTACCCATATATCATTATGGCATCAGTTATCATGTTTTGTTTTTAGGTGATTTAATATTTAAAATCATATTTGGCTGCAAAAAATAGAAATACAACCAAAATGGTTCAAGTAAATATTTGGTTTGCCTTACTCATGTTATACATGTGATAAGACAAAGCTCTTTCCGGTTTTTTGCTTCACTGTCTATTTTAGCTCATGGACCCTGGGTTACAAATAGCTGCTGTACCTGTAGGCATTAAGGTCGTGTTTCTGAAAAGAAGACAGAAAAAAAGAAGGAAAAGGAAGGGAAGGCAAAAAATTCATGGAAATCGAATCTGTTCCTCTTCATCCTCAGAGACACTGGAATGTTTCCAAAGAGGCATATCATTGGTTTCCACTTACAGTGGCTATGTTCTACAGCCTCTCCTGACTACAAGGGAGATGGAGAAATTGCATAGTATTGTCACCACCTTGCAAAACGTCAGCACTTTGGAATAAGGAAGAATGTAGAACGATGTTTCGTGGGTGATAAAGGCATCTTCCGGGAAGGAACAAGTTGCAACTGGACACAGCAGGCATCTTCTTTGGAGGTGCTTCTAAGACATTTACACCAGGTTCCACTCTCCTAGGAGGCAGTTAAGAAGGAGTTTGCAGGATAACACAAGTGACTTGCTGTGTTTGGTGTGGAAAAGCAGCTCAGAGGAACTTCCCCTAGGTCATCACCTTTGGGACCTGCCAACATGTTTAGTGGATGCTATCTCGGTTGGGTGACCCTCATATCCTTTGCCTCTTTTTTCTGGTATCACTCTGCATTGTATGGGGTGATGCCCAATTCCAGATTGAATTTCCCAGGTAATCCAGAGATTATCAGGGAGGAGATAGGGAAAAGCCAGGACCTTCATCTTCCACCCTCTCTGCCTTATGGGACATCTTTGTCAAAATGCTCCCAGCATCTCCTACCTGGCTCCAGCTCCCTGAAAGAGGCTCACTTCCATTCCAACTTCTGAAGGCCGGCCCTGCTCCTGGCTCTAGTAACATTGCATCTTCCCTCTGTTTCTCCAGCTGAGAGGTGGCAGTGGCTTCCTCTGATTGCTGGCAGAGTTGATTGGATCTTCCTTCACAAGTTTCCAAGGCTTAATACACTTTTCAAAATCCATCAGAGTGAATGTCTTTCTTTAACCCTCATTGGAGAGGTGTTTCAACCATAAATTGCCCATAGGAGCAATGTGATACTGCTTGATTCCACAACCATTTTTGTGATTTGGGAGCATGGTTTTGCTTGACGTGTACATTCTTAACATGATGAATAGAATTGCAGAGGTGACAGAATAGAGAGAAATTGTATAGCTACTTGAAAGCCTGCCCATGCATTTATTTCCCCAGACAGACTAGCTTCATGCCTCCTGACTGATGCATCTATTACAAATGGGAGGCAGGATGAAGGATACAGAGGGTGGAAAAAAGAGAGCAGTGAAATGTTGATTCAAAAAGACAAAAAACATAAAATAAAAGGATTTTGCATTCTAAAAATCCATGTGAGGCTTCTAGGGCAAATCCACTAGGGGAATTTTCTCAGTATGCACTGCCAGAAATTCTGTTTTAACTTGCCTCTCAAGTGAACATTTTGCTTAAAAGGCAGAAAATACATTTCTAATCAAAGGGAAACCTTATATTCATGTCTGCTTTTAAATGAGAGCCTCAAAATCGAAATTGTTTGCCTGTACTGTAGGTCTGAATGACACTTCAGCTGGGGTATGCTGACAAGTGTTTAATAATTGGCTCTCCAGTGAGAAAAACCTCTAGTTTACAATTTGCCATTTTCTTTGTTGTAAATACTTTCACACTGGCCAATTTCAGACAACTGCCATGACAGTGCTGAGCATAGAGTTGGGAAGAGATGTACAGCAGCCTAGCATTATATAAGATCACCACCCTTCATACACAATAGATGCAGACCAAATAGAAACAACCTCGATATCACAGACATTAAGAAAAGTTAGTAAAAAGTCTTGAAATTTTATTTAAAAATAAGTAATAAAAATTGTTAGTTTTGTTTTTAATGCACTTTATTTTGTTGTAAGTTTATATTGCTGTCAAGAATTGATTACTTCCTAGAAAAGTCAGTCACTAAAAGTTATTAAAGCAAAGGACTTCTTCAGGTTTCTGCTTAGTTAGTTCAACCTGATAGTAATGATATTAATCTTACCTTCTGTATTAGTCCCTTTTCACACTGCTGTAAAGAACTACCTGAGACTTGGTAATTTATAAAGAAAGGAGGTTTAATTGACTCACAGTTCCGCATGGCTGGGGAGGCCTCAGGAAACTTACAATCATGATGGAAGGTGAAGGGAGAGCAAGGCATGTCTTACATGCATCAGGAGAGGAGAGAGAGAGAGACAGCAGGAGAAATGCCAGACACTTATCAAACAGTGGGCTCTCGTGAGAACTCACTATTATGAGAACAGCATGGGGCAACCTGCCCCCATGATCCAATCACCTCCCATGAGATTTGGGTGCGGATGCAAAGCCAAACTATATCACTTTCTTCATTTTTTAAATTGAATTTTGCTTCAAATTGTATAGCTATGTTTGGTTTCATATCCCATTGGCATGTTCTCATACCCTCCTGGGAACTCAAATAATTGACTCTCCCTCTTCCCTCTATGGGTTTGCTGCTTGGTGTCATTCCTCAACAGCTTGGAAAACCTCTGGAAAACTCCAGGCTCCTCACTATGTCTGAAAACAGACCTGGAGGGAAGTGCAACATGAAATATTTCACAAAACTTTTTCTTAGACAGTGACTAGGAGATGGTGAGAGCTATCCTTCCTCTTTAAATATACTAAGTGTGGTACAGAGTGGAAAACGTTCCTAGCCGGTAATGGAGTAAAGGTCGAGTTATGACTTGGGTGTCAATCATATTAAATTAATGTAGCCTCATAAGATTCTCTCTCCTAATTATGGCCCTTTCTGGCATCTCAGTTAAATGTGGTCCACGGTGAAGAGACGGTTTCTCGGCAACAATGTTGTGCTTTTATTTCCCAAATACCTATTGATTTGAAGACTACAGACCATGTCTTCCTCAATTTTTCAACCAAATGAACTCAATGATTTCTTAATCCTAATTTTACACTATGGCCAGAGACCAAAGGTTGTGTCTTTCCTTTGAATATCTCCATTGTGAAAGGAGCAGAACTCCAATTTCATGGTCTGCAAAACCGTCAGAGAGAGAATTGTAAACAGGGAGCAACACCATGATCTCCCTTGAAAAATCTGAAGCAGAATATTCAAATTGGTTTCACACATTCTCTTTTCATATTTCACTCAGTTCTTGCTATTGCAGGTCGAAGAGTAGAAATGTTAAGGACGATGCAGAAAACATTGCAATCCTCTTTTCAATTGAGGTCTTACTTCAGGCAAAATTTTAAAGAAGCTACAGACTACTTCTGGTACCTCATTTTGCTTTTATAATATTCTAAGTTTATCTCCTCTCCTCAGAATCTTGTGAAATAAGAGTTTATTATGTGTCACCTCTGAGGCATGCTTATCACTGATGCTGTAGAAACAAATAAACAAAGGTAAATATAATCCTTTCCCTCAAGGAACCCATAGTCTATTGGAAAGACAATCAAGTAACCATTCTATGACGATGCAACCTCTCTGATAGAAGCCTACCTCTAAAGCAGAGGTCAGAAAACAGGAGCCAGTGGGCCCAATCAAGACTGGCTACCTGCTCTTGTAAATACCTGCTGTTTGCAAATGTTTTACTGAGACACAGCCATGTTCTGTATGCACTGCCTATGTCCACTCTGCACTGCAAATGCAGAATTAAGTTGTTGCAACAGAGACACATTGCTCCTGACGCCAGAAATATTTACTGGTCCTTCCTTTTTTTTTTAACTTTTATTTTAGGTTCAGGGATATATGTGAAGGTTTTTTACACAGATAAACTTGTGTCGGGGGGTGCTGTACAGATTATGTCATCACCCAGGTATTAAGCACAGTACCCAATAGTTATCTTTTCTGCCCCTCTCCCTCCTCCCAACCTCCACCCTCAAGTCGACACCGGTGTATGTTGTTTCCTTCTTTGTGTTCATAAGTTCTTATAACTTGGCTCCCACTTATAAGTGAAAACATATGACATTTGGTTTTCTGTTCCTGTGTTAGTTTGCTAAGGATAATAGCCTCCAGCTCCATCCATGTCCCTGCAAAAAAAATTTTATTTTTTGTTATGGCTGCATAGTATTCCATGGTGTATATGTGCCACATTTTCTTTATCCAATCACTGATGGGCATTTAAGTTGATTCCTTGTCTTTGCTATTGTGAATAGTGCTGTAATGAACATATATGTGCATGTATCTTTTTAACAGAATGATTTATATTCCTCTGGATATACATCCAGTAATGGGATTGCTAGATCAAATGGTAGTTCTGCGTTCAGCTCTTTGAGGGATAACCAAACTGCTTTCTGCAGTCTACCTGGTTTTTTAAAGAAAATTTGCAAACTCATACTCTTAAAGCATTGGCTCTTAAACTTCAGCATATATCAGAATCACCTGGAGAGCTTGGTGAAATGCTAATTAGTGGGTTCCATGGCACTTTTGATTCTGTAGATTTGGGGTAGAGCCCAATGATTCACATTTCTAGTGTGGGCCCAGGTAATGGCTATGCTGTTAATGAGGGAACTACATTGAAAAACACTAATGTTAAAATTTAACATATTTTTGGATATTGTAAGTAAATCTAACTGGCAAATGTGTGAAGCACACAGCTTGTTTTTTCTGTACCACTTCATTGTTCCAATCAGAAACGTTTCTCTGTAGCCCCAATAAATATAGCTTGTTTACATGCTCAAGAATGTGGTAGGATGAAGGAGGGAGGAACACTAGGCTGGATACTTGATATGGTTTTGCTGTGTCCCCACCCGAATCTCATCTTGAATTGTAGCTCCCACAATTCCCATGTGTTGTGGAAGGGATCCAGTGGGAGGTAATTGAATCATGGGGGTGGGTCTTTCCCATGCTGGTCTTGTGATAGTGAAGAAATCTCATGAGATCTGATGGTTTTATAAGGGGGAGTTTCCCTGCACAAGCTCTCTTTTTGCCTGCTGCCATCCATGGAGGACATGACTTGCCCCTCCTTGCCTTCCACCATGATTGTGAGGCCTCTCCAGCCATGCAGCCATGTGGAACTGTGAGTCCATTACTCCTCTTTCCTGTATAAATTACCCAGTCATGGGTATGTCTTTATTAGCAATGTGAAAATGGACTAATACAGTAAATTGGTACTGGTAGAGTGGGGTGCTGCTGTAAAGATACCTGAAAATGTGGAAGTGACTTTGGAAATGTGTAACAGACAGGAGTTAAAACAGTTTGGAGGGCTCAGAAGAATACAGGAAAATATGGGAAAGTTTGGACTTCCTAGAGACTTGTTGAATGGCTTTTCCCAAAATACTGATAATGAGATGGACAATAAAGTCCAGTCTGAGGTGGTCTTAGATGGAAATGAGGATCTTGTTGGGAACTGGAGTAAAAGTGAGTCTTGTTATGTTTTAGCAAAGAGACTGGCAGCATTTTGCCCCTGCCCTAGAGATTTGTGGAACTTTGAACTTGAGACAGATGATTTAGGGTATCTGGCAGAAGAAATTTCAAAGCAGCAAAGCATTTAAGATATGACTCGGGTGTGTTAAAGGGATTCAGTTTGATAAGGGAAGCAGAGCATAAAAGTTTGAAAAAATTTGTAGCCTGATGATCTGATAGAAAAGAAAAACCTATTTTCTGAGAATAAATTCAATCTGGCTCCAGAAATTTGCATAAGTAATGAGGAGCCAAATGTTAATCCCCAAGACAATGGTGACAATGTTTTCAGGGCATGTCAGAGGTCTTCAAGGCAGCCCCTCCCATCACAGGCCTGGAGGCCTATGAGCTAAAAATGGTTTCATGGGCTGGGCCCAGGGTCCCCGTGCTGTGTGCAGCCTAGGGACTCGGTGCCCTGCATCCCAGGCACTCTAGCCATGGCTGAAAGGGGCCAATATAGAGCTAAGACCATGGCTTCAGATGATGCAAGACCCAAGCCTTGGTAGCTTCCATATGGTGTTGAGCCTGCAAGTGCACAGAAGTCAAGAATTGGGGTTTGGGAACCTCCGCCTAGATTTCAGAGGATGTATGGAAATGCCTGGATGCCCAGGCAGAAGTTTGCTGCAGGGGTGGGCCCTTATGGAGAATCTCTGCTAGGGCAGTGAAGAAGGAAAACATGGGGTCAGAGCTCCCACACAGAGTCCCTACTGGGGCACTGCCTAGTGGGCTGTGATAAGAGGGTCACCATCCTTCAGACCCCAGAATGTTAGATCCACCAACAGCTTGCACCGTGTACCTTGAAAATCCACAGACACTCAACACCACCCTGTGAAAGCAGTTGGGAGGGAGGCTGTACCCTGCAAAGCCACAGGGGTGGAGCTGCCCAAGTCCATGGGAACCCACATTTTGTATCAGCGTGACCTGGTTGTGAGACATGGAGTCAAAGGAGAACATTTTGGAGATTTAAGATTTGCCTTCCCTGCTGGATTTCAGACTTGTATGGGGCCTGTAGCCCCTTTGTTTTGGCCAATTTTTCCCATTCAGAATGGCTGTATTTACCCATTGCCTGTACCCCCATTGTATCTAGTAAGTAACTAACTTGCTTTCGATTTTATAGGATCATATGCAGAAGGTGCTTACCTTGTCTCAGATGAGACATTGGACTGTGGACTTTTGAGTTAATGCTGAAATGAGATAAGACTTTGGGGGACTGTTGGGAAGGCATAATTGTTTTTGAAATGTGAAGACATGAAATTTGGAGGGCCAGGGAAGGAATGATATGGTTCGACTGTGTCCCCACCCAAATCTCATCTTAAATTGTAGCTCCCACAATTCTTATGTGTTGTTGGGGAGACCTGGTGGGAGGTAACTGAATCTTGGGGGCAGGGTTTTCCCGTACTGTTCTTGTGATAGTGAATAAGTCTCATGAGATCTAACAGTTTTATAAGGGGGAGTTTCCCTGCACAAGCTCTCTCTTTGCCTGCTGCCATCCATGTAAGATGTGACTTGCTCCTCCTTGCCTTCCACCATGATTGTGAGGCCTCCCCAGCCATGTAGAACTGCGAGTCCATCAAACTCTTTCCTGCATAAATTACCCAGTCTCAGGTATGTCTTTATTAGCAGTGTGGAAACAAACTAATACCTTACTTTTGCTTATTTTTTGTTTGTTTGTTTTTATAGGCTTTTAAGTTCAAGGAAGTAAAGGAATGTAAAGGTAGATAGGGGTCCTTTGTTTACAAAGACAAAAATGATGAGAAGTCTTCCAATGTGATTCTTAATCAGATGTTTGGCTTGTCAATGACTTACAGTTAGTCTAGGTCTTAGAGGAGCCAGATAACTCTACTTCTGAAGTTTAGGCATCATCACTCTGTCTAAGTGCCACCTCTCCAGCACTAGATCATGGTTAGGTTTATTCCAATCACTGTGTCAGGTACTCACTCTCTCATCCTCTCTGTAGCTATAGGTGACCATATGACCCAATCCAGCCAATGAGGAGCAAAATGAATTTATCTAGCAGTGTTTTGGGTTAAGATTATTCATTTAAGAAAATACAGATATGAGAATTAGCTCCATCTTCTCTTCTTTAGATGCTGCTATAGGAGAATATAGTTACAATCTTCTTGCAAACATTAGGTGGGATCCTAGAGAACCCAGATGTTTATCCAAGGTCCTGTCACCATTTGACTGATGACATACATAAAACATGTGCCTCCACATTTTTTATAACATAAAAAATTAAACACCTTTCTTGTAAGACACCGTTAGTAGTAGGTTTTTTTTTTTTCAGTCAAAATAGCCGTGGCTATACATTTGCTTACCTTTATTGAGCTGAAAAGAAATTATAATCTAACTTCATCTGAGTATTATTCAATGTGGTACACAGAAAATAAAACTAAAAAGAGAAACTAAAACATGATTATTAACACATAATTGGTTTCAACATTTACCAACAAACACCAGTACAGGAGGATACGTTTGCCCCTTAAATGATGGATCAACGCATTTTCCCTGAGTTTCTTGTCCTCAGATTATATCAAGGCTTTGGTGAAATCCATCTGTCCTGCTACTTTGGTGGTTGGTGTTCTTGGCAGCTGAAATAATTTGCAAGCTGGTGTCCATTTTTATCGTAGACTTAAGTAGATATAACCAATCTTTGGTTTGCTGTTTCACGTTGAGAGTACATTCTTGATTCATGCCTTATTTGGAGAAGCTGCCAACATCCACTTATCACACATAAAATTATGGGAGAAGAGAGGAAACAACATCATCAAATCTCTGGAAGTCACAGTATCCATTCTCAGCAGGATTGTTAGATTCACAATCTATGATTCTGAAGAATGAGTGTACTTTATTTGATAGAAAGTGCAATCCTGAAAATTCAAAATTATGTGGACTTTGGGGTTATTTTGTATGGGTTCTGATTTTATTTTCGTTATCTAATAGTGTAATGACTTTAGGCAAGTCAGAATTGGTCTATATTTTCGTTTCATCAGTAAAACTGGAAATTTGTATTGCGGAATTTAAGTGAAATAATGCGGATAAATCACAGGAACCTAAAACCGATTTTCTTAATAGAGAGATAGATATACATATATATATATTCTTAATAGAATCTATATATTATTATATATAGATTCTATATATAGAATATATATATTTTTATATATAGAATCTATATATTTTTATATATAGATTCTATATATAGAATATATATTATATATAATAATATATATATTCTTAATAGAGAGATATATATGTAATATGTACATATGCAATAGTATATATGTTACATACACATATGTAATAGTATACATATTACACATATGTATATTTAATATGTATACTATAGCTCAGCTACAATATAAATTATTACTAGAGAGAGCTAGAAATCCTGCTGATCAAGTAACAAGAGTGAAGAGGCTAAAGGTGGTTCTTTTGATATTAGTAGCCACATCCAGGTGGGATACTAAATTTGCATCATCATCATCTGACTTCAAGTTTTTATCTTTATCTTTGATTTTCAGTAGTTTGAATATGGTTTGTCTAAATAAAATATAAATTACTAAATGTTTAAAATAATGATGAAAAGGAATTTAAAGTAGTTTGTCTAGTTGAAGTAAAATTTACCAAAACTGAACCACAGAGAGAAAAGAGAACGAACACACAGAACATACTTTTCATATCCAGTGGGGTGATTTCAGTCTAATACGCATATAATTGGAAATCAAAAAGAAGGCAGCAAAAAAGATGGAGGGGAAAAATTACTCAAGGATGGAACAGCTGCGAATTTTCCAAAAAGAATCAAACCATTAATCCAGAAACCTCAGAGAAGATCAAGGGGTTTTTGTTTTGTTTTGTTTTTAAGCTAAATAAATTATATTTGAGTTCTGAAAATCAACAATAAAGACAAAAACTTGAAGGCAGGTAGCAAATGGAAAGACATTTCAGGGGAAAGGACTTTGAGTCAGGATGCAATTAGTGAAGAATGAGTCCACCTGTGACTGATTTACCTGTTGAATTTTCTCCAGAGCATCGAATCGGATAAAGAAAAAAAACGCTTGCGCTCTCGGAAGCTTTCTTGTTCTTGTCACTCCTTCTCTGTGTCTTGTTCTTCTGACTGCAGCTTCGGTGGATCTGGGGCTGGTTCAAATTGCTGACCTGAGGATCCCCAGCATGGATCTAATGTCTAATGAGGATGAGCTGGTGTCCCTAACACTCATGGAAACATCCACCTTTATGGCTGCAGAATCTCTTCAGCACTGATGTGAACTTTACATGGAGGAGAACTCATTAAAAACATGCGCTTCTGGACCACCACAAAGATTCTGATTGGAAGTTCTAGAGTCAGGCCCTGGAAGGTATATTATTCACACACCATTCTTCAAGATTCTGATATATTTGTCATATTACTGAACCCTCATGGCACCATATTGAGTTAGATGCTATGACTATCCCCACTATACAGAACAGGAATGTTAAGCTCACAGGCCCAATATTCAAAACTAGTAAGTAACAGAAATTGAGCTCAATTCCACACCTATCTGAGACCCAAAACCAGGTCTCCAAGTTGCTCTTAATCTTTTCCCCACACTGCCCATCCCTTCTTTCTGTCTCCTACCCTTGTGACATTGAGACAGGAAGTGGCTCTACCAGGGGAACTAGAGCATATTTCTTCCCCGGTCTGGAGATGCAGAACACTAAGCATAATCAGTGCTTCTCAAGCTTTAATATTCACTTGAATTACCTGGAGATCTTGTTAAATATGTAGATTTTGATCCAGTAGTTTTGGGATGGAACCCAAGATTTGGTGCTCTTAAAAAGCTCCCAGGTATGGATAGTTGCAAGTTGATGTACGAGTTTGTCTGTCAAGAGTTAAACATTGTCTTCTCCTGAAAATCTTTCAGTTTTATCAGATTCAATAATGCGTGATTCAAGTAAATGCAAACATTTAAATGCCAAGCCCTTCAGCAAGCCTGGGACACAAGAAGGGAAAAACTTGTTCTTCAGAAGCTCGGTCAGTGTCTACTGGGAAGGCAGATGTGTTCAGCACTGTAATATAAACAGGAATCTTACATGAGTGTGTTAATTTTGGTCTTAAAAAAATAAACCTTTGATTAGAGCACAAGAAAGTGAAAGAGAGTAGGGGGAGTAGAATATTAAGACTTGGACAGGGAAAGAAGGGATTTTGAAAAGAGTAATATTGGAATGAGTTTTTTAATTACTAGAAATTCAAAAAATAACAGAAACAGGCCGAGTGCAGGCCTGTAATCCCAGCACTTTGAGAGGCCGAGGTGGGTGGATCAGGAGGTCAGGAGTTCAAGACCAGCCTGGCCAAGATGGTGAAACCCCCCCCTGCCCCCTGTCTCTACTAAAAATGCAAAAATTAGCCAGGCGTGGTGGCAGGTGCCTGTAATCCCAGCTACTCAGGAGGCTGAGGCAAAGAATTGCTTGAACCCAGGAGGTGGAGGTTGCAGTGAGCCAATATCGTGGCCATTGTACTCCAGCCTGGGAGACAGAGGGAGACTGTCTTAAAAAATAAATGAATAAAAATAAAAATAAATAACAGAAACAAAATGCCACTCACTGACATATGTGCTTGGAATTTTGCATTGTCTTATTAGCTCCATAGCAACCCTGTGATATCTGTATTAATATTATCCCCATTTATCAGATGAAGAACTTGAGGCTGAAACCGATTAAGTAAACTCACCAAAGGAAACCCAGCCAGCATGAGGTGCAGCTCAAGTTTAAACCCACTGTCTGGCTCGCTGTCTGGCTCGAGAGTGACCTATGGAAAGAAGGGCATGAAGAAGGACCATGCTGCTGCACAGGGTCCCCAGGGAACCTCAGGCCATTTCACAAGGACAAGCTCGGGCAAAGTGAGTCCACCTCCAAGAAGAGAGACTGGGGAGGTGGAAGCAAGTTGCTTTGGTGGATTGGACAGCCATGCTGATGAGTCAGGGCTCTTGTTTGTGAGCAATCAGGGGCATTTCATGGTTCTTGATGAAGAGAGCAAAGATCAGCTGGTGGCCATCAAGCAGACCAAGAGTTCTTTCCCAAGAATTTATAATAACTGGAATTTCTATACATCTCCAGAATGCATGCATGTCGAAACCCATTATACAACCTTTGCTGATATCAAGGCACCAAAACATCTACAAATGTAATCATTTACCATGACCTACATAACTAATACAGTCCAGGTCCAAATTAACCTTAAGCTCCTGAAAAAACAATCCTGTCACTTTCTAGATGCATCTGGAGAACCCAGAGAAACCTAGCGTAACCCTCCCATCTCAATCAGACTTAAAGGTCCATTAATACCGCAAAGGACAATCCACCGCAGTGCACTCAGCCCTCTCTTGCTGAGATGCCCCTCTGCACTCGGCTGCAGCGTTCTTTCCATCTAATAAGACATTCCATTTCAAGCCTATGCTGTTGTTGGTAAATTCTTCTTGCTACCCATGAGCGAACCACTCTCTACTGCCAGGGCTGTGACACCTCGCTGGACACCTCGCCCAGCACTTGAGAAGGAAACAGCAAAATGATCAGAACTTTCAGAAAATTAGGCTCAGTATCCCCCTATCAATCAAAGAGTGGATACAGAAAATGTATACATGTACTATGCGATACTACTCAGCCATAAACAGGAACAAAATAATGGCATTTGCAGCAACCTGGATGGAGTTGGATATCATTATTCTAAGTGAAGCAACTCAGGAATGGAAAACCAAACATCATATGTTCTCACTTACAAGTGGGAGCCAAGCTATGAAGATGCAAAGGCATAAGAATGATACAATGGACTCTGAGGACTCAGGGGGAAGGGTGGTAGGGGATGAAGGATAAAAGACTACACATTGGGTACAGTGTACACTGCTTGGCTGATGGGTGCACTAAAAATCTCAGAAATCACTACCAAAGAACTTATTCATGTAACCAAACACCAACTGTTCCCCAAAAACCTATTGAATTTTTTTAAACAATGGAATGGATTGACACAAGGAAGTGGAAGCCATAGGTTGGCATTCCCCCTAACTAAGAAGTTAACTATGAAATAATCAATGTAGTGAAACAGTGCGATTCTATCTCTAAGAGACGTGGGTGAGGATGGGGCACAATGGCCAGGAGAAAAGCTCAGGGCTTCAAGTGAGGAAGGAATGCTGAGAGGGATACGGTGGAAGCTGAATTAACGAGTTCTTTTCTAAATTTGTTTTTTTATTTTATTTTGCTGTACATTGACAATTCATACTTGCATACGTTTAAGGGGTACAAAGTGATATTATGATCCATGAATACAGCGTGGAATAATTAAATCAAGCTAATTAGTATATCTATCATCTCAAATATTTAAATAGTTTTTGTGATGAGAACATTTAACATTTACTCTTTTAGTAATGTTTCAATGTACAATACCCTATTATTGACTATGTTCACTATGTTGTGCAATACGTCTCAAAAAAATAAAAAGATTCCTCTTGTCTAACTGAGATTTTGTACCCTTTTACCCCATTACTATCTCCACTCCAGCATCTGGAACCACCATTTTACTCTCTGCTTCTATAACTTGATTGTTTTGGATTCCACATATAAGTGAGAACTGCAATATTTATCTTCTGTGCCTGGATCATTTCATTTATCATAATGTCCTCTAGTTTCACACCTGTTGTGGCAAATGGCAGAAATCCCTTCTGTTTTAAGGCTGCATAGTATTCCATTGTGTATACACACACACATAAGACACAAACACACATTTAAATTTTTAGATTTTTCACATTTTAAAAAATCCCTCCATCTGTTGACGGACACTCAGTTTGGTTCTGCATCTCAGCTGTTGTGACCAGTGCTACAATGATCGTGGAAGTACAGAGATCTCATCGATAAACTAATTTCAAATCTTTTGGGTAAATATCCAGAAGTAGGATCGCTGGACAGTATGATAATGCTATTTCTAGTTTTTCGGAGAACCGCCATACCATGATCCTTAATAACTTTGTTAATTTGCATTTTCATCCACAGCACACAAGTGTTCTCTTTTCTCTACATCCTCGCTGCCTGGTGCTTCCTATTTTTTGGCTTTTTGATAATAACCTGAATTAACAAGTTTTAAAGATCCATTGCCCGTGGAACAAGAAAGGCAGGAAAAAATGTCAAATGACTAGAATGCTTTTAGTCCCTGATCCTGGGAAGGCGGTTATTGATTACCACAACCAGATTCCCTAAATTGAGAAGAGCTTTGTGAGAGAAATCAAGCTCCCCTGAGGTCTGTGACTTTTGAAATGTCTTTAGGACATTGAAAACATAGATCTAGAGCCCCGAGGAGCAGCCTCCTCTCAGCTCCAACATCCTTTCTATCTCACGTCCCACCTCTTCCATGAAGCGTGCACTGACCCCTCAGTCTGCACTGTGTTGTCCATCGCTGACCCATTGTTGTGGGTGGACACGGTGCCCTAGTGTTCTGTGATGTAGTCTCCTATCATCTCATATGTTGGGTTCTGCTGAGCTGAGCTCTCCCTCACGTTAGTGATGACATCTGTATTATTTATGTCTGAGGAGGTTATGAACTCCTGAGGCTTCAGCTGAGTTCCAGTCCCTGGGGATTTGGGGGAATTTAACTCCATTGAGGATTAGAAGGTCATTGCTTCTCTATGATTTTTGGCTATACCTTTGATGTCTCTAAGATGAAGAAGCAACAACAATGACAATCACAGCAACGATAAAAATCAATACTGGCTGCTAAATTTTCTCTGAAAATATTTATTGAGCTGTGCATGGTTTAAAGAAAATATATGGGTTTATATGATTTTTAGAGAGGGTAAAATTCTCCAGTTGAAGAAAACTCCCACCATTCCTTATTGCCTTAATCCTTTCCAGTTCATCCACCCATCTGACTTCTGAAAGCACACATGTCTTCAGCCCCTGACCTGAGATCTGTCCTCTGTCCTGTGGTGATCTACCTGGCTCCACTCACTAGTACCACACTCGCTGCCTTCACACCAACTGGAGCTCTTAACAAGAATGGATCATATTCTTTTCTTTCTTCACCTTCTTTTTTAAATTGTCAGCAGCGAGGCATCATAATGAGTGTGTCTGTCACCAACACTCCATAGGTTAGCAGTTCCCCTTACTAAGAAGTTAACTATGAAATAATCAATATGGTAAAATAGTGTAATTCTATCTCTAAACTACTAAACTTGCAAAAACACCAGATTCAATGGCATCTCATGCTAATCTGCCTGTGGAACAAAACCCCTGGATCCACAAGTTAAGACCCTCACACCATGCATTAATATGCATTTAGTGATGTCTCTACAGACCCTGCTTACCTCCCTTTTCCTGGCTGACTCATTCCCATTCATTTTCTCTTGTTACATTTGCAGGCTCACTGCCCAGTAGAAGCTGAAAAGATTCAGTACGAGTGAAGGAAGAGATCAGAATTTGCAGCTTGTCATAGAAAGGCGTTTGTTTTCTTTTTATTTGTTTTGAACTTTGATTTTAGGTTCAAGGGTTACATGTGCAGGTGTGTTAATACAGTCAAACTCGTGTCATAGGGGTTTGGGGTACAGACCATCTCATCTCTCAGGTAATAAGCATGGTACCCAACAGTTATTTTTCTTGATCCTCTCTCTCCTTCCATCTTCCTCCTTTAAGTAGGTCCCAGTGTTGGCTGTTCCCCTCTTTGTGTCTATCGGTTCTCATTATTTAGCTCCCACATATAGGTGAGAACATGCAGAATTTGGTTTTCTATTTCTGCATTCTTTCGCTAAGGATAATGGCCTGCAGCTCCATCCATGTTCCTGCAAAGGACATGATCTCATTCATTTCACTGCTGCATAATATTCCGTGGTATAAATGTACCATGGAATATTATGATATTTTCCTTATCTAGTCTATTGTTGATGGGCATTGAGGTTGATTCCATGTCTTTGCTATTGTGAATAGTACTTCAGTGAACCTACGTGTACATGTTTCTTTATGGTAGAACAATTTATATTCCTTACTACCCAATAATTGGATTGCTGGGTCAAATGGTAGTTCTGTTTTTAATTCTTTGAGGAATCACCACACTGCTTTCCACAATTATGCAAAAAAGTTCAATAACACTCATCATCAGAGGCTTCTGTTTTCTAAAACAAGTATGTTGGTCTTTGAGTTATGCCTGGATATTGTCCGCTGGCCCCTCAAAGATGTATTTTTTTGTTAATCCTACTTCCTGCTCTGCACCCTGGGAGATGGAGGGCTGCAGTTTGCTACCAGTTGTGGTCAGGCCATGAGAGAAACTCCCAGAAGGTCAGAGGGTGGCAGGAGAGAGCTCAGAGTGTTGATCCTCCTGGCTCTGCCCCAGTGGTGTCGCTGCTCAGCATTGCTGTTTATGCTCCTCAACATGAGGACGCAGCCTTGTCCTTGAGGGAGGCTGTCTCCTGGATTTCTCCAGGACCTAGAACCAGCTCTCTTCCATTTCCCACCTCAGGACAAAGAACAGTAGGGGCTTCTCCTGGGTGCTTCCCAATCTTGTCTTTGTTCCTGTTACACTAACAGGATCACTGTTAATTTTCCCAATCTCCTTAGTCACTCATTTGAATGAACTATTTCTCACAGCTATTCTAACTGATACAGGTTACTTTATTTATATTTTTGAAAATGACTCCCAAGGTGCTTCAGGATTTTTTACTTTATTTCATCTTAGCCTGTGCCTGGTGGCCGGTTTTGATGAATCTTGGATCCCTATTTCAGCATGAGGCTTTAGCGTCTCTGGCTGCAATGAATGAAATGCAGCCATTCCGAGAAATATATGCACACAATTTAGAAGTACCCACTGTCCTATAGCTCCCATTTACTAAATGAAAAGAGAATAACACTGGAGGCTACAAACCATCCCCAGCCTTCTGTCTGGATAGAGTGGTTATAAACAAAACGAAACAAAACAAAAAACAAATTTCTGTCCTGCACCTCAGAGACTCACACATCTTTGGAAATAAGTCTAGGTGTTTTCTGATGTTTTAAAATCCAATACACAGTATTCCAAATGCAAGGAGACATATTGGATGGGGTGAGCTTAGTATGCGCGCCTTAAGATGAACGTTTATGCAAATTAGCAGGTCCACTTGAAGGAATCCCTTCCAGAGAATCTGTTGAGTGAGCTCCCAGCTTTGTGGATGCCATCAACACTTGAAAACTACCAAAGTCTCTGCAGGCATCGGCTGGGTCAGCTAGTTAGGAAGAAGCAGTAAAACAATCTACCTCTTCTCTATGGCACATATTTCCACTTGTGTAATTAAAGAGGTGTAGGCCTGTTTCTGAGTTAGAAGAAAAGGCATTTCCAAAGAAGCAATAGAAACAACTCAGATGCCTGCTGGTCCTATGTCTATGCAAGCGGAAGTTGTGTGGTTCCCACTCAGTGAATAACAGAGTTTATACCATACTTGCACTGTGTGATAGCAGGCTGTTTGCTTCCTAACTCCCCCTTCCCTCAACTCTCTCTTCCATAGATTGCTCTTTCTTCTGCTTGTGCACAGGATAGCATTGCTCTCATGGGTGCTGCTCACCAAACTCATGGACTCTTCACCTCATGGGCTGAGGATTGCTGGTACCAGCTGGGTGAGGTCATGTGACTATTTCTGGTCAATGAATTTTTCAGCAGAGTTTTTAAAATAAGGTTTTCTTATTGATGTATATTTTTACGTTTTTTCCTTCCTTCCCTTCCCTTTCTCCTTCCTTCCTTCCCTCCCTCTCTCCCTCTCTCCCTCCCTCCCTCCTTTCTCTCTCTCTTTCTTTTTTTCTTTCTTTCTTTCTTTCTTTCTTTCTTTCTTTCTTTCTTTCTCTCTTTGTTTCTTTTAATTTCTTTCTTTCTTTCATGGAGAGTCTTGTTCTGTCTTCCACGTTGGAATGCAGTGGCACAATCTTAACTCACTGCAGCCTCAAACTCCTGGGCTCAGGCAGTTCTCTCACCTTGGCCTCCCAAAGTGCTGGGATTATAGAAATTATAGTGAGCCATTGTACTCAGCTATTGTACATTTTTTTGAGATACATGTAATATTTTGATACATGTATACGATGTGTAATAGTCAAATCAGGGTAAGTGGAATATCCATAACTTCAAATATGTATATTTTCTTTGTGTCGAAAACATTCCAATTCTTATCTTCTAGCTATTTTGAGATATAGAATAAATTGTTATTAGCTATGGTTATGCTACTGACCTATCAAACACTGGGTCTTGCTTCTTCTGTCTGACTATGTATTCTATCCATTGATCAACCTCTCTTCAATATCCCTTTTCCTTACCCTTCTCTGCATCTGGTTTTATAATCACTGAGAAGCTTTTTAAAAGGTACTGATGTCTAGAACATTTAATTAGTGTCTCTCAGGATGGGATCTAAGAAACAGTGATATTTTAAATCTCTTGAGTTGATTTTACTATACAACTGATGTTGAGAACAGTTAGTTAGACCACAATAAAGAAAACAAAGAGAATATTCCTGGGCTTGGGTAGACTATGTTAATGGGTGTAGTGCATATGTCACATTTATGTTTTTTATTTTAACGTTGGTGTCAATCACTGATGTCATTTCTATGAATAAAAGTTACTACATTTCACAAGCAACATCCAAGAGCCCCTTTGGTCTATGGCACCTCCAAGAGTTATAAAGAAAGCCAAAGGCAGCCAGATGCAGGCATGCCCAGTCTCTCCTCCTTTCTGTCATGTTTTCTGTGATGCCATCATTGTGTAGGACACCACTGCACACATGGTCTTCTGATTCAGCTCTGTTGTTTCTCAAGTGCTATCCCTTAACAAAGACAAGCACTGAAAGTGATTTATTTGAATTCAACATGGTGGTGGGAGGGGTGCCCTCCTTACTTACCAATAGCTTCTCTCCTTTCAGGTGCAGTCCAAAGATCCTTTGTCCCACCACACAGGAAACCAAAGATGCAACCTGGAGATTTAGCAAAGCTTAGCTTCATATTACCTGAATATCTTTGCTTGAGACAGAATGAAGTGGCCATCTGTCCATTTCCCCTCAAGACTGAAAGCCCTGGCTTGTAGATCAACCTCCTCCTCATGTAAAGATTCCTGTGGTCCCAAACTTTGGTCCTTTGTTGAGCAACAATGGCTGAAATCTTCATTCTTTGTATTATCTCTAAGAGCTTTCTTTCTCCTAATGGTTTTAAGGATGGCATTTCTCATTTTCAAACAAAAAAGTATCTTTCATTCTTTAGTGAATAAATAAAATGACCATCCTCATACCTTGAGATTCTGCTCTGCCTCCCCTAGATACACTAGGGTAGGGATGTCCACTATTTCTAAGCTCTCTTCACGGAGAATTATTACTCTATCTTCAGATAGCCACCAGACTTGAATACTATATCGAAAAGGGGTCAGCAAACTCTGCCCACAAACAAATTCAGTTTGGAGGTCAATTCCAGCTGATAGCCTGTTTTTGTTCAGCCTTTGACCTAAGAATTGGTTTTACATTTTAAAAAAGTTGTATAGGAGAAGAAAAGGAAGGAGAAAGAAAGGGAGGAGGAGATGAAGAGGATGAAAAGAAAGAGGAGGAGGAGCAAAAGAAGGGGAGAAAGCGAAGGAGGAAGGAGGAAGAGGAGGAATATGAGGAGGAGAAGAAGAGGAAGAAGAAGAAGAGGAGGAGGAAGAAGAAGAAGAAGAAGAAGAAGAAGAAGAAGAAGAAGAAGAAGAAGAAGAAGAAGAAGAAGAAGAAGAGGAGGAAGAAGAAGAAGAAGAAGAAGAAGAAGAAGAAGAAGAAGAAGAAGAAGAAGAAGCAGCAGCTGTAAAACCCAAGAAACTTAAACTATTTGCTATTCAACTCTACAGCAAAAGTTTACCCTTTGTTTGAGTCTGCATTCTTTAGTTTGCATATGAAAAATAAGGTCTATCTAATCTTATCCCAGTATTCAATTATTTTTAGTAGTGAAATGCTTTACCAAAATAAAAATACACCCCCCTCCAGAGTATATCACCTGCTGTACCCCCTTAAGAATCACCGATCAATTTTTACTGCCTGAATCCCCAGGTAGGACTCAACCTAATAACCCCTATTGACCCCCACTGAATATGTACTAGACTCTGCTTTACATAAATTGCATCATTAACCCAAAGAGGTAAACTACTGCTTACATACTTATTTTACAAGTAAGGAAATTGATGCACAGAGAGGGTGGTGACTTGCCCCAGGTCCCAGAGTTACTCCATGCTGGAGCTGGGGCTTGGCTGCAGAGCCTGGGCTTGTATCACCCAACCAGCTAGTGTTTCTCAAGGTCCATTGCTCTTTCCCCTGGATCCACTGCCCCTCTGTTTTCACACTGAGCATAGTGCAAGTAATTGCATCACACATACTGTGTAGTACTATAACTTTCTCTGTCTTAAGCTGTCTTACCAACAGACTGTGAGGTTGCTGAGGATGAGCCAGTGTCTCAGTCATCTCTCTTCACTACCTGAAACAAAACCTAAATGTATTCAGTGCTCAGCAATGCTGCTTAGAATGAATGGATAGACAGGTGCATCAATGAACGGCAGGGAGTCGTTTCTCTGATTGTGATTGCCCACTGTCTTCTGTGCCGAATGGGCTGAGGGTAGACAGCCCACAGCCCCTGAATCACAAAGAAACAGACTCACTCACTATGAAGATTATTGGGAGATGATAATTTTCAGAGAAGGAATCATTGATATCTTCTGCCTGGAATCCCATGGCTTTGGAGACATGCATTTTTGAGGAGAGATGTTCACAGATTCTCTTCTTCACTATTTACAAACAACTGAGCAAACTACTGGGGTTGATGAGTGTGTAGATTTTCCAAGGTCATAGTAGGTAACATTTGCATGTCATAATATGTAACATTTGTAGGTCATAGTGTGTAACACTTGTATGTTATAGTATATAACATTTGTAAGTCATAGCATATAATATTTGTAGGTTATAACGTGTGACATTTGCATGTCATGGTATATAATATTTGTAGGTCATAGCATGTAACATTTGTAGGTCATATTATGTAACACTTGTAGGTCATAATAGGTAACATTTGCTAAGTAAGTTGGTCCACAGTCTGGTTCTCCCATCTACTCACCTCCCTGTAACAATGTGCAGGCTGTTTTACTTGTTGCTCATATTTCAACCTATTAATTAATTATTAATATTTATAGGAGCCATCGTGAATTCCCCAAGATAAAGTTGATTTCAGTAATAATCACAACTAATGTATAAAACATAACATGCTCATTCTTTTTTTTTTTTTTTTTTTTTATACAGAGTCTCACTCTGTCACCCAGGCTGGAGTGCAGAGCGCAGTGGTGCAATCTCAGCTCACTGCCACCTTCTCCTCCTGGGTTCAAGCGATTCTCCTGTGTCTTGGCAATTGCTCAACATGGCTTTGCTTCTTCCAGACATTAGAATTTAAATGTTATTCAATACAACATTCAGCAGCAGTGGGTTTTTCATGCAGCTCCTTCAACTGACATTCCTGAACTCTCAGGAAGCGTTCCCCTTTTATTTCATTTCTTTATACAATGGGAATTCCCTGAGCAGACATGTTCAACTGCACTCCTATTGGGAGCAGTACTGGCTTTTCATTGTTTCTTTCCCCCGGAAAACTGACACCCCCATTAAATATGCCCTCTGCCACCAGGCCTGCGAGAGCAACAAAACAATTGCTTCCTTTGAACATAAAAATCAGGACTTCCAGCTTCAGGGGGAAAAAGTGATCATGTTCTTTCTTCTTTGTCTATTACATGTAATACAGGACTTGCAATGAAAAGTTTATAACATCTCTAAAGGATTTATAGATGTGATGCAAATAACATATATGATCAATTGTCTTTTTGGTTGCCCGTTGTTTGTTCCAGCATTGAGTGACTGGTTGTGTTTGAGCAGGCTCTGCATTTATCAGGGTCTGCTTTTAGTTTGAGCAATTATAACATAGTCTGTGCAGGGAAACGAGATTGGGTATTAGCTTCCTCAGTTTATCTTTAAACATCTGTGTTCACAGCCTTTCATATCTTTTTGTTTCCTCTCCTCCTCTTTTATTTGTATTTCTTTTTATGTTTGTATATGTATGCATATGTGTGTTTAAAAAGAGATAGACATAGATTTATGCACCAAACCCTTAAGAATATACTATAAAGAAAATTTGTAAAAATTTTCAGACCATGAATTCAAATGTACAAAGCATGTAGCTCATGTAATTTTCTACAAATGAACTTAATTTCAAATATAAGGTCCCACTTGTCCTACATCTCTGATGCTTTGGGATACTTTCATTTCTCTAAATTCTGAGGAAAGGGTTGATGCGCGATCAGGGCGTTGGGATGGAGAAACACCGCTGCAGAAAAAACAGTTGGTGAAAAGTGAATTTTGCAGCAGATGTAGATTGGTCCGAGAAGAGTCAGCAACTTGTTCACTTTAAAAAACAAATGTATCTACTGCAAATCATGGAACAATTAGAGAAATACTTCTCACTTGAATCTAGTTCTGATTTAATGGACTGGAAGCATTCTAAATGTTAGTCTGGAACAGGTCTTGTTAGGAAGTTGGGGGTTTAGGCAGGGCACGGTGGCTCACGCCTGTAATCCCAGCACTTTGGGAGGCTGAGGCAGGTGGATCATGAGGTCAGGAGTTCAAGACCAGCCTGGCCAAGATGGTGAAACCCCGTCTCTACTAAAAAATACAAAAATTAGCTGGGCGTGGTGGCAGATGCCTGTAATCCCAGCTACTTGGGAGGCTGAGGCAGGAGAATTGCTTGAACCCAGGAGGCGGAGTTTGCAGTGAGCCAAGATTATGCCACTGCACTCTAGCCTGGGTGACAGAGCAAGACTTTGCCTCAAAAAAAGAAAAAAAAAAGTTGGGGATTTAAATATTGTTTTTAGAAACTGTTTGGTGCTGTACCACAGACCTTGCTCTAGAATTACCCCAACATCCTCCATATCTTGTATGCTTTGACTTTAATCTATGGAGGTAATAACCTTTGACTCAATAACTTAGATGAAAGCTTTTTATAGCTTGAAAATATTCTTTAACCTCTTACAAATGGTGACTTTTCCAACTGCAAAGATGTCCAAAATGATTGCGAAATGTGGAATTCTTTGACACAGAACCTTTAAAATAACCTGAATGCACATTTCTCATCTTTATAAAACTGATTTGTTGACAGGGGCAGGAAGATTTAGAGTTTCTAGGATGATGTGGAAATAAGAAATTGCACGGGGCTTTCTCAAGGTTATATCAAGAGTGAAGAGAAATGCCAGTGTGCTTCTCAATGGAATTTTTACAGAGCTCCTTTAATAAAGACAAGTGAGCCTGAAAACTAAAGCTGCAATACGGTCTTCTTAGAAAATTGAACCAAATACACAGTGTCCATGTTCCTCAGCCAATTTTCAAAGTCTTTATTATTGTTTAAATAATAGCAAATTACTTGAACATAAAAAGGCAAGAAAATTCTGTTATTAATCCTATAATTCAGGGGCTCAGCAGGAAACACCTGGCACATGCAAATGAAGATAATTGAAAGATAGATTAATAAAGGGACCATCTACAAAGATGTTGACAGATTGTTAAGCAAACCGCACAGGGTATTACAGTTGCTTAAATCCAAGTGTGGTGGGAGTTCTTACCACACCCAGGCATCAGGGCAGGAGGCAGCCAAGAAGGGTGCATGGAGAGGCGCATTGCTGCTGTAAGGTTCCATCAGTTGTAATAATCCAGCAATGAGATGTCTGAAGCACAAACGCGTGGATCTTGCTCTCCTACCTCCTCCTGGTTTCCTGCAAGTGATTCCTTTCTAATCTAAAGACAAAGAAGAGGTAAATTGATTATGATGCATCTCCACAGAGTAGCCTGCTGGGATTCAAAAGAGAATAAAGAAGGACTGAGGGCAGATACGTGACTCTGTAAGGACAAAAAAAAAAAAGAAAATATAGATATGTATTATAATAAAGCAAAAATATATTAATTTGTACACATGCATTATAATGTATTGATATAAAATACTATTTATAAATAATAAAATTATCTATCTATCATCTATCATCTATCTCCCCTTAAGGACCCTAAACACCTAAATACCTGGCTCCATCTTAAAAATTAGCGACATACCCTATTTGTATTTTTGTTGTAGTAATACTTAGGAGTATCTTAATCCTCAAATAGAAATTCAGCTACTAATACTACAACAGGTAAAAGAGAGTAGCAAAGTAACATCTACATTTAGATATGACGCGTTTTTCTCTTAATATCTTTCATTTAATGGGATCCAAAGGCACACTTACCAGAACAACTAAAGTTACTTTTATCCTCTATTCAAGAAATTGCGTGAGAATTTTTAGAATCTCTTATTTGTTTCTCATATTAGATTATGGGCTGGGCCACATGGGTTTAGATCCTTAGTATAACTCATTCAGTTTTTTTGGGTCAAGTGTGTGTATTCTTTGAAGGAGAACAGATAACCTTCCTACAAATTGGCTTACATAAATAAATAAGAAATTCATAATTGAAGTGAAAGATCATTTAAATTCAGAGAGAGCAGGCTATCAAAACAGGAAGGCAGCCAACTCCATTGATGTGAAGCTGTGTTTGTGAGGCTGCTTTTAGATGCAAGTTTCAGGATATTCAACTAGATCGACTTCAACTATAGGCTTTTATCCTAATAGACAGAATATTTGGAATCAGTCAATCTGGAGTTGATTCAATGTGTAAATGGTGTGATCTCATTTTTCTCTTCTGGCATGCTAAGTTTGTCCACTGTATCTTCCCTGTTAATAACAGGGAAGATATAGATATTGGTAATAGAGAAATAATAGTTTTACCAAATCATTTTCTAGCACATGGCAGGATTGAACTTTCTAGTGCCTTCATGGTCAGGTGGTTCCACATGAGTAATTTGTTCCAGAGAACTCAGAATAGAAGTGACAAATGCCACTTATGGGCAAGACCAGTTAAATGTAAGGTTGAGACCCTCAGAGTTTCCTTCCCTTTGTTAAAGCAACAAACAGCATTCAAAATAGCACTACTCTGTTGGCCCATATTTGTGTTTGCCTAAAATAAGTACAAGTTCTAGTTGTCCCACAATGAATGTAACAGGAAAAAAAATGCAACCTTGTATGTTGCTTACAATTAGATTAGGTGTAGAATTGCTTGAAACTGAGAAGCAGAGGTTGCAGTGAGCCGAGATCGTGCCACTGCACTCCAGCCTGGAGACAGAGCAAGACTCCATCTCAAAAAAAAAAAAAAAAAAAAAAAATTAGATTAGGTGTTATTTGTTACTGCAGCACTGCATAACATATTCTGATGAAAGGATGCCTTCAAGAGTTTGATCGTCACATCTTCACTCAACAGCGTCAAAAATCATGAAAACAATGGGTGACTAGAGACATTTGTCCTCTATCTCTGCATCTTTACACAGAAGAGAAAGAAATTCTCTGAGACTCTCTGAAACAGTTTTCTTAGATCACATTGGCTAAGAATTTATAACATAGTTTTGCTTCAGGAAAAAGGAACGTGTTTAATGTAGGAATCTTTAGACTCTGTAGTATGAAGAGTTCTCACAGGGGGAAAGAAAATTGGGAGTGTTGAATAGCTTTT
Organism: Symphalangus syndactylus; assembly: GCF_028878055.3. Lineage (NCBI taxonomy): Eukaryota > Metazoa > Chordata > Mammalia > Primates > Hylobatidae > Symphalangus > Symphalangus syndactylus. The sequence continues at coordinate 122,701,139 of NC_072435.2, read as the reverse complement.
GTGTAAACAAGCCACAGAGACTAGCTAAAAATAAAATATGAAAGTTGAAAACAAATATGTAAAGCTTAGTGGTTTAGAGCATGCAGTTTTGAGACAGACTCCTGTGATTTAACATTATGATAATTCAGTTGTGCTAGAACCTTAGAAAATTTATTCTGTCCTTTAGTCTTCTCATTTATAACATTGGAATAAGACTAGGAAAGTACTTCATAGGGTTGCTGTGAGAATTAAATGAGTTAAGCACACATATTTCACAAGTTATTTCTTCTTATCTGCACAATAATCCTTTGTGTGTTGCACTATTACTCCTACTATACAAATAATAAAACATACTTGAAAAAGTAAAGTGATCTTCCAGAGTAACATATCTGGAAAAATTACAAAGCAAGGTGTTAAAAAATAGCACAGCACGTGGAGTAGATTCCAGACATGAGGTTGTCGGATAATATGGTAATTGTATGTTTTTATTTTTTGAGGAGTTTCCAAACCATTTTCCATAATGGTCATAGCAATTTACATTCTCAACAACAGTGCATAGGGTTCCCTCACCCCCATTCCCTTTGGTTACATTTTATTTAACCAATATTGTGGTTATTTTATTTAACCAATATTTGTTATCTCTTGTCTTTTTGATAATAGCCATTCTAGCCGATGTGAGGTGGTATCTCACTGTGGTTTTGATTTGCATTTCCCTGATGGTTAACGATGTTGATGTTGACTACCTTTGCAAATACCTGTTGTCCATTTATATGTCTTCTGTGAAAATATGTTATCTGGGCCCTTTGTCCCATGCCATAGTTTTTTTTTTTTCTTCACTCTATTCATTGTATTCGTATCCTTTGACAAAGATTTTAGCTTAATGCAATCCTATTTGTCTATTTTTACTTTTGTTGCCTTTGTCTGGGGTCTTGCCCCAAAAATTATTGCCCAGACCAATATAATGAAGCTTTTCCCATATGTTTTCTTCTAGGAGTTTTATGGCTCCAGATCTTACATTTTAGTCTTTAATTCATTTTGAGTTAATTTTTGCATGTGATATAAGATGGAATCCAATTCCTTCCTTTCTTTTTTCCTCTCTTCCTCCCTGTTTTCCTCTTTCTTCTTCCTTCCTTCCTCCTTTCTTTCTGCAGTACTGCCTTCCTTCCTCTCTTCCCTCCCTTTCTGCCTTCCTTCCTTGCTTCCCTCCCTCCCTTCTTTCTTTCCCTCCTCCCTCACTCTCCTTTCCTTCTTTCTTTCCTTCCTTCCCTTCCTTTTCTTTCCTTCCTTTCTCCTTTCATTCTGCCTTCCTTCCTTCCTTCCTCTCTTCCCTCGCTTTCTGCCTTCCTTCCTTCCTTCCTCACTCCCTTCCTCTCTCTCTCTCCTTTCCTTCCTTCCTTCCTTCCTTCCTCTCTCCTTTCATTCTGCCTTCCTGCTTTCCTTCCTCTCTTCCCTCCCTTTCTGCCTGCCTGCCTGCCTTCCTTCCTTCCTTCCTTCCTGCTTCCCTCTCTCCCTCTCTCTCGTTTCTTTCTCTTTCTTTCTTTCTTTCTTTCTTTCTTTCTTTCTTTCTTCCTTCCTTCCTTCCTTCCTTCCTTCCTTCCTTCCTTCCTTCTCTCTTCCTTTCTGTCTCTTTCTTTTTTATCCAGTTTACTCATCACTATTTATCAAAGAGACTTTTTTTCTCCACTGTGTATTCATGTTACCCTTGTCAATAATTAGTTCATTCTATATGCTTGGTTTATTTCTGGGTATTCTATTCTGTTCCATTCATCTATGTATCTGTTTTAATGCCAGTACCATACTGTTATGATTCGTATAGCCTTGTAATATAGTTATAAATTATGAAGCGTAATGCCTTTAGATTCATTTTTCTTTCTAAAGATTGCTTTGGCTATTTGGGATATTTTGTGGCTCCATGAAAATTTTAAGATTTTTTTTGTCTGTAAAAAAAAGCCTGTAATTTTGGTAGGCATTACATTGAGTCTGTAGTTTTGGTAGTATGAACATTTTAACAATATTATTCATTCCTATCCATGAATGTAGTATGTCTTTTTATTTATTTGTGTCTTCTTCTATTTCTTTCATCAATATCTTAGAGTTTTAAGTGTACACATATTTCAGTTGGTTGATTAAATTTAATCTTAAGCATTTTACTATTTTTGATATTATAAATAAAATTATTTTATTTATTTTTGGATAGTTTGTTGCTAGCATCTAGAAATGCAAATAATTTTAGGTATTAATTTTGTATCCTGGTACCTTACTAAGTTTGTTTATTACTTGTAACAGTTTTTTAGTGGAATCTTCAGAATTTTCTATGTATAAGATTATGTCACCTGCAGAGACAATTTAATTTCTCTATTTTCAATTTTGATGCCTATTCTCTTCTCTTCTTTTCCTTTTTATTTTTATTTTTCTTGCCTAATTGCTCTGGCCAAAACTTCCAGGACTATGTTTTGAAGTTCTTAAATGGGGATGATTTTGCCCCGGGATTGTTTACCATGTCTGGAGGCATTTTTGATAGTCATGACTAAGGGTGTGCTATGAACATCTAGTGAATAGAGGGCAGGGATAATGCTAAACATCTTATGATGCACAGAAAAGCCTCTGCCACCACAAAAAGCATCTTTTCCAAAATGCCTACAGTGTTGAAGTTGAGAGGCCCTAACATAGTTACTCTTTCCTAACCCTTGTACAATTTATAGATGGCCAAGTCAGTGTGAAAGGAAAAGCAATCCCTAAACATGTCCTGTGCTTATCGTGGTGACACCTCAGTGTTGACTCTCTAGACAGCACAAGCATCTACCCAGACCCAGGAATTTTCCTTCTTCTTTATTTTATATAGATAAGTAACTATGCTCATTGGAATTCTGGGTATCAATCGAGTCAAAGCAAGAAAAGTGCAGGCCAGATATTTCACTCTCTAGTCTGTTAGACAGTAAGAACCTCACAATAGACTTGGCATTTTCATCAAGACAAACCTTCTCAAACAGATAAAATAAAATCATGAAGAATAAAATAGTTACTGGCATTATTAATGACAAGAGCAAGTAAGCCTTACTTGAGCATAAATAGGAAGATAACCATGAATAAGAAGAGAAACACCTGATGAGATTTATTTATCACAAGAGATAAAAAGCACATTTTTTTCTAAGGGGGATAAAAATTATATTAACTTTCATTTGATTTTTAAGCCATTTCTCCCCATCTGCTGATGGAAGTATTTCACGTTTCTCTTAGAAAGTTAATATTTTCTTACTTGGGAGCTTTTATAATTTAATAATTGTAATCGTCAGCAATGCAAGTTTATTATTCTCAGTAACTAGGTCTTTTTAGAATTGCATCAGTATAGTTTGATATTCTCAACTGATACTGTTTTAATAAAATTATTTTGATAATTTAATGTCTTCTAATTACTTGTCTGACACATAAATAATAATAACAGCAGCTTGAATTCCATGTCCAGTTTGCCCCAGTGACATGTCCACTCAGTTTTATGTATTTGCATGACTCATCCTGTCCAACACTAAATTATATCTAAAATCAAGACAATGGAAGCAATAGGCCAAAAGACAAATAAGATTCCCTAAACAATTTTGTTAGTAATCCCTTATGAATACTCCCTAATCTGCTTCCCCATCATCAAAAGGAATGGGGAGAGAGAAGTTTTCTACAGTGAGGCTGGGATGGTGAAATCAGTCATCCGATACTGAGGATTAAAGGATGGAACACTTTGGGTATCCTTGTATCCTGTGGGTATCAGGAATGTTTAATAAAAACAGAGGTGGCTTCTTGTGTGCCCATGAACTCTGGCCCTCTTGATATGGGAGGGGGACAGGGAAGTGCTGGGTAGAGAAGGGTCCCTGGTGAGGGCTCTGCTCTCAGGCCTATGCCCATGGACCTTGATGAGGACAAGTATTTCTGTTTTCACACCCAAAATATTGTGTTTTGGCCCACCATGCCCCCATCTTGTGCCCATAAAAACCCAGGATCATAGCAGGCACACACACAAGCGACTGGACATCAACAGAAACAGATGAACACACTGGCAGACACCAGCCGACTCCTACAGACACCAGCAGACACCAGCAATGGCAGAATGACGTGGAGGCTGGAGGGAATTTGGCTGGGGGCGGTTGGAAGAGAGTCCAGCCTCTAGGTGGCCCAACTTCAGGGGAAGACCACCTTCCCACTCCATCTCCCTTCTGGCTCCCCATCCATCTCACTGAGAGCTACTTCCACCACTCGGTAAAACCTTGCACTCATTCTCCAAGCCCACATGTGATCTGATTTTTCTGGTACACTAGGGCAAGAACCTGGGATACAGAAAGGCTTCTGTCGTCGCGATAAGGCAGAAAGTCTAACTGAGCTGATTAAAAGAGGCCTTTTGCAGACAGCAAAGCTGAAAGAGCGCACTGTAACACACACCCACCGGGGCTTCTGGAGCTGTAAACACTCAACCCTAGACGTTGCCGTGGGGTTGGAGCCCAAAAACGCTCCCAAGGACCTGCCCATCTGCATGCTCTCCCAGGGGTTTGAGCAGCAGGTCACTGAAGAAGTGAGCCACCCACACCCCTGTCACATGTCCTGCAAGGGGGATAAGAGAACCTCCGGTTTCACTTTGGCATGTGACAGCGTAGCAACTTGTGTAAGGGATGTTAAATTGAAATGTACTCTTATCCCTTGGTGATTTGGGCCAGAAAGATGGCAACCCTATTTTCAAAGATTGTTGGTTCAGAAATGCATTCAAGTTGTGTTCCCTCTCTCTAGCAGTAACTCTTGAATTATTTTCTGTACTCTGAACAAAGACAACCTCTGTCCCTCATTTGTTATCTTCTAGAATGCAAATGAGTCTTTTTTCCTTCATCCCAATTAATTTAGCTCGAGGCACTTATATTTTATTTGAAGTGGCAGTTTTCATAAATATTCATCAATCACAAATAAATTTTTAGGGTCAGCAGGCCTTGTGTCAGGAAGGAAGTACATGGATGTTTTCCTTCCCCTGGAGCAAGTCCACACTCATGAATGCAAAAGCAGCCCTCCCTGCTTATTTAAATTCATAAGAATTTACTGAAGGCCAAGAGGTGTGAGGTGTGTGAGTGGGGCCTGGGAATACAGAAATGAGCATAGCATCGTTCTATGTGCACATCTCTTTATATATCTACTCCTCTGTGTGTGACCCATCTTCACCTATAATCATACTTTTGATATAATTTTATTTTAAGAAAAAAATCATAAATGTATACAGTTATGAATAAAGTGTCAGAGAGAGGAAAAGCAGAAGGTTCAGGGAGTTAAAAGGGCTTTAGAAATATACAAGACGCAATGCAAACTGTGTTCTCTTATGGATGACAGAATTTTGGTTATCTTCTTTTTTAATTCATCTATTGTGTCAGTCAGGATATGCTAGGTTATGCTGTAGAAACCAATAACTTAAGATATCAGTGGCTGCTTTCAGAATGTTGAATTCTTTCTCATTCTGGTTGTCCATTCTTTGTAAGTTGGCTGTGGTTCACTCTATATCTTCTCACTGGGACACAGCTGATGAAGTGTCACCTGTCTAGAACCTTGCCGGTCATCCTAGCAGTGGGAAAGAGAACTTGGCAAACACATGCTGGCCAGTAAAACTTCTTCATGCAAGTGGCACATGACATTTAGGCTCATGTTACATTGCCCAAGGCAAGTCATATGTTCAGTCATTGCTGAGTTCAGAAGTTTGTGATCTTTTCACAGGTAGTGGCAACAAAAGGAGGAGTATAAAATATACATGAAAGCTGTATAATTATTGACATAGGTGTAGGGAAAAGAAAGAGAGATCAGACTGTTACTGTGTCTATGTGGAAAGGGAAGACATAAGAAACTCCATTTTGACCTGTACCCTGAACAATTGCTTTGCCCTGAGATGCTGTTAATCTGTAACTTTGCCCCAACCTTCCATACAACATGTGTTGTATAGAATCAAGGTTTAAGGAATCTAGGGCTGTGCAAGATGTGCCTTGTTAACAAAATGTTTACAGGCAGTATGCCTTGTAACAGTCTTCGCCATTCTCCAGTCTCGATAAACCAGGAGCACAATGCACTGTGGAAAGCCACAGGGACCTCTGCCCTGGAAAGCTGGGTATTGTCCAAGGTTTCTCCCCATGTGATAGTCTGAAATATGGCCTCATGGGATGGGAAAGACCTGACCGTCCCTCAGTCCGACACCCGTGAAGGGTCTGTGCTGAGGAGGATTAGTAAAAGAGGAAGGCCTCTTACAGTTGAGATAGAGGAAGGCCACTGTCTCTTGCCTGCCCCTGGGAACTGAACGTCTCGATATAAAACCTGATTGTACATTTGCTCAGTTCTGAGATAAGAGAAAAGCTGCCCTGTGGTGGGAGACAAGACATGTTGGCAGCAATGCTGCTCTGTTACTCTTTACTCCAATGAGATGTTTGGGTGGAGAAAAGCATAAATCTGGCCTACGTGCACATCCAGGCATAGTACTTTCCGTTGAACTTATTTGTGACACGGATTCCTTTGCTCACGTGTTTTCTTGCTGGCCTTCTCCCCACTATCACCCTGCTCTGCTACCGCATTCCTCTTGCCGAAATAGTGAAAATAGTAATTAATAAATATTAAGAGAACTCAGAGACTGGTGCCGGTGCAGGTCCTCCGTATGCTGAGCACCGGTCCCCTGGGCCCGCTTTTCTTTCTCTATACTTTGTCTCTGTGTCTTATTTCTTTTCTCAGTCTCTTGTCCCGACTGATGCGAAATACCCACAGGTGTGGAGGGGCTGGCCCCCTTCCACAGGAATTATCTACTTTCCTGATGAAATATGGATGTTCTCATGCATTTTAAGAAAATTCCAGGAAACTCAACATCATAAATAGAACACACACAAGCCTTATAGCTCCTTTGAGAAGAGGCTACACCCCATTTCTGTCTTCTGATTCCAGTGCCCAGCAGAGGGTTTTGCATGAAATAGAGAAATAAAGCTCTGTTAAAAGAGAGAAAACATTGATGTTAATGAAAATGTTAATGACAAACTCAGATGTATCCTAATGGAAGAGATTCTGCATATATAAATTTCAAATGAAACACTTCTTTATTCTGGGATGAATGATCAATGTTGATAGCTTTATTTTCTTCAAGAGCAATTATGGAACAAGGCAGATTTTTCTTTTTCTCCGTGAACCTCCTATAGAATCAACTGCCAGTTTGTCCACCTCTGGGACCTCTGTAGACAATCAAATAGAAATCAAAGTCAAACCAGATGGTGTTTATGGCCCACCCACTCAAGTCCCTTGGCATCGGACATTGGTGAACATTAGGGCCTCACCTGGTCTCATTTCTGGACTCACTGAAAAGTCCATATTGAAACCATCTCCAGCTTCTTTATTGCTCTTAAAAAGTATTCCTCAGTCACTCAAATGGGATCATCAAGCAGGATACACTTGCAACAACTGATTAAAATGAACTGGGTATTTAGTGAGAGTCAGCTGTTCCATTGTTTATAATCCAGGGAAACTCAGTTTCTTCTTTGATCTGGAATGAAACCAAAAGGAAAAAAATAAGATCCAAACAGTAGTTCAGGAAGAAACCTGAATTTCACCCATGGCACTAGCTTCAAAGGTGCAGTGAAATGTAAAACAGGAGTGAGATTTTACAGTCTGGGTTCAGATTTTCTCTGGATGGATGCAGATATAAATCAATATCGTTTACTGATAAATTCTAGCCACTTAATTTGTTCCAGTGGGTGATAAACATCCCTAGGGTTAGGGTTCTGTGCTATCAACTGAGCTACCAGGAAAAATAATAGTTATTTAAATGTTAGGGAGGTTCAACAATGGAGAGTTTAATTGTGGCCAATGAAGCAAAGTCTGAAATGTTGAACACTTGTTTAGAAAAAAATTTAAGAATTATGGATATATGTGTTGTTATGACAAAGCATGATGCCTACATATAGTTGCCTTTAATAAACAGACAGGAATCTTTAAGATGGGGGTATTACATGTTATAAGTATTGCAGTGCATTCTTCTACCTGTCTTTAACATACTGCCTGTAATATTTGGAGTGAAGGTTTTTTTTCTCCCCAAGAAAGTGAAGGTCCACTTTTGCTAAACAGATACAGAAGACACATATGTGGTTAATAATTAAAGAGATAATTAATCCTACTGTAATTTTCCAAATACTTTTCCCTGTTGACTAAAGAAAGAATAGAATATTATTTATAGAGAGAGGAAAAAGAGGAGGGAGTGAGCTATGAGGGATGAAAAATACCAGAAAAATAGTGAAAAACTATACAAAATACAATAAAATGACTTCTAATCATCAAGTCTTCAGTTGGGCCAATGAGAACCATGATGTGGTTTGTATCAGTTAGCTATTGCCATAATAATGCTGTATAACAAACAACCCCAGCATTCAATAAACTGTGAACAATGATTATTTATTATTATTCATCATAATTAAATATTATTGTTTAATTTGTTATTGCTTGTAATCACAAGAATATGGGTTAACTGGGAAGTTTTTCTTACTGGGGTTGGCTAAATGTTTCTCACCTTAGTGTATTTTGTGTTTTTTTCTTTTGCTCTAATTTTGTCTGTGGCATTCCCACCTGCCTGGCTTGCTGTGGGCTAATTTAGGATGAATTCTGTTGGAAAGATGGGCTGTTCTCCATGTGGTCTCTCATCCTAAGCAGGCCAGCCAAGCCATATTCTCATGCTGAGGCAGGTGTTCAAGAAGGAAAACAAAAGCACACAAAGCCTTTGGAAGCTGGACTCATAAATGGCACACTGGTATGACTGCCACCTTGACTAGTCATAAGGCCACACTTGATTCAAGATTGAAGGGGTTGGAAAATATTCATGTGTTGAGTGCTACCTGAAGGGAGGAGTGTGACTTCCACTGTCTTGTTCTTAGGGCTGCCTTGCAGCTTTCAGAAAATAGAGAGGGAAGGCCATCTTCAAACACTGAGGTGCAGGTGCTACTAGCTGGAAGTTGGTAGAAGCAATGTAAGAGGTGAACGGTTGTCATACAAGCCATGTCTACTACATCTACTATTCTCTCTGCCTAAAGACTTCTCTTTACTTCCTTTACTGGATCTACTTCCTATGGACTTTAGGCTTCAGCTTAGACATAAATTTCTAAAGAAGTCTTCTCTAACCTCAGACATCTTGACTTACATCCCTGATACAATGTCTCAGGATTGCTTGTACATCTTATGATAATATTCACCACTCAATTGTTGAATTGTATTCCCACCCAGATGTAAGGTGCATGAACACTGGGGTTCTGCCTATGTTTTTAACCACTGAGTTCCACAGTGCCTAACACATGGCACATATTCAATAAATAGTATGTACTCTGAACAGAATTTTTTTTTTTTTTGAGACAGAGTCTCACTCTGTTGCCCAAGCTGGAGTGCAGTGGCGTGATCTCAGCTCACTATAAGCTCCACCTCCTGGGTTCACGCCATTCTCCTGCCTCAGCCTCCCAAGTAGCTGGGACTACAGGCCCCTGCCACCACACCCAGCTAAGTTTTTGTATTTTTAGTAGAGTTGGGGTTTCACCATGTTAACCAGGATAGTCTCGATCTCCTGACCTCATGATCCACCTGCCTCAGCCTCCCAGACTGCTGGGATTACAGGCGTGAACCACCACACCTGGCCTTCTGAACAGAATTTAACCATGCCTTGGAACACAGCTTTAAGCATGATTTTATGATAATCCTGAGTTAAATTTCCCACGAGACCCTGAATAAAGAGTCCACTTCTTCTCAGCATTACAAGGCATTTGACACACATGAATTTTGTAAAGAGTATCCACCTCTTGTCAGGTACAAAAATCACTTTTCGGGACATTCAAATGGTGAGTGTGGAGCAGGCAAGGAAATGAAGCCATAATAAGAATTTTTCAGCTGAGTAATTGGGTTTCTAAACACATGCATATTTTATGTCTCCTTGTATTAAATCATTCATGGAAAATGTTTCTGTTAAATAAAATAGTATATGACAACAATCAGTAGACATGTAATGATTTTCTTTTTCACACTTGGTTAGGTAAAAAGTTTCCCATAATGTGCTGCCAAGGATAAGTGATTACTGTTATTAGGAACAAGATCGTGTGAGAACTTGTTGTGTGATGCTGCTTTGGAATAATCCTGACACAAACTCCAGGGTTGAAATAAGTCATGGAGATCAGCCTCAGACCCTGAACCTAAACAAGCTGATTACAGCTACTCTTAGCTATTGCCCCACCCCTAATTTAGTTAAAAGCCCTGCTGAGAAGTTTAGGAAGCTCTTAAGCAAGACATTGCTCTCCTTCAGCTAGGTGACCTGGCCTGCTTTCTGATTTTACCTTCTGCTGTCGTCCATATAAACACACATCCTCTCCATGCCTAAAAGTATTACCCAGGTGCAAAAGCAAACCTATTCCTGCATCAGACAGTTGACCTCAGTGCAGGGTTGGTTTTTAAGGTAAGTCAGTTGTCACCACTTTGGGATGAAGATTAAAATGAAAGCAGACATTCTCATTTGAAAGAGTCATCATAAATCTGGATACCAAATCTATTAACTTTAAAATTATGATGACATGACGTGAGAAGTTCTTGTTCCTAGTGGTCCTCCTGAATTCCAACTGTCACTCCAACTCCTATTCCAGTTGGCCAGTTTTATGTGTCTAATTGGCTAAGCTATTGTCTTAGTTTGGCTGCTATAAAAATTATCATAGACTGTGTGGTTTCTAAACAATACAAGTTTATTTCACACAGTTCTGGAGGCTGGAAGTCCAAGATGAGGGTGCCAGCATGGCCAGATTCTAATAAGCACCCTATTCTGAATTCTGTTGCTGACTTCTCCTGGAATTGTAACATGGTGAAAAGAGAGCTAGTTAGATCTCTGGCCTCTTCCTGCAAGGGATCTAATCTCATGAATGAAGGCTCCATCCTTGTGACCTAATTACCTCCCAAAGCCACCACCTCTAACAACTATCACATTGGGATTAGGATTTCAACATATGAATTTGGGGGTAAACACATTTAGTCCATATACGGTCCCTGTCATTCAAATGTTAACCTTGCTTTTGCTGCTAAGGTATATTGTACATGTGATGAACATCCACAGGTAGTGGATTTGAAGTACAGAAGGTTACCCTTGAGAATCTGAGTGGGCTCAATCAGTTGAAAGGTCTTAAGATCAAAACTCAAGTTACCCTGAAGAAGGATTTCTGCCTGTGCCTGTGGACAGTTCCTGCCCAAGAGCTGCCAGCCTGCCCTTCCTAATAGTCTCTCTACAGATTTTGACTTTCCTAGTCCCCGTAATTGTGTAAGTTAGTTCTTTGCAATATATAAATCTATCTATCTATCTACCCATCATCCATGAATCATGTATCTTACGAATTCTATTTCTTTCTCTGACTGATATAAAACCTTAACCAGAAAGGGATCCCGACCCTGAACCCAAGAGAGAGTTCTTGGATCTTGTGCAAGAAAGAATTCAAGGAAGTCCATAAAGTGAAAGCAAGTTTACTAAGAAAGTAAAGGAATAAAAGAATGGCTACTCCATAGACAGAGCAGCAGCACGAGCCATTGGTTGCCTAGTTTTATGGTTATTTCTTGATAATACACTAAAAAAGAGGTGGATTATTCATTAGTTTTCCGGGAAAGGGGCAGGCAATTCCTGGAACTGAGGGTTCCTCTCCTTCTTTGACCATATAGCGTAACATCCTGATGTTGCCATGGCATTTGTAAACTGTCATGGTGCTGGCGGGAGTGTAGCAATGAGGACAACCAGAAGTCACTCTTATCGCCATCTTGGTTTTGGTGGGTTTCAGCTGGCTTGTTCACTGCGAACTGTTTTATCAGCCAGGTCTTTATGACCTGTGTCTTGTGCCAACTTCCTGTCTCATCTTGTGACTTGTCCTGGGAATGCAGCCCAGTAGGTCACAGCATTATTTTACCAAGCGCTTATTCAAGATGAAGTTGCTCTAGTTCAAATGCCTCTGACAAAACCATCTTTGCAAAATTATGACAGTAAGGGAAATCTGACCTTACTAACTTCATCTTGCTTCTAGTCTGACAGGCTGACTGTCTTTTCTCATTTCTGGGCATGGGCCAAGCTAATTTTGGGAGAAATTTAGTTTACAGTTTAAATTATAATAGGCCTTCTAAAAAAACTAAACTGTTCCTATAAAACTAATGGACAGCCACCAAGTTACGACGGTGAGAGGGGCTTGAATTCTAAATAATTACTAGCCATTACTCTGGAGGTCATAAGATTTGCAACTTTCCCAGTTACTCTTGGAGATAACACCACTATTATAGAACCTAAGATGGGCCTTTTGAACTGTCTTTTCAGGTTTTTGCATTCCTAACAACTGGATGGCCTGGACTTGTAACTCAGCCAGTCCTGTGGCCCTTCACCCAGAAGCAGACTCAATACATGGGGACTATTTTCCACACTCCTATGATTACATCCCCAACCTATCAGCATGGCACCTCCCCTAACCTCTGAGCCTTTGGGGAGTATGATTTTGGGGGAGAATAATAGGAAAAAATCAGTTAGGTAGTCAGCTAAGGCTCGTCCTCAGAGAAGCAGCCTGCCTGAAAAATCACAGCTACAGGCAAAAATAGAGCAGCCTGGGGAAAACTCAGGCTGCATCTGCACAGATAAGCAGGCAGGGTCTAGCATAGAAGCTTTTGTTCCCTATAGGATTAACAGGCTCCCATGAAAAAGTTTCCTCCCCATCTCAGGCATATACACAATGGGCTCTGCGGGAATTTGCGCAGAGAAGAGGGGGACTTACCTAAAACAAACCCACAGTTATACAGACAAGAGAGGCTGTGCTTTGTGCTTGCCGAGAGACATACCCACAACTACAATAAGGGGGAGTTATGCAGACAGCTTTACAGATAAGTTACTCAAATAGCTACAGAGATGAGAGGAGTTTCTTATAAAAGCTTTTGAATTCAACTGTAAAACAGCAACCTACTTGGGCTCCCGTCTATGCTGTGGAGAGCTTTCTTTCTTCATTTATTAAACTTTTACTCCAACCTCACCCTTTGTGTCCACGCTCCTTAATTCTCTTGGCCATGAGATGACAAGCTCAGATAACACCTTAGACAACAAGACCAGTGAACTTTGACCTATTTCATTTAGATTAATCACTTTGTCTCCCACGTGGCACAGTCAGCCTCATGTCAAACTCTTTCTTTACTGCAATGCCGTGGTCTCAGTGAGCTGATTTGTTTTTGTGCAGCTGGCAGGAAAAACCCATTCAGTGGTTACAGATACAGAATCTTCTTTGGCCCAGTCTACTGTAAAATGGCCCAGGAAAGATGATGGTGCAAAGGTTTTTAATGTACTTGTCACTATAGATATAGATTTAAATATGAATATAGATATGAGCATACCCATAGATCTGTCTCGTCAATGTCTATCTATCATCTATCTGTCTATCCATCTATCATCAATCTATCATCTATCTATCTATCCATCTATCATCAATCTATCATCTTTGTCCTTGTTATGCTAGTGCCCTAAGCACAAGTTTAGGCTGCCTATGGGATGATCAATTGTCTTTCACTCACCTCCACACTGGCATTCCTCTATGAAAAAAACCTTGACTATTGTTTGCACAGTCATTATGTAGCATGCTTTATTCCTTTTACTGACTTAGAATTTTGATTTTTATCATGAAATTATTTATTTAGTTCTTTAAAATTTTTCTTCTCATTACTCCACCAACTTCCCAACAAGCTTATGCTTGTACTTGCAGTTTTGTTATTTTTTAAAATGCATCTCTTACATTTTATTTTTTTTAAATATACAGACAGGGCCTCACTCTGTTACCCAGGTTGGAGTGTGTCACATGATCACAGCTCACTGCAATCTGGAACTTCTGGGCTCCGGTGATCCTCCCACCTCAGCTTCCTGAGTAGCTGGGACCACAGATGTGTGTTATGCCCTACTAATTTTTTATATTTTTTTACATTTTTAGTTTTATGTAAAGGTCAGGTGTCACTGTGTTGCCCAGCCTGGTCTTGAACTCCTCACCTCAAACCACCCTTCTGCCTTGGCCTCAAAAAATGCTGGAATTACAGGCATGAACACTGAGTCCAGGCATCTTTTAAAATATTTTTTATATTTTATTATATTACAAATGCATCATTTTGAATATTATGTGCTCCAATTGTAAGCCTAAATTCAATCATTAATTTTTAAAACGTGGCAGCGATAATTTCACAATTTAATAAAAAATCAAAGTCCCAGCATTGAGTTTGTTTCCACTAGCACCTGCTGGCTTTAGATCACGTTGGAGGCCACTGTGCAGCCCAGGTGAGCGGGCTGAGCAAGAGCTGTGACTTGCTCAGTATTCACATTTTTGGAGATGATGGCTGCTTGCCCTTTCCCTATGGCCCCCCTTTCCCCATCACATCCCACCCTCTCTCTCTGTGCACCTCCTTTGGGCTCTGCTTGTTCCCCACAATCTATAGGCTCAGAAGATGAACAGACCTCCCACGCCCCCTGAAGTGTGCCCAGTCTGCAGCGTGCAAGCAAAAAGCATGTGCAATGTTGATGCAGGACTTGGCTATGAGGCCTGCCTGGCTGGACCAATGTCAGCCCTGAAATTCCTGGATTCCCAGGGATGGGAGAAGGAGCCTGAAACAGTCATCCAGAGAGATCCATCATCCTGATGGGAGATTGCGATGAGAGACCCTTAGAAAACAAAAGGGGTTGTCTACACAGACTCAAGAAAGAAGACCTACAAAGACTCAGAAAAGGGGCCCTCATCTGTGACAACCAAAAAATTCTCCAGACATTGCTAACTGTCCCCTTCAGAATGTGGTCAGCCCTAGTACAGAATCACTTCTCAACGTCTGGGAAACACATGTCAAGGCCAGGCATAGGACTCAGTACTTAATCAGTTTTCTGTAAAGTCAGTCTTTTCCTTCCCTCTTTCACAGGGCCCCACTGTGCAGCTCCTCTCCCTGGAGTATTGATCCATGCTCTTTCTCAAACCCCACCTGACCCAGCTGCACCTGTGAACACCAGCTGTGGGCACCAGCTGTGTGGTCTTGTCTCCTGGGCTCTGCAGTGCAAACGGTGCCCTCTCTGTCAGCTTCACATCCCTGGTGCCAGCCTGGGGAATCCTCCTTCTTCGTGAAATTGCTGAGTGTTTCACCCAGGATGTTGACTAAGCTGGGTAGAGGGAGAGCAATGTGAACTTTGTTTAACTTTCCCTGTGGCTTATTGGTAAAAGTTCAGCTCTGGAGCAAGAATCACTTCCAAGGACGGACAGAGTTTATTTCACAAACTTCTAGAAATTGCCAAAACAGTTTCACATCCCTTTCGAGTTGGACTGGGGGCTAACAGAACCTTGACAGGAAAAATCCATGAATGTTATCCTTAAAATAATGCTCCATATGCCATTAAAATCCATCTTGCTACAAATGCAGACTGTTTTTAACGGTATCTCAATGTTTAAAAGAATCTTAAAATAAGGTTTTTAAGAATGAAAAACAAAAAAAGAAAATGAGATGCTGCCCATCAGTAGCACAGACTTAAGGTCTGGCTGTGGCTCTGTGATGTTAACACACTTGTCTCCTGGGACCACTCATGGTGATAACTTTGGTTTCAGTCTCTTCCAGTATCTCTCACTGTATCCCACATTTGAATCCCCAGAAAAGACATAGGAAGAGGCACCGCCCCCACCCACACACACATATTCAAATTGTTGAGATGCTGGAAGAATAACCTATTGGCTAAACTGAAACTAGGATAAATTAGCAAACAGAGGGGTGTGAGGAGTTCCAAAACCAAAAACAGTCATTTAAAAGCATCTGCAAAGAGATACATTAACATGAGCCCTTC
Organism: Symphalangus syndactylus; assembly: GCF_028878055.3. Classification (NCBI taxonomy): domain Eukaryota; kingdom Metazoa; phylum Chordata; class Mammalia; order Primates; family Hylobatidae; genus Symphalangus; species Symphalangus syndactylus. Next base: position 122,685,307 of record NC_072435.2, on the reverse strand, counting down.
ACTGTAAAATAGCACCAAAATTCAGAGATTCCAGTGTCCAGAATTGGAACTGATAATTACAAGTTAATGTATCATCATCTTAGCCAAGTATAGAGGTTTTAAGGACAAGTGTAAGAGCTGGTTAGACATGGGTTTATCTGCTCGTACATCACAGTGATGCTTGAGTCTGGGGATCTTACAGACAGCAGCCACATTTCTTTTTCGCTGCCTCTAGGAAAATGCATGACAGAGAAGATTATATGATAGGTAAACTTACTACCAAAAAAATTCACTGTGACTAGCTGGCTTGTTGGTCTGTATTCTAAGCTCTAAAAACTGCAAGGTCTCAAAAATTGAATTGTACACCCCACGTTGTTAAAAAGTAAAAGGAGCTTTGAACATAGACTTTGTAGATCTTTGTTTGAAATATGTGCTGTTTCTGTTGAATCTGAAGCCATTGGCTGCCTTCTTTATCTAGTCTTAGTAGCTAGGACAGCTGTGAAGAATGATATTCTGATTGTCAAAAATGCCTTATCTTTCTGTGTTCTTGTACACTGTTGTAGTTAACAGAATGAACAGCAGTGTCAAAGTGGAAATGGTGTTTCCTTTAACCTAAAGGAAAACGTGATGAGTACAATTCAGAATACAAGTAGCATAAGTAGACCTTTACGTGTTGGTATAGAACAATATTTAAGATTTACTGGATTTTTGTTTTCTTGAGATGGAGTCTCATTCTTTCGCTAGGCTGGAGTGCAACTGTGAGATCTCAGCTTACTGCAGCCCCCGCCTCCTGGGTTCAAGCGATTCTCCTGCCTCAGCCTCTGGAGTAGCTGGGATTACAGGCACCCGCCATCATGCCCAGCTAATTTTTATGTATTTTTTGTAGAGATAGGGTTTCGCCGTGTTGGCCAGGCTGGTCTTGAACTCCTGACCTCAGGTGATCCGCTCCCCCCTTGGCCTCCCAAAGTGCGGGGATTACAGGCATGAGCCACCACACCTGGCCAAGATTTACTGTTACAGAATTCAAGAAATTCAAACATAGGTGACATGTATATATAAATAGAGGTGTATATCCACATGACATTGCTGAAACGATACACACGCTCTCATGCACACACACACAGAGAGAACTTGTAACCGAACAGCAGGTTAGTTACTCACCACGTGGTGTCCAATTAACAAGAGCAAGATCTGGTTTAAAGAAAGTGACTTATTCTGAGCCAGCTTAGGGGAAGAGGCACAGATGTCCTCCTTTAAATGTGCTGTTTTGCTTTTGGAGCAGAAAGTGGGCACTTTTAAAAGGTTTTGCAGAGGAGGAAGCAAGCAAAGTGGGGGTCTGCATGTCAGCTCCGGTGCAGTGCCTTGAGTTAACATGGCTGCTAACTTACATGTTAATTTAATAAATTCATCTAACTTTTAAGGAGTGAGATGAACTTGCCCTGTAGGAAGTGTCTGGCGAAGGGGGTGGAGGTGGGCATAAAGGCTGTATTTGGCCTAGTGTGATGGCTAATAGCTGTAATCCCAGCACTTCTGGAGGCTGAGGCAAGCAGATTGCTTGAGCCCAGGAGTTGGAGACCAGCTTGGGGAACATAGCAAGACCCCATCTCTACACAAATCACACAAATTAGCCGGGTGTGGTGGTGCAGGCCTGTGGTCCAAGCTACTCAGGAAGCTGAAGCAGAAGGATCGCTTGAGCCCAGGAGGTCAAGGTTGCAGTGAGATGAGATTTGAACACTACACTTCAGTCTGGGTGATAGACTGAGACCATCTCAAAAAAAAAAAATTGCTATATTTGCATTTCTAAAGGGGTAAGTAAGTAAGAATGGAGAACTGGAGCAACAAGAAAAGAAGAAAGTTGACAGAAAAGGAAGAAGGAAGCTGGGAGGCTGAGAGATAGAGCAGAAGGAAACTTACTTTCTCACTGGGTACCTCTTTATTCCGCCAGAAATATTTGTACTATTAATTGAAAAGGAATTCATTGGAAAACTAGTTAGAAATTGCCGTTGATTTCTTTCAGTATGTCATCCTCAACATTGGTGATTCCAGACATTGCAGCTTTACTGGGAGGCAGGCATTCTGCTAAGTGCTTTAAATACGTCACTTTCTCCTCACGACAACCCACGAGGAAGATAATGTTAAACAGCCTAATATTACAGATTAAAATGATGAGCCACAGAGAGTTAAGTTCCTTGTTTAAGGCACACACCTGATTAATTGTGCCTCAGATCCAATTGTGTCTGTGTGCAAAGTCTACAGCTTAATCACGACACTGTTTCCTGTGTAGTTCAGAAAGAGTAGGAACTCAAGTATCATAGATTGATCACTTATGTCTTATTTGATCAACCTTCTTATGTGCTAAAAGTTATACCGAAGAAAATTACCTGTTAGTATAAGGTAATTTGGAAGAGGAAAGTGTTAATTAGAACTTGTGGGTCTTAGAATGACTTCAGTTTGTAGTATTCTTAATTTTAATAATAAAAAAGACATTCTAATTTCACTCCCAAATTATTGAAATTCTTTTTTAAATGTTGTTGTATTATTGGCAGCAACTGCACTGCAGAGTGCTATATTTCTTGATCTCTAGGCTTGCTATTGAATTCCTGGTGGCCATTGGCACAGTTGCATAGTTGCAAATTTCACTAATAATGTCCATATTGGCAATGTGACATGGTCCCCAAATATGTGGTTTGATGAAGCTAAACTGTATTGATTTAATATTAGATAAGCATTTGATAGGCTCTTAATGTTTGCCAGCTGCTGAAAACACTGTTTTTTGTTTTTTGTTTTTTGTTTTTTAGACAGAGTTTCATTCTTATTGCCCGGGCTGGAGTGAAATTGTGCGATCTCTGCTCACTGCAACCTCCTCCTCCCGGGTTCAAGTGATTCTCCGCGATTCTCCTGCCTCAGCCTTCTTGAGTAGCTGGGATTACAGGCATGCGCCACCACAGCCAACTAATTTTGTATTTTTAGTAGAGACAGGGTTTCTCCATGTTGGTCAGGCTGGTCTCGACCTCCCGACTTCAGGTGATCCACCCCCCTCGGCCTCCCAATAAGAAAGAAAGAAATGTCGTGGAGCTTTGAGTTTCTGTGGAGCTTGGAGTCAATCTGATCAGAGCTCATATCAAATTCTTCTTAAATCATTTGGTTTAAGGACAATAGTAAGTAAGATTTTTGCAAGAAGGTACTTGGAAAAAATAATTCGTGAAGTGGTGGGAAATATCCCCCACATAGCCTATTATTCATAAATATGAGCATTATAAACTTCCTAAATAAGATAAAATTAATTTGGAATTATATTTTTAGAGAAATATAATGGGTTTGACTCATCTACCTTTATAATGAAAAAAACATAAAACTATTCAAAATCAGAATGATTAATAACTTAATATTTTATTTTAGTTTCATATTGTGATTGATTAAGAAAGAAAAAGAAGATAGAAGAGAAAACATGAAATACAAGAGAATGGAACTATTTTTGCAGAATTAGCAAGGGTCAGAGGAGCTGAGAATCCATTCTGGATTTTCTCTTGAGAGATCTTTGTAGAATGGTTCTAGTTACACAGCAGCAATATCGAGCTAATGGTCCCTGTGCTCTCCTCTTAAGACATGTGTCATACAGAACCAGGAAGGAGGAATATAAAGAAAGATAAACCTGGAGAGAAAAGAATAGTCAGACAAATAAATTTGGGATTTCTGGTTTTATGAAAATTAAAGCCCATTTTTCACTTGTCAAGGTACTTAACATAAAGATTTTTGATCAAAAACACTTCCACTCACATACTTAGGTATTAAGTCTTCTCACTTGTTCTAGGAGCTGGAGAAGAATAAAGCTAATACATTCGCATAGTCCGCAAAGCTGTCTTGCACAACTCCTGTGTACCAGCTAACAGTCAAGGTACAGTGAGCAAGAGAGATAACGTCTCTATCTGATGGAGCTGCTGTTTTAGAGAAGAAGGAGAGACACTGGACAAATAAGTCAAATGTATTTTATGCCTGATGGGAAAAAGTTCTAGGCTAAGAGGTGGAGTGGGGTGGGGGGGGTGGGGCTGTGTTTCAGAGGCTGGTGTAAATTCATGTCATTTCTGAGTCCAATTCTGTTGATAGTTTGATTCTGGACCAAGTTGTTTCTTCTCAATTTTTAAAAATTTCATGACTTATAATCTGTCCTTGAAATCTGCACATTTACATGCATTACATGTGGCTATTGAGAGACTGAGATAAATGGTATGCAAGTAGGGCTAGGAGCTTGCATCTTCTTTTGGGGCATTTGTATGGGATATGGGTCAATGTGGGCAGACATTGCTCTGAGCTGGGTTTTGTTGTTGCTGTGGTTACCATCTGTGAGTCACAGGCTTCAAACTCATCTAACCACGATGCCATGCGCTTATGGCATCCAAAGTGTGTCTTTACTGTTTGTGATCCATCTTGTTTTGAGTCGTCTCTCCATCACTCATTGCTGTTTGTTACTTCTTGTTTGCCGAACTGGTGAGGTGGCGGCGTGGTTGAGTCTTCTCTGTTGTTCTGGTTCAGCCTTAGTCCTAGGTGGGGCTGGTGGGCCTGGATATTCGTGCTGGGATTTTCTCAGCTTTCCTGCCCCTCTCTCTAGCATCTACATCTGCCTGTTAACAATGGGTCTTGTAGAAGAGTTGAGAACTCCTTTCCCAATGGAGGGAGACTTGTAGTGGTACTAGAATAGAGTCCTGATCCCAAGACTGTCATCAGCCGCCACTCTGTGAGTGTACAGATATTTTCTTCCTTCATTTGTCCTGAAATAACAAGAGGCCTTTACCTGTATCCTGGGAGTGGCAGGGTTTGCTGCTCTTTTTTTCAGGGTAATAGGCATTTGCTTTCTATGTTACAAAGGGTGGGGCAGAGGATCAGGCATATAGCTTCATGCCTTTCCGGCAGCATCACCCATCACTCACCTCCTACACAACCAAAAGAGCCTTTCTCCATTTCACCTCTTGCCTTCAACCTTTCACATAGCATTAAGTGGAAAGTCTATAAAAAAGGATTCTGCAAGTGCATGCAAACCCGGCCTCCCACACAGCCGGCTCTGTGTGAATTACTCTGTCCCCATTGCAATTTCTCTGTCTTGATAAATTGGCTCTGTCTTGATAAATTGGCTCTGTCTAGGCAGCAGGCAAGGGGAATCCATTGGGCAGTTACAAGGGGTTCTGTAACCTCATACTAGTCTACTCCCAGTCTTTAACGAGCGGTTAAAATATTGGCATTTGACCTGGTTCTATGGCCAGAATCCTTTCCTCCCAGGCTCTGCCACGATTGGGGCAGTCCACAGGATCTATCCTTCTTAGTCAAAGAGCTGTCCCTGAGTGGATTTCAGAATATTTAACTACCTAGCAATCTCTGCTTTCTGATAGGCTAAAAAATATAATTTTTAGCTTACATGCCTTTTCTCATCGGTAGTTTCTGAGTGTTGTGGCGGGGGATGGGGACGACTGGAAAACAACAACTTTCTCACTGCCTTCTTAGTTCTGTGCCTGGGGCCTGTTAATTAATTTGACAGATGGCGGATTAACAGGAGAAAATGCATAGGTTTTCTTATTGATGTTCATAATTTTATGTGTCTGGAGGCTTCGTGGGAAAGAAGCGAAGACCCAAAAAGATGTCTGCTAGACCCATGGGCTTATATACCCCTTTCAGAAAGGGTGATACATGGTGGAGACGTGACTGCAGAAAGGAAAAGGGGTTGGGGCACTCAGGGTGGGTAAATTGTGGGAAGGTGACTAGGAAATTGTGGCAAATAGGATTGTTTAGTCAGTGTTGTGATGCAGGTATGAATCCTTCTTCTCCTCCTGGTACAGAATGGGGAGGCCCCTGTATAAATGGAAAGTAATGTCACCTTCACAAAGAAAAATGTACACTCTACTTTTAGGCAGGAAGGGAGAGGATAGAGTGTTTTTCCTGCATCTGCTGGTTCTCAGTAGGCTGCAGCTCAAAATATCCCACCAGCCAGAGTGGAGTATTTTGGGTGACATATTGTCATCCCCTCATGAGCAATGCTCTTTTCAACTCTGTGTTCAAGGCAAAGCCAGATGTTTTTAATGCTTTGAAAGGAATTAAAAATGTTAGTTATGAGCCCCAGCCATGGTGAATATAAGCTGTTGGGAACTAATTGTAACAAAGAAAACAATCATTTCAATCAAACTGAATGGCAGAAAAAGATAAGTGAATATGTTATTGCTATTTTTCATGTTAATTAGATCGTTAGTCATTAAATATTGTATACATATATCAAAATGTCACATTGTGTATCATAAATATATACATTTTGGTCAACTAAACCTTGAGCTGAAAAGAAGATGGAATAGTTCAAAAACAACGATAGAATTTCCAAGTTAATTCATTGATTCCATATAATCTCTCTTAATTTCCTTTCTTGTTTTTTAAGGGAAAAATTTTAATGTCTTTCTGTTTATATGTTTTAATTTTACTTATCACAATTTGGGAAAGCTTCAAAAGTTGAAGACTTTTGGTGTTCTATTTGTTACGTTCTTTTATTGAAAGATTTTAAAACTAACTTTGACAAAATACATATAAAATATACAGGAAAATTCTTTTACAAAATGATCAGTACCACTGTCATATACATAGGTTGAATTACAAAATGCTGTCACAGAAGACCAAAGTTTTCCAAAATCCAGTTTATGGTAAGCAGGAAAAAAATGTATATCAACATACTAAAATTTGTTTTATTTTTATTCAACATTACTTTAATCACAAAATTTTTGTAATTCAGTTACTTTCTGTTTTTAAACATGAGGCAATTCAGTTTCTATTATTGGTGAAATCTGTATCTTCTCTTCTCCAAATCAATGAAGACTTTCTTCTGAAAAACATAATATTATTTTAAATTTAAAAGTATTTTAATTATATAACACTTTTTACTAAAATTTAAAAATTAGAAAAATGAAGATTAGAAAACAGAAACTAAAATTAAAATGATAAAAATCTTACCTCTCAAAGGAAAAAATCTAATAATAATGAGTGAATTTTCTTATACATTAGTAAACCTATATATAAATAGTTATCTAGGTTTTTTTAAAAAAAAGTTGTCTTAAACTTTTTAATATATGTGAATTAAAGTAGCATTTCCAAAATGATGTCATACATACAAAAAGGTACAACTTTACACAAAAGATAACCTGAGGAAACAGGAAAGAAAAAGAAATCAACTGACATTCCTCTGATTTACTCCTGATGAGTCCTGGGCCTAAGTTTATATGATGAACATTGTTATATTTTGAATGTTTATGTCCCCCCAAAAGTCATATGTTGAAATTTTAACCCCCAACCCCACCAAAGCAATGAAATTAAGAGATGGGGCCTTTGGGAAGTGATTGGGCCATGAGGGTGGAACACTAATGAGTGGGATTAATGTCCTTATAAAAGAGGCCCCAGGGAGCTGCCTTACCCCCTCCACCATGTGAGGACACAGTAAGAAGGTGCCATCTATATGCCAGGAAGTGAGCCCTCACCAGACACCAAATCTTCTGTCATCTCACTCTTGGACTTCCCAGCCCCCAGAGCTTTGAGAAATGCATTTCTGTTTATAAACTAACAATTTATGGCATTTCGTTATAGCAGCCCAAATAAACCAAAACAATATACACTTATAGCATGACCTACAATATGGCTTGCTATCCCCTCTTTATCTGAATGAAACCTTATCCAGATTTAAAATTTGTAATTCACTGTGCTATGTTCTGTCTCTAACTCAGCTTTATAAGCCATTATGCCATTTTTCACAGGCCAATCCAAGACCTTTCAACTATGTCTTATTTGAAAGCAACTGTGGATTTCCAGATCCTCTAATTCTGGGAAGTGTGTGATTCTTCTTCCATGGTAGCCATAGATGTCCACTTGCTGATTAGCTGGTGACATGAGCTGGGCAGGCCAGATTGGGGAGACTTAAATAATGCTTAAGTAATGAAGACTGCAGAGCAAATTTTCTTTCTCCAAAAAAAGTTACTTCATTGCATGCATAAAATCCTTTCTCCTGGAAATGAGAAAAACAGGTGGCTGCAATTTATATGAGTTACATTGTGACCTCGTTTTTATAATTTACACTTTTTCTTCCTTAGTGATAGCTTTTTAAAAAAAAAAAAAACTGCTGATGGGTACTTATGTGGCATGATGGGTATTTATATGGCACGATTTTTCTGTGTCCATCTTCTTTTTTGCATTACTTTGAAAAGTTTTAATAAGAAATGTAAGCACTATCTACTGGAACCATAATGAACAAAGAACGAATGCATTTATTTTTGCTTAAAAAATGTAAATCCAAGTAGAGCCCTTGTGGAAATCATGAACAAGAACCTTGTGATTCTACATTTTGTTTTTTACAGTTTTTGTCTGTCAAGTCCTGAGTTCTCATTACAGTTTAAGATTCCTCTGCCCCATCAAAGGAAATGAAATTCAGAAACTCTAAATAAAGACAAGTTAGATGGTTGCTACTGCAAGCAGTTAATGCAGAATTAGATAAGCTGATAAAACTGAGTAATTATAATGAAGAGAGTTTATTTGTTTAATTTACTTTATTTTTTTTTAGTAGTTTTAAGTTCATAGAAAAATTGAGAGGAAGATACACAGCTGTTTTGTATGACCCTACCCCCAACACATGCACAGATTACCCCATTTCCAACATCCCTCACCAGAGTGGTTCATTTGTTAGAGTTGACAAACCTACACTGACACATCATTATCACCCAGTGTGCACAGCTGACGTTAGAGTTCACTCTTGGTGTTGCACATTTTGTGAGTTTGGACAAATTTAAAATGACATGCCTTCATAGTGTCATGCACAGTAGTTTTACTGCCCTAAAATTATCTATATTCTGCTTATTCAACCCTGTCACCCCAAATTCCTGGAAACCACTGAAATTTTTACTGTCTTCACAGTTTTACCTTCTCCAGAACGTCGTATAATTGAAGTCACACAGTATGTAGCCACCTTTTCAGACTGGCTTCCTTAATAGTATGTTTATGAGGCTCTTCCAGGTATTTTCATGGTCTAATAGCTCATTTCTTTTCAGCACTGATTAATATTGCCTGGTCAGGCTATACCACAGTTTATCCATTCACTCACTAAATGGCATCTGGATTGATTCTAAATATTGACAATTATGAATAAAGCTGCTATAAACATCCATATGCAGGTTTTTATGCGGAAATAAGTTTCCAGCTTTTTTGGGTAAATACCAAGGGGCATGATTACTGGATTGTATAGTAAGAGTATGCTTAGTTTTGTAAGAGGCCCCAAACTCTCTTTCAAATAGAGCATACCATTTTGCATTACCATGAATAACGAGAGGATTTGTTGCTTTACCCTCTCACTAGCATTTGGTGTTATCGGTGTTCTGGATATTGACAGTTCTAATAGGTGTGTAATAGATCTCTTTGTTGTTTTAATTTGCATTTCCCTGATGATATATGATGTAAAGGGTCTTTTCTTATGCTCATTCGCCATCCATATGTTTTCTTTGGTGAGGTGTCTGTTATAGTCTTTGTCCCATTATTATTGGATAAAATTGCTTTTTTTTTTGGTAACTTAATTTTCCATTATTCTATTTTATCATACCTTTTCTTCTCTAGTTTTATTGATGTGCCTAAGTATCCTTGGCAACAAGTGTTCTGTAAAGGTCATCAGGACAAGATAAGGGTAAAATGAGAGCTTTCTTAGCAGTTTTGTACTCATCAGTGGCTTATGCCTCCCTTCTCAGCACGTAACTCTTCATTTTGCACTGAGCAGTTTTGCGCAGTTGTCGGTTTTAAGGTAGGTACATGAGCCAACACAGACATAACCAGCTTCACCACCATTGTCACTGATAGCAATTCTTTATTTTTATTTTCCAACATTTATTTTAAGTTCAGGGGTACATGTGCAGGATATGCAGGTTTGTTACATGGAGGTGTGCCATGGTGGTTTACTGCAGAGATCATTGCATCACCTAGGTATTAAGCCCAGCAACCATTCCTTCCTTATGAACTCTTTTTCTTCTGAGTTCTAACAGCCATCCTGGCTAAGACATCATAAAACATCAGACAAAGGAGGCGCTGACTCCAGCAATAAAACGCTTCCTGAAAGTATTGAACACATTAATACACAACCAAACACACACACACAAACACATACACAGAGACACACACAAATACACATACATATATACATACACACAAATATATGTATATGCATCTACACACACGTACTTATATAAACACAGAGATATATACACATGCATGCACATGTGCATTCACATGCATATATACACACATGCATACATATATAAACATAATTATATATGTGCATACATATATACACATAAATAAATATACACATGCATACATACACACATACAAAAGTGTACATACATATACATGTACACATATACACACATACATATATACACACATATATATACGCAGATATACACAATACACATACCTATATACACACAGTGCACATACCTATATACAGACACGTATGTGTACGAATGTTTACACACATACATGTGTATACACATACCCATGCCTATATATAAACACACATGTATACATACATATATACACACTATATATAAATATAAACATACATACACAATGTATACATACAAGTGTATATACACGTACATATATGCATATACATTTATGTAAGCATACAATACATACATATATATGTTATTTCTATACACATGCTATATGTACTCAATTATATAATTACACAAATATGTATTTTCTGTACTTCCTTTGGATATTCTAAGAACAATGTTGATCCACTCATCCATCACACATTTCCTGGGGGCTATCTGTAAGCTGGCCATTTTGACAGATTGCATCATATGTTAGAAAAATGGCAAAAACCTGCTCCTTCTGCCCCTTGTATTCACTAGTGATTTGGTGCCACTGAACCTGAGTGGACATGAGAGGAGCATGAAGCAGATGATGAGGGCTGTGAGATGGAAAGGAGAGATGCTCTTATTAATGATTGTGGTTAATAATCGTGACAGATAATGACAGTCATCATTATAATAATGATGATTATTATCACGTGGAAGATTATTCAGCAAATAGTCCTCCTCTCTGCTATTACAGGGGACAAAAGTGCTTTCTTTCCTAGTGATGTTGGGCGTGGCCATAGACTGACTTTTAGCAATGGGATGTGGGCAGAGGCAGCAGAGTGCCTCCTAAAAAAACATGTGACATGTCTGCCAGCCTCTTATGCTCCAGTGCTCCAGAAGGGACTTGAATGCAGGCTGTCATGGGCACCATCTTAGTATGTTTATTAAGCCCTTCCATGTGGGTCAGGAGGCTTAATAAACATACTAAGATGGTTGTTTTGTAGGTTCTTGTGGTCAGAGAGCAACATTTCATAAGGCCTCTTATTCTTCCAACCTGCCCTTCTCCATCTGCATGGAGACTGGGGAGAAGAACCCAGGAAATTTCCTTTTCTGACATCCCTGCAGCTCAGCAATCTCCTTGATGACATGGCATTTGCTTACAATCTTGGGGGCATTCCATTCATCAGAGGTTATTAACCAGGAGTGCACTTTAATCAATCACAAATATTTATCTGCCACACACACAGGACAGAGAAGCAAATTGACAGAAGAGTGTCTTGTCTCTATGGCACTTTTAATCTATAGGAGAGCATTTTCAAAACCCAAATGCCTGACTGTAGACTTTCTGTTTTGGTGGGTATGAATTCGACACTGTGCTTTTAAAAAATGACAACTCCCACAAAGTTTCTCATCACATTTTGATGTGCAGAAAACTGCTGAGCCCAAGTTGTAAGTAACAGGTTTGCTTATTGGTAATAATAAAAATTATACATATTAAAAAATGTTGTCCTGCATATAATTCCTTCTTTTCAAATTATTCATAGAGGCAGGAGGCAGAGAAATTCTAGGCAAACAGGGGTGGATCCCCAGTGAAACCACACCTTCAAGCCAAAAAAAAAAAAAAATCAGCCTGGAACCTCTGGCCCAACGTGAGATCTTCTATTCCTGTTTGCCCACTCTCTCCCGATTGGTTCTTTCTGAATCACGCCTTTTTACCGATCCAATGTTGCCTTTTCCAAAATTACCTACAGCCTGCCCCAACCCCATCCTGTGCCTGTGAAGACCCCAGACTCAGTCAGTAGTGGGAGAGACGGCTGGACCTCGAGAGAGATGGCCGGACCTTGAAGGAGATGTCGGGATATCGGGGAAGAGAACCTGCCCTTCACATCCTCTCTCCAGCTCTCTCACTGCTGAGAGCAGTTTTCATTGCTCAGTTAAATTCTCCACTTTCACTAACCTTCAATTGTCTGTGTGACCTCATTCTTCTTGAACGCAGGACAAGAGTTTGGGACTCACCAAGTGCAGGTACCCAAAAAGGCTGTCACACTGGCCCATTGCCCTCACTGGCAGAGGACAGCTGACTCATGCAATGAGGCGAGGTACCAACTGAGCTGCTAACACGCTGCCGTCCAGAGACGGCAGAGCTAAAAGAGCACCGTAACACCTCCTCTTGGGCTTCAGGGCCACAGACACCCCCACCTAGGTGCCACCGCAGGCCCTGCAGGACCAGCCAGCTGGACCCTGCACTTGCTCGCTCACGTGCTCCCTCCTGCGAGGGGGTGAGTGTGGCATGCCAAGTAAACCAGGCATCCCTGTCACAGGTCCAGCAAGAAGGCCGAAGATATTTTTGTATTATTATGGCCACCTGCTAAAACTGAAAGTTGCATAATTCACTATGAAATGGTGAGTGATAAGGTTCACATTTATGTGGATATCTTTTTTTGTTTTGTTTTTAATGAGACAGTCTCACTCTACCACCAAGGCTGCAGGGCAGTGGCACCACCATAGCTCACTGTAGCTTTGACTTCCCTGGGCTCAGGTGATCCTCCTGCCTCAGCCTCCTTAGTGACCAGGATCACAGGTGTGCACCACCTCACTCACCTAATTTTTGCATTTTTCATAAAGACAGGAGTCTCTCTGTGTTGTCCAGGCTAGTCTCAAACTCCTGGGCTCAAGTGATCCATCCACCTTGGCCTCCCAGAGTGCTGACATTATAGGCATGAGTCAGTACATCCAGCCTAGGTGGAATCATAATAATAGTTTTCTCCTACTAGGACATTTGATTATTTGGTTTAATATTCATTACCTAATGCCTACTAGACTTTCTGGTACAGAGTAAATAGTTAATATATATTTTTAAATAATTAAATTTGAAGTTAGCACCTACTCTAATTATTAGGATGGTGCAAAAGTAATTGTGGTTTTTGCAGTAATCTATAATTCTTTCATTCAGCAAGTATTTGTTGAGCACCGAAGCCCACTTAATACCGTGCACAAATACACAGTTCTCCTCTTCTTGTGAGAACAGGAGATTGTCTGATTGGACTCCTTAGGTGCGAGCATGTGAATGTTTGAGATGGTAAAACCGGAAGCATTCTTTGCTTGCCCCTGGCTTTTTACCTTTCTTCTCTGCACTGTGGCTCTGACAGCTTGTCTTAAGATTCACTCTTTATCATCCTGATTCCCTGAGTATCTCTGAGAACAGAGTTTCCTAACCCCATTAGTTCATGTTCGTCATTGAACATGATTGAAAATACTCTTTTGTTATTACAAGCCACTGATAATTTGATTTTGTTTAGCGTGACCTGATCCATCCTGGCTGATACAAGCCCCACTCTCTGTTAAATGCTGTATTAGAAGCACTAAACACACAAAGAACAAAACCGTCTCTACACTCAACGTGCAGAAAAACCTAGTAAGTTGGCAGATGGATGGAGTGGCTACCCTCTTGCAAATATGAAATATGCAACACAGTATTGTTACCTATCGTCACATCGTTTTACATTAGATGTCCAGAACCTATTCATCTTTCAGGAGTGAAACTTTGTACCCCATGATTGACCCCTTACTGTCCCCTTCTCCCCAGATCCTAGCAACCATCATTCTACTCTTTGCTTTTATGGTCTCCACTATTTAAATTCCACAGAGGAGTGAGTTCATGCACGATTTGTCTTTCTGTGTCTGGTTAATTTCACTCAGCATACATCCTCCTGGTTCATCCATGTTGTTACAAGTGGCAGAATTTCCTTCTTTTTATAGGTTAATAGTATTCCCCTGTGTGGACACACCCACACAGACACACAGACACACACACAATGTTTTATTCATTCATCCATTGACGGAAATTTATATTGTTTATATTATAAAGATAATTATATTATATTTCTATATGTTTATATTATCTATATTATATTGTTCATATATCTTGGCTATTTGTAAACAATGCAGAAGTAAAAGTGGAAGTGCAGCTGCATCTTCAACATGCTAATTTCATTTCCTTTGGATACACACTTAGAGGTGGGATTGCTGGATCATCATGTGCTTTTTATACAGTGGATACTACCAGGTGCTTGAGCTAACTCTTTTGAGTGCATGTTTTTTTTAAACAGGGTCTTTCTTTGTCACCCAGGCTCTAGTTCAGTGGTACAATCATAGCCTCAATCTCCCAGGATCAAGCAGTTCTCCCACCTTAGCCTCTCAAGTAACTGGAACTAAAGGTATCAGCCATCATGCCTGGCTAATTTTTGTACTTTTTGTAGAGGCAGGATCCCCTTATGTTGCCCAGGCTAGTCTTGAACTCCTGGCCTCAAGAGATTCTCCTTTCTCAGCTTCCTAAAGTGCTGGGATTACAGACATGAGCCTCCTTACCTGGCCTTTGAATGTATTTTTAAGGAGTGAATAATACATTTGTTATTTAATATCAACTTGTAATTCTAAAGACAATTTTGTAAGTGGAACAGATTATTGATTTGTATTTGCAAATTTTGTTTTTGGGTAAGAAATTGGGATATTAAACTTGACAACTTGACTCTAATGTAGGTATTACACAAATACTTCTGACTTTGTTTTTCCTTTAGGGAATATAGAGCTTTAAGTAAAATACTTATCTGAAAGTTATCACATGGTTTTAGTTAAGCAAATAGCTGTTTTTGTTCTTATTTTTAACAAAATAATTACATGTGGTAGCAGATAGGCAATTCCATTTCCTAGTTACACATTCTTTTATAGAGAATAATTTCCCCCATTTAAAGATGCTATATTGTCTTCAAAATAGCCTCTGAATTCCGAGAACATCTTCCTGAATTTAGAGAAACAATCATCGTTAATTTAGAAAACAAATTAAATTTTGCATTAACAATCACAATTTTTAAAAAAGCTGTGGAGTATATAAGAGTGTGTGTTTAGATGTAAAATGCAGATTTTATTCATGAAATAGCTTCTTTGCATCTTTTAAAATAGAACATTTGACATGGGTGTCTGACTTTTGAGAATAAACTCAGAAAACACATCAGCTGCTCTTCTGCTCACGCATTTAATGTGTAAATTTCAAAAGCATTGCCAATTATGAGGTTGAGTTGTACTCAGCTGATTTCCTAGTTTCCATAATTTAAAAATCATAGAATAAAGCATAGTGGTACCTATGTCAATTGTATGTGAAAAGGACACATGATGAAAATAATTATTGAATGATTATAATAAGTTAACTCATTTGTAAAGGTTCTGAGTTTTGTGAACCATAGTTTGGAATAATATTGATTAGCTCTACCATTACCCTAGCAGCTCCTAATGGGACACCCCAGAAATTGCAGCAGCACCATTTGAGATCATAGGTTTTCCATAATTATGAAATAAATCTTATATGATTAAATTTAGTGAAATATGTTCATCCTAGGAAATTCCTGTCAGATGGTAATGCAGGTTTTTATTTGTTTAACACAGAAAATACTATTTTAATATCAAATGTTAAACATAATTTTAGCAGTGGTATAATAATTAATTCAACATATATACATTAACCATGTACTCGACACTGGTGTACAATTGTAACAGAGATGAGATTTTCCCTTATAGTTATTCTTTTCTTCTTACTTGAATAGAATGTCCAATGTTTTGTCTGGCGTCTCTCAGAAATAGATATTTCTGAGCCTCCATTGGAGCTGGATGTGATCATTTGACTCAGTTGTGGCCAATGAGACGTGAATAAGAAATGATGTGTGTATCTCCTGGGACCTGGACCTAAGAGGAAGGAAAAAGTCTTCTTGAACTAGGTAGATAATGGCAACAAACAAGGGATAGCTGAGTAACAAGTCACAAACAGCCTAGAACCCTGACAGTCACACAGAGGACAGTCTCCATACGTATTCAGATGGATACTTGATAGAGAAATATATTATCATTTATAAATAAATAAGACATTAAGTGTTCTCTTTCTATACTCAAATCTACATGCAAACAGTGGGGAAAAAGTACAGTTTAATGTTAATGTTAATAGAAACAGCCTCTGTTAATTGAACAGTGCCATTCTTTTTAGTGTATTTCACTCTCTTAACTACCTTATAAAGTAGTTGCTGCTATCTTTCATCTATAGACAGTGTGAATGATATCACTAACAAATATATCCCAGAGTCAAGCCCAGGTTCATTTTCCTTTTCAGCTTTCTGTATTACAAAAGTGATTGTAAGTTTGATGTCAGAGGTCAGTTCTAACAGATTAATGGTAACTCCCCAAAGTCTTATGTTGAGAAGTCTTCTTTGGACACAAATGCTCTCAGGTTGGCAAGAAATTAATATGCTATGTTTTATTGGGTGAGATTTCAATAGAATCTTGGCCCTTTTACAGCCATGTGCCATTTTCCGAAGAATACCTCTCTTTAAAAATAGAAAATCAGAAGACATTCCAGGGTGATATGTTGAAACATGCACGTAGCAGTTTTCTTTTCTTTTTTAAAATTTTTCTTTTTTTTTATTTTTGAGACAGGGTCTAGCTCTGTCACTCAGGCTGGAATGCAGTGGCATGATCTCAGCTCACCGCAACCTCAGCCTTGTGGGTTCAAGAGATTCTCCCACCTCAGCTTCCTGAGTAGCTGGGACTACAGGCATGCACCACCACACCCAGCAAATTTTTGTATTTTTAGTAGAGACTGGGTTTTGCCATATAGGCCAGGGTCGTCTCGAATTGTTGACCTCAAGTGATCTGCCTGACTCTGCCTCCCAAAATGTGGAATTACAGGCATAAGCCATGGCACCCAGCCTGCAATTTTCATTTCTTAACGTGTCTTCACATACTCATGTCTTAATTAATGTCTAGTGCATCTGGACACTCCACAAAATATGACTTTCTTATTAATCTACATAACAAGCAATACATATATTAATATCCCTATTTTAAAACTGTAGAGACTGAAAATTATAAAGGCTGAATTACCCAGTGAATGGGCGGTGACATCTGAAATGGAACTCAGATTTTGCAACTAGGGTTTTAGACATGGCAGGGCCAAGGGAACACAGTAGAGCTTTAGGAACCAGATGGGTCGATGTTCCTATGAGATACAAGATAGCAGCTTTTCTCACTGCCAAGAGATTCAACGTAGAAAGAGATGAGGCAAGTAGTGCCAAAGATGACCCTCAACCTGGGAGCTGCAAAAAAGGAGTGCAGAGTCAAACAATAGTTCTGGCAGGAAAATGCCTTCTCTCTTCTCATTTATCCTCAAAAGGCCACCTGAGCAGACAGGCAGCATGATTGCTCTCCTTTTGCAAGTAGGAAGAGTAAAGCACATAAAGATGGAAGAATCTTCCTGAGTGCCTGCGTGATGAAGGTCAAAGGAGAAAGATGCTAGTGTCCTTGTTCGGCGTTTACCCCAGGAGTGCTGGATAACTTCTCTACACCACAAAGAATCAACTTTATTCACGAGTAGAGGCTATCCTTTAAACAAATATGTTTGGTTTCATTTCGATTTTGTGCATGCCCTGTACTTTATTTTCTCTGGATGAGAAGGAAACAGCTAAGCGTTTCTTTACATCCACAAGAAAGCCGAGAACATCATCCTGTGCCATGTGATGTGCCGTCCCCTCCATCATCTTGTCTATGAGGTTCTTGATTAGACATTCCATCTGCTGTGAGCTGAGCTAAATGAATCAATAAATAGTGGCAAGAAAGGTATTTTCAGAAAAATTAAGGCTGGTTGCTGCAAAATTCGTGGGTCCTGGTATGTAGTGCAGGCTGAACAGTGTAGAAAAGTCTACATTCTGGATGCAGAACAAATCCCTAAATCTGTCTGATAGTTGTTGATTCAGGCTAAGAGGGGCATTCTTGGAATTTACAAAAGATAATCATGTAACCGGGATTTGGTTATGCACATCACAAACTCGACCCCTATAAACCCACAGTTTAGAAGATTTTTAGGAAAGGAGAGGAATGGAGGTAACACAGAAAGACACCCCTGGGATGTCTGAAGGTGATGTTATCGGATGATGTTACCGGATGGTGTTACCGGATGATGTTACCGGGTGATGTTACCAGATGGCTGCCTCAGCCGGCCCTTCACAGAACAAATTCTGCAGCCATTTCTAGCCCGGTCGTGAATATCTAGCTACAGAAACAAGAAACACCTGTAATAACTAATATAGAGTGAAACACAGAATGTTAATTATTCTTGAAAAAAAGCCCCCCTCCTCCTACCTTTGGACACCTCCCAGAAACTAGGTTCTTAAGACAAAAAGAGAGAGAGAAATTTTTTTCATAAACTATTCTTTATCTAAAAGACAAAACTATATAACTTAAATAAGTTGAATCTGGGATTATTCATACATTATTTTCATAACCTTTTTAAATACAAATGTTTAAAAACTATTTCTACTTCCTTGTGAGAAAATCTGTTTTAAATCAGTACATTGGTTAAAAATAATAATTAGGAAATTGTGATTCTTAAAAATTAAAATTATCCAAAGAATAAATTACAGATTTTCTTCTAAGTATTTTGAGAATTAGAGGGGTAAGAAGTTGATCTCAAACATAGTTTAGAATATTTTCCTAAATGGCTTATAGCTATATTCATTTTTGTATAATGCGGGGCCATTTGGACCTATAGTTAATGATATTACTTCAGTTTATTATTATCTCACATATATAAAATATGTTATGCTTGACAATGCCAAGAGTCTGAACTCATGGACATTTAAAGACTCCTCCAATATTCAAATTTGATGATAAAAGATTTCTATTAAAATATTCCATAGAATTGAGTCTTTTAATGAATATTTTCTTACCCTCATGTTAATAAGCATTAAAAAAAATGGGAAATTAGAATCCAGTATGTGGGATCTCACCGATTTCTCCATTTGCTATGACACTTGATGTTCTCCAAGCCGAATCGTCTCTAAGAATTTGAACTGAAATTGTCAGCAAAGCAAAGAGCAGTTTGTGAGACTGTCCTCACCTGGCTCTGTGGAGCTGAGAACCCAGCTCTGTTTGCAGTGATACTTGTGCTATCAATGTATTCTTAGAAAGAGGGGAAGATTGCTTATATTGAGGTTTTGACTATGTTTTTAGTTGTTGCTTTAATAAGGACATGTATTTTCCTTACAGAAATTGCTTCCAAGATTTGGGCATCAGGAGGCTCAGGCAGTTTAAGGTGGTATTTTGTGCATAAAATTAGATTTCATGTAACCTAGGTTTGTGTCTCAGCTCTGCTCATGGCTGGTTATGTGTCTTTGTGCAACTAGCCTGTAGTTAGGAAGCCTCTGCTTCCTCATCTGTTAAATGGATATAATGATAAGTCAAACTCACACAAGTGTTTTGATGACATAATCAATGACAGCATTGAGAGAACAATACTTTAATTACTTCGCATCATGAACATTTTATTTTTAGATTCCAATTCCATGTCATTCTAATGTGGTTGTGAAATATGTGCTTTCATTCATTAGTAACATTTTCCCTAGCCCTACCTATGTGCTCTATATTATTCTAAGTGCTTTTTCAAATATTAACCCAAATTATTCTCACAACAACCTTGTAAAGTAAGTCTCCCCATTTTACCAACAGAGAAACTGAGGCACAGAGAGATTTGCTGGCTTGCCTCAGATTATACAGCTAGATCTGAGTCCCAAAAGGCCAGTTCCAGAATCTATGACGTCAACTCTGAGACTGTCCTGCAGCTCCACACCCTGACTCCACACATCAACTCTGTGGAGCCATGAGACTGCTCCAGCTGCTGGTACCAGTGGCGCAACAGGACGGGCATGTGACCTGGGAGGCCAGTCAGAATCCACATCTAAGACACTCAGTGCTGTGGATGAGGATGTCTGGGTCTGATCGCTGTAAATTCATTTAGCCTGGATCTATGGGAAGCAATCTTTGCAGGCCATGGAGAAAACCTTCCCGAAAAGGGAGTCAACATGGAAAAATTGACCTAAGCAAGTGACAAAGATTAGAGGCCCCATAGCGATAGCTGAGCCCGTGGATCCACCAGGCTGATCTAAGTGTCTTTCGGGCTTTTCAAACGCGCAAGCCAAGGAATTCTCTTTTATATTTAAGTTGGACCGATGTGGTCTTCTGGGGCTTGCAACTGTAAAAGCCACAAAATCAGAAAATCATAAAAAGTCACACAAAAGTCACACAAAGTCAGAGATGCAAGATTTCTGATATGTATTTGAGCACTCAGTAACTGATAAACATCTAAACATATACATATACACATATACACAAATACATATATATAACAAAACAAATAAGAAAATATATACATATATAAACATATATAAATACACAGACATATACATATATAACAAAATATATAAATAACATAAAATATATAAGTAGATATATAACAAAATATATAAAGCATATATAAAAATACATATATATAATATATTACATCATACCTTCAGATAACATCATTTCCTTCAACATCTTTTCATTATAACATTGGTAAAAAAAGATTGCCTGTATTAGATGTAATTTCACTTAAAGTCACAGTTTGCAATAACCTATTGACGATGTTACGTGAAGGTTTACTGTACGTGAGAGAGAGCGAGCGAGAGAGAGAGAGAGTGAGACAGAGAAAAGACAGTCCAATCCTGAGAGATGAAACTCTACTGATTTGAACAACAAAAAATGTCCAACCTAGATATGTTTCCATAATAAATTGCTAGTGAGGTAAACCTGGCCAAACCTCATGAGTATATATCGGCCAAACCTCATAAGTATGTATCTTGATGATTTAATAATTAATATGCGCTGCCTAATATGTGCCTGTTTATAATAGGTAATAATTTGTGTTACAAAAGTACAAAAGTGTTCAATTAAAACAGCATCTGTTGTTTAATACACAAGATCAATGCGATTTCTAGAATGTGAAGACCATGGCTACCAAATGGCTAGCAGTCACCTGGCCACATTATGTAAGATGCATGTGCACACTACAATGTTCAATTCTGAGTTAACTGGTCTGAAAACTGATTCATGTATTAATTCCAGGCTACCTATGACAGGAAAACTATCAATACTGGAAGAGGCACTTGGTTCTGGTTTGAGATTGAATTTCCCCTAATTAATTACACTGTGGGTGCATTCTTTCAGTTCTGTGATCTGTGTTTACAGGATTATACAAAGGTAATACCATGTGATAGATGCAAGCTAATGCATGCACCCCTTTTAGTATACATAGGGCTGTATATTCAATTTTTCTTTTTCTTTTTTTTTTGAGACAGAGTCTCACTCTGTTGCCCAGGTTGGAGTGCAATGACACAATCTTGGCTCACTGCAATCCCATCTCCACCTCCCAGGTTAAAAAAATTCTTCTGCCTCAGCTTCCCAAGTAGCTGGGATTACAGGTGTGCACCACCACACCCGGCTAATTTTTGTAATTTTAGTAGAGATGGGGTTTTGCCATGCTGGCCAGGCTAGTCTCAAACTCCTGGCCTCAAGTGATCTACCTGTCTTGGCCTCCCAAACGGCTGGGATTACAAGCATGAGCCACTGTGCCTGGTCCACGTATTCAGTTTTTAACTACTGTTTCTCTTTCTCACAAACTAAGCCAAACATTTGGTTCCGACTGATTTCTTTCTCTTCTTTCTGACATAGTCAATGAATTTCTAAAGTAAAAGAATGGAATTTCAGCTACAAAACAACATAAGAATGGTTTTCTTTAAAAAGTGCACCGGTTATCACTGTTTTGGATTTTTTTCCTAGTACTACTTATTTATCTGGCCATCAGAAACAGTGGCTGATGCTTACATTTTGATAAAACATTTTAGAAAATATGCCAGAGACTGACAGCAGGAAAAACTGCTGAAGGGGAACATCATGTTCATATTTATCTAAATGTGTTTATTTACATTTGTGTTTTTCTTGGTAGCAGAATATTGTGACATGCAGACTTTTCCAAAATGTAATATGTAATGCTTCGTTCAGGGTGCAAAATTTTCCTTACCATTTCTACCTTATATATGATTGAGTGACACTTTGGAAAGATCACTGCTATCCAAACTTTGTTAGTGAGGTAAACCTGGCCAAACCTCATAAGTATATATTTCTTTCTTTTTTTAATCCAATTTTTTTAAATCACTAACTTTCTTTTTTTAATCCAATTTCTATTTTAATCCAATAGAAATATACTGTATTACTTTAAAACTTTTTTCCCCAAAATTGTATCCATTATGATCATGAGCAAGGATGACGTCTAGGATATGATTCTGAGATCGTATAAGTGATACAAGATGGAGGAAAACATTGTTTAAAGAGAGGTAAATAAACTGAAAACACATGCATGTAAAAGGATTATTCATGTGAAAACTGGAACCACAAAGAATGATGATGGAAGAGTGTTGAGGAGGAGGAGGGGGAGCCAAGAACTGAAAGCTTTATGGCATGAGGAAGGATGACATTTGTGTCATCTACCAATAACTAAGACAAAGATAGATGGTAATGGTGAAATTTGTGTTTCGAAACACAGTGATTAGTGATATTTTAGAAGAAACAATGAGAAACAAGCAGGATGCCTACTTTATGCCTAGAGTCAAGAGTCACCACGAATTGGTGGATGAATACATTCCTTTCATTTCTCTATTGTCAAGGGAAGATAAGTCTCAGGTGTGTATTCTATGCTCCTTCCAAATGTTCCTCACTGAGTCTAAGCTCTGATTGCCCCACAGTGGTGACCAGCTTGATAGCACTCCTTTTAAAAGCTTCTTCCCTTTTCTTTCTCACTACTTCACAATCCTACAGTGTTTTCTGATAATACTGACCAAAGAAATTATTTGCACTTGAATCCTCTTCTCAGTGTCATCCTCTAGCTGATGACATCATGAGAAAACTGCATCCTCCACTTTGCTGATTATGAGAAAAGAACCCACCAAGCTACCCCTAGGGAGGGTAACACTGGCACTGACGAACACACATGACTTTCTAAAGAAATGTGCAAATGCTTGGACTCTTCTATCAACATTTCTATGCTCTCATAATTTTCACTAACAGTCTTTGCAAGTGGTTGCCTATCACCTCATTTTGGAAAATGGGTGTCCTTATTACCCATTGTTTGTCTAAGCCAGAAAGAGTCCTTTATACAATCTCTTTTGAGGAATGAGAATAAATAGAAACACCGACAGGCCAAAATGATTTTAGTAATAGGGCAAGTAGAGTTCAAACCTATTGAGCTCTCTTCCCAAACTGTGCTATTTCGCTATGAGAGAATCCTTATTCTGAATTTGATGTTTATTATTCACAGCTCTTTTCATTTTGTGCTTTCGACGCTCCTGGTCATGAGAGCTGAAACCCCTATCAACCAACCACTTGAATTAAGAGTATCCACAAACAAAATTGCAAAT
Source organism: Symphalangus syndactylus (assembly GCF_028878055.3). NCBI lineage: Eukaryota > Metazoa > Chordata > Mammalia > Primates > Hylobatidae > Symphalangus > Symphalangus syndactylus. The sequence continues at coordinate 122,661,645 of NC_072435.2, read as the reverse complement.
ACTGGCTTATGATTACCAGATTTCATGGATATTAATATTTCATAAGGAGACTTAAGCTATTTCATTGCATTTTACCTTAGTTGTTTTAACAAATCTTTTCCTACCAGTAGCACTGACAAATTTAATAGGCTTTATAAATAATTGGTCAATACCGAATGCGTCATAAATTTACTCCATCTTTGGAAAGAGTCCCAGTTGCTACTTTTGTGTTATGCTCTTGCAAACGATCTGTAAGTCACAATTAATGCTGGTTAAAACTGTGACAGGTATTTGACTTTGTCAAATGACAAGTTTTGTTTGAATGCCAAAGAAGTTTAACTCCCTATAATTACAGATTATGACACTGCAAATTTCCCTGAGCTCTAACCTAGTGCTATTGGTAAGAACACTTTTAATGAAAGACACTCAATGGAGGAAGAAAATCCAAGTTAAGTGAAACGAGAAATGTAAATCAGAGTCACAGAAAGCTACAAAAAAATCCTATTATTTAATTTGAAAATAAACACACCAATCTTTCAGTTTGATTGTTATGACTCTTTGTGGTATATGCTTTATAATTATAGTGCTTTCGTCAAAAGTTTAAAATTGTATAATGTCTCCACGTAGGTAAAGTAGAAACACTGGGGATTTGTTTTAATGCTTTGAGTTTCTGGGTGTAACTTTGGGGCAAATAGTTTGTATTGTGTTCTAGTCTTTCGCTTTTATCTCAATGGTTATTCAAGCTATTTGCCAAGCAGGCAGTAGCATTCAAGATATTTTCAACTCTGAGAAAGGTTGCACATAACCTTCACTAGAGCAGACTGAACTTTCTTTTTTTTTTCGTTTGAGACGGAGTCTCACTCTGTTGCCCAGGCTGGAGTGCAGAGGCGCGATCTCGGCTCACTGCAAGCTCCGCCTCCTGGGTTCATGCCATTCTCCTGCCTCAGCCTCCCAAGTAGCTGGGACTACAAGCATGTGCCACCACGCCTGGCTAATTTTTTGTATTTTTAGTAGAGACGGGGTTTCACTGTGCTAGCCAGGATGGTCTCGATCTCCTGACCTCGTGATCCGCCTGCCTTGGCCTCCCAAAGTGCTGGGATTACAGGCCTGAGACACTGCGCCCGACAGAGAAGACTGAACTTTCTTAAAGGCATTTGAAGCCACGGCCTAGTATCTACAAAAAAGAAATTAAACAAATAGCTGGGTGTAGTGGTGTATGTCTATAGTCCTGGCTACTCAGGAGGTTGAGGTGGGAGGATCACTGGAGACTAGGAGTTCCAGGCTGCATCAAGCTATGATCGTGCCACTACACTCCATCCTGAGCAACAGAGTGAGGCCCTGAATTTTAAAATATAAATTAAAAGAGATATGAGGCTATCATTAAATTATTTGACCTTCTCATTAGTTTTAAAAACACGACAACACACAAACACAAATTTAAGTCTCAGATAATGTGAACTATTTTTTTTCTTTGGGAAATATTAGATATAAAGTGAATATCTGTCTTTGAAACATGGAATGCTGATTGTCAAAATATTAAGTTTATAGAAACACTAGGTTGGAGTTCAGGGAAATGAGCATTGTTATTTAGAATTGAGAGCTACATAGTAGTTGACAGCAAACGCTTTAATGTGTTGTTAAATCAAATAGCACTAAAATTTATAATAATTTTCATGACTAGAAGTTATTGCATATTCTGTTCAATGAATTATTTAGAGCCTAGAAATAATATCCTTTCCACAAACATAAAAGTAGTACCACCACTCAAATCAATGCTTCAATGAGTTCTCTTTTAACTGGACTAAATGCTTGCATTTGAAGACTGCCCTGGTCAGTATTTTACTTATTTTGAAAGAGCTGGAATTTCCTTTAAAGACACTGGCCTCTTTCTAATCAAAGTGGAGCACACAAGGTATACTGAGTTTGAGTTATAGATATCATAATGTTCAATGAAATCACGGGGCAGGATTAGTCATCTCTGCCATTGGCTGAGGGTTATTGTGAGCTGTGCTTGCGGGTTGGTGTCTGGCAGATGTTTCTAAACTTGGGGGCCATGAGGGCTCTCTAGCTGAGCCTTTACCTGTCCCGCGGTGTGTGACATCCCCATGCAATTCCACAGCGTGGAGAGTCCAGCCCTCAGCCACTCCAATGCCGGTTCACTGGAGAGTGTCCCGTGGTCTTGGCTCACTTGTGTGGACAGAGGTGTGTGCTGCTTTCCCACTCTCTGATGGGGACAAGGAGATTTTCCTTTGTCACCTGAGCTCAGCCTAGCCTCAGGATGGAAAAGGAATCTTTTTTTCAGGGGATGAGACTGACAAGGGCTCCAGGCTCAGTGAGTTCTCCTTGTTGTGTGTATTTGTGTATGACCGTAACTATGGATCTTATTGGGGTGAACAAGCACACTGTATTTCCAGATTCACCCCACTCCATGAGGACTTTTACTTTAACTGACATCTGTCATAATTTACATTCACAGAACTTACAGAACTGAGACTACCATACACCTACGAAAGTCAAAGTTGCTATTCAAGGGGAAGTGCAAACACAAGATGACACAACTGATGTATTTAGTGTCTACATTTTACAAATGGATGCTTTTCATAATATGAAAATACTGCACCATAAGATTGCCAGTCACAACATCATGGCTATAGTGAAAATGTGAGTTCACAACAGAGTACAGATTTTGCAGTGCAGTTGGCTAATAGAACGTGAAAAAGCTGTTTAATAAGTGTCAGTCTTATTTTTGTCCAGGATCCCAGTGGATTTGTTATGGTGTGAAAGCTTCACTTGGAGACAAAGCCAAAACCTTCCTCCTAGGCTCCCTTGGATGTAGGGGGAAGCAAGCTGGCTGTCCAGGCATCTGAGCCGCATCTACACACCTCACGAGAGGGCCTGCGCAGCATTGCCTTAGAGATGGAGAGCATCGCTTCAGAATCAGGGAAGCCTGAATTTCACCCCTGGGGCTGCCCCTTGTGATCTTGAGTAAGTTACATTCTACAAGTCTCCATTTCATTTTCTGTAATTTGGGATTAATAATAGAATCTATTTCCTAGGACAGTTGGGTGGATCAATTAATGTATGTAAAGTAGTTAGCACTAAGTTCTGGATTGAACGTAGATATTGTTCAATTAATGGTGACTATTTGGCCAGGTGCAGTGGCTCACGCCTGTAATCTCAGCACTTTGGGAGGCTGAGGTGGGCAGATCACTTGAGGTCAGGAGTCTGAGACCAGCCTGGCAAATGTGGTGAAACCCCATCTCTACTAAAAATACAAAACTTAGCTGGGCATGGTGGTGCACGCCTGTAATCCCAGCTACTTAGGAGGCTGAGGCAGGAGAATCGCTTGAACTCTGTAGGCGAAGGTTGCAGTGAGCCGAGATCACACTACTGCACTCTAGCCTGGGTGATAAAGCAAGACTCCATCTCAACAAAAAAAAAAGTGGTGACTACTGTTATTAGTAAAATAATATAAAATTATGCAAACAATACTGTTATTAATAATGATATTGTTATAATAATTACTATTATTATTAAAGGTTGGCTTTATTGCAGCAAACTTGCTGAGGATCTCTGAATGACAAAACTTTTTTAGAATCATTTAAAGGTGCTTAAAGGTGCTAGCCACCTTACTCTTCCTGGATATAGATTTTAGCGCCAACTTGTAATATGGGCTTATAGAATTAAAAATAGCAGCTTATCATTCATATTATGCTTTAAAAGTGTTTTAGATGAATCAACATCATATTGTAATTATCTACTTAAAATACATCCAAACTTTTATACATATTATTACCCAACACTAAACTAAATGAGCAATTCGCATGATTGCAGAAGTGGAAAACAAACATTCCGATCAAAATCAGAACATAATGTTTGCATATATATATTTAAACAGCTTTATTGAAATATGATTAACATACTACACAATTCACAATTTAGTGTTTATAAGTATATTCACAGATTCATGCAACCATCACCACAATTTTAGAACATTTTTATTGCTCAGAAACGAAATCCTGTACCCATTATCATTCACTGCCCCTTACTCCCTCCGCCCAGGCTCTGACAACCACTAAGCTTCATTCTGCCTCTGGACTTACCTATTCTGGACTTTTCATATACATAGAGTCATAGGCCAGGTGTGATGGCTCACGCATGTAATCCGAGTACTGTGGGAGGCTGAGGCAGGAGGATAGCTTGAGCCCAGGAGCTTGAGACCATCCTGGGCAATATAGTAAGGCCACGTCTCTACCAAAAAAAAAAAAAAAAATTAGCCAGCTGTGGTGGTGAACACCTATAGTCCCAGCTACTCAGGAGGCAGAGGTGGGAGGATCACTTGAGCCCAGGAAGTGGAGGTTGTGGTGAACCCTGATCCTGCCACTGCACTCCAGCCTGGATGACAAAGTGAGACCTTGTCTCAAAAAGAGAAATAAAACAAAAACAAAAAGAATCGTATAATGTGTAATGTGACAGAAGAGTAATGGACCCCAGAGATGCCCACAGCTGAATCTCTGGAATTTGTAAATGCGTGTTACTTTACATTGCAAGAATGGATTTTGTAGTTGTGATTAAGTATCTTGAGCTTGGGAGATGATCCTAGATCACCCAGGCACATCCTATGTAATCATAAAGGACCTTATAAAAGAGAGGCAAGAGGGTCAAAGTCAAAGAGGAAGAAGGTGGGATGAAGGAAGCAGGGATTAGAGCAATGTGGCCACAAGCCTGGGATTGCCCACAGCCTCTGGAAACTGGGAGAGGCAATCCACAGAGTCTGCCTTGGGATCCTTGAAAAATAACTGATCCTGACAAATGTTTGATTTTAGCTCCTTAAAACTGAATTCTGAATTCTAGAAATGAAAGAGAATAATTTTGTGTTGTTTAAACCATGACATTTGTGATAATATATTACAAAAGGAAACTAATACATGTGGTCATTCGACTGATTTCTTTCTTTTTTTTTTTTTTTTTTTTTTTAGACAGAGTCTCACTCTGTTGCCCAGGCTGGAGTGCAATGGCGCAATCTCGGCTCACTGCAACCTCCACCTCCCGGGTTCAAGCAATTCTCCTGCCTCGGCCTCCCGAGTAGCTGGGACTACTGGCACATGCCACCATGCCCATCTTATTTTTTTTTGTATTTTTAGTAGAGACAGGGTTTCACTGTGTTAGCCAGGATGGTCTTGATCTCTTGACCTCATGATCCACCTGCTTCAGCCTCCCAAAGTGCGGGGATTACAGGTGTGAGCCACCACTGCACCCGGCCTCAACGGATTTCTTTCACTGAGTATAATATTTCCAAAGTGCATTCATGTAGTATGTCCTTCGTGTACTTCATTTCTTTTTCATGACTTAGTAATATTGCATTGTATGGATGTACAATATTTGGCTTATCCATTCTTCAGTTGACAGACAGTTGGCTTGTTTCCACTTTTGACTATTGTGGATAATGCTGCCATGAATATTCATAGACAAGTTTTACATATGTTTTCACTTCTCTTGGATGTATAGCAAGAAATATTAGGTTGGTGCAAAAGTAATTGCGGCTTTTTACCATTATTTTTAGTAATGGTAAAATAATAATGAGTGTAAATCAGAGTCACAGAAAGCTACAAAAAAAATCTTATTGCATAATTTGAAGATAAACACACCAAGCTTTCAGTCTGATCAAAAGATTTTACCATTACTTTTAATGGTAAAAACTGCAATTCCTTTTGCACCAACCTAATACAATGGTATGTACATATAATTCTATTTTAACATTTGAGGAACTGACAAACTCTTCTCCACAGTTGCTAGGCCAGGATACAGTAAAACGAGCAAAATATACAGTTCTAATTTCTAATATTCTCATTAGCAAGTGCTATTTATTTGTTTATTCATTTATTTATTTATTTTTATAACCATCTTAGTAACTGTGAAGTGGTATCTCATTGTGGTTTTGACTTGGATTTCCCTAATGATTGATGATATTGAATTTCTTTTTATGTGCTTATTGGCCATTTGTATATTTTATTTGAATAAATATTTATTCAATTCATTGACCACTCTTAATTGGGTAACTGATATTTTTAATTTTAATTTATAAGAGTTATTTCCATATTCTGGATACTAGACCTTATCTGATATAAAACCTGCAAATATTCTGTAGCTTATCTTTTCACCTTTTTGATTGTTTATTTTATTTTATTATTTATTTATTTATTTATTTATTTATTTATTTATTTATTTTTGAGACAGAGTCTTGCTCTGTTGCCCTGGAGTGCAGTGGCACGATCTCGGCTCACTGCAAGCTCCACCTCCCGGGTTCACACCATTATCCCACCTCAGCCTCCCAAGTAGCTGGGACCACAGGTGCCTGCCACCATGCCTGGCTAATTTTTTGTGTTTTGTTTAGTACAGACGGTGTTTCACCGTGTTAGCCAGGATGGTCTCAATCTCCTGACCTCGTGATCGCCTGCCTCGGTCTCCCAAAGTGCTGGGATTACAGATGTGAGCCACCGCGCCTGGCCTGTTTTTTTTTTTTTTTTTGATACAGAAAAGTTTTTTTGATTAAGTCCAATTTATTTATTTATTGGTTTCTTGTGTTTTCGGTGTCAAGTCTCAAAACCACTGCCTATTCTAAGATCATGAAGATTTAGATATGCTTCCTTCCAAAACTTTTGTAGCTTTAGCTTTTATGTATAAACATATAATTAACATATAATCCAGTAAGTCTACTCCTGGTTGTATACCCAGAGGAATTAAAAACAAGTCCTTAAGTAGGTGCATGTGCTTTATACTTATAGCAGCAATAATAGAAAGAAACCTGGAAACAACCCAAATGTCCATCAGTGGATGAATTAATAAGCACATTGTGTTATATCCATACAATGGAATATTACTGAGCCTTGAAAAGGAGTGAGATATTGTAATACATAACAACATAGATAAACCTTGAAAAGATGTTACCAAGTGAAGGAAGCCAGAAACAAATGGTAACATATGTACAATTCTATTGATATCAAACATCCAGGTAGCTAGATAAATCCACAGAGGCAGAATGCAGATGGAGGTTTTTAAGAGTTGGAGCGTGGGAGGAATTGAAATAAATTACTTAATGGGTAAATGGTTTACTTTGGAATAATGCAACTGTTTTGGAACTAGATAGAAAGGGTAGTTTCACAATATTATGAATATATAAATGCCACCAAGTCTTTCACTTTAAAATGGTTAATCATACGATATGTGAACTTCCACTCAGAAATTACTATAAAGTTATATTTTGGGGTTTATTTTTCTTCTGATATTGCATAAGGATTATGACATTTTGTCAGCCTGAGTTTCTTGATAGCTACAATAGATTTAATAAAAGATTACACATATATTCAGCATCCTGGGGTCACCAAGAACCACAGGCATGCAATAATGAGTAAAATGTGGGCCTTTTTGACGAGAATTTCATGGTCCACAGAGGATACACGGGTATAAGGGGATGGAGGCAGAATGTTCTCAACACCACGAGAGACACATGAGCACAGTGTTTCAAGGGTTTGGATGGAGACAGACACTGGTATCCTGCAGGGAAGACTTCGGGAGGTGATGTTGGGTAAGACCTTGGGGAAGTAGAAAGCTTTACCAGCCTGTGAGGGCTCATGTGGAGGTTCCAGATGAAGGGGACTTAGCAAAGACAAGGACGTGGGAAACACACGGCATTGAGAAGAGCATGAAACTTCTATTGACTGAAGGAAAGAGCACATGTTCATCAGTGAGTCCCAAATCTCAACACATGATGGACCATGTTCTTAAGCTTTTGCAAACCTGCATACAACTTGTTTATAAGGGAAGACCCTCCTATTCAGACTATAACTATGAATGCTAATTAAAGTGAGGACTCACAAAAAGTGATACTATTTATCTCAGGCATTTTATTTGATTTTAAACTATATAAATGTTACCAATTTCCCTCCCCTTTCCTGTAAGGCTGTAGCAATCACTCATGGAGCCCGTATCACATTGCCAGCATCCCACGTGAGGACGCCACAGCAAAGGCCTGCCAGCCTGTGCACAGGTGCCATCTGGAAGTACGGGGGAGATAATGCCTGGGAGGAGGCATTCCTAAATGAATGGAGAATGGGTGTTGGTGGATAAATGCTTCCAGCCGTCCATTGCTTGGTTGAGAAATTCTGATATGTGTTCCATACAGCCACTAAAAATCCCAGTTTCCCACTGTTCATAAGCACAAAAAACAACCACATGGCCTCTTCCCCTCTGTATCCTGCTCTTTCCTCTCCTTAAACCCACTCTCAGTGATGCTTCTGGAAACACCTCCCAAATCACCAACCTCCACCAAGATTTTAACTCAGGTTTTATATCAGGGACCCAAACAATGACAAGGCATGGAAATTTTTCTCTAGCCTGGCATGCTGATTGGAGTTCTCCATCTTCTTTCTTGCATAAAATATAGCTATTACTCATCTGCTGTAATCATCAGCTTTAAGTAAACTGGAGCAGGACCTAAAGACACTCGAGAAGCAACCAGGATAGAGAGTCCATGGCTGTTTTATCATTTGTTTCTAAAATTGAATGCTGTTTTCTTTACTCCCAATTTTACAGTCTTTCCTGTCAGTAATTTATATTTATCCAGACTTCCCAATGTATCCAAGGAAGTTTTCATAGAAATAACATCTCTCATTCTTTTCGCCATGTTAAATAATATTTAATTATACTACTCAATTACAATAACAACTAGTCAATCCAAAATGAATCTACTAAAAGCCTGCTAAAAATCTGGAGTCAAATGTAAAGTATATTGGAGTTAGTTATCTTTGTTAGAGGGGCATAAAGGAGGTCAAGTTAATTTTCCAAGATCCAGGTAATGATAAATGAATTATGGGGGAAGAAATAGACTAGAGATGAACATGAGATTGAAGAGCCAGATTCAATATATATACATGCAGTCAACATATATATTATATTTTAATTAATATATGTTTGTGTATGTATGTATACCTATGTGTTTGCACAGGCATACACACACAGAAACCTAAAAGCATCTTAAATAATTTTGATGTGATCAGATTGTGTATGCCGTTCACATGTTAAACCTCAAAATCTCACTGTGCACATTAAAGACATAAACTGACATGTAGAATGAGTGCAGTCCACATTCCACAAAGAGTCTGGAAAATACGAATCATGTTAAACCTGGAGCCCATTTTGTACAAACTGTGCAAACAATCAGTATGGCTCTTACACCACAGGAATACAGATGAGCCCACACTCAATTTTACCAGAGGCTTAAGATGACTGGACAGTTTAATTAGACAGGAGGAAACTGTCTATTTTTTTCAAAGTGAGAAATTGAGAATCCATTTATTGTCTGGATAGGAATGCTAATATATAGTCAAACAATTCCTAATAATGAGAAGTACAAACAATAAGACATTTATCAGGCTTTGTCCTTTATTATAAAATCAAACCTATTGAATGTTACACACATTTTTCTAGCTCAGATTTTCAGCTAAATGTAGGGGTTGGGGGGAAAGAAAGGAAAAGTTTTCCTGGTTGAATGTATCGAAAATGTTTATCCCTACCATTCTTCCTCTTTATCTAGGATCAGTTAGTCTCACATAATATTCACGTTGGAAATGAGAATACCAAGAGAATAAAACATAAAACTGAGATTTTGGGGCATTTAGTAAGTTCAAATATATCACCATTGAAAATATGAATCCAATAGAAACCTGGAGCTCCTTCTAGCAATTGACTCGATCTATTTGGCTTGAATTTAGGTCATGATGAAATAACAATTGTAAATTAATGATATTGACAACATAATTGTTTTGCCACGCTTTGAAGTACCATTGAGATGTAGAAATATGTTTCCTAATGGTGTGCACTGCCGATAGCATCAATGAGCTGTCAGAGGGAGGCCAACATAATTTGGATTTGATATATTCATGGGCAAGAGAACTATGTGCTTAGAATTAAGGATAAGACAACGCAAGACAGAGCAGATATTTCTGTTTTTATTTCTTCCTGTCTTTTTTAGTACCTCTTTCTCAAGAGCACCCCAATTTATTTGTGTGTGAGACAGAATTTTAGACAGCTCCTACTCTCCAGTGTTTACAAACTGGGTAAAAATCCCTAACTAAACCAACAAGGTACCTCTTTCTGAGCGGAAAGACAAATTGCTTGATGATGTTCCAAGTTCCATTCTCTCAAGGTCCCTTTCATTTTTCCAGGTGGCTCCTGACAAGAGGCTGCTGGGGAGGCTCCTGCTCCCTGTCTTCCAGGACTGCCGGGGATTGCCCATTGATGGGTCAAAATCCAGCTACCTGGTAATTCGGTGAGTCCCTAGTGTGCATCCAATAAATTATCTTCTGTTTAAATTAGAACAAACTGTTTTTAATCTGCGTGCTAAGAATCTCATTAAATGCATCATACATTTCAAAATCAAAAACTAAAAAAAAGCATTTATCTATCTAGTACTAAAATTGGCCTGGGTGCTCTTAAGTGTATGTGGAATCCATGCTGCCTTCAAAACTCAATAATTTTTCTTCTCCAATAGTCCATACAGCAATTATTCCCCCCCAAAGTTAATTAATATCCTGTGATCATATTTTTGGTGAGTGCTCCATAGGTTCACCGACTGAAGAAATGGATGTACTTGAAAAGATTTCAGTGAAGATAAAAAGGCAGGGGAGAAATTTTGTACCAAAATACAGACATACTGGCTAATTACCTTTTTTCAGACTCTACAAAAAAAAAAAAAAAGAAATAAGACTTTTAGCTCAATACTCCACACACAATTCCTACCATTAACTGCACAGCACACTAAACAGAGTATTTTAAACATGCGCCAAAATCTAGATATTTTAATTCATTTAGATACTGTCTCTCTAAACTCTCTAAATTTACCTGCCCACTAAAGCTGGATTCCCATATTCCCTCATCTAGTGTTGTCCCTTAGACATGGTGTCCCAGGCCACTTTAGCAAAATAATATAAGCAGAAATGATATGTATCACGTTGAAGCAGAACGCTTCAAATACAGCTTCATCTTCTCTAGTTAATCATTGTCTTTCTCCGGGCTTGACTCAGAGAAATATGGTCACCGTGGAAGCCACACATAGAAGGTGTGGAATCACAAAACACAAAGGGCTGAGTTTCTCATGACCACTTAGAGGAGGGCCAGATGTGATCAAGAACAATTGCTTTGGTATTAGAAGTCATAGACATAAAAGAAATGAACGTCTATCAAGTTTGAGCTATTATGTATCTTTGGATTTGTTTGTTACAGCAGTCAGCCATTACCTTAAGTGAGAGGGAGAGAATGCTGCACTGTAGACATTTGCATAGTTTGTGTGACATAGCCCTGAAGATATACATTTCTTTCATTCACTCAATAAATAGTTATAAAAATTCTACTCTATGCTAGATAGTCTGCAAAAGCTGTTAATACAACGTAGCTTATCATTTTTGGAGCATATCATGTATTAATCTTCTTGGTTTCAGAGTCACTTTATAATCTTAAAATTTATTGATGACCCTGAAGGTCTTTTGTTTCTGTGTATTATATGTGTATTTGCATTTACTATATTAATCATTGAAACTAAACTTTTAGAAAATATGCATGCATTCATTTAAGACAATATAAATATATCATAGGTTAACACAAATTTTTTTATGAAAATGACTATACTCTCCAAACCAAAATGTATGGGGATTTTACATTTTTGGAAATATGTTCAATGTCTTAGAAAAGACAGCTGAATTCTCAGATCTGCTTCTTCATTTACTGTGTTATGACAGCTTGTTTTGATTGAAGTATATTAAAAATATAAAGCCCTCCTCAGATGGAAAAATAGAATTCAAAAAATCTATTTAGATAAATGTAGCTATTCTTTGATACTATACCCAAAATCAACACGTTGCTTTTAAAAATTATTAGGTGCATTATGGATTTGAAACTATATCAATATGCGTTTCCTACTGTGCATATTTTAAAATCTATTGGTATCTCTTGCATACTGAATAGTTCTTTTAGCTGTGTTGGATTTTGTAACATGATGCATTAATCGTTTGAAAGAGTTTGGTTCACTGTTTCTTCAGATCTTTTCTTTTTCACAATATATTTTAAAAAATCATATTTATTCATGTCTCAGTGATCTCATTAGCAGTTTTGAGTATTGAAAACATATTAAGCTTGTGATGATAGATACAAAGTTTCAAAATTTATTATTGTTACTTGAAAGTTCAGATTTTATCTTGGGTAACAAATGTCATCAGTTTCCCCCTGCCCTTGATGTCACAAGCAGCTCACTTGATTCATATTTGAGAAAATGTCTGCCAAATTCCAAAATTTGAATAATTCACAGTTTGTCAGTTTGTCTTTCATACAAAAAAAGGAGTTCCATGAAGGTTTTTTTTTTTTTTTGAGCTAAGAACTCAAACAACAACATAATTTTTTTTTTTTTTTTTTTGAGATGGAGTCTCCCTCTGTCTCTAGGCTGGAGTGCAGTGGCATGATCTCAGCTCACTGCAAGCTCTGCCTCTCGGATTCATGCCATTCTCCTGCCTCAGCCTCCCGTGTAGCTGGGACTACAGGCGCCCACCACCACGCCCGGCTAATTTTTTTTTTTTTTTTTTTAGTAGAGACGGGGTTTCACCATGTTAGCCATGATGGTCTCGATCTCCTGACCTCGTGATCCCCCCGCCTCGGCCTCCCAAAGTGCTGGGATTACAGGCATGAGCCACCGTGCCCGGCCACAGAATTCATTTTTTATGATAAACATTATACTCCAATATGCAGCAGAAGTGCTTTATGCTTTATACAATCTTCTTATGTCCCGACACAAAATACTTAGAGATCTTTGCTCAAGTGCTGAGATTTAATAAAATTGATGACCTTTCCTTTATCAGAAGGTTTAGTTGTGATGTCAGGGAATCTCACAGTGACCACCAGAGCCTTTCCATCCCACTGCCTTGATCTATGCTAAGGCACCTGCGGTATCACCCCCTGCCATTTTCCTCCTTCAGGGCAAGCATCGACGCACTAGCTCCAGAATAAACCATGAGTACCACGTTTTCCAACATTTCTGTATTTGAGTACCACTGCATTTTCATCACATAAAAGACAATCTTTGATGGCTACTTAGTGCTCATGCCAGATAAAAATAGCAAGCCCAGGTGAGCTTAGGGACTCATCCATTTTTATCTTTTTAATTCTTTCATGTTTTATGAATTATGAGTTTATTATAAAAGAGGGAGATGGAAATTATTTAACTGATGAGAGATTTCAGAACTTCAGTGGAGTGGGCAGCTTCATGTGGATGTCATTTCAATAGTGACTTATTTCAGTCTAAATACTTTCCAAGAATGTTATTATCTCTAAAGAAGAAAGAATCCTTATCATCTAGAACGACTTTGATGCCTCTGCATTCTGGGAGAAGAAATTTATCTCCAACTTTTACACTAACTGGTTAATATCTCCACCCTTTCCTTTAGAGCCCTATTCACTAGCTATGCCTGTTGCTTGCGCATTAGTTTCCTTGAGATTTTTCTGGAGGCTTAACGCCTCCTTCGGTTACAGTTCTGGCGGGATTCTTTTTGACCAATACTCATCAAAGAGTGGAAGGAACTTTCTTTCTTTTTTTTTTTTTTTCTTTTTTTGAGACGGAGTTTTGCCCTTGTTGCCCAGGCTGGGCAACAATGGCGCGATCTCTGCTCACTGCAACCTCCACCTCCTGGGTTCAAGCAATTCCCCTGCCTCAGCCTCCTGAGTAGCTGGAATTACAGGTGCCCGCCACCAAGCCCAGCTAATTTTTTTGTATTTTTAGTAGAGGAGGGGTTTCACCCTATTGGCCAGGCTGGTCTTGAATTCCTGACCTCAGATGATCCGCCCGCCTCGGCCTCCCAAAGTGCTGAGATTACAGGCATGAGCCACCGCACCCAGCCTAGTGGAAGGAACTTTCTTAAGGTTGGTCCTGCCATCACTCCTGGTTCTGCGGCTCATCCTCATCCATTTTCAAAGCAAACATATGATGCCGCCTATGAGATATTAACTCAGTCTTCATGTTGACAGCTAAGTCTTTCTGTCAGTGGGATATTGCATCATGGGAAAGTGGAGGTTCTGTCATTTCTTTTCCAGAGTTTCACCTGGGAGAAATCCAGCCATGCCAACCCTGCAGAGCTCTGGCATTCCCTTGCCCACTGTGTACACCTCTTCAGTCGATACCACATCATAATTTGTCCTTCAAAGCATCATGTTTGTTTTTCTCTTCTAATTTGAAAAACAGCAACAAAGAAGTTGTGACTTTAACGAACACATATTAGTGCAAAAGTTATTGCAGTAATAACTTCACCAAAAATAATCAATGCCTTCTTTCAACTTGAAAAGATTAATCACAAAATGATACTGAAGTCTATCTTACACCGTATTATTATTTGAGATGTTCTCTTGAATACAAGAAATTAACACTTACTAAGTTAAGGGGAATATACATTTTTTCCTATTTTATTTACCATTTAAACTTCCACCTAGATTGAATATTTTATTTTTTTAATTGACAAATAATTAGACATTTTAATGGGGTATCTAAGAATGTTTCTATATATACACAATGCAGAGTGATCAGATCACAATGCATATCCATTTTCTCAAACACTCATTTTGTTGGGAATGTTTAATATCCTCCTTCTAGCTATTTGAAACTATATAATTTTTTTTTAAGGTAAAGCTGTTGTATTAAATGTCTGTTCTTTAATGACTGGGAGAATGACATAACAAGCCTGAGCAACATGTGTAAACACATGTGAAATGCGTTTTGATTTCAGTAGTTTACTTGAAGAAAAAGCTGTGCAAGAGGCCGGCCACACTTTCCTGCTTCCCCGGGGCTCAGGGTTAGAACTAGGAAAGGCGTACAGATGTTAATCAAGGTTCAACACGCAAGTCATGTAAACGTAGTCAGTCATTGGGCCCCCAGTTTCCAAAAGAGCTAGGCACTTCCAATGGCTTCCGCCCCTCACCCAAGCCCTGTGCCTCCCTTCTCAAAGGGGGCAACCCCCGCCAAGCCCAGCTGATCCAGGGAAACTGTATAATACCTTATTGTTAACTATATTCATGCTGCAGTGATACAGAACAGTTGAACTTATTTCTCCAAGCTAGCTGTAATTTTGTATCCCTTTTTTTTTTTTTTTTTTTTTTTGAGATGGAGTCTTAATCTGTCGCCCAGGCGGGAATGCAATGCCGCGATCTCAGCTCACTGTAGCTTCCGCCTCTTGGGTTCAAGCAATTCTCCTGCCTCAGCTTCCTGAGTAGCTGGGATTATAGGTGCCCACCACCATACTCGGCTAATTTTTGTATTTTCGGCAAAGACGGGGCTTCACTACGTTGGCCAGGCTGGTCTTGAAGTCCTTTAACAAATGTCACCTTCTCCCTCCTTTTCTCCTCTATTTCCTAGACTCAAGATTTTTTTGAGCAGATTTCTCCCTTTCATGAGATAGACAACTATTTCAGCAGTCATTTTTAATTTTTTCAGCATTTTACGTAGATAGTGCTGTTTTAGCTTGAGAAAGCCAGTCTTCAGGTCTCACTTTTGAAGTTCTATCCATCTTTAAACAAAGAAAACCGTATTTTAAATAATATTCTGATATTTTAGGATAAAATCCTACTGAATGGTAAAATTTCAGATTTGGAAAAAATAAAACTCCATCAGTTTTTGAAAAGCAAGTATCATTTCAAAGCTAGATAATAGGGTCTCTCTTGTGTTTTTTCACAGGCTCAAGGTAAACTCTGTGTCTTCAAAATAATGTCTTACTGAATGATAATGAGGTTCCAACACTCCGCAGATAAAGCTGAAGACAAATAGTAGAGAGTCAGGAGAAGCACTAAAAACAAACAATTATTTTCTGAAAATGTACACCTTTTTTTTTTTCTAAATTTTCAGTCTTGGAACATTTTAAGAAACACAAGAACACACAGGCACACACTCCATGAGTCTTCACAGCAGTGACATCACCACATATCAGTAGAAAACTGCCCTGTACACATCTAAGAGATTTTTGAGTGAAAAAGGCACCAGTATCTTAGTAGTAGTATATAAAATGTTGTGATCTTATAGACCCCTTGAATGATTGCCTGAGACCCCCCAATGATTTTCTGAGCACATTAGTAAGAGCATTGTCCCAGAACTTACAGTTTAGAGGATAAAGCTATGTAACAATCCTCCCTCCCATCTATATGATATTCATCTCCTACTTATATGGTATCCATATATGTTTTGTCACATTCAATAACTCATTTGACTCTCTCAATATCCCTGCAATGTCGTAAGTACACCACGGAGGGATCATAGTCACTTTCTAGGCATGAAAACTGAGGCCCTATAACTTGCCTAAGATTACAAATTTCCTAAGTATCTGAGTCAGGACAAATTTTATGACCTTTGCACATATATTTTTCTTCAGAACATTTATCACATCCAGGATAGATACTGCATGTGTGCACATGATGTCAGAAGCTCAAAATCAGAAAAGAAATGTAACAGGGGGAGCCAATTAAAAAGAGAAGAAAGTGCAAATCAAAATGCAAGCAGTGAAGTCTAACATAAAATATCTTCTCTCTTAACATGAATAAGCCCATTATTCCCTTTTCTAACCTCACTCAGAGCTAAGTGATCCTCTCTGGAGGTGAAGAACATTTTAAGCTTGTCTTTCCCTGCCTTCAGCCCCCACAATCACCCACTCCTGAAATGCATGTCTCTTTCTGCCACTTTTTCTATCAAATACGTGAAAAGATCCTGCTTAATTATTTCCATCTTAGCGTAAGTCTTTCTTCTGTCTTAGAAATGTCAGTTTACAAAGAATGAGATGCAGAAGAAAGATATTTCTAAGAACCTCCTTCCCTATCTGTCATCTGTCACCTTTATTCTCAAAAATTAAGACAATAAAGCAAACGGAAGCAAACATATAATTCACAACCCAATGCAAATTTATTTCCTTTAACAAGAGTTTATGAAACTGTAATTGATGGAATAAATAATATTTTAAAATAATAACTCTGTGGATGATTTGGCATTCCCTATTTTTTGAAGTGAGCTTCTCACAAGATGAATGGTGAGTGCTTTTGAGGAACTGTCAGAGGCGTTTGAACCAGTGCCACTCCATCTTGAATAGATCCTAGGTAAAAAAAGACTGAGGCTTTCTAGGGTGCGTTCCCAGGCGGTTAGGCATTCTAAGTCACAGGATGAGATAGGAGGACAGCACAAGATACAGGTCATAAAGACCTTGCTGATAAAACAGTCTGCAGTGAAGAAGCTGGCCAAGTCCCACTGAAATCAAGATGGCGACAAAACAGACCTCTGGCTGTTCTCACTGCTCATTATACACTAATTATATTACATTAGCACACTAAGAAACACTTCCACCAGCACCATGACGGTTTACAGATGCCATGGCAACCTCAGGAAGTTGCCCTATATAGTCTAAAAGGGGGAGGAATCTTCAGTTCCAGGAATTGCCCACACCTTTCCCGGAAAACTCATGAATGATCCACAGCATGCTTAGCATGTAATCAAGAGATACGTGTGCTCAGTGGAACAGCCCATGCCGCTGCTCTGCCTATGGAGCATCCATTCTTTATTTCTTTGCTTTCCTAATAAACTTGCTTTGACTTCATGGACTCCTCTCAATTCTTTCTGGCATGAGATCCAAGAACCCTCTCTTGGGGTCCAGATCGTGACTCCATTCCAGTAACAGGACTATATCATCAATAGCAATTGCCAGTAAAGTGAATTGTCAAATAAAATATATTGAGACGTTTACTATTTTTAAAGGGACAAATAACAGAGGCCACGCAACTGTGATCATCTTTGACCTAACAATGCTTTAAGCAGATTATTTTCTGAAATTGAAAAATTAAACTGAGCAAAATAAATCATCATATTGAATTAAAGAAAACACTTAAAAGACAGTTTTCCTTTTTTTTTTTTTTTTTTTTTAACAGACTCTCACTCTGTCGCCCAGGCTGGAGTGCAGTGGCGTGATCTCGGCTCACTGCAACCTCCACCCACTGGTTCAAGTGGTGCCTCAGCCTCCCAAGTAGCTGGGACTACAGGCGCATGCCACCATGCCCGGCTAATTTTTTTGTATTTTTAGTCGTCACCGTGTTAGCCAGGATGGTCTTGATCTCCTGACCTCGTGATCCGCCTGTCTCGGCCTCCCAAAGTGCTGGGATTACAGGCATAAGCCACCGCATCCAACCACAATTTTCCTTTTAAGAGTAGGAATTACCATTCATGTTCCATCACCAAATTCGGGATGTAAATTCCCTCAGTCTGTTCTCTACAATGGCCTGAGTAACAGGAAAGGAAAATTCCCCCCAAGAATGAAAGGGGTTTGAAAAAATTACCTTATTAATTGTCCCCTAATAACGTGGGCTCATTACATTTTTTTTGTAGAAGAAATGATGCACAGCATAGACAGAGAAAAATGGTAGATCTTGAATTAACTGGCAAAAAATCCTACAGGCAGTAACTAACATCTGGACCAGTAAATTACCGGGATAAAATAAGTGGCTTTGTTGATGTGAAGAGATTTAAATGGGTGTAAACAGCTGCAAATGAGACAGGAGAGCACTCAAAGAATTTAAATAAGAGTAAGGTAATTAAAGTCAAGTGTAGTAGAAAAAACATGCAAAAGGCAATGAGCGGTCGTATTTCTTGAAGGGTCTCTCCGCCAAACTGAGTACACAGCAAAATTCAGATGAAATCCCTGCATGAAGATATCTCAAAGGGTAATCACAAAAGAGCTCTCTAGAACCACATGGAGAGGAAAAAGGAGGATTTCCAAGAAGAAGTGGCCAAGGAGGTCTTGGAGAAAAAAAAAAAGGGAATTTCTGCCAAGAAAGTACATCTTCCAATGACATAACCAAGAACCAAAAGATTTCTTTTTTTTTTTTTTTTTTTTTGAGACGGAGTCTCACTCTGTCGCCCAGGCTGGAGTGCAGTGGCGCGATCTCGGCTCACTGCAGGCTCTGCCCCCCGGGTTCACCCCATTCTCCTGCCTCAGCCTCCCAAGTAGCTATGACTACAGGCACCCACCACCACGCCCTGCTAATTTTTTGTATTTTTAATAGAGACGGGGTTTCACCGTGTTAGCCAGGATGGTCTCGATCTCCTGACCTCGTGATCTGCCCGCCTCGGCCTCCCAAAGTGCTGGGATTACAGGCGTGAGCTACCGCGCCCGGCCAAACCAAGAGATTTTTAAGCCTGTTAGAAGCCAGTGTAGACCCGCCGAGTCTCTGTATTAGGCAACGTTAAGCCATTTGGATTGAGACACTTATTCTTCCTTTATGGTCAATTGAAATAGAATTGATTATTCCCTTGGTGAATATTTAATGAGCTCTCCTTTCAGCCTCCCTGTGTGCCAGGTGCAAGGAGACCAAGAGAAATGAGGTCCTTCCCTCATGGAACTTAACAGTATAGCAAACAAAGGTTTCTTCCTCAAAGGTTGTTTACAGAAAGCAAATTTGCACATGTGAAACCTGTTACGAAAAACCACACTGAGAGCAATAAAAAGTGACAGCATGCAGCAATAAGATTGGACATTAAAAAACTAAGAGAAGTCCGGGTGCAGTGGCTCACGCTTGTAATTCCAGCACTTTGGGAGGCCGAGGCGGGCGGATCACGAGGTCAGGAGATCGAGACCACGGTGAAACCCCGTCTCTACTAAAAATACAAAAAAAAATTAGCCGGGCGTGGTGGCGGATGCCTGTAGTCCCAGCTACTCGGAGAGGCTGAGGCAGGAGAATGGCGTGAACCCGGGAGGCGGAGCTTGCAGTGAGCCGAGATTGCACCACTGCACTCCAGCCTGGGCGACAGAGCGAGACTCCGTCTCAAAAAAAAAAAAAACTAAGAGAAAAACCCCCAGAAACGTGCTTGTCTGAGAGCGGTATATAAAGCAACAAATGGGATTAGTTAGGCAGCTTCAGAGGCCTCACTGCATCCAATGCTGGTACCCGACAAACAGCCAATGCTCACAGTGATGATTTTCAGTCAGACGCACACACAAACACACACACAGTGATACACACAGACACACACACAGACACACAGCCTCACATGCACACGCAGTCACACATACAGACACAGAGTCCCACATACCAACACACACAGGTACATACACACACAGACACATAGAGATGCATGCACACACAGACGCAGATACACACACAGACACACACATGCACACACACAGATATACACAGTCACATACACAGACACATGCGCATACACAATCACACACACAGACACACACACAGTCTCACACACAGAGTCACTTACCCACAGACATACACATAGACGCACACAGACACACAGACACACATAGACACACAGACACAAGACACAGTCACACACACAGACACATACACACACAGACACACACAGTCACTCACACACACCCACACACAGTCACACAAGCACTCAGACACATTATCATATATTCCTCATATTCTGCTTAAAGGACAAGAAAGCACAACATATTTTGGAAGGATACTCCAAAATATGGTTGTACTAAAGTTTTGTTGCTTAAAGAATATATGTGTCAGAGGCGTTTGAAGCAGTGCAACTCCCATGTTGAATAGGGGCTGAGTAAAATAAGGCTGAGACCTACTGGGCTGCATTCCCAGGAGGTTAAGGCATTCTAAGTCACAGGATGAGATCACAGGTCAGCACAAGATACAGGTCACAAAAGACTTTGCTGATAAAAGGATGAGGTAAAGAAGCCAGCCAAATCCCACCAAAACCAAGATGGCAACAAGGGTGAGCTCTGGTGATCCTCACTGCTCATTATATGCTAATTAGAATTCATTAGTATGCTAAAAGACACTCCCACCTGAGCTATGACAGTTTACAAATGCAATGGCAACATCAGGAAGTGACCCTATATGGAATAAAAAGGTCAGGAACTCTCAGTTCCAGGAATTGCCTACCCCTTTATCGGAAAATTCATGAATAATCCACCCCTTGTTTAGCATGTAATCAAGAAATAACCATTAAAAATAGGCAACCAGCAGCCCCTGGGGCTGCTGTGTCGCTGAAGTAGCAATTTTTCATTTCTTGACTTTCCTGGTCAACTTGCTTTTGCCTTACTCTATGGACTCACCCCGAATTCTTTCTTGCGCAAGATCCAAGAACTTTCTCTTGGGTACTGGATCAGGATCTTTCCAGTAACATCCATCTTTGGTGTGTATTAGAATCACATGTTGTTAACAACGTCAGATGCATGAGTTTTCCAAGCTGTGATCTGATATCTGTTTTGCTTAATTTGTTGCCAAGTATTACACATAAAAGTTATTCAGGCCAAGATGGTGAAATACTGTCTCTACTAAAAATACAAAAATTAGCCAGGTGTGGTGGCAGGTACCTGCAATCCAAGCTACTCAGGAGGCTGAGGCAGGGAATTGCTTGAATCCAGGAGGTGGAGGTTGCAGTGAGCCAAGATTGTGCCATTACACTCCAGCATGGGCAACAGAGTGAGACTGTCTCAAAAAAAAAAAAAAAAAAAAGTTATTCAGGGCCAGTCTCAGTGTCTCACACCTGTATTCTCAGCACTTTGGAAGGCTGAAGTAGGAGGATCCCTTGAGCCCAGGAGTTCAAGACCAGCCTAGGCAACATAGGAAGACCCCATCTCTACCAAAAAATAAAATAAAAAATATACCCAGGCATGGTGGTGTGTGCCTTCAGTCCCAGCTATTCAGGAGGCTGAGGCAGGAGGATTCCTTAAGCCAGGGAGGTAGAGGCTAAAGTGAATCATGATCGCACCATTGCACTCCAGCCTGGGCAACAGAGCAAGACCCTGTCTCAACAACAACAACAAGTTGTTTGTTGTTTAGCCCAGGATTTCCATCTTCTCCATCTGATGTGGTCAGTGACTCAGGTGTATGAAGATATTGGGCAGGAGTCACCAGTTCAGTAGGGGATACTCAGTAAGTCAGAAATAAGATCCAGAGAGTGGGTGAGCAGAACTAACCCATGATCTCAAGTTCATTTGTAGGATAGATTTTAGGAGACATAACTGCAAGGATAAAAACCACCACACCAAGAAGGGTTAACCCAGTCATCAGTTCTTGACACCAAAGGTCATTCCTGATGTTCCTGAAGCTCACCAGGGCCCAGAGGGCATGCATGTGGAAGGGTGGCACAAGGGTCTAATGTCTTCTCGAGCATACTTCAAAATGAAAAAATTGATTTTGGTCACTGAAGTTCTCATTTATGGAAATAGATTTCCAATAAGGAGGCATTGGTAACTTTATTCAGAGCTGTGCGGAGAGATGCCATCCAGAATTTGAAGTCGCTAAACAGCTTTCATTTTTTTTTTTTTTTTTTTGAGACGGAGTCTCGCTCTGTCACCCAGGCTGGAGTGCAGTGGCGCGATCTCCGCTCGCTGCAAGCTCCGCCTCCTGGGTTCACACCATTCTCCTGCCTCAGCCTCTCCGAGTAGCTGGGACTACAGGCGCCCACCACCATGCCCGGCTAATTTTTTTTTTTTTATATACTTTTAGTAGAGACGGGGTTTCACCGTGGTCTCGATCTCCTGACCTCGTGATCCTCCCGCCTCGGCCTCCCAAAGTGCTGGGATTACAAGCGTGAGCCACCGCGCCCGGCCGCTAAACAGCTTTCTAAAACCAGAACTATTAATGTACTATTTGGAAGCTTTGGAAGAAACTTTTCAGCCTGGTTGAATTAAATACCAAGTTGAAATTCAGAAAGGTGCTATTAAATTATAAACTTAATGCAGGTGAAGAGTAGAACAAGTTCCCCTTCACTGTACTGCAGATTGTAAAATACCACCTAATTTTCTCTATCATTTTGTACCGCTCCAAAAATCTAGAAGAGTGAGCAGGGCTGATAGCTCTCTCCGTGAGACCCTGAGCGTCCACGTGGGGAGTGAGTGCATTTGTCAGAGACATTTGAACCTGAGCAACTCCTTCTTAAACAGGAACCGGGTAAAATGAGGCTGAGACCTACTATGCTGCATTCCCAGGAGACTAAGCCATTCTAAGTCACAGGATGAGATAGGAGGTCGTCACAAGATACAGGTCACAAAGACCTTGCTGATGAAACAGGTTGCAATAAAGAGGCCAGCGGAAACCCACCAAAACCAAGACGGCGATGAGCATGACCTCTGGTTGTCCTCACTGCTACACTCCCACCAGCGCCATGATAGTTTACAAATGACATGGCAACTACAGGACATTACCCTATATGGTCTAAAAAGGGGAGGCATGAATAATCCAACTCTTGTTTAGCATATCATCAAGAAATACCATAAAAATAGGCATTTAGCAGCCCTCAGGGCTCCTCTGTCTGCGGAGTGGCCATTCTTTTGTTCCTTTTCTTTCCTAATAAAATTGCTTTCACTTTTCTCTATGGACTCTCCCTGAATTCTTTCCTGCGCAAGATCCAGGAACCCTCTCTGGGGCTCTGGATCAGGACCCCTTTCCTGTAACACGTTGATCCTCCCCAGTGTCGGGATCTGTGCCAGTGCCCAGAGGCTGGAGTTCTCAGAGGCTGCCTCCTCTGGTTCCTACTTTCTGAGAATTGCTAGGCCAACTCCTGCAGGTAGGTGGAATTCCTCTCCTTTGCGATTACATCAGCATCTCTTAACTCATGTCACCAGAGAAGTAGAGAGTAATCACCTTCAAATTAAAGCTGTGAGTTCCCAGTAAATTATAAAAAGTGACTCTTAGTAAAGGAAAATAAAGCTTTAGGGGAAGGGCAAAGCAGATGGAGTGAAACAAAGTGTGATTAGGAATTTCTAATACAGAATACAAAATTAAAATAGTAGCTGGTTTGTAATATACACGAGTGAATTAACTACAGATCACTGAACATATTTCCCCTCTGAGGACATTTCTCTCTTCTTCCTCTTTGTTCATAAAGGAAATACTAACATGTATATGAAGGAAGGAAAAAAAGAAAGGGAAAGAGAAAGAGGGAGGAAGGGAGAAAAGGAGGGAAGAAGAAAGAAAGGAAGATTTTCTCTATATAATTTTCAATTTTGTCAATAAAAAGCATATACTTCTTTAATCATTTAATATGAATCTTGCTAATTGCAGCAAATTGTTATTTCTTATAAAGGATGCATCATTTTCTGTGATATGAGTGACAGGTAACAGGATAAAAATAGTAATAAAGAGAAAAATGTGATGAGAATCAAGATGTACAGTAGTTATTTTAATTTTAAAAGTCAAATAATCCTCTCATAGAGTTAACTAAATGTTGAAAGCATTCTCTTATTCCTCTGCTGGGTTGATGGTGTATAGAAAATGCGAACATTACTTATTTTTTACAGAATCATTAATCATGGTGCAGGGTTAACATATGAAGACCTAGGGATTAGGTCTAATTATTACTTGGCATAAAATCCATTCAAGAAATATGTTTTCATAAGAAAAAATGTACCTTATGAAAATATGTTGACCTTTTGCCTCTGATCCATAGGACTTCAGGGAGCAAAGTTACGTAGATGTCCTGGTTAAAATGGATTTTTTTTTTGAGGGTCAAGACACTGAGGGTACAAGGAATCATTCATCCTAGGAGGGTTTTTTCCCCGTTTATTTCCATAAAAGCTTGATTTACAAACAAACTATATCTACTAGGGAAAAAACAAACAAAGAAAAGGAGTTGATTTTGTCTTCTTGAACCCTTGGTGCTGAATTTTTATCTGTTTTACTGGCAGTTAGAAGGCACTAAAAGCTCAGAAAGCATCATAATAGAATAATCAAGAAATTGATAATAATCATATGGGATGAAATAAATTAAAAACTTACATTTTGTAGCCCATTACACTGTGGTCTACATAACATTAAATTATTCAAATGAAATTGTAAAAAAGATCGGTTAATCAGCATTTAGTAAAGATGTCAAATTGTACCCCCCACTACTTCCCAAACACCACTAAAATACAAATATTGATTCCGTTTGTAAGTCATAAACCCAAGAGACAAAGGGAAAAGGAGAGGCTGTAATTAAAAAAAACAAACAAGAAACGGAAGTTGGCAAACAGTGGGGGTCCCAGCAAGTTAAATCCTATTCCAATGGGGAGGGAGGGGGAGTCAAAGAGCAATCACGTTTATTCCACAGAGTTTGGCCCCCTCCCCAGTTCTAGGCACCTGGATGCTGTGGAGGAAAAGGTAAATATTAAATCTGAACTCAATTGAACGTGGACACAAACAATGGTCACCAAGTCCCAGAACAGGTTGTGTGAGCACCTTGAGGCGTTCATCCAGCGCTGTTTCAGAGAAATCTCTATTTTAATGTATTCCTATACGTCAGTTATTGAAAAACGATAGAAAATCGCAAAAACGAGTTGACCTTTTTGTGTTCCTTGAGCCAAGTCGCGAAGGGCCCTCGTGACTGGGCCTCATGCCAAACAACTCGTTACAAAAAGAGCTCGGGTCCCAGACCGCGCCGAAGCTTCATGAGACCTCTCCTTGGCTGTGCCAGGACCAGTGGCAGACTCTGGAACCCAGGCTGTTGCTTCCCGGTCTGGGGGTGAATCCTCCATAGGCGGGTGAGTGTAAATACATACATCTTTTCCCTTCCCCCCTTCCCATTGTAATTTGCTTATTATATCATTTGCTTATTATATGATTGGCTTACTATATCTGTATTGCCATATACTTGGGATAAAGGCTGTTTACCCTTAAAGGTATTGTGTGTGTGTGTCTTTTCTTCTCCCCTGCGCGTTTCCCGCACAGAACAGATATCTGCCCTCACTGATGTTGGATTCTTCTCTGCAGACAGAGAAAGAGAAAGTCTCCCGCATGGCTGGAAATGAGCGTCCATACTGAGCACGTGCAAGGGTGCGCTGAACACTGGGAGGCACAGTCTCTTCCTCAGCCGTGCTCCGGGCTGATGACGGCAGATCAAGACCCTCCTCACAGGAGACCGGATGCTCCTTCTCTGAAAAATTTGACCAAGGCAAGAAGAAATGCCTGAAGCAACTGGCATGAAGGCTTCAGGAATGAAACAGCCCAGCAGATTACCCTACAGGGATCAGTCCCAGCAACCAGCCACAGGCTCCACTGCACAGTTCCCACTTTCTGATATGGACAAGCAACAAAGACCACCACACACGAGGACACCCTTCAACATAAATGACACCAAACAAAAAATAAAACAAGCAAACACACGTTGGGAGTCCGAGGCAGGAGGACAGCTTTGAGCTCAGGAGTTTGAGACCAGCCTGGGCAACATAGCGAGACCTCATTGCTACTAAAAATAATAACGATAGAATAATCAGCTGGGCATAGTGGCATGCACCTGTAGTTCCAGCTACTTGGGAGGCTGAGGAGGGAGGATCGCTTGAGCTCAGGAGGTCAAATGGCAGTGAGCTATGATCCTGCCACGGCACTCCAGCCTGGGCAACAGAGTGAGACCCTGTCTCCAAAACAAAACAAACAAAAAACCAAGAAATCAAAAAGAGTAAAGCAACCCTGAAGAAAAAGGAACTCTGAAAGGAGAAGAAAAACTGTTCTTTGCTATTTTAGCAAAGAACCAAGACATAGAAAAATAAGTATGCTATTTGGAGCTGTAGAGATTAATATTTAAAGTACAAAAGTAGTAAAGAATGATTGCCTCTGGTCTAGGGGAAATGTGGATGGAGTGAAAAACTGCTTCATACTTGCTTTTTGTTTCCTTTCTCTTTAAATAAGGCTTTCTGATTATTTGAATTTTCTAGATATGTACAGGCATTGTTTTGGTTTTCCAAAAACTGGCTACTTATCATGCCTGTTTTTCTTTTCTGTATTTTTTTCTTGGCAGTGCAGATTCTTCAACTCAAAGACTTCTATAGCACACTCTTCACATACATGTGCATACACACACACACAGAGATGCATATTCACACATACGACATACAAAAACATGGAGACCTACACATGCAACAGTACAGATGTTATTTCTAGGCAATAGCTACAAACAATCTGAACACACCAGTTATGTGCCTCCACTTTTTTTTTTTTTATTATACTTTAGGGTTCTAGGGTACATGTGCACAATGTGCAGGTTTGTTACATATGTATCCATGTGCCATGTTGATTTCCTGCACCCATTAACTCGTCATTTAGCATTAGGTGTATCTCCTAATGCTGTCCCTCCCCCGTCCCCCCACCCCACAACAGTCCCCGGAGTGTGATTGTGGAAACCTCAGAATAGAGGGTTGGTGGGTTGGGGAGAGTAACGCCTTGACATATAAATCTTGGAGATTGTCATGGCCTCACCCAATATACACATATTTCAGAAGATATCCAGATACGTGTGTTTGGTGGGGGAAGTTTATTGACAATCTCACATCCTCAGGTCTAATGATGACAGAATTCTTTCTGTCCAGGATGAGGTCCTGTCAGATCCCTGTCTCTACTAAAGATACAAAAATCACAGGATGAGGTCCTGTCAGTTCTAAGCACATGCCAAGTGGAATTTACCAAGATTCTGATTTCCCCAACCTAAGCACCCAAACATACCTTAAAGCATAATTAATCACCTGACATATTTGCAAACACTGCCTTCAGCCAACCACTTTTCCTGGACCTCGTGCCCAGCAACATCTCGCCATACCACCTGTATCAGCCTGAGGACAATTGCACATCAATAACCTATCAAAGTGCCCAGCTGATGTGAAACTATGCACAATTCCTACTCTAGGGGAACAGGCCATCAGCTGAGGGCCTAAGGAATGTACAGCCTGTTAGACCTGCCCAGGATCTGTTTGTAGTTACAGTGAATCCCAATGTGTCAGGGTCCCTAAGACCATTACCAGGTTCAGTAATTTGTAAGAAGAATTCACAGGACTCAGCATAGAATCAACCCCTGAATATGATTTATTATTGAAAAAGCAAAGCATAATTTGAAAATGGAAAATGCGCATGAGACGAAGTCAGGAGGAAGCCAGACACAAACTTTCAGAGTCCTCTTCCAGTGAAGCCATATGGGAAGCACTCAATTCCTTCTGGAACATGTCTCAGCATGTCCACAATGTTGTCTTTCAGGGAAGTTCATCAGATAATCAGCACCTGGAGTTTCTATTGAGGGCTGGTCACATTAGGAGTCTCTGCCTGGCACATATCAAAATTCTAGACTTCGCCCCAAAATAGGAGGTCACCATAAACCACATTGTTTGCATAAATAATCTTGATGAAGTGAGTCATTCTTATTAGGAAATGGTGGGAACTCTCTTGACATCCAAGTTCCAAGATGGCAGCCAAGTGCCAACCTTGTAAACAGGCCGTTCCAAGGACAGCAGTCTTAGGACAGTTATCTTTATTCTGCACACTCCAGATGTATGAGACTTCTGGGGGTAATAATAACTTTCATTTTTGCTAGATTTAAATTTAGAGGAACTACAGGTGGCCCTTATTGCCTTCACAAAAGAAGTGTGTCTTGGATTTGACACAACAGAAGACTAAACTTAGAGATGAAAAGAGATAAACCATGTCCTTCTGAGCCCCTGAATACAGCCGCAGCTGAAACTGAAATGTACCTGGATGTTTGTTTTGTAAACCAATAAATTCCCTCTCTTCTATCTAGAAATAATGTGATGTTTTTTCACTTGCTAAAGAAAGAGGCCTAATTCTAATATTTTATACAGTTAGAACCACATAATGTTTGCCATTGGACAATGGGTTCTTAGATATTGAAAAAAGGTTTGAAGAAAGTAAAGAAGGAAGGCAGGAGTAAAATAATGGCCAGGGTAAGAGGGAGAGTGAAATGTAGGTTTTATTTGTTTTGTTTTGAGATGGAGTCTCACTCTGTCACCCAGGGTGGAGTGCAGTGGCGCAATCTCAGCTCACTGCAATCTTCACCTCCTGGTTCACGAGATTCTCCTGCCTCAGCCTCCTGAGTAGCTGGGACTACACGTGCTCGCCACCAACGCCCAGATAATTTTTGTATTTTTAGTAGAGATGGGGTTTCCCCATGCC
Organism: Symphalangus syndactylus; assembly: GCF_028878055.3. Classification (NCBI taxonomy): domain Eukaryota; kingdom Metazoa; phylum Chordata; class Mammalia; order Primates; family Hylobatidae; genus Symphalangus; species Symphalangus syndactylus. The sequence continues at coordinate 122,632,698 of NC_072435.2, read as the reverse complement.
TAGGCCGGTCTTGAACTCCTGAGCTTAAGCGATACACCCACCTTGGCCTCTCAAAGTGCTGGGATTACAGGTGTGAACCATCAAGCCTGGCCAAATGTAGGTTTTAATTAAATAGCCAATCTGAGAAATCAGCAGAGCCTAAATAAAGAGCTGAAAATTTCCACAGAAATCTTATTCTTCTGCCCCCAAAGGATGCCACCCATGAAATAAAATACACTGTGGATTTCACTGCTATCTCTGAAAGGAAAACACAACCTTTAAAAGATCATTAGTGTGAAAAGAAAGTAATTGGATTGCTGAATGATACAAAAAAGTAGGTTTTGATAAGGAAAATTGTTCTAAGTTGACACCCTAGGGAAATCATTTCTAAAAACAGTTAATAATGAGATAGATTTCATGCTTCAAGAGAACCCTTAATAGAGGTTTCACTGGATGAGAGACAGAGAATATTTATAACCTTAATACAAATTATCCATTTGTTAGATACTGGCCCTGGATAGTTTTCTGTTGGTTTGTTTGCTTTTTCTATCTTGGCACACAGGAGAAAAGGGAAAGAAGTGCTATAGGCCTGTATTTCAGTGAAACATCTCTTAGAAAAATAATTTGAACAGTGGAGTCATTCCTTAATTTTGAACAAGCCAGTGTTCAGAAATGCAGACATGGAAAGGAGATAAGAATGAAATCCATGTTTCCTAAACTTGACAAACATGGACATCTTCTAAAAGGTACAATTATATTTTGATATACCAGTAACGTTTCTCACATTGCTAGCGTGGAAAATCCTGAATTAGTAGTTATTCACCATCAGTCTATGGTGGATGTCACACAGTCGGGAGGGAAAGAAGGTGACACCAGTGACTGAGGGTGGCCTGGTGGAGCAGATGGGAAATTTAGTGTTTTAGAGACTACTTATTACCCTCCTTCAGTCCTTTCATAAGACAGGAATATAAGCCCAACAGTGCCAATTTTTTTTTTTTCAGAATACTGCAAGTTCAGATTTTTAATAAAATTTCTGGATTTCATAAATTTTGTAATTAATTTGAAATCTTTATCACATGGACAGACTAAAGAGAATTCTACTGAGGTTCAGCCTGGCAGATGAGAAATTGCTTTAGAACATCTTCAACACTATTGGGATTCCAAATAAAAATGCCAATTTGGACACTGAAACCATGTAACATTACTCAGTCACAGAGGTCTGTATTATCTCATTGGCTTAAATCAAGAAGGTTTTGATTCTTGTTACATCATGGCTCAGTGAGGGTGAATGGGAGTTTCTGCTCCACACAGTCATGCAGGAATCCAGGTTTTTTCCATAACGTGGCTACTTCATTTCTTGGGCTTCATCCTCTGTAACCAACTGATGGAAGAAAAAGGAGAAAGAATATGTAGTAGATTCAACTTTAGCATCTTAAAGGTGATATAATTTGATGTCAAACTATTATAATAATTTCTATTTTTTCAATTACTGAGCTTAAATATTAAAAAATAACTATATTGGACATTTGCAGTCATCTTTTATCAATTGCTTACTCAGTGTACTTTATAATTTGTATTTAATTTTTCAAACGTGAAATTTATCCTTTAACATGTAAAATCTACCAGACTGATTGCCTTCAAGTTCTCACAAACAACCGCATGAATAGCGTTGTCTTTACAGATGATGAAAGAGAAACTCAGATCTGTCATGCCCAAGATGATGCCACTGAATGGGAAAGGGTGGGGACTTGAAACTAGGACCATAAATCCCATGATATTTTCTGTGTCCCCTTTTCCTTTCTCCCTCTGCCACATCCATCACAGAAACTAGGTCAGCCTGTGGGAAAGAGAGAGGAAAAGATATAAAACAAACCCTCCTTCTGCCCCTGAACTGTGGGAGCCGGAAGAGTGTGTGAGAAGCCAGCCTGGTGTATGGGGACTGCCTTTGATCGAGATCGCATGGGTTTCATTCTTTGTTCTCGCTCTAGGACTGGGACCTCACACTTATAACCCCTCTGGGCCTCAGTTTCCTCATAATCAATACAGAGGTGATGGCAGCTTCCCAGCCTGCTCTACCAGGAGGCTATCAAATGGGGGACGTCAACGTAAAAATGCCGATAGTGCCAAATATGCTGTTATGTTAACAGTTATGAGGATTAGAGGTTAAGGGACAAAAGGTCTACTATTACTGTTTAAGCAAATAATTGACATGAAGTTTTGATAATTTACATGTAAACGTTTTGTAAGCTATACAGAGTTTAAAACAAGTTAATAAATTATGTTTGAATGATTGCTTGGACTAGAGTTTAAAACAAGTTAATAAATTATATTTGAATGATTACTTGGACTGAATGATCATTCTAAGTGTCCAGTGTATTGTTTCAAGTGAAAATTTGCAAAGTATAAAGACATTTTAAAAACAACAGATTCATCTTTACAGGCAAAATGCCTCCAAATAATTGAAGAGTATGTGATTTCTCAGCTCTACAAGATCAGCATCAAAATAGTCTCACTCCAACAAAACAAAACTCCCTCAGTTCCTAAGGCAGTGGTCCTCAGTGAGGGGGCAGCTTTCCACCCAGGAGAATCGGGGATGGTCTGGAGCCGTTTTGGTTGTCATAATGGGAAGGGAGTGCTTCTTACATCTAGTGGGTATTGGGCAGGGATAACTGTAAACATTTTATGATGCACAGAACAACCACCCACGAGAAAGAATTGTGCCACCCAAAATGTCAATAGTGTGGGGATTGAAAAACTCTATTTTATGCCAAATGGCAGGACCCAGAACCTGTGCACTTTGAAAGCTGATATATCTGAATTTCCTTTTATTTTTTTTAACTTTGCTACTTTTATTTTTGCTCTGAGTCATCTAGGTTTTAAGCCCCGCATGCATTAGGTATTTGTCCTAATGCTCTCTCTCCTCTTGCTCCCCCCCCCCACTGGCCCCGGTGTGTGATGTTCCCCTCCCTGTGTCCACGTGTTCTCATTGTTCAACTCCCACTTATGAGTGAGAACATGCAAACACATTCCCTTAACACCAGAAGATACCCCTTCTAAAGAGGAAAATGGGGCTCCTGTCACCTGGAACTTCTGTTACCCAGTGATCCCCCTGCCCCATCCCCCAGTGGTTAAGATTATTGAGACTCATTATTTCAAAGGACAAGAGCAATTCAATTACTATCAAGTCATTTCATGGAGCTCTATAAAATAGCCCACTGAAAATGACCAAAAGTGAAATGCACAAATCTGAATGCTACTGATTCAGTTTCAGAAAGGAAAATGATGCACCTCTATTTCCAAAACACAGTCTCTCCTTGGGAAACCTATTTGGTTTTTAAGGCTCAGGAATCCACGAATTGATACCCATTTCCATCAAGACATTATTGATTATCTCACAAGAAGAGTAAACACTCATGCTTCTATCAGATAATAAAACCTGACCAAAAGGAAATACCCTAGAAGTTGTTTGCTGTCTTTTACAAAGGTTTAGTAAATCGTAAGCATTCAAAAATATTGGCTGCATTAATGAGTGAAGATTTCCTTAGATCTATTCTCAAATATGTCAAATCTTTCCACTTATTAAAAAAATCAGATATCATGGTTTAGAGATAAAACCTTCTAATTTGTAAATGTTAGCAGTAGTACCTTGCGTGGCTTAAACAGAACTCCCTTGCTTGTCAAGAGAAGCCAGAGTGAAACCTCAGAATTAAAAATTGTGGGTTTTGTTGTCTTTGTTTTTCTGTTTTTCCAAAACAAAGGGCTATTACATTCAGCATCTTTAATTTCAGAAAACAAGATCCACTCTTGCTAATTTTAGCAGGAAAGGGCATATTAAGAAATATTAGGAAGCTCATGCATTGTCAAAGCAAGGGTAGCAGAGGTTTGCCTGAGATTCCAGAAACAACTCCAAGAGACACTTCAAACAGCCAGCCAGCATGGTAAAGAGAAATTGAAAGTGGGAAGACCAGGAAACCACAGCAGCCATACGATGGAGGGAGCCAGGGAGATGAGGGACTGTGGAATAGGAGGGGCCATTAGTGGGAGGGGCCATGGATGGGAGGAGCCATGAAGGAGAGGGACTATGAAATGGGAGGGGACATGGATGGGAGGAGCCATGGATGGGAGGAGCCTTGAAGTAGGAGGAGTCATAATGGCTCTAACACTTGAGAAGATGCCACCACCACTCTTGATCCAGGAATCATGCTACCACATTTGTGACTGTCTTTCACAATATTGATGCCCTGTGTCACAGTTATTTCCTAATGTAGCTTCCATATCAAAATCTCACATAAAAGTGTCTAATTGGCAGAGCCCAAGTTGCATTCCTTTCCAACTGTGACAATGAGGTTAAAAAATACAGCTTTTGGTGTTTGTATTCTATGTTTGGAAGCTGGATTCACAATTGAAGAGGGCTATCAATGTAATGAGTGTATGTTAGGGCTTGCTGTATGTCCACAATATCTGATTCCCTTTCTTCCTGGACACACAGGTAAATTTCCTGGCCTCTATTGCAGTGAGCAGAGTATGTGATTTATGATTTGGCCCCTGTTAATGAACTATCTGGCACATTCCTATGTGGCAGGTCCAGGTGTGTCCCTAATACCCTCCCATGTAATCTTTCTAATACTCTTTATTCATCTGTTGACCCAGGGCGCAAGGAAGCCAGGCAATGCCTTTGAGATCTTAGGGGCTTCCACAGTTACTGGAAGGGAGAAGCCTGGATCCCTAAGTGACCGTGTGGAGCAGAGCCTCTCATATTCCAGCACCCGAATGGACTCTAAAGACACTTTAGTGGGCTGACTAATAGTACAGGTTTATCTGTTACTATTGCTAGGTTTGCTTTAATTGATACAGAGTACAATGATTAAAAATAGTAATACACAAAGCTATAACCTCCAAAGAAGTAGGACAAATTTTGACATCGTTGAAAGGGTAATCTCAAGTCAAATTATTAAGGTTTTATGAAGTCTTCGGGGTTTATTTTCTGCCAACATACCCTGTAACATTTGTGATAATGTTATTACTGAAGTAGTGAGAATCATCAGAAACACAGAACATAAGATATAATAGAACAAAACGTTAACCATTTTGAATAATCAGTCTGCCTATGAAAGCTTCGTAAAACTTCCATCAAGAAAATGCAGCTAACTCCTTTTTATACATGCTCTGATATGGGTAATATTGTTTGCATATTTAAAATCTTATGATTGAAAAATTACTTCTTTTCTTCTTTATGGGCCATTTACTTTACCATATTATATCAAGAAGATGCAAAACAAATGTCTAAGATGTAATTTACTCTAATATGTTACCTAATGCTGTAAATGGTTTTCTAACAAGTGCAGTAGGTGTGAACTCAAAAATGTTTTCGCCTTAAGGTCCAGAAAATGTTCTTAGAATATTTTGATAATTGACCTTTTCCTGTGATTGGCATTTCTAGTTCAATTGTCCTATTGTTCTCTAGATAGCAATCACTCCACTTTTTTTGCACTGAGGAAATGTCACAAGAGGTTGCAGAAAATATTAAATGTCACCCATGCAGATGATAATGATGTTTTCTAGAATGGGGAGCCTTCTACAACCAAAAATAAATAAATAAGTAAATAATCATTAACGCTGCTTGGCCCTTAATTTTGATTCCCTGACCCTTTTGTATTTATTGTAAGAGTGACGAAAGGTCGCATTTTTGGAATTATTTTAATTGATATCACAATTAACATATTCTTCTGGTAAAGAGCCAAGTTCTGGACATAGCTGGCTTGGGTGTGATTTGAGGCTTCAACTCTTGCTTATTTCGTAAACATTGTCAATGGGTAAATGAATCATAAACCTGGCCCACATGTGAGGAAATTCATCTTAGATCTCATCTCTCCGTGGAAGTAGTGGGGAAAAAAAATGTGGCTGTCTTTAATCTAACACAGGATGTGAGGGCTAAATGTCATCCCTGACTTACTCTATCTCCACGGGGCCCTTATTCAATGACCAACCTGAACAACTGCATAGGGCAGCCCTGCCCATGGGAGTCCCAAAAGAGAACACTTGCTCTTCTTCTCAAAGTAGTTATTCTTTGCAAGTGATTTCTCCCTGACTGACCAGGAAAGAGAACTGCGTATCTTAATTTTCTGATTCCAAGTGTAGCAAGGTTACAAGATATTTGTTATTATTATAGTTTCACACTCAAATAATTCTTCGGTGCTCTAGTAAATCATTTCAGATAATGGCATCTAATGAAGCTAGTGAAAGTCCCCAGTTACTGGCCACTCCATTTTATCTTCCCCCATGAGTTAATGCCAATTTTGACTTTAAATCAGTCAGGTGAGATGAACAAGCAAAGTCTACTTAGATAAAACTATCCAATAGATAGTATTTTATGGCTGTACTTAAGGGCAGGAATATAAATCCAACACTAACAGACGCAGTGCCTGTAAGTGGTCTGGGTCTCCGCTCCCTCATTCTGAATTACTGGGAGTTTTATAGTTCTTAATATTCTTTCTTCACCTAAAATAGAAGCCATGTCCTTTCACCAGTAGGTGATAAACACATTAGATTTCTGAGGAAGGCACAGTGCAAAATTATAATTGCCTTAGAATGAATGCCTTTGGATGACAGTCACAGAAGGGGTGGAGCAAGTCCATCTGTAAAGTTCTTTTAGCTGAACCTGATGTTTAGCCTGGTGGTCGTGTCTTGGAATATAAACATCCATTTGGGCATCACATTCTCTCTGAGCTGTGTGAAATTCTCAAGCAAGCCTGGTCCATATTGCTTTAGGGAACAGATGACCCTCTCAAGGTTCTTTGTGACATAAACATCCCAGGTCACCTCCATCACATGCATATCCTCAGAAAGAAAAGCCTCAGGCACACAGCACAGAAGCCATCAGGTGTGAATGGGTAGAGCTGACCCCCAGTATCAAGTCTGGAGGTGAATCAACATATCGTTCTCATCTAATGTCCATGACTTGTTAAGGTGATAACCCAAGACAATCAGTGCATAGCAACTCCCTAACCACAGAGACAAATTCAAGGGTGCAAATAACCTAAACTAAGTCCATCAGTGAAATAAAAACTTTCCTGTGCCAGGAGAGGGAATTTCAAGAGTGTATGTTGGAAGGAGGACTGGAATTGCAGCAGACATGAGGATCAAGGTGACAGAAGGAGGACAGAGCTCAGACAATCAGCTAAGAGCATTACATTGAACCAGACTTCTGATCAAACATCGTCTCTGCAATCTTCATTTTTCCTCATCTGAAAAATAGGTAGAAGAATTGTGTTAGCCAAAATAGGAAAATTGGTGCAACACATAACCAAAAAACTCGGTGTCTTAACACAAAGGAGGTTTATTTTTCAGTCACAGTCTAACATGAGTCAATGATGGGGCTCTTCTCCATGCAGTCACTCAAGGGCCCAGGATTCTCTCACTTTAGGGATTCTTCTTCTCCTGTGGGCTTCTCAGCGTCCTGCACTGGATCATCTGTGGCCATCCAATAGAGGGAGTAAGGGAGAGAATAGGAAGAACTGAGCAGGAGGTTTTGTAAACCCAAAATAGAGGTGGCAACACCACTTTCACCCACTTCCCATTGACCAGAAATCAGTTTTATCAGTAGGAGACGTGGGCTAGGTGGAGGTCCAAGAAGAGAGAAATAGTTTGGTGGACTTGATGCCTCTCCGTGCTACAATAATATCCCCTACCCCGTGGGGTGGATGAGAAGATCAAAGGGGAGAATGCAAGGCAGGAGTCCTTAGTCGCAGCACTACTGACATTTAGGGCCAGCTAATTCTTTGTCAGGGAGAGCTGTGCTGTGCATTGTAGCATGTTAACAGCATCACTGGGCTCTACCCACCAGAAGCCAGTAGCATCTCTCCCATTGTGCCAACAAAAATTGTCTTCAGACAATGCCAAATACCCTCTTAGGGTAGAAATGTACCTTCATTGAGAACCACTGACATATGGCCTAATAAATATGTTTATTTTTTATTGTGTTATTTGTATTAAGTATGAGAATTACATTTGAACGTTTTTGTAGGACTACTTGCCACCAAATTGATGCTTATCAATATTAGCTATTACAATGTTGTTTTTGCTACTGACATCACCATAGTGGGTTCCACACCATGTCATTTATTTAGAAACCTTTATATGAGCCACTTATTGAAGTGTCAGGAAGGTGTAAGTAGCATGTATGTATCTATACATTGACTCAGTTATTTTGTAAATTTGGTAGTTTGTTCACTTGGTATTGATTCAAAGCTGTTTGACATTATTTTCTGGAGAGATTATTTAACACAGATAATAAAATATTTCATGGCAATAAAGATTTTTCCTTTACAGTGCTATCTGCTCTCTGATCATGTAACAGAGTCCAGTGCTGTGATATTCTATTTTCCCCAAATCCCTAAATTATTCCTGTAGGGTTAATGTATAGATAGATAATAGACAAATAGCAGATAGTTATATGAGACAAATAGATGTTTATTTTTAAGGGTAACTAACAGATCCAATACATTAAAACAAAGAGGGTTCATTTCAAATACTGTAGAATATATACAGTTTTTTATTTTTGGCAACACAACTCCCCTGTCTTCAACACTAGCTGATATTAGGATATAATCTGTGGAATTGTTTATGAAAGACTTGGACCTCGAAACCAAGGACCAGTATTCTATCAGTTGCAACAGAAAAACACAGATGATTCCACCCAGCCTTTAAAGACCCCAGGTATATACCAATAGAAGCCACATCAATCAAAGGTGATCCAGTGTATCCCAAAGCCATCAGGAAAGCTCAGCTGCTTCAGCATCCTCTAGGAGAAAAATTCATCCCCAAAGGATACTCACCAATCAAGGACTGTCTTAAAACTTAAGGCTCCTTTGATTCTATAAAACTCTTTTAAAACCCCTGGGAGTCTCTGCCAAAATGAAAAGCGTTGTAAGTCCCTTATTGGTAAGATCTTAATAAACAAACTTTGATGACCTTTACAGGTGGTCCTCATTCTGTGGGTGGCTCTTACAGAATAAACCATCACAAAAGCCAAAGAAAGGTTGGGGGCTGGGCAGAGTAAGTAGGAAATTTTCTTCAGATCCCAAAGGAGAGAAAAAAACATGCCTAAATGTGCAGAATTATTTTCAAAAGATTTCGTTTTTAAGAGTTTCAACTCATTGGCTTCGGCCCTAAAGCTTCAATATAACAAATGGTGTTTATTAGGTAAAGATGCCTCATGTATCTCTCCTGAAAAAAGCAGCGACTCTTTCACTGCATTTCATTTAGCTGAGTTGCCTAGAGATTAAATGCCTTTTAATAATATCTGTTGGACTTTTTCTATATCTCTGTGCAGCCTTAGCCACAAAATCCATTTAGCCATGATTTGCTGCCAGACTAGAAACAGGTTTCCCTGAGAAGAAGAAATTCTACCTGTGGACCGCACCCCGGCAGAACCATAGGACCACAGCCCCCGGCCCTTAGAGTTTCTTGCCTGCCCTTTCTGACAGCCTGCCCTGCAGATTTCAGATTTGCTTAGCCAGCCCCTAGCATGTGAGCCAATTCCTTGGAACCTTTCTCTCTCTTTTTCTTTCTCTCTCTCTCTCTCTCTCCTTTTCCCTGCCCCATGTCCTACTGCTTCTGTTTCTCTGGAGAACCTTGACTGCCTACAAATAGGTCTGTTAGTTAGGGTCAGTAGGCTTTGATCAAATTCTCATTCTGCTAAAATCTTCCTCCAAATTAGTTAAGTCACCAATTCCTGCTTAGACAGGTAAATGGGGAATAAAAAGGGTAGGTGCCTGCTGGGTGAGGTGTCAGATGTCAGGCAACAAGAAGTGATTTACTCACGGGTAGTAAGAAGAATTTACCAACAACAGTATAAGTTTGAAAAGGAAAGGGCTTTTTTAAACTTTTATTTTAAGTTCTGGGGTACAAGTACAAGTTTGTTACATAGGTTAGTTTGCTAAGGAGAATGGCCTCCAGCTCCATCTATGTCCCTGCAAAGGACATGATATCTTTCTTTTTTGTGGCTGCATAGTATTCCATGGTGGTGATTCCTCAATGACCTAAAGACAGAAATACCACTTGACCCAGCAATCTCATTATTGGGTATATACCCAAAGGAATATAAATAATTCAATTATAAACATACATGCATGCATATGTTCATTGCAGTACTATTCACAATAGCAAAGACATGGAATCAACCTAAATGCCCATCAAGGATAGACTGGATGAAAAGGAAAGTCTTATTAGAAAGAAAGAAAGCTGCAGAGGAGTTCAGCAGGAGCCTCAGCAAGAGAGAACTGAGTCCACCGCGGTGGATGTTCCTCAGGGGTGTGTATGCACCTTAGAGCAGGAGCTTAAGGGTAAGTTGGGACCATATGAACCATGTAGGTCATGATAGATGATTACATTTTTAGGCATTCTGGTGCCTTGATGTCATCATGGGTTGCAAAATGAGTTTTTACGTATATGCATTCTGGAGCTGCAGAGAAATTGTAGTTACTTACAAATTTTTGAGAAAGAAGGCTGGTACCAGATGCCTGCTTTGGATAATAGGGAAGTCTAATTACTTCTGAATTCCTCAGTTAAGGAGCTTTACCTCTGGAAGTGTGGCTTGATGAGCACCAGGTGATCTTTGCTCTCCTCAGTGTCCACTCCTGGTCAAAACTCTCACTCTGAAACAAACAAGCAAACCAAGTAATGAAAATCCCGAAAACTGTGCAGCTACAACTTTTCTAAAGTTCACAATTTGTAAAATTATTCAATCAAAATTACAAACCTCATGCATTGCTACAAAAATGTAATGTATATAAATGAATTATTGTGGGGCAAGGTGTATGTGATCAAATTATAAACTCTTCCTTCTCAAGCAATGTATTTCATGGATTATAGGATGGTGTGTTTTTTTTTCATGAAAGAATAACCTACTACTGGAAATATGAAAACTGATTTTAAAGATTCCCACTGTCCTTCATAATTCATCATTGTATATAACAAGGTGAAATTTATGTTACCTAACTGGATTTGGTAGTGCAATTTGGCAGTTAATTATTGTAAAATTGTGTTTGTAACCAATAGTGACTGTAATTGGATGTCAAGTTTAATTGTGGCTTGAAACTTAAATGGCATGTCCTGGGAGACACCACGTCCTAGAATAGGTGCCTCAATGTCAGCCAAATACCTCCTCACATGGGCTGTGTTTTTGTTCACAAGATTGGGAAAACATATGCTATGGTTGATATCATCAATATGTAATGAAAACATATGCTATGGTTGATATCATCAATATGTAATCAACACAAAATAAGGCAGCTCCCCCAAAAAAGACGTGACCAGCCAGACCATAACATTCCAACGTGGAAATGAAAGACATCATTTTTTGCCCGCCATTAAAAGAAACCAGATCTACAGAAAGAAAGGGAAATGCAGGGGGGCAGAGAAAAAGAAATGTCAGAAAAAGCCTCAGAGCTTTTTGGTTCCCTGTTACAGAGACTCCATTCCAGCTTAATTTTTGTATTCCATGTGACATCTTATTTCTCATAATAAATTGTCCTTTTAAGCTCTGCTGACTTGAGAAGGTCTCTTTTACATACAGCTGTAGGATGCTAGCTTAAGTAAGTATCTGGTGGACACTAGACTCGTAGAATGGCTAAAACCAGATGAACCTGGTCAACTACAATAAAAGCTCAGAAGTCATAAATGTGTCATACAGTAGTAGAGTTTGTTATCCCTGAAAATTTGAAAATTTGTACATATTTTTCCCATGGGTTCTTATTTTAACACACTTGTTACTTATAAAATGTTAGACACAGAAGGACCTTTTTTTTTAGATTATCTAGTTCTGTAAATCACACTATCCACAATAACTCTTGCTTTGGGGGATATTTGACCCATTTTGGAGGGGAAGACAGCCTCCCATCTAATCGCCTTTTGTTTGCTGGGTGGTCCCCACTGTGTGACTCCTGAAAAGGGCTGAATTTTAGATCCCTTTGAAGATGTCAAATGAGACCACAAATCTTCTTCCTGCTTTCTGCCAGCTCAGACACAGGAAGGACAGCTAGACTTGACCCACTGAATTCCTGCCCTGAGATTTGCATCCAGAAGCAGGCACATGAGAACACAGCCAGCAGGGACATGAGAACACAGCCAGCTGGCAGCCCCAGCGTCCAGTTTGCAACTGCATTGCTCCTTGGCTAAATGGTCTGCCCAGCCTCCAGCAATTCCAGCTGGCTTCCTCTTTGCTGTTAGTGGATTTGGGGAACTACCCATTAATTTTCAATAAATTCATTTTCTGTTTAAGTTACATCAACCCTGTTACTGTTATTTGCAGCCAAGTTCCCTGGCTGATACCATAACAGAGGGTCATTCAGCTCCCCTGTGTTCTGCCTGAGACACAACTCATTTTCCGGGGTAATCCAGTTCACCTTTGCGTAGCTCTTGTTATGAAGCCTTTTCCCTAATGCTTTTACCCAGTGTTTATAGTTTTGACTTTTGCAAACATAAATCTATGGCTTCAGTCTTTGGTTGCAAGTAGCATAGGTTTCTTGGAGGTTACATAAATTAGGATATTTATATGCATGAAAGAGAGAAGAAACAAGAAAAAAAAGAGAAAGGGAGAAATGACAAAGGAAATAATACAGGTAATCTAAATGGTTCAAACGTCCTATCCACACTGTGAGCAAATGCCCCAGAATGAACCCAGAATGCATGCAGTGATCCTGTTGTCCCCTCTGTCTTGGTCCTGTGCTGTCTCTGATGTCACAACATCCTGAACATGATCCTTGTGTTTTCATGCTACATGGCCCTGAAGTGCCAGGCACCCTCTCCCTTTGGACATCAGCGAAGATCAGCTATTCAGCCCCAACACTGGAGGGAAATTGGCTGCACTGGACATGCAGAGAGATTCCCTTGTCCTATACCTTTAAGTATCTTAAGGGATGCCCACGGGTAATTCTGATTGCTTTTGCTATCAAGACTGATGCAGTCTTTTTCTCTGTATAGCCACGTGACTTACTTACTCCCTGTCTCTCTTAAGTCTTTGCTCCAGTGGCAGCTTATCCAAAAACGGTCTGTGGACCATTATGTTGAAACAGTAAACCCTGTTCCTGACCACTGACTTCAAATGTACATTCCCTGGATACTTTTCTCAACACCATGTTTTTCTGTCTGCCTTGCCATATTCATTTACTTGTGACATAAGAAAAAATTTTTTTCCCTCTACAAAAATTTAAGCTCCTCGGCTGGGCACGGTGGCTCACGCCTGTAATCCCAGCACTTTGGGAGGCCAAGGTGGGTCGATAACAAGGTCAGGAGATCGAGAGTATCCCGGCCAACATGGTGAAACCCCGTCTCTGCTACAAACACAAAAATTAGCTGGGCGTGGCGGTACGTGCCTGTACTCCCAGCTGCTCCGGAGGCTGAGGCAGGAAAATCACTTGAACCCGGGAGGCAGAGGTTGCAGTGAGCTGAGATAGCACCACTGCACTCCAGCCTGGCAACACAGCGAGAATCCGTCTCAAAAATATATATATTTATTTATATGTATATAAGCTCCTCAAGGACAGAAAACACATCATTCTATGTATTCTATAACCTCTGCAGGTAGAGTGATGGCTGTCACAGAGCAAGTGTACAATAAACACTAAATGAGCACGTGCGTAGATACCTATTATATAAACTCAACTCACAGGCAGCCTGGGAGAGCCATCCTCTCATTCTCTCCCTTGCTTTCAGAAAAGGCTCCCATACAATATTTATTTCTTCCTGTGAATTCCGTTACCTTTCCCACTAGATTAATTGGTGAAAACATTTAACACAGACTGAACAAATTGTGCTTCCATGAGAAGGGAGAGCTGTGTATATGTGGGTGGGGAGGGTGTCAGCTAGAAAGTGGTTGCTGGAAAACCACAAACAATGTTCCACTGAGTTGCAATGATAACAGAGATGTCAGATTGACCTGACAGTTAGAGCTGCATCTTAGAGGACCTAAAAGAAGCTGGCCACAAATGTCTAGGTCATCTTTGGAGAGTTCTATGGATGTAAACAGATCCGTCTGCTGAAATCCCAACTCTCTCACGGGCTATGTGATAATGAACAATTTTATCATAGCTGTGTGCCTCTGTTTCTAGATCTCTAAAATAGGAATGAGGGAAGTTTCTATAATACCTGAGGGGGCTAATGTGAGAATTATATTCATTCATGTATTCGCAGATACCTATTTAGAAACTCCTATGCTGCAAACATTGCTTTACTTATCAGAGATACAGTGGAGAATACAATAGGAAGAACCTCTAACCTTAAAGTGCATAAATACATGAATAACAAGGGTGTTTCAGGTAGTGAGAGGTGCTGTGTAGAAGACAAATAGGGACCGGTTTAAATCCATGTGCGTTTGTTAACTGTGGCCGTGACGGTGCTGCAACCAACCACAGCACCTCAGAGCCCAAGCAGTCATCATTTGTGGCTCATGCATTTGTGGATTACCTGGGGACTGGCTGATCTATGCTGGGCCTGGCGGGGGTACCTTGTCTTCAAACAGTTGTGCTCTGTATGGCTGTCACTTTTCTCTTCGAACCCATCAGCCCAGGCATGTTGTTGCACAGGAATGGCAGAGGTTTGTGACAGACCGTGGAAAATTCAAGGCCCTTTAAACCTACCTTAGGCCGGGCGCGGTGGCTCACACTTGTAATCCCAGCACTTTGGGAGGCCAAGGCGGTCGGATCACGAGGTCAGATCAAGACCACGGTGAAACCTCATCTCTACTAAAAAATACAAAAAATTAGCCGGGCGTGGTGGCAGGCACCTGTAGTCCCAGCTACTCGGAGAGGCTGAGGCAGGAGAATGGCGTGAACCCGGGAGGCGGAGCTTGCAGTGAGCCGAGATCGCGCCACTGCACTCCAGCCTGGGTGACAGAGCGAGACTCCGTCTCAAAACAAACAAACAAAAACACCTACCTTAGCACAGGCACTCTACCCCTTGCACCTCATTCTATTGTAACACAGTTGACATGACTGAACAGAAATTCAAGGGATGAATAAATACATTCTGCTGTTTTGTTGACAGGAATTTGAAGCTCACAATGGAACACGGCATGCACAAAGGGATGGCTTAAGGAATTAGCACCAGTGATGCAACTGATCCCAGAGGCCCCTCTGAATAGTCATGCTCAGCAAAAGCCTGAATCGCTAGAAGAATCTGAGCTAGAAAATATCTGTGTTACAAATGTCCAGGTTGAGAAAAATCCTCCAGCAGAGGAACCAATTTAGGGAAAAGGTTAGACAGTAAGTGGCATATAAAATGGCCGGCGAGTCCCAGGTGTCTTGAGCCAGGGAAAGGCCAGGGATTGGTGGCAGCTGGCTGGACCCTGGGCTGGCGGTCCAGGGCCATGCTACTTCTGTGTGCTTAGAGGACACGTAAACCACAGACAGGGAACCTGGTCCCGAAAGGTTCATTTTTCCCTGCTTGCTCTACTGAAAATAAAGACAATGTATAAAATATCATGTGTATATTATATAGAGACCTCTTGAAAAGGTAATAAATTCTTGTGATTTAGAGCACAAAGGTGGGAAGCAAATCTTATTTTATTGCTCAGTGATCCATCCTGCTCAGCCTGTCTCTCTTCTTAATTTCTGACAATCCAGGGGATCTTCCCAAGTCTCTGCCTGGGGCTGTGTTTGGAAAAACAAGGTCACATAAACCACTGGGTAAAAGTGAGGCAGGAATTTCTCAGCATCGCTGACTCTGTCCTGAATGGCAGGGAGATTCTCTTCTGCAGAGGTGTAGGACCTTGGGTGCAAACAGGTTCCTGCTCAGGATGGCATTACTCTCTTTTGTATGGGTACCGATGTCCCTTGTGTGGGGCATTCTTAGGCATTCAAATTCCAACTCACGTGGTAGCTCAATTGTATCTATCAAGAATTTGCTCAAATGTTATTTCATTGCTTGTCTAATGTTATAGCTGCCTCCTCTGCCTACTGTGCTTTGCCAAATGTTGCATGTCTTGCTCCTGTAAGAGGAACTTGTCACTGAAATTTACCTCACCTCTTTCTACGGAGATCTCCATTTTCAGAGTTACTGGGCTTATGTTGATTAGCCATTTTATTTTCTTATTGTTAACATGAGAGTAACATATGCATGCAGCTTTCATTTTTCTAAGCAAAAGCCAAACTTCATAATTTTTTGAACGGAATTAATAAAAACCAATTAATCATGGCTATGCCTACAGTGCCATGTTCAACAACAGATGCTTCCCGTAGTAATTAGGTTGGAATAATAACAGGAGAGGAAATGCCCAGTCATTAGTACTGCCAAGAGTGCTGACAAGACTGTTTCATCAATAAAACCGCTGGGAGAGGAGTTCTTAGCATCCAGGGCTGGCAATGATTTACTGTGTGCCTTCAGTGGAGCCATTCCAACTTCCTGGGCCTCAGTTTCCTCAACGAAACATAAAGAAATAACATAGTTCCTTTTTTTTTTTTTTTTTTTTTTTGAGATAGAGTTTCACTCTTGTTGCCCAGGCTGGAGTGCAATGGCGCTATTTTGGCTCACCACAACCTCCGCTTCCTGGGTTCAAGCGATTCTCCCACCTCAGCCTCTCCAGTAGCTGGGATTACAGGCATGCGCCACCACGCGTGGCTAATTTTGTGTTTTTAATAGAGACGGGGTTTCTCCATGTCGGTCAGGCTGGTCTCGGACTCCCAACCTCAGGTGATCCACCCGCCT
This sequence comes from Symphalangus syndactylus, assembly GCF_028878055.3. Lineage (NCBI taxonomy): Eukaryota > Metazoa > Chordata > Mammalia > Primates > Hylobatidae > Symphalangus > Symphalangus syndactylus. Next base: position 122,616,018 of record NC_072435.2, on the reverse strand, counting down.
TGGCCTCCCAAAGTACTAGGCCTGAGCCACTGCGCCCGGCCCACAGTTCCATTTTTAATTTGACCACAAAACAGCTATTTGGGGGAAATTGGTCTGCGAAAGGGTGGAGACAATGTGACAGTTCCCTTGTAAATGGCCTGCATTTTCTTTATTTAACTGTTATCCTTTGGATTCCAGATATACAAATCTGTCCCCTGAGCAACCTCGGGTTATTCAGACACATTTTGGCTGCTGTCTGTAGTTCATTGAGCTTCTTTGGGTTTCCATCTTTTATCACATAGAGACAGTATAGACTGATACAGAGATGATTTCAAATCCTCACTTCCCCACTGTCTTAATAAGAAAGTGTTACGCAGCTTTTTGCATTTATCCGGCCCATGTAGGGAGAGTTATGTAGCATCATGCTTGTAAAACACTTAGCAGACCATCTGATGCATTGTGCATGGGGGCGCTCACCAAATAAGTTGATGTTACCATCATTATTTTGAGGCTTCCTGGTGTGTGCAGGGGCTTCTAACAAAAGTTGTGGCTACCTCATCAGATGCAAGAGACAGGTCCCAGATTCTCCTGCTGTTTTTGTTTGCTTTTACGTCTTTATATATCATGTCAGAGTGTGTGAGTGCAGTTGAAACTCAAGCCCGCAATAACAACAACCAGCATGGGAAAGATCTGGATCCATCAGACTGGTGAGAAGGGCACTATCATGGGCTGGGTCAGGGGGGCTGGAGACTGGGGTGGGCTTACCTTCAGCAGTGGGTAGAAGAAATTTCATCTCTTGCCATTCACAAGAAAGCCTTGTGCTTTGGAGGACTTACAAATGCTTCAGTGACCTTCCCATTCTGGCTGGTGGGAATTGGCACCTGTGTGAGCTCTGAGTACTTTTCCCTCACTCCCTTTGAGGTGGTTCTGCCTTGGCTAATCTCACGTGCATGTGCGGATCAGAATCCTGCTGAGGACTTCACCTGGGCTCGCTGTACAGCCCAAGAGTTTCTTCTAGGCGCAACTTTCCTCATCTTTGTTAACTCTGCTTGCAAATGTCAGCTGCCGTGGTCCCCCCAGAATCCCTACTCCCCGGCACCAGCTCAGGAAGTTCACCAGGCTTCAACTGGGTCCTCACTCTGTGCAATGTACTCAGAAGCCTCTCTAGGCAATGGATGGGGGCAGCCATAGGATCTGCCTTGATCATTTCCCATCTCTTAGGGATCAGTGTCCTACCTTGCCTGATGCCTAATGTCTTGAAAACCATTATTTTATGTAATTTTGTTTTTTTTTTCCAGGTGAGATCATGAATCTAGTCTTGATTACTCCATCTTGGTCAGAAGGAGAATTTCCATCTGTGTTGTTTACTGAGGTGAAAATCCAGATTTTTGCAGTGGCATTGGGCCAGCACTGTGACTCCATTTGATAAGTTTCCATTCTGCCCAGTTCTCAGGACAGTTTTTTGAGGCACCACACAGTCACCTCTCTGTACTCTGTTTACTCACCCCTTCACCCACCTGATTATTCTGTCTGTTCATCATTGCTTCTCCTTTTCTCTAGTAACTGCTTTCCATGTTGTCCTTTGAGGAACTGTCATTTGACCACTCTCCTTTCATATGGAAATTCTTTGGAATTGGCGTGATCATCAGAATGTGTCCTGTCCCTTCTTACAAGGATGGCTTCAGAAAAGCGTATGTGACTGAACACATGTAACTAAGAGTCCTCCAAGAGAAGAACGTGGTCTCTAATGGTTCCTGTGGAGGGAGCTGTTGTGGAGGGTTCTTACTGCAGACATTCAATTACGTGCCTCTTTCTGAAGTGAACACTGTGGTTAGGAATAGGAAGCTCCACTTCACCTGTGTATGTGTGGGGTCTGAGTATGATTTGCTAAACTGGTAGAATAAAAGCATGGCACTGTCACATTCATTACTAAATGGAGAGAGAATACGGCCAACACAGGAGAGAGAGGGAGACAGAGAGAAAGAGAGAGAGAGAGACAGAGAGAGTATTTGGGAAAAGAAGGCAAATTCCTTAGGAGACTGTTGAGGACATTGAGGGCCTGGCTCAAGATATACCAGCAGTCAACTAGTCTAAATTTTCCAGGTAAATTTTATTTCCTTTCCTTTTTTCTTTTGGCGGCGGGGGGAAGGAGTTTCACTCTTGTTGCCCAGGCTGGAGTGCAATGGCGCTATCTTGGCTCACCGCAATCTCTGCCTCACAGGTTCAAGCGATTCTCCCGCCTCAGCCTCCTGAGTAGCTGGGATTACAGGCGCCCACCACCGCACCAGGTTAATCTGGCATTTTTAGTAGAGACAGGGCTTCTCCATGTTGGTCAGGCTGGTTTCAAACTCCCGACCTCAGGTGATCCGCCCACCTCGGCTTCCCAAAATGCTGGAATTACAGGCATGAGCCACCGCGCCTGGCCTTACTTCCATTTCTTATTGTAAACTTTGTATGTGTGTTTTTAAGCCAGAATGGTTGGGATTTAGTTATTGGTATATAAAATAATCCTAATATGACATTCACCGTAAAGCTGTTCGCGCTGCCCTTTGTTAGTCAGCCCTGCTTGTACAGGCATACTGCGGGTTGAGGATTGCGTCAGCACCCAGAATACCCCATCTACTGCAGGAGTGAGGCCCCGGCCATCTCTAGAAGGGATGGCCTGTACAATTATTGTGTTTTTCCTAAGAGTCCTGAACCATAGCATGGAGTGTTTGGAAGTTAGGTATGCCCTTTACTTCACAAATAACAGCAATTATATTGGCCCCAAACTGCCTCCTTGCTTTTATTTGTTGAAACTGGATGAATTGAGGGGTGAGGGTGAAGGGCTCTTAAATCCTTAGGTTATGCAGAATGTGTACACTAAGACCTACTCTTAAATATCTTTTTTCCCTGCTTTCCTCTTGCTACAGAGAGAAAGCACAAAAGGTTTTTAGAAAAGGTGATACTGTTGGCATAGGAGATGGGGAAAAAAACCAGTTTTCCAACTTAGTGATCATCTGTTGCTAGTTCTCTTTCCTTCTCCTGGATCTGGTTATCGGTGGATCACTGTGTCCTCTGAAGGCTCTCCCAGAGCTGTACTGGGGATTGCAGGGCTATAAGGACCACTTCATGAAAGCTCACTTTTTTTTTTTTTTTTTTTTTTTGAGACAGAGTCTTGCTCCGCCGCCCTGGCTGGAGTGTAGTGGTGCGATCTCGGCTCACTGCAACCTCCGCCTCTCAGGTTCAAGCAATTGTCCCGTCTCAGCCTCCCAAGTAGCTGGGATTACAGGCATCTGTCATCCTGCCTGGCTAATTTTCGTATTTATTTATTTTTTCAGTAGAGACGGGGTTTCATCGTGCTGGCCAGGCTGGCCTTGAACTCCTGACCTCGGGTGATCCACCTGCCTCGGCCTCCCAGAGTACTAGGATTACAGGCGTGAGCCACCGTGCCTGGCCAAAAGCTCACCTTTAATTCAGCTCCATCTAACTTGTGTTTCTCCTGTGCATTTTCTTTTCTCAAGGCATTGAGCTTTCTCCAGTGGCCGGACCTGCTAATTAGTTATCGCAAGCTTTTTTCCTTAGGGGAGATAAAAAGGTTTTGATAAAAGCAAAGTGCTTCTAATCCTGATTCAATTCCCTTGTTCTTTTTTCATAGGTCCCCAGCTTAGAAGGGGGCTGGTTGATGCTTCCTTTTACTTCAAACTGTTTCTTCTCCAATGTTAAATGGTAAATCCATACCTGATGTATCTGTTATTGATAAAGTTCAGATGGTATTTCAAGTTTCTGCAGAAGCTTTCTCACTTTCTGCGCGAGCATTTTCTAAATGGAAAGATTCTTCGTTCCATAGGATATTTTCAATTTGAGTTCTAAGAAATGTATTTATTAGATTTTTCTTTTTCTTCTTTTTTTTTTTTTGGTTTACTATCTGTCTTCTAGTTTTTTTCCTCTAGGAGAAAGTGCTTACTTTAAAAGCACAAATAGGTTTCTCAAAAAGGACTTTGCCTAATGGACAATGCGGTCTTCATTTTATAATCCACTCTTTATATTTAATTTCAGATTTCCACCTTCGACATTATTTTCTATTGGCTGGTAGATATGTGATATTCAGAAAGGTTTCCATCAGACGCTTAAACTAAATCTATCCTTTAGGATTTGTGTTCTGTATTCATTAGAGTTCCAATAATTTCCTTCTTTCTATTCAAGTCCTTCTCCCTTTCTTTCCACCCTTCAATTTCTTGTAAAAGAAATTTTCAATGTTTTTAAAGACCAGAAAGTGCTTTCTTAGGTTGTGAATTATTCTTCTGCCAGGCTCGTAAGCTGTTTTCATTCAAGTGACTTAGAATGGCCGGGCTTCATCTTACAGAAACCATATCTAACTTTGAAGGTGACCCATATACGCACTTTACCAGGGAGAGAGGGGGCTCCCTTTGGGCTTGTTTTCAACAAGGCCTCTTTTATCATTACACAAAGAGACAGACTTGTTCAGATTAGTATTAACTGATGACAAACCCAGTGTATCTAACTCACTCAAAGAGCTGGCCTATCTTGAAGGAAGCGCAAGGATTTCTTGGGTTTATAATCTAGTTAAACATGCTAAGAATTTTACAATAATTTTCACTTTGTCAGATAGTCTTTTGATTACTTGCTTTGTCCATGTTAAATTATGTATTTTTTAAAGACTATTAAGAAGGATTACTTACCATCATCTCCCCAGGAACCTAGAGGACCTGTGTATCCCCTGAGCCTTCAGACACCCCCACTGCTAAGGCAGAGATGGGAGTAAAGGCTCGTGGCCATCAGCAGACCTAGCACAGTAGCCAAGGCCCTGCAGACCTGCCTCTGGTGGCCAGACACCAGCTTAGACACAAGACTACACTGGGCCCTGGGGAATGTGGAGCTTGGAATGCAAACAAGCACCTGGCAACCAGGACAGGCTACCAGGGACTAGGGAACCAGGAGGCTTCATTGCGTAACAAAGTTCTACCCAAGCATTCTCTTGCATTCCACCTGGGGAACGAGACAGCACCGGGTTTCACACTGGCAAGGCATGAGGCTGTGTGCTGCCAGAACGACCAGCAGGGGGCGCAAAGGCCACTCCAGGCACCTGCTGGCCTCAGAAAACAGAAAGGAAATCAGGAAGCCCACTCCTGCTGTCCTTTCTCTGCAAGGAAATGTGCCAGGGCACTGCAGCCCAGACAGTCGGCAGTAGAGGACCCATGAGGGTCGTTATCACTGCTTTTCCCTCCTCTTATTGAAACTCTTCCCTCTGCAGCCCTGGAAGCCTGATGCTACCTACAGATGTCAGAGAAATCTCCCTCCCTCAGGGTCCCTGTCTAGTTTGTTTTTGACCCAGCCATAAATACTAGGGCAGAAAAATAATGGACGATGCAAAGGTCTTTACTGTCTTTTGTTGGTCTGTTTTTATTTTTTGAGGTGTTTTCCCATGATAACGAGTGTAATGGAGGCATAGTGTATTTCACGTTGTAAACCAAAAAGTATCTGAGACAAGACTCAACCAATTTAGAAGTTTATTTTGTCAAGGTTAAGGACATGCCCGTGACACGGCCTCAGGAGGTCGTGAGAGCACGTGCCCATGGTGGTCAGGCCACGGTTTGGCTTTGTACATTCCAGGGAGACCGAAGACATCAGTGGTCCAGAAAGGCGGGACAACTCAAAGTGGAAGCTTCCAGGTCATAGGCGGATTCAAAGATTGTCAGATTGGCAATTGGTTGAAAGAGGTTATCTAAAGACCAGATATCCATAGACGGGAAGGTCTGGGCTCAGATAAAGGGTTGCAGAGACCAAGATTCTTATCATGCAGATGAACCCTCCAGGTAGCAGGCTCAGAGAGGATAAATTGTAAATGTTTCTTATCAGACTTTAAAAGGTGTCAGACTCTTAAGTCAATTCTCTCCTGGATCAGGAAAAGTATTTTTAAAAATGTTTATAAGCTTAATTATTTTATTAATTTATTGTTAGCAACTTTGAGATCTGATTAAGAAATCTTTGCTAAACCCAAGATAGCAAAGAGTTTTATCTTAGAAGCTTTATTCTTTAAACACTTGGGTCTACAGTCTCCCTCAAAATCAAGCAATAGGTCACTTCAGTTCCAAGTGTGCCAATGAAAAATGAAAACTGTGAATGACCTCTTTCCCAATATTTTCACCATTATCTTTGTGCAAAGAAAGCAGCAAAGAGAATTGCATCATATAAAGAGTGAATTAAACCATCTAAAGGAGCAAAAAGTCATCATCACATGGACAAGAAATTAAGACATAACATCCATCTCACTACTTGCAAAGTGGCTTATTCCTACAGACAATGCAGATATGTAAAAAGGTTTTTCTAGAGTTTCATCCTTTGTAGAACCTAAATAGATAAGCCTACATTTTGAAATAAAATTTTTAAAAATCATGTAAAAAAATGACCTACTGTAGCAATGACGTTTTGAAGACATCTCATAGAACATGAAGACCGCCCAGTATTACGAATTGATAACATGATTGCTTTCTTGGACTGAAAGGCTAATATCCCTAATGGACTTTAAAGCATTTGGATCATTATTTTCCGTCTGGAAAGTGATAGTGTCCTGATTGTCTCAAGTAAGGGCACCCCATGAAACACAGGCCCAGGTCATGTCCTTCTCCAAATTTTCCTCCATTAAAAAAATCTAAAAAATAAACACAGCAAATATGGCACCATAACTTATCTAAATTTTGCAAATTCATAAAGAGATCATTGATGCATACTGATGATGTGAATTTAAAAAATCTGATATGTAGTGTATGCACTTTGCAAACAAAAGTCAAAAAAAGGTGTACTTTTCTTCATGAGTGCCATTTTTCATTTTCAAATTCCACTTTTTCTTCTTTTATTGAAACCACATTTACTACATGGCATACATGCATAGTGAGATCTGGAGAGAAAATGCTGGGATCTGCGGCTCAGACTTTCTATATTCTAGGGGGAACAAGTTTCCCCTAAATTACCTAAATTATATATATATATCTATAATTATGTAAATTTAGATTTTTTGTTTGTTTTTTAGAGACAGGGTCTTACTATGTCACCCAGGCTGGAGTACAGTGGCATGATCTCGGCTCACTGCAACCTCCATTTCCTGGGTTCAAGAGATCTTCATGCCTCAGCCTCTCAAGTAGCTGGGACTACAGGTGTGTGCCACCACACCTGCTAATTTTTGTATTTTTTTTTTTTTTTAGTAGAGATGTTATTTCACCATGCTAGCCAGACTGGTCTCAAACTCCTGACCTCAAGTGATCTGCCCACCTTGGTCTCCCAAAGTGCTGAGATTACAGACAGGAGCCACCACGCCCAGTGATATATATATTTTTTGAGACAGAGTCTCACTCTGTCACTCAGGCAGGAGTGCAGTGGTGCAATCTCGGCTCACTGCAACCTCCACCTCCCAGGATCAAGTGATTCTTCTGCCTCAGCCTCCAGAGTAGCTGCGATTACAGGGGCCTGCCACCACACCAGGTTAATTTTCGTATTTTTAGAAGAGATGGGGTTTCATCATATTGGCCAGGCTGGTCTCGAACTCCTGACCTCGTGATCCACCCACCTCAGCCTCCCAAAGTGCCACCATGCCCAGCCTTTTAGGCTCACTTTCTGCCAGCTTTTTAGACTCGTAAAAGCATGCATCTTTATAGATTAGTTTCATAAAGACAATTTTTCAGTTGTCTATTATTATATGATGCCTGTGACGTTTAGAAAAAGGGGAGCCATTGATCATTAAGACACATCCGACTGAGACTTCCCTTTCCATACCAATGACAAAGGATGGCATTTGCCAAAATGGCAAAGATGATGCTGACAGTTTCATGAAGTGCCTGCATAGCCGACAAGATGGCTTGTAAAAAAATTTAGTAAATAACTCACCCCCTCATCCTGAAACATCTGCAGCAATCTTCAGGGATCCAAGCAACTCCTCAGTGGTCTTGAGTCTTTCTTATGTCTCCAGAACTCTGCATGTCTGAGCCAGTAGCATCTTTTACTCTTGGCCCCATACAAAAGTCTTGCCCCTACACATATACATAATCAAGCTATTAACACAAAAGAGCAAAATGGGAGCCATGGCCTCAGCCACCAAAACGCTAAGTTTTTAGGTAGTTTGCTCTCCTGATTAGAAAGTAAGAAATATTTGTCCTGTTTCTCTTATCATCAAATGGGGACATCTGGAAAAAAACTTTTACTCCGGTTCATAGGAAAAAGGAAAGTTAATTTTTTAGAGATTCAACTTCTTTAGTCCTTTTCAGATTAAACTTTTTTTTTTTTTTGAGATGGAGTCTCGGTCTGTTGGAGCTGTAGTGCAATGGCACAATCTCAGCTCACTGTAACCTCCCCCTCCCCTCCCAGGTTCAAGCGATTCTCCTGCCTCAGCTTCCCAAGTAGCTGGTATTACAGGGGCGCACCACCACACCTGGATAATTTTTGCATTTTTAGTGGAGATGGGTTTCACCATGCTGGCCAGGCTGGTCTCGAACTCCTGACCTCAGGTGATCAGCCCTCCTCAGCCTCCCAAAGTGCTGGGATTACAGGTGTGAGCCACTGCACCCGGCCAATTAAACACTTTTAAAAATTGTTTATATTACTTTCAATTTCTGCAAAAAGAGCATTAAGTGTGTGGAAGAAAGTTGATGCATCTTTATAAATCTAAATGTCAAATTACACAGGTATTTACTTTTTCTTATTCTCAGCAGCTGGAAACCTAGGAGCAGAAACCCAGCATAAAGATCTCTGAAAGCCTGGATGCGTGGATTCCTCTCTCATTTCCCAAAACCGTGGGGTAGAAATGTGAATATCAGCATGCTGCACAGATCTCTACAGATGTCCAGGGAACTGAATTTCTAGACGCTATAATCTATGTTCTTTCCCAACCCCTGCTTCAGTTTACATATCGCAGGCCATAGATCCTGTTTATTGAAAAGCAATCAGCTAGAAAACAAGAGTGGTTATAACCTGTGCTGCCCAGTGATCAGGAAAAGAGAGCAGATGAAACTTCCATGACTTTCTGTTGGTTCGATTAACACCCATGCCAAATGTAAGATTAGTTAAAAGGCCTTATTGCTTCCCACCAAAATGTTCCTTCACTAGCTATATACTACATTGAAATGTAAAGTTATGGGTATGTTCAACAGTTTAATTTGTCAATGGGCACCCAACTCTTCTATTTGTGTTTTTACTTTGAGCTTAGTTGGAGCAGACAAATAGAGGTGACCTCTGACTGTTTTCCTCCTGAAGCCATTTTCAGGGCAGAAGGGCTTTACGCACTTCGTTGAGAAACCACCTTTGCATGCAATACCCTGAGTTGGCTTCAGCGCGCCAAGCCTCCACAACATGGGAAATACCGTGCTTTAAATGTTGCTTTAATTACGGTGTCCACAGGTAAGGACCTGTCCTGTCTCTTATCCATGAAAACACTCCCACAAAACAAAGTCACACCCAGTATCTGTTAACGGAGATACTGAGTAGGTGAAGACGACTCATTCCTTAATGCAATTCAGGTCACACAGGGTAAAAAAGAAAAAAAAAATCCTTTTCTGTTGAGGATACAGATGGAAAGAAAATGGAAAATGCCTTTCAGAACGCACAAGCCTGGTTTTCTAATTGTGTTTCAGTGAACACGCAGGTGAACTTACCTGTGTCGCTTGGTATTGCGGTGGGTTTTCAGCTTCTTCTCCACCAAATCCTTTGAAACGCAGCAGTGGCAGAAACAAATAACCCAATTAAAAACAATAATAGCAACAATAATAAAAGAAAAGGTAAAGAAGAAAGCAGTGGTTTTCTTTGGCTAGCTGAGGAAATTTCTACTAGGCATTAGCAATCTCTTTGTAAACTTTTTTCCTTACAGCAAATGCTTCATTCTCTAGACAAATGTCAAGAATTGTCAAGCATGGACAGACTCAATTCTTCACCCCCATTTTAACAATTAAAGAATCAGCCGAATGCCTGTGTTCAAGTCAAGCCCCTGAAACCTGTGATTTGTACGTTACTCACACTCTCTAGTCCTGTTAGCAAGAGATGCTGGGACAACTTCTTGGTCATCAATTTGATGAGTTCCAAGGGGAATGCGGGTTTTGGTTGTGATGTTCATACACATAGATTTCTGGCTGAACACACGTACCTAAGAGTCCTCCATCTTTCCTTGCTTGCTCTACTGAAAATAAAGACAGAGAGTGTGTAAAATATCATGTGTGTATTATACAAAGACCTCTTGAAAAGGTAATAAATTCTGGTGATTTGGGGCACAAAGGTAGGAAGCAAATCTTGTTTTAATGCTCAGTAATCCATCCTGCTCAGCTTGTCTCCCTTCTTAATTTCTGACAATCCAGGGGATCTTCCCAAATCTCTGCCTGGGGCTGTGTTTAGAAAAACAAGGCCACATGAACCATTGGGTAAAAGCGAGGCAGGGATTTTTCAGCATCATTGAGGATGGGTGACTCCTATTCAACGTAGTATTGGAAGTCCGGGCCAGAGCAATCAGGCAAGAGAAAGAAATAACGGGCATCCAAATAAGAAGAGAGGAAGTCAAACAATCCTTGTTTGCAGATGACATGGTCCTATATCTCGAAAACTCTATAGTAGAGACCCAAAAGCTCAATAAGCTGATAAACAACTTCTGCATGTCTCATTTATAAGTGGGAGCTAAATGCTGAGAACTCATGGAGCCATAGAGGGGAACAATCACACTGGGTCCAATCGGAGGGTGGAGGGTGGGAGGAGGGAGAGGATTAGGAAAAATAGCTAATGGGTTACAGTAGGCTTAATATCTGGGTGAAAAAATAATCTGCACAACAAACTCCCATGACACAAGGTTACCTAATAACAAACCTGCACATGTGCCCTGAACTTGAAATCAAAGTTATATTTAAAAAATAACAATACAATAGATTACCTGAACACTTCTGTTTTGAATAGCTCAATCATCAGCCATCTGTGGTCATGAAAATGTCCCAGGTAATTCTTCTATGTCCTTCCAGGTCTATTTATTAAATATGCCAATGGCTTGATAGAACCCACACTGAGGCCTTACTAGCCCAATGTCTGCTCTTTTAGCCATCCCATCTTAATAAATTAAAATACTGTCTCATTTTCTTATTCTAAAAATCTTGATTTGCTTAATATTATATTTGTTTAATATCAACAATATAATACTATTATTTCAACAATAATTTCTATTTTAAAAACTATTTAGGATTTGAGTAATTTCTTTTTTTGACAATTATTTTTCCAGTCCCCTGTGTTCTTGACAACTGCCTCTTGAGCTTGAGAACTCATTCGTATTTTTCCCGATCCACTCATTTGCATGACTTTATTGAGCATACTTGTTGCTTTTCAATCTCAGTACATGTCCTATGAAAGTTTCAACTTTGCTAGGATTATGGATGTGAATGCTTTTCTAGTCACTGAAAAGATGGATTTTCTCACTGCTAAGTTGAAACAGCATTTTGCTCATTTCTTTATTTTTTTAAATGGCAGTTTTAATCTGCAGCTGTTTCCTAGGGGATTTTCTTTTTGTACTTATTAATCCTGGTTTTATATTTGAGCCTGGGTGGCAAAATATGTTTTTCAGAAACTACTCATATGAATACAGGTGTTTTCTTTGAGACTTTTTTGTTTATACTTTTCCAACGAATGTTCAGCCACCAGATAACAAATTACAAGAACTGCATGTGATTCACAAATATTCACTGAAGTGGTCTTTACAGTATCAATTTATGCCCTCGATATCATTGCCGTGTATTTGGTATTCATTGCTACTTGGTTCAAATTTGACCTCGGCATTTCCTTTACTCATGGCAAGGACACTCTTCCTCTTGGTTGGTCTTCAAACAAGATCACTAGTCATCAAGTTTAACTTAATCAAAAGCCCTTGGCTTTCACCCTCCGCAACCACAAAGCATCATCTGAACTCAAGACAGACACCACCACTTCATGTAATAATGAGACAGTAACCATCTCATTGAACCTTAAAGGTGACACTGAAATATCACTGTACAAAAATTCAAAAAGAAACCAAAGCTTTTTGTTATGATAAATATATTTCATACTTGCAAAATTTATTCACATAAATGTTGATGCCAAAAATTATTTCAATATAGAGAATTAGAAAAATAACCTCTAGTGCTCTGAAAACTTAAACAGTTCTTGACATGCATTGGACGGTCATTAGTGATGCTCTCTATCCCACTGACGTGAAGAACAATACATTTTAATAAGTGCATGGAATTAGGAAGTACACATTGACTTATTTCATGTTCTATGACTGAATTTTATTTTGTCCCCTCTTAAAACATTTTGAAGATTAGGAAATACATCCAAATTATTTTAAAGTGCAACTAATTTAGACCACCACTCCAGATAATATTATTTATACCAGAACAGATAGAAAACCAATGCAGATAAGGCAATACAGTCCTAGCCTGAGGTATTTGGCAAAAGGATGCATTATAATTCCATCCTGCTTGAAAGACATAATGCTCCTGATACCTTTTTTAAATGATCTTCTAAAACTCTAAAGATGTGGGAACATTTTAGAATTGGCAATAATTATAGTGAATGGGTAGCAATTTGGTACTTACGTATAGTACCCGAAATGGGATGTCTAAGTGTCAAAAACTGTCTGCTTTGGTAAAAGTGGAAAAATAGAATCCTTTTGCCACGGTCTAACAGTAGACTGTCAGCTGCACAGATAAACTTGCTGCAAAGTAAATGGCATTTGGACCTGTGATGGGCATGTAAAAAACATCTGAGAGGAAACTTTTTCCATGTCATGGAGCATTGCTGTAAAGGACAGGACAGGCTCAACAAAAAGCAGAGAGAAGCTTCAAGAATTTCCATCTCAGCTGCAAGTACCTGATGCTGATCTTCCTTGCAGGATATGAAAACTGAGAAGGACAAGTTATCCTCTGATATAATTTGGCTGTGTCCCCACCCAAATCTCATCTTGAATTGTAGCTCCCATAATTCCTACGTGTTGTGGGAGGGACCTGGTGGGAGAGAATTGAATTATGGGGGTGGTTTGCCCCATACTGTTCTCTGGGTAATGAATAAGTCTCATGAGATCTGATGGTTTGATAAAGGGTAAATCCTTTTGCTTAGTTCTTATTCTCTCTTGTCTGCCACCATGTAAGAAGTGCCTTTCGCCTTCCACCATGATTGTGAGGCCTCTCCAGATGCATGGAACTGTGAATCCATTAAACCTCTTTTTCTGTATAAATTACCCAGTCTTGGCTGAAAGCAGTGGCTCATGCCTGTAATCCCAGCACTCTAGGGGACAGAGGTGGGTGGATCACATGGTTAGGAGTTTGAGACCAGCCTGGCCAATATGGTGAAACCCCGTCTCTACTAAAAATACAAAAATTAGCCAGGCGTGGTGGCGGGCACCTGTAGTCCCAGCTACTCGGGAGGCTGAGGCAGGAGAATCGCTTGAACTCGGGAGGCAGAGGTTGCAGTGAGCTGAGATAGTGCCATTGCACTCCAGCCTGGCTGACAGAGTGAGACTCCATCTCAAAAAGAAAAAAAAAATATTACCCAGTCTTGGGTATGTCTTTATCAGTAGCATAAAAACGGACTAACACATCCTCACCAACCTAAATCTCAAGAGTTTCTGGGAGTCACTCATCTTTAGGAACTTGAAGGATATCCTAGGAAACTACTCTATTGTATCTTTAGATAAGTCTGCCAAGAGCCACACTCCCAGCTCTGTGTTGATGACCAGTCACACAGGAAAATCCCCATCCCTTAGCCAAGAGGGAGCTAAGAGAGGGGAGAGAGGATATTCAAAAATAAAAGTGAAAACTTGTTTCTCTGCTCCATACGGTCTAACCAAACAAAAACTACCAAATTTGAAATATGTACAGAAAATATGTATATATGTATACACATATATATGTATATGTGTACTGTATAGGAAAACAAATTATTATAATGACAAAGATGCTTTATTTTTAATCACAACTTTACAACAAAACACTTAAAACTTTGTAATTGATGTTTATACCAAAATATGTTCCTAATTTACTGCCAAAAGTATGCATTTGCTGAAATGATTTATTAAAGCATTTCATAATTGTTTGATTTCACCTGCCAAAAGAAAGATTTCTAAAGAGAACAGCTTATTGCATTTTATTTCTTTGATTCAAACAGTAATAATTTCATGGATTTATAAAAGGGCATGAATTAGTTTATTGGTAATAATTTAAAATTTCAAAAAGAATGCATATCGTTGCTGAATATTCAAAGTGCATGAATCATCACATTAAAAAATTAATATGTATGCTGATAAAATGGAGTAAGTGTAGGCCGGGTGTGGTGGCTCATGCCTGTAATACCAGCACTTTGGGAGGCCAAGGCAGGTGGATCACCTGAGGTCAGGAGTTCGAGACTAGCCTGGACAACATGGTGAAACCCCATCTCTACTAAAAATATAAAAATTACCCGGACGTGGTGGCAGGCTCCTGTAATCCCAGCTACTTGGGAGGTTGAGGCAGGAGAATTGCTTGAACCTGGGAGATGGAGGCCGCAGTGAGCCGAGATTGCACTTGGGCAACAGAGCAAGATTCCGTCTCAAAAGAGAAAAAAAAAAAGGAATGGAGCAAGTCTAATAAAACAGTTTAAATGACAGTGCTTAGTTGTCCCTCCCTACTTCATTACCTTCAAGTTTGACATAGATATTTATGGAGTGATAATGAGTAGACTCTGAAGACATTCCTAGGTACCCCAGGAAGGCACAATGGAAAAAGGAATTAAAAAATTTTGGTGGCCTAAAGGCATCAGTCTAACCAATTCAATATCCACTTGAAATTTAGTTCTAGAATGGAATGTACCATCAATAAAGCAGCCATGGGGAAAATGAATGTTAGGCAACTAACTTGTTGGACTAACACTTTATAGTAACAATTTAGTTTCATGAAGAATATCTATTGATCAATCTCCAAAATATTACTCTATATACATTAGCTAGAAAATATTTTCAGTAGTCGTACAAGAAATAATAGAGCACAAGACTCTAGTAATTTTATATTTTGTGCCAAAAATGGAATTTTAAATATTTTTAAATGTTTTTATTCACTGTCTAACACCAAGTACAGCAAACAGTTCAACTCCAAAATTAGACAATAAAGACGACCAAAGGTTCCTTGTCTTCCATGGGTAATATACGGAGAGTGAGGGTTATGTTTGAAGATAAATATTGTTTTTATTTATGTTTTCACTGAGCTTTTCCTGCCAAATTAGGTTACATTGGTGATGTTAGTTTGTTTTTGCTCACCACAATCCTGTGATGTGGAACTGGCTTGTATGTTTACTGTCATTTCACTGATAATAAAAGGCTCAGAGAATTTAGAAGGTTTGCCTACTCATCCATCTCACAAATGACCTTGGAAAAACCTGATCCCCAAAATCTCTTGGGCCCAAGCCTTAAGTCCGCAGAGGCATCACATGGCCGTGATACGAATTTTTCTCCTTAGAGCTGCCTTCTTCATCAAGGCCACTAGAGTCCTTGAAGTCAGACGTGCCTGAACTGTGAATGTGTCTAAATGTCCCGGTCCACACTTTATGAGTAGCCAAGTGCAGCCAATGTCTTATTACACAGACAGCTGCACTCCCTGGGCTCAAGCGATCCTCTCACCTCAGCCCCCTGAGTAGCTGCTCTTCACTCTTAAAGACCCTTTGACTACATCAGGTCAGGTCAGCCTGGAATCCAGGATAATCTCCTGATTTTAAAGTCAATTGATTAGCAACATTAATCCCATCTTCAACCTTAATACCTCTTTGCCATGTAATGTAACACATTCACAAGTTCTGGGTATTGGGATGTGTACATCTTTGGGGGGATACTTATTTTGTTTGCCACAGGAGATAACTAAAACTTTCTGTTAGTCATTTCATTTTGCTGCTTGGCAGTGGAGCACTGCTTATTTCATTCAGGGCCAGTCCTGTCCCTCAGTGAGAAGCCCTGTGCATTGACCAGTCTCAGGCCCAAGGCAGGGGGTTCATGCAGCCATCCTCCTAGCCACAGTGTTTGTGGAAGGATGAACACATAATCTAAGCAGAGATTCCTGAGTTCTTCCTTGGGATTTTCCAATCTGGAGCTGACAGGAATGACCCCTTCTTCCTTCCTGATAGAATGTACTGCTACAGTATGAGTTCAGGGCTTCCTGTACTCACGTTTCCTTTGTCTTAGAAAGAATATGTCTACAGTGCAGAGAATGGAATCAAATTATAGAAACAAAGAGAGAAGAAAGATCAGGAGAAATAAGAAGAATATTATCTGGTGATGTTGAAGTCCCAGAGTCCAAGGGAGTCTGTTCTCTTGGCAGATCCATTTGTGCATAGCGTGGCTTCATGACAAAATAAATTACCCAGCATTGCTTAAACTAGATTACAGTGAGCTTTCCTGATTTTCAACCACAGTCCTGAGAAATCCAGACAGAACATCAAGTTTATTTGTTGGGGAACATCAGAGTTGCCAGGAAAATCTAGAGAAATACTGTTCTGGGGCATGATGAAAAAAACAAATCTCAATGGAGGATTTCATTGTCTTCTAAGACTAGGGAGGCAGGGATTAAATCCTTCTCACTCAAACTCTTGAGAAATAGTTTAGATAAAATAATCAAATGCTTATTTTCTATCTTGATTTTGGGAATCGATGTCACAGGCAAAGCATTGGCATTAGAGCTAGATCTTGGCTGGGTGCAGTGGTTCTTACCTGTATTCTCAGCATTTTGGGAGGCAGAGGCAGGTGGATCACTTGAGGCCAGGAGTTTGAGACCAGACTGACCAACATGGCAAAACCCCATCTCTACTAAAAATACAAAAATTAGCCAAGTGTGGTGGTGTGTATCTGTGGTCTCAGCTACTCAGGAGGCTGAGGCACAGGAGTCTCTTGAAGACAGTAGGCAGAGGTTGCAGTAAATTGAGATTGTGCCACTGTACTCCAGCCTAAGCAACCGAGCAAGACTCTCTCTCAAAAAACCAAACCAAAACAAAAAAACGCCTAGGTCTAGGAGGAGACACAAGGCAATGCAAGCTCATGAACTCAGAAATAAGTCTCTGCTCCACTGGAAAAGAGATTCACTGAGGCAGAGAAATGTAAATACTTACAGTGTGAGAACAGGGCCACAGGAGGTGAGTTTGAATCCCAACCACTCCCATCATCACTGTACAATGTAAACCGTACACCTAAACTCTTAGTGCACTCATTTCCACACCTGCAAAATGATGATAATTTATGTCAAAAATAATTTACAAAATTATTAGGGAGGAAAGACAGTTAATTCACGCAAAATATTGCTTAGAACAACTATCTTAGAGTTGGCACATTTTGGGCACTCTGTAATGCATTGGTTTTTAATCATCGCTATTACTATCTACACAATCCCAATTCTTACTAGACTGATTGGCAAGCATGACTCTACACTCTTCTATCCTTGTTATTATTATTGCTATTTTTAATTTGACAAGCTACCCAATCAGGAAGATGAGTAGAGCAGCCATCAGCCACAAGCCAGGTGTTCTGAAAATCCAACATCCACATCAGAAGCTGAAGACTTTATTTGACATAAGCTCCTTCGCCTCTCATTCATTCTCTCTTTACACAACAGGATAGACAGGGACATGCCTTCATTTGAGCTTTTATTCTGCCTTAGCAATCAGATACTCAGCCCCAGGCTGTCATCCTTTTCATTTCTCTCATTACGCCCACATGCTGGGGAATCCATTGACTTAAAACATAGCATTTCTTGAGCCAATAACTATTTCTAATGCCAAGGGGGAAAAAAAACACTAATCACTTTTTCTTTATGGTGTTTAGGGAAATTTTATTTTTATTTTTTCTCCTCTAGTGTGTTTACAGTATACCTGTTTTTAATAGTCTTTCTGAAATAATAGTTATGGAAATACTATTATAAAAAAGTGAACTGCTGTTGCTGAAAAGAATTTTATGACAAACTTAGAAGGCAAGAAGTTGCATATGCACATCCTAAATGGCCTTCAAAGCAACAAGCAAACTCTGCTCTATAGGCAGCTGTGCTGTGTTGAAGTTTAACATGTAATGATATGGTTTGCCTCTGTGTCCACACCCCTATCTCACACTGAATTGTAATCCTCAATGTTGGAGGAGGGTCCTGGTAGGAGGTGATTGAATCATGGAGGTGATTTCTAATCATTTAGCACCATTCCCCTAGTGCTGTCGGTGACACAGTTCTCACAAAATCTGGTTGTAAAAAAGTGTGTGGGGGCTGGGCATGGTGGCTCATGCCTGTAATCCCAGCACTTTGGGAGGCTGAGGCACGCAGATCATGAGGTCAGGAGATCGAGACCATCCTGGCTAACACAGTGAAAGCCCGTGTCTACTAAAAAATACGAAAGATTAGCTGGGCTTGGTGGCGGGCGCCTGTAGTCCCAGCTACTCGGGAGGCTGAGGCAGGAGAATGGCGTGAACCCAGGAGGTGGAGCTTGCAGTGAGCCGAGATCCTGCCATTGCAATCCAGCCTCCGCGACAGAGTGAGACTCTGCCAAAAAAAAAAAAAAAAAAAAAGTGTGTGGCACCTTCCCCTTCTGACTCTCTTTCTTTTCTATGGGTCATGTGAAAATGTGCCTGCTTCCACTTTGCATTCCACCATGATTGTAAGTTTCCTGAGGCCTCGCCAGAAGCAGAGGCCTGTGCAGTCCACAAAAGTGTGAGCTAATTAAACTTCTTTTCTTTATAAATTACCCAGTCTTATGTATGTCTTGATAACAGTGTGAGAACCAACTAATATATACAGCCAAGGGAGGTTATGTACCATTCTAGCCTTCCTGTCAAAGCAGCATTAGAAACCATTCACAGGCAGGTTTCCGGCCCCTCTTCTTGTGGCAGGTTAATTTTGCTTTATATAAGAGAAGAGTACAAGTTTGGCATGTGTTCTGTGTCTGTTACTTGCAGCATCTCATTCCTACTTGCCTCTATGCAAGTCTTGAAGAGTGGATTATCTACTCCAGGTACCTCCTCTAGTGTCCTACATTCAAACCTTGTTACTTGAACCATCAAGTGGGGTGGTGGTGGGTGGTAGGGGTCTTTCAGGTGTCCTGCTCTGCATCCAATCTTTCTCAGAAGCACTAGATGGAGACCAGCAAGAAGGAGATGGTCAGTATACACAAACTTCCCTTGTATCTGTGGCGCTTAGGGATTCTTCCCTATCATGCAATTCTACACTTGACCATCAAGGATCATTAAGATACCTGACATTTTCTACTAACAAGCTTCTCTGTCAGCTTTCCCTCCACGCTCTGACTGACTGTGGAATATGGAAGGATGGCATCCCATTGTCTCATACAAAAGGAAGTCCAGAGATTGGTGGCTCCCAAATGTTCAGCAGCTCAGTGATGTCACTTACTGTCTTTGCATTCTGCCATATTAATAATTTTTGCTTTTTGATGTTGAACTCATTGCCTCATGGCTACAAGATACTGATATAAGCAGATGGATAAAGGACTGTTTGCTACCAAGGCACATGTTATCCAGAAATAAAATATTGCCCAGAAGCCCCCACAAATTTTCCCTTGCATCTCATTTGCTAGAACTGGCTGACCTGCCAGTCTCTTAACCAATTAGAAAGATATAATCACGACCAGTTTAAATTTGAGGATTGGACAAAGGAGGGAGGCTTACTTCCTTGAGGGCAAGAGTTTACTGCCTACAAAATACAAAATCAGGATTCAATGAGCCAGAGTGAAAAGGGGTGAGGAATATAAAAGCAGGTCTATGTATAGCCTATCAAGGTAAAGAAACAACGTCACAGATACATGAAAGACTCCTGCATGCCACTTCTTAACCTCATTACTTTCCTTCTCTTTTCAGCAGCAAATGGCTATTGCTTAAAGTGAATAACATTGTAGAATTTACCAAAAATTTAGGGCAGTATCTGAGTTAGATGTAGTAATGAGGCTTTTTTTCCAGGGTTTCAGAATCACCAAAGCTGTTGTTGGTCCATTTGTTGATTATAAAGGTCTTTCAAGTAGGGTTTATTTTTTTAAAAGAATGTTTCTTCAACATGACCACTGCCCTGAATGTAGCAATATTATTCCCCTTTTTACGACTTTTCAGAATGGGATGAATTGTGAATCTAATATTGTTGATTTTATTATCTGCTCCTTTATTTTTCCCAGCTATGTTTTCTCTCTGTGCTTCATTTGAAATACTTCTTATTGCTATGTCCTCAAGTTTACTAATCTTTGATTTTGTAAGAGCTATTCTGCTGTTAATCCCATCCCATGTCATTTTCTTCTTAGTTGTTGTAATATTCTTCTCTAAAGATTTGTTTTGTGTCTTTTAAAAATTCCTTTCATGTATCTAATGAATCATTATCTTCTCAAACATATGAACCCTATTAATGATAACTGTGTTAGTACCTTTGCCTGATCGTTCCATCATTGGTGTTATTCTTTCTGCCAGACCATGTAAAAGTCACATTGTGTTGTGGGATTTTCTTATTGCATAAATATTCATGCACTTTGCTATGAGACAATTTGGCCTTTTTAATACTTACTTTTAAGCTTTATTACTAAGGACCCAGGCTTACTTTAGCTTAGTGTTAATTTGGTCTCACTATGAATGCACTATCCTTCTTAATACTCAACCTGATGCCCCATGTAATATTCAGTTTCTCCATTTTCATTGGTGGAAACACAAACCATTTCTGACACTGTGTGAGAATAATATTTTCCCCAGCATCTCTCTCTTTTTTAATATACTAGTCACCATTATTTTATTTAAGTTCTTATGCCAACTCTATAAGATATGAACTGTCATTCCCAGTTTTTAATTGACACATAATAGTTGAACATATTTGGGGGGTACATGTCATATTTTGATACGGGCATACGATGTGTGATGATCTAGTCAGGATAATTAGGATGTCTATTACCTCTAATAGTTTCTTTCCTTACATTAGGAATATTCCAATTTTTCTAGCTATTTTGAACTACACAAGAAATTATTGTAAACTATAGTCACCGTACTGTACTAAATACTAAATCATATTCTTTCTAATTGTATTTCTGTACTCATTGACCAACCTGTCTTCATCTACTCTTTCCCTCTCACCCTTTCGTTCTTTCCACACCTCGGACCTCTTCTTTGTACTCATACATTGATCAGCACTTAGCTGAAGACTTGAAAAGAACTCTCTGTGGGAATGAGAAATGTCTCTTCTCCACCTGTAACACAAAAACAGAAATAAACAAACAAAAACCACCTCTTTTGTCTACGGCATCCTATGAGCTCCAGCTGCCTTGGTCTCTTTGGATTTCCATGTCTGTCTTCTCAAATCTGAAAACTACTGGGTTCTGCTTGGATTCCCCTCTCTGAGTTGTGCCTTGGTAATGTTCTCCAGGACATAACTGGAACAATGATAGGACTCAATTAATTTACTTTCCTTATTACAGGAATTAATATACTGTACCGTCTAATGCTCAATGACTGAAAGCAGTTGTTTCATTTTATTTTAGCCATTTTTTTTAGTTATTTCAAGTAAATGGCTACATTTAGTCCCTGTTATTCTATCTTGACCAGCTACTGACACATCTCATGAGCTCCTTTATTTTTATCATTTTATCCCTGACTTTTGGAGATTAAAAGACATCATCAGCACATGTTAGCTTAGAAAATGATCCAGGTACTCCTAATTCATTAAGTGATTGCCACAAAAGGGATCAAGACCTGTTTGCCTTGGTAAAGCCTGACATATGGTGCCCATGTGCTTCTTGCATCCTTTGGATCACTGCTAATGCAGAGCCTGCTGCTCATAGAAGCATTTTTAATTATGTGCCATTGGCACAAACACTGAAACAACAAGCTTAAGTGTTCAGGGTTTGCACGGGAAATTCTTCAAAGGAAAAAGAAAGAGAAAAGGTCTATACGATTCACATTTTCCAAATTTTTGTTGAAGAATATTTATTTAAAGAACTATGTTGAAAACACTTGACAGAAGCATGCTAATGCTGCCCACAGTCAAGAGAAGTTGAATTTTAAAACTTACACTCCAGTGAATACCTCCAAAAAGAAGCCAAGCAATTGATCATCGAGCCAGGCTCACATGGTTCATGGAGGCAGGCTTGGTGCAGGAGTAATCCCTTAAATATCATGGGATGATTCAACGGAATACACTCGTTTATTGGACTTTAAATTCATTCTACTGTGGGGAAAGCTATTTGGAATCCATGGGTATAAAAGTCTTTGTCCTGAACAATTTGGGATGTTGAGCTCCCAACTCTCACCAGTGTTATGAAGACATTATAGTTACTCCATACTCTAGACATCACTTATATATAAAATCTAGATTCTCACTAGTGATAAATTACAATAATGCTATTCATTACATGTAAATACATTTAACAATTATGCGATAGGCGAAATTTTCAAGACCATTATATACACAGAGAGTCTTACGAGGTGCTAGTGAAAATAAATAAGCAGCAGTTAAAAGCAAAAATCTCTGCAGGGACAGGACAGGTAACATCAATCAGAGAAGCAGATCTGATGTTATTTAATTGGCAATGTAGGGTGTGCGCCTAGCTAGGATTAGAACGTCCATTCCTAGGGGCAGCCAGCACTCACTGCAGGATGTTGGCACCAGTGTGTGTGTGTGGATATTTTAAATTGTGGTAAGAACATTTGACATAAGATGTATCTTCTTAATTTTTAAAGCTATACAATCAGAGAAGCAGATCTGATGTTATTTAATTGGCAATGTAGGGTGTGCGCCTAGCTGGGATTAGAACATCCATTCCTAGGGGCAGCCAGCACTCACTGCAGGATGTTGACACCAGTGTGTGTGTGTGTTTCAAATTGTGGTAAGAACATTTGACATAAGATGTATCTGCTTAATTTTTAAAGGTATACAATATACCTGCAGGCACAATGTTGTATAGCAGATCTCTAGAGCTCCTTCATCTGGCATAACTAAAACTTTGCGCCCACTGAATAGCAGCTCCACATTTTCTCCTCTCCCCAGTTCCTGGCAACCACCATTATGCTCCCTGCTTCTCTGAATTTGACTATTTTCGATATTCCTTGAATATAAGTGGAATCTGTGCAGTATCTCTTGTTCTATGACTGGCTTATTTCACTTAGCATTATAGAGCTCCTGACTTTTCAAGACAAGTTGGAAATAGAGCCTTTTGTTGAAATCTGCAAACTTTTCAATTTCAGCCAGCAATTATGAATGAATTATTGATGCATATATAAATGCTTTACTGACCAAAACAAGCCATTCTCATAAGCTGCTGCTTAGAACCTAAAGAAACTTCTTACAACATGACTCCAGATGCCAGTGGAAAGAAAAAGATATGGGTTTGTTTGCTTGTTTAATAAATTAACTGGTACAAATCTAGGCCTCATTGCCATCGTGATGCAAACATAGTGCTTGTTGGCTTCCCAGAAATAGAAAATTGGTTCATCTACCTCAAATATTTTTACAGTTACTTTACTTCCTTTTATATTTTTCTTTTCTGTGTGCGTGGTTAAGAGTACTTAAACTCTCTTAGCAAATTTCCAACATAGAATACAATTTTATGAACTGTGTTTCTTACGTTGTATATTGGACTTCTAGACTACATTTTAGCCTTTTGTTACTATCGAATATTTTATGATTTCCTTGTGAATTGATTTATTCATTTTTCTCTGTCATCTCCAAAGTACTGATTTTCCAGTGATGTTCTTGCACACAGACCTCCTTTTATGTGGCACTCTAAACCGGCAAGGCCCCAGCTTTCCTCCTGTCTTGTCAAATACTGTCATGGGCTTTTCTCTTCTCTCTTCTGGCCAAACGCTATGTCCGCTCATCTCCACCCTAGCCTCACTCACTTGCGTATGCACAATGTGCCCAGGTTCTCGTCTCCTTTCATCTTTTCTGTCTGCTTTACATTTATTAGGATCACCATTGAGCTACGTCTCTTCTGATGATAGCCCTGGCCATCCTGGGCTTGCCTCCTCTCAGGTAAGAAAGCCCAGTTTTAAGAAAGCACCCCATTTCCTAAGAATTTTAGCGTAATCCTAGCAAAGTCTTTGCCTGGTGTTCTCCAAAGACCGCCAGGATGGCTAAATAGTAGAAACGAGAGTTTTATTGGTGATATCAGTTTGCAAATCAGGAAGAAATATATCTCTGGCGTGTGCTAAAGGTGCTCTCTCTCAGAAGAGGGAAAGGGTAGGTTGGCTTTTATACCTCACACAATGGAGTCATATATATACAGAAGGTTTCCAGGAAAAGCGAAAAGCTACACGTATTTATGCAGGGAACTGAGTGCACATGCAATGGGTAAGCATATATGTTACATATATCCCATGTTCACTTTGGAGAGGGGTTTTAGCATTCAAATGATGTGGAATTTGCCTTCTTACATCAAAAGGTAAACTATAGGGCTTGATGACAGTTTATGCGCAGCCTCTATAAACCAGCTTAAAGTCTGCAGTTGCTTACTGGAAAATAATGTTTGTAAGGCTAGTCCGTTGTCCAATCAGAGTTGTAGAGGTCTGTGTTATAAATTAGAGTTAAGTACAACATTGATTTAATTTGCCTGACAGCTCCTACAGTTAGGGAGTTTAGTGATAGTGTCATCTTTTTTGGAGCTCTAGGAATTTAGGAAGTTGCCAGGCCAGCCAAGCCCTGAACCGTGGAACCATGGGTAACTTGTTTCATTAACGTTAGGGTCATCTTAGTTGATAAAGGGGTGTCTAAGTTGGTCTCTCAGATCACAGTGGTAAAACTTGGATATGTCCATTTCTGAACTATTCACTTTGGCCAGGAAGATGGAGTGCCGGCTGGCCATGTTTCATCTATGGCCACCCTGGAATCCATCCCTTCAGAAGCCATGGGGTATCAGAGGAGTTGTTCGCAAAGAGAAACAGAAGGAAACATACATAAGGAAAGAATATTAAATGCTCACTTCACCATGCCCAATCTCTGTAAAGAGGTCATATTATGCAGGATAAAAGATACTGGGGAATAAGAAGATTTCATATTTATATTGCATGTAGGCATAGTTCTATGCACCATACATATATTAGCTCATTAATCCCCTTAAAAATGAGATGGGTGACATTATTATCCTCAGATTATACATGAAGACACTGAAAAATGGAAGGGCTAAACACTTCGCCTAAGATCACACAGGTAACATATGGTAGACCTGGGATTTGCACTCAGGAGATCTGGCTCTAGGGCCCATGCTCTTAACCACTACTGTCTCTAATACAGGGACCATGGTTCCTGTTCTGGCCACTAACTCTGGGACCTCCAGCAAGTCAATCACTCCAAATGGCAAAGCCCTCTTAGGAAAGCATGATAGTAATTGCTCAGCCAACTTCATGAGATTATTATCAGAATACAATTCAATAGTCACGCTCAGTCGATTAATGTTGATGTCACCAGGCGGTGTCTGACACTAGATGTCCAGGTGAATGAATAAGGACATCACCCTGTTCATTCGTGATGTGCAAAACAGAATAAAGACGTAAGACAGTATGCTTTTTTTCCCCTTTGCTCTTGACAAGCATTCCTTTGGCTCCTTGGATAACAGTCCACAAGGGTCAGTTAACTAAACCAGGACAGTATTTCCAAAGTGAATTGAAGACATAAGTAAGTATCCTTTCCCCTTCAGTGCTCACTAGGGGTCATGACTGAGTGGTGTTCAGCCATAACTGGGCTTCTTTTACCAGACTTTATAAGGTGCTATTAGTCACATCTATGGAGGCTGTCAAATTCTCTCTCTTGACATCTTGACGATCACACTGACATGTAACATAGCACATGGACATTCTGAAGCAAGGCTGACCAGTAGTCATCTGATCAGTGGATTAAATATGGCCACAGAAATGGCAGAGAAGACAGGCCAGCCTTCCAGGGTAGCTGTTTGTAAGTGCTGGTGGTTCCAACTGTTTTGGTCCCATCTTAGAACACTATTCTTTCTGGTAAAGAGGTTTTTTTTTTGCAACGAAGACAGCAAGGGTTGCAGGAAGCTAAATTTTTCCTAACTCAAGAATTGACACTAGCTGACATTTGACAAAGCCTTGACCTATTCTTTGAAAAGTGTGTGTGTGAGCTCCTGCAAGGTGTTGGCAATTAGCCTGGAAGACCAGGTGGACATATTTGCACTCTTTCCAAATCCAGAGATACCTGACTCCTCCTTCATTCTGCATGCTCATCTGGAATCATAGAAGCTCTCAGTTGTTCTCTGCTTGTGACATGCAAAGTAATGCCACCCCCGCCCCATCCCGAATATTTCCATGTCCTAATCTCCATAGCCTGTGAATTTGTTAGTTTGCATGGAGAAAGTAAGGATGCAGATTGAATTACGGTTGCTAATCAGCAGACATGGATGATATGGTTTTGCTGTGTCCCCACCCAAATCTCATCTTGAGTTGTAACTCCCACAGTTCCCACATGTTGAGGGAGGAATGTGGTGGGAGGTAATTGAATCGCGGGGGTGGGTCTTTCCCATGCTCTCTTCCCGTGCTGGAGATATGATGGTTTAAGAAAAAAGCGAGAGTTGCCCTATGCAAGCTCTCTTATTTCCTGCTGCCATCCACATAAGATATGACTTGCTCCTCCTTGCCTTCCACCATGATAGTGAAGCTTCTCCAACTACGTGAAACTGTGAGATCTCCATTAAACTTCTTTCCTTTGTTAATTGCCCGGTCTTGGATATGTCTTTATCAGCAGCGTGAAAATGGACTGATGCAATGGAGATGCAGAAATCATCCTGCATTACTCAGATGGGTTGAATGTAATCACGGAAGTGCTTATAAGTGGACACAGGAGGCAGAATCAGAAAGATGACAGCATGAGAAAGACTCTTGCTGACTTTGCTGGCTTTGAAGACAGAGAAAGGGTCCATGGGCCAAGGAATCTGTGCAGCCTCTAGAAGCATGGAAAGGAAAGGAAAGAGATTCTCCCACAGAGCCTCCAAAGGGAACGTGGCTGCAGACGCTTTATTTTAGTCCAATGGGGCTGACTTCAGACTTCTGACCTCCAGAACATTTTGAGTGGCTTTATTTTGGTAATCTCTCTGATCTATGAAATGAAGATCATGTTAGAGTTTGACCCATAGAATGATTTGAAAGGCCAAGTGAGATGTGTGGAGGAAGGTCCTGAGCACAGTGATTGGCACGAGGTAAAAATTAATATCAATAACTATAGTCATCATCGCCATCAACATCATTATAAGAAATGAGATGCCCACAATTAATTTAGACCAAGTGCATTATTTGATTTTTTTGGAATTTTGGGATGTGGTTTTAAAAGTCAAATTCTTTCGTCCATTGAGAGTATGGCCGATTTTGTTATGAGCTTAACTCTAGAGGGAATAAAAAAGCTTACACTGGTACATTTTTTAATTCTGAAGAGTTGACAGATTGGGAGCTACATGTATTCTGGGACCACTTTATAATTGTTTTTAAGTGCCGGGTTTTAAGTTTTATTTGTTTTTGAGTTTTTTCTTCCAGGAATATAAATAATCTTTCTATTATTTACTTGTTTTTTTATCTCCAAAGATGGGCAGGATGAGTTGCAACATAAGGACTAAGCTAGGTGGTTTTAAAGTATTGGCCTGTTACCCTCATGTCTTAAAAATTCACTTGAAGTCTTGAGCAGAGTGGGGTAGATGGAAAGCCTTCCAGTTTTATGCACTTGTGGATTTACGAACTGAAATTAACCTCCAAGATCCAGAGTGGAAGACGGGCTTCCGAGATGCCGGAGCTGGGGCAGAGTGGCTGATCAGGGACCACTAGGCCTGATGCCCCCTGATCTTGGTCCAAGAAGCAGAAGCCCCTAATGTTTCTAAACATTTGCTTAAAGGGAAGCACATAGGTTAGTGATGCAGACCCTTTTAGAAAGGTAAATAAAACTTTCCTACAGCAGGATTTCTTCCAGCACGATAGGGAATCAGGATTCCATGCCCAGCAGCTTCCTCCCCTTGCCATCAGAGTCCTGATTCTTTCACTTCTGCTGAACTCCCTTAATTCTAAATGTCAGATCAATGTGTGTTTCTTTTCTTCTTGTGATGCCACCAAGAAGTTTGTGAGGACAGAATGTGACCTGGATTTGCATTTATTTTTCTCCTTATTTGTGCCATGAATGAATGAATGACGTTTGCATGTGAGTTGAAGCTAACTCTTAGATATTTTTAGTTATGTGACAATAACAACCACCGAAATTGTCTGACAGTGCATTGGAGAGAGAGCTGGACCCTCTGAGAGATTCAGGTTTCATCGATCTCTTTAGCTTCACTCCCTCTCATGGTGTCTGTCCGGTGAGCTATATGTTTTCAGCAAATGTCAACTGAAAGGATGAATGGATGACATCGTCATGGCCAAAGTTGAAGTGCTGCAGGAACTCAGTGAGCATCAGTCTTCCTTCGCATCCTACCTCTTTCCACTCAATCCTATCCCGCATGAATTTGTGGAGCGAGTATGATTTGCAAGGCACTGCTGTTTTTGATGCTGGCTGGGTGTGTTACAACCTACTAATTTGTTGGCCTATTGGCCTGTCCTTATTCTCAAGATGGCATGTCCAGGAGAGCAGGGACCTTGCCAATCTTGTGTATCATCATCACTCACCACCCTGCCTGGCACTTAGAAGATATTTTATAAATATCCAATAAGTGTTATTAAAATGAAAAGCATGTGTTCCCTGCCCCTAAGGAGCCCATGTGATCTATCAGTAGAGAATATCAGTGCCAGAAGACGATGCCCACCATCGTGGATTAACAGGGATCTTGGAGTCAAGTGTAATTGGTTTCTAATTCTGGCTCAGCCACCGCTCCCTGGGAGATCTTTGTAAATTCTACCATTTAAGGCAACCTTGGTATCAGAGCTCTTCTTTTTGTAGCTGTTGCATATTAACCCAGGAAATTCACTGCTATTTCAAAGCCAGTGATTTCCTCCAGAGGTGACATCAGATTCTATTCCTAGGAAAGGAGCTCGCTGCATATTTCCAGGCAAGCAGCAGGTAACTTTAAATTTCCTCTGAGAACACATCTGTCAGAAGACACTCAGCCTCTCCTTACTCATCACAGACTAAGTTTGGAAACAAGATGTTTCCTTGGATGTAGGGAAGGCTTTCAAATGTGAAATCTCTTTTTATAATTCTTTAGCATCTCATTAGTGCCTAGCGCAGCTGAAACTGAAAGCTGAAAAACCGAATTCTTGCAGAGAGAAGTTGGCAGGCACTATCGTCAAGGTGACCATAATTGTACTTTTCTTAGTCTTATGGACGAAAGAGTACATCCCCTGCTGATAATGTATGATAGGCTTCTGGGACCCTAAGAAGCCCCAAATTATTGATAAACAATACAATTACTAACACATAAATACATGAGCCCACCACTTATCCAGAACTGTATATGTTTATATATCACATTATAGTCACACTATGAAAGGCATAGCTGTGTTCTTCCTTCCTGTGAAGACATTCAAAAAAACTTGGCAAAGAGAAGTCATGCTTTCCAGGTGATATAATTGGAAGGAGCAAGGCATTTTGCAAATTTAGAACTAGCACATCATCAGCTAACTAGTTCCTTTGTGGAGAAATAGATGAGGGGTATTTGCTACTATTTCATAAGGGCGACCTCCAGGCCCTCTGGTCCTGCATGATCATGCTGCGTGGCACTTCATTAATGGCCAGTGGTGAATAGATTTGGCTCTGGAGCTAGAAAGCATAGCGGGACCCCTGGCTCCACCATGCTCAAAGCGCGTGGCCTTAGGTGAGCTACTTAACCTCTCCATGACTCTGTGTTTCTCATCTATAAATGGTGTCATAAGTAGCCTTACTTGATTCAAAAGCTCGTGTGGATGAAATGAGCCAATACCTCTCGTGTCCTCAGCATCTAGCACTTAAGTGCTCACTAAATGCTAGCCATTCAAAATCATTAGTTTGACTGCAATCCCCTAAGGAAGAACCACATCAATTTCATGATAGTAACTGTCTTGATACATTTCCCTACACAAAGAAGGTAATCAATATATACATATATTTGGAATAAAAACATTTCATGAAATCTGAAGAAGACTTGGATCCTAATCCCTAAAGTATGAAGACAGGTCTTCATCCAGTAAAACCTGTTCAACAAAGATGATCTGATGACATACACTAATTACTGATAACAAAGATCGTGTTAGGATTTTTCACACATACTCACATGTTATTATTAAGCTACATCTGCCACATTCTCCCAATGCAAAGTAATTTTTGGACCTAATTACAGAACTTTACATTCATCCATGTTGATATTACTCCACTAGGCACAAGCTTCCAGATTGCCAATGACTTTTTTTTCCAAATTCTGGATTCTAATACGCTTCTTTCTCTATTACCCAAAAGGAATACAGTCCTGGGACACACAAAATATAGTATATTTTCGTATTACCATAATTTATATTATCACTTCAATTGACACCTTCACCTTTAGCTAATGCAGTCTCTACTACGTAAAATAATTTCTTAGAGGAGCTTTGTAGGTGTCTTTAATAATCCTTCTAAGGCCTTCCCTGGAGGCCAGGCGCAGTGGCTTACGCCTGTAATCCCAGCACTTTGGGAGGCTGAGGCAGGCGGATCACCCCGACCAACATGAAGAAACCCCATCTCTACTAAAAATACAAAATTAGCTGGGCATGCTTGTGCATGCCTGTAATCCCAGCTACTCAGGAGGCTGAGGCAGGAGAATTGCTTGAACTCGGGATTTGGAGGTTGCAGTGAACTGAGATCATGCCATTGCACTCCAGCCTGGGCAACAAGAGCAAAACTCCATCTCAAAAATAACAACAACAACAACAAAAACAAAACAAAAACCTTCCCTGGAAATCAGACCAAATTTCCTGTGCTGTTGAAGAGTGATGACACCACGAACAAGGATCTTCTACAGGATGCTAATGAGTGCTTCACACTTTTAGAGGTGCCTCATGATGATTTCAAAGTAATGCAAAGAAGAACACAGCTCCTTGGAATTCTCGATTCATTGTGGAGTCACAGTATAATGTATTATTAATGCACACATTAAAATTATGACAAGCACATCACAGCTAATTAATCAGATCCCCTCAATTTACGTAGGTCTCAGGATTAGCGACAGAACTGAGTATCTCCCAGCAAAGTATTAACATTGCTCAGAACATGGTGGCCTGCAGACCACAGGGGTTTCCCCTGAACAGCGGGCTAAACTGTAACCTCCTGTCATGGTGTGCTGAGAAGAAACGCCATCTTCATACAGTAGCAAAAGTGACAGTTGAGCCAAGGGCTATTATCTTCCAAAGTGATATATTTGGCAGGCTAGGCAGGGGATAATGTAAATAAAGTCCTATGGATGAAACTTGAATTGACCAGGGTTCTTCAGAGAAAGAACAAATAGGAGGCTAGACAGATACAGATAGATGGATAGAGATAGATAGATAGATAGATAGATAGATAGATAGATAGACAGTTAGATAGAAGACAGATAGATAGATAATTGTGAGGAATTATCTTTCATGACTATGGGCAATCTGCAAGCTGTAGATCTAAGAAAGCTAGTGTTGCAAATTCCAATCCGAAGTCAAAGGCCTGAGTCCCAGCCCAAGGGTAAGAGAAGCCCAACGTCTCATCTCAGACAGTCAGGCTGAGAGAACCAATTCAACCTTCCTCAACCCTTTTCTTTTATTCAGACCCTCAAAGGATTGAATGACACCCACCCAGTCATATTTAAGAAGGCTACCTGCAGTCGGCCAAGTCAAATGCTAATCTCATCCAAAAATACCCTCACAGACACGTTCAGCATATAGACACAAACCGCATTCAGAAATGCTATTTACTAAACTGAGCTCCCCATGACCTAGTCAAGTTGACATGAAATTAACCATCAGTGAACTCAACCAGGAAGACTGCAACAATAGGACAAAGCCCATCATGGGCTGAATCACCTCTCTTAGGTTATGACAGTAAAGGTCCCAGCTCATTGGGCTCTATTTTAGGCTCTCTGTAGGAAAGAGAAAACACCCAGGGAATTTCCAGGGCAATTCTTCTTCAGGGTACACACACGAGGACACCAACGCCAGATGCAATGATTCATGTTTCCCTTCTGCCATGACGAGTGTAGGAATAGCAAATAATATGCAGAATCAAAGGCAACCAAGGGCACAACAACTCATTCACATTTTGATGTATTCATATTCCTCCATTAACATTTTAAATGCATTCATATTCCTCTGCAGAGAAGAGGAATATGAACGCATCAAACTGTGGATAAGTTGCTGCAGTTCTTTTCAAACCCTGGTTTGTTGCCAATGTCCTTCCACTTGTTTAGTTTCTGTAAGGCTCACATCATATACAGATTGCATCGACATTCCAGGCAGCTATTGAGCTAATTTCATCTTGAAAAAGTGGTCTCCACAACCAAGAAATACGTCATGCTTAATTGGAACTTCCAAATTAAAAAACATCAGCATTTATCATGCAATCTCATTTGTTTCATATCAACACTATCAATAACTTCAGAGGCAATCTCCTTCAAAAGTTCCCAGGTCTAATCTTAGACTATGAGAAGAAATTAACTGCTCTTACAACTTTTATACAGGAGGAGAAAACTTTAAGGCTCTTCTGTCTACCTTGAAATTCTTACGACAGAGGCAAACTTAAATTCAACTTCTGACTAGGAGAAAATGAAATGTGAGGAAACACAGAACTCAGCATTGTTAACGTTTTCAAAAATGAACAAATACATGGAGACTCAGGGGCTCCTTTTAAGAAGTTAAAGGAGGAAGGATGTTTCTGAGGACCCAGCTCTGTTTCTTAAGAGCTAACCTCTGAGGTCTCTGCTGCAAAAGGAAAAGACCACCCAATGTATTTAAAAAAAAAATAGGCAGAAACACAAAAGATTGTGATTCAAACAGACCCTTGAGAGAACTATGAGTTGGATCCTACTTGAATTTAGAGACATAAAGCTGGCCAACTAGAATAAGAAACAGGAGACATATTCTTAGGGCAGAATTAAAATGTGTTGATATTCAGAATAATGCCAGGGGGTACATGGATAAACATTTCATTTTAATAGTTAATTATTTTTATGTGTATTAAAATTCTAAAGAGCATGATATTATGTGATCGTGTTTATGATTTCAAATTAAGCTAGCATTTGTTGTTAAGTTATAAAGTTGGTTTACTTAAAGAAAACTATTAAGAAGGTAAATGCAAGAGGTCCACGGCATTTGCAATCATTATGGTGGTGGCATGTGAATATGGTTTAGGAAATATTCTTTTAATAGGACGGGCTCAAAAGAGTTACTTCTTCTTGAGATTAAGATCCAGGGGTCCCCCATTCTGGGCAAAGGAAAGTTGATCCCAGGAGAATTTCTGCTGTAGGTTTTCACTCCTTAGTGTGGGCTTCTGGCTTCCAGCCACTCAGAGATTGGGTGTTCAGTCAGAACAGATATGGGAAGGGGCACAATGACACATGGGATAGTTAGGAGATGTACGGACATGGCCTGAATTACAGACTGTGATGGTGAGGCCAGAACTATCTTCTCAAACTGCCACAACATCAAGAGGAACCAAAGCAGCTTTTCCAGTGACAACGGCCATGAACAAAATTTTTATGACTTAAAAAGAATATAGCAGGATAGCAAACATGAAAATTGTAGGAGGGGCAGGAGAGTGACTAACTCAGCTATCATGCTGACTTTCTTTCCTATGCAATTTAAAAGAATTGTTACACTCACAGCAAAGAGACTATTACAAGCCATTGGATGGTATTCTGTCCTAAACCAAGATGACCAAGCAGGCTTGCTAGACTAAGACAGTCTCAGTCAGCCGCCAGCACAGCAAGGCCAGTTACTACAAGCTCGAGATTTCCTGCTTTACTCAGCTTCACCACCCACAGGATCTTGCAAATACTCACAGACACATCTAACACAGCACAATCAGATCATGTTTTTTGTTAATTGTTTCTTTTCTTCCTCCCTCCCTTCCTTCTTTCCTTCCTTCCTTTTCTCTCTCTCTCTCTCTCTCTCCAAGGCTGAAGTGCAGTGGCCTTCTTTCCTTCCTTCCTTCTTTCCTTCCTTCCTTCCTCCCTCCCTCCCTCCCTCTCTCCCTCCCTTCCTTCCTTCCTTTTCTCTCTCTCTCTCTCTCTCTCTTTCTCCAAGGCTGAAGTGCAGTGGCCCAATGGCTGCTCATTGCAGCCTTGACCTCCCAGGCTCAAGTGATCCTCCCACCTCAGCCTCTCAAGTGGCTGTGACTAAAAGCACGTGCCACCATGTTAGGCTAAATTTTTTATTTTTTGTTTTTTGTAGAGACAGGATTTTGTCATGTTGCCCAGGCTGGTCTTGAACTCCTGTACACAAGTGATCCTCCTGCCTTGGTTTCCCAAATTGCTGGGATTACAGGTGTGAACCACTGTGCCCGGTCTTATTTACTATTTTTTCAAAATGACCACAGAACATTTGTTTTGGAAATGGCTATCTTCTTGTCTAAGCTGAATATTAAGTTAAATGAAGTTCTTTTTTTTTGCTCAGATTTAAAAGAACAACACACATAAAGAAAGAAAGGCCGACCATTGAACAGAAACAACTCCACACCAGAATTTGCCACCAGCAATGTCCCACCACCTCTGCTTCCAGATGCCCATTGAATCTTTCCCCTAAACTCTCACTTCAGAGAAATTTTAAAAGGTAACAAGTGTCAGTTTATCTTTTCATCCTGAGTGGCCCTGAATCATTCTCTCTCAAAGCACTCAGTCTTTCTCCATGTAGTTTTGCCACAATTTGTAATTATGAATATAGTTTTGCTTTATAATTTTGAACATAGAAAAACATTAGGCTGCAAGTATTATGAAGGTATGCACCATGTACTTTCTGATCTCCATCTATCCCCAGGCCTTGGAATAGTGTTGGACACTTGAGAGGAATGTCAGAATGAAGGATAAGTGCATGGGTTCTGCAACCAGACTGTCTGGCTTGGAATCCAGGCTCAGCCAACTTGTTTCATTGACAATGATGTTTAACTACACTAACTCCATATCTTTTAACAACAGCACTAACAGAAAACCCTATAGAGTGAGTTAAACCAATAAATGTCCTGTTTTATCCCCACATAAATAGAAGTCTGGAGCAATGAAGGTGCAGGCTTTGGCTCCATAACTCAATGAGATCAGGTGGCATCTTTGCAACGGGCTGGGACATGCCCTAATGGTAACAAGATGGCGGTCACTACAGCAGGCAATGTGTTCCTGTTCAAAGCAGGGAGAAGTGGAGGGCAGATGGGAGATTGAGTATGCTGGTCCCTATTAAGTGAAAAAGTAAAAGCTTCCCCTGAAGCATGCTTGTCACACTGAACACTGTTGCTTATCTGGCCATATCTGGGTCCCATAGCCACCACCCCTGCCTGCAAGGAAGTCTAGGAGAGTAAATTTCTCTAGGGGAGGCAGCAAGAGAGTAGGGATGCTTTGTTCACTGTAGATCAACAGCTTCCATGTGAGCCACTATTTCCAGTGTAACCTTGGGCAATGCACTTTACAAAGAGGTGCTTCAATTCCCTCATCTTAAAAATGAGGATAATAATAGCACTTGTCATATAGGGTTGCGGTGGAGATTAAAACAGTTAAACTGTGTAAAGTGCTCTTCTAATTGTGTTGGTGCATACTTAAGTACTCAATGATTGTAGCTATTATCATAATAGGCATTCAACAATATTAACTCAAGAAATGAATTAAAGAATGATTAAATATTCAAGATTCATGATTAAAGGTTCAAGAAGGGATTTCTGTAGATGTGCCTATTTTTATGTGTTTCTGAAGGGAAAGAACAACAGCCAGATACAATGGGCAACAGAGCTCACAAACGGCAGTACATCAAACACTTAATAATCTGCTCTCACCAGATTTTACAAAACAGATGGATATTGTAGTGGTTTTCTCATTCGTAGTCCTAGCGTTATCTCAGTGGCTAAGTAGGTTCCACATAACACTTTGCAAATCAGGCCCTTATTATTCCATTTCAAATCCTAAAAAGATGAAATTGAAGGTGTCAGAATTACAGATATTTATATTATCTAAAATATATGAAGTGCTATGTATTAGGTGCTGATCTAAATACTTTACACATGATTGTCTATTTGACATTCTTACAACCTTGATGAGGTAGACACCATCATTCTCAAATTTGAAGATAATTTGTTTGTTATTGGTTTTGAACATGCAATCAATAGCTCCTTGTGAAAAGCAAATAACAATTTTAGAATCAATTTTTGAAAACAATGGCAATCAAGCTAAGAAAGGAAAGACATTGACATTTTGTATATACATAAGAATCACATTCATTAATTCACTTATACAATAAATGTTCCATGAATATATATTCTTTGCCCAGAGTCATTCTCAGCATGTAGAGGACAGATCTAAATAAAGTATAAGACAGGCCTTTACATTTTAATAGTCCAGGCTTCCCAGGGAGATTATATATACACATGTGAATATTAGCGGAGGATGGGATCAGGGGAATGTACCAAATGGTTCACAAAGGTATGACTGTAGAAACAATAATATTGTGTATAATTAACTGAGGAGGTTCTGATGGTCTCACAAGGATTGGCTCAAATCAATACCTAGCAATAGTGATTGCTTTTGTCTATGCAGTCTCACTCTCCATATCTTTTAACAACACCACTATGGTTTTCCTTCAGATACAATTTTTTCCATTATCAGCACATGTATCCTGAATGAGACTGGGTTCATTTCATCTACCCAGGTTTTAAATTGGGCATGTGATGCAAGCCTGATAAATAAAAATATCAGAATATTCCATATATCCACAATGATTGATTCAAGTATGATCAGGCAACCCAAGACATATTGGTGAGATTAAATCCCAAAACATTGTCTGGAACTATTTTGAAGACAAATAAATGTATAATTTATCTTTCCCCTGGGCTTTCTAAACTATGTAGATGCAGGTTGGGAGGTACTAGGAGCCTTTTAAGATAAAGGGATTTGTGGGAGTAAATTCCAAATCAAGAAACACAGGGTCAAGTGGTAGAAAGAGTCACGTTCTTGTGAATCAATACCTGAGATACTGGGTCACACTGAATCTGAAGCCTGTTACCCCTGTGATGTGTGAACCAATGTGTTTAAGTCATTGTGAATTGAACTTTCTATCATTTGCAACTAATAGCATCTTGACTAAAGATTCTACTCAAAAGCATCAAGCTAGGCATTAGGAAACAGAAAAAATACAAATATTAGACTTTTTTCAATGTAAGTTTTTAACCAAAAGAGAGAAACTGCATTGATTATCACAAACTAAGATTCAAGCTCATGGTTCATTTGGTAGAATGTTCAGACGATTGTTACCTCAGTGGTGGGAAATAATTAGCCTTAGAATAAAAGCTGCCCCAGTTTTACCTGCAAAATTGTGAAAACCATGTCAAAAATGGTTAAATAACTTTATTGCAAAAGAGATTGTAAAAGTAATTATAAGAATGCAAAAATATCCAACACTTAACAAGGTAAAATCACAACGTCTTGCATTCAATAAAAAATTACCAGACATGTTAAAAATAAAAGGAAAATATTATCCAAAAAGAAGAGAAAAATCACAATAGAAATCAACCCAGAGACTTTCTCCAAGATGGCCAGCTAGATGCAACTGGGGAGCGCTGCTCCCACAGAGAGAGACCATGGTTTTGACTACACCAACAGAGTTTGTACAGATTTTCAGAGAGAAAATGCCACATGTGAATGGAGAAAAGATTCAGTCACTGAGGCTGAACAGGGAAAAAAAATGGGAACCCTGTATGGGATGCCTGAATGCTATGTCTAGTTCCTGGCCTCAAGCAGTACCTGAAGAAGGGCGAATGAAGGGACTGGGGAACTGCTCACTCTCAGCACAGTCCTCTGGGATCCTAGCTGCTTTTAGGCATCCCACACCCCCACAAATGCATGAGCTGGCAGGGACATTTCCCCAGAGATTAGATGGAGTTGGAGCTGCAGCAGGCATGCAGCCAGGGACCTTAGAGTGTGAGTCAGCTCTGGTGGAGCTCAGCTATAAGCACCCACCCCCAAGGGCTGCCAGTCTCCCTCTGAGAGGCCCGGGCGTCAACTAACTGCCAGAGACAGAGCACGATCTCTTTCTCTGTGGGGCTGAGGCATATCTGTCCTGCAGATATGCTTTCCCACTAGCCGCTCCCAGGGACCCTGCCTGGCTACGCTGTAAGGGCATGTTCACGGTACAGCCTCCACTGCCCAGCCTGGGTAAATTTGCTCCACCTGAGTGCCTTCCAGCAGCCTTGAGCCCTTCAGCTCTCCAACTGCACCTGGAAACCAACTCAGACCATCTAAAGGAGGGAATTGTGAGCAGGTCCTGGTGCCCCACGGTTGCAGCTTGCAGCTCAAGAGTGCTGAGCTGGGACTTCAATCAGGGAGGAGCCCACACTCTCAGAAAACTGAGAGGTCTGACTCACGCAGGTTTGTGGGCTGGTTTGGGACTTAGGCATGCCTCCCTACACAGGGCTGGGGTGGGAAAGGTGTGGCCTATCAGACCTCTCCCAAAGACAGCCCTATGGCCTGAAAAACCTGACAACAACAACAAAATTGTAGGCACAATGCCAGTTATCAGAGGTGACTCCTCCAAGACCCATAAGCAGATGTGGTGAGAGGGTCACCTCCTTCCCCTTCACACCTGAGAACACAGTTGCAAATGCGAGGATACACAAAGGAACTAAGTTTCAGAAGGAAGGACAAATAAAACCCTCCTCTGACAAGTAAATGCTGAGGGAATATATTTCAACCAGATCAACCTTATAAGAACTCTTTAATGGAGTGCTGAACATGGATTTGAAACAACGACACCTGCTACCACAAAAGCATGCTTAAGCACATAACCCACAAGCATAATAAAGCAACTATACGATCAAGTCTATATAATAACCAACTAACAACACAATGACAGGATTATAATTACACATATCAATATTAAACTTCAATATAAAAGGGCTAAACACACTCACTTAAAAGACATAGAGCATCAGGCAGGATAAAGAGACAAGACCCAACCATCTTCAAGCGACCCATCTCACATGTAATGGCACCAACAGGATCAAAGTAATAGGGTAGGGTAAGATCTATTATGCAAACAGAAAACAGAAAAGAGCAGAAGTCACTATTGTTATAGTAGATAAAACAGATTTTAAGCCAATAAAAATTAAGAAGGACAATGAAGGGAATTACATAATGATAAAGAGTATAATCCAACAAGAAGCCTTAACCATCCTAAATAAATATATATACCCACCATTGCCATCATTAGAGCACCCAGATTCATAAGACAACTTCTTGGCCTATGAATAACTTAGACAATCAGACAATAATAGTGGGCGTCTTTAATGCACCTTTGACAGCATTAGACAGATCATTGAGGCAAAAAATTAACAAAGAAACTCTGGACTTAAAGTTGACATTTGAACAATTGGACCTAATAGACATCTACAGAACATTCCACCCAACAACTGTAGAATATATATTCTTCTCATCTGCAAAAAAGAGCATAGTCTAAGATAAACTACATGATCCATCTTAAAGCAAGCCTCAATAAATTCAAATAAATTGAAAGCATATAAAGCACACACTTGAATGACACTGCAGTAAAAACAGAAAATACCAAGAAGATCCCTCAAAACCACATGGCTACATGAAAACAAAATAACTTATGAATAATTCCTGGATGAAGATTTAAATTAAGACAGGAAAAATGTTATTTGAAATTAACAAAAATAAGGACACAACTTACCAAAATCTCTGGGATGCAGCCAAAGCAGTGTTAAGGGGAAACTTCATAGCCCTAAAATGCCTTCATCAAGAAGTTAGAAAGTTATCAAATTAACAATCTAACTTTGCACCTAAAGGAACTATAATAAAAAAAGAAC
Organism: Symphalangus syndactylus; assembly: GCF_028878055.3. Taxonomy (NCBI): domain Eukaryota; kingdom Metazoa; phylum Chordata; class Mammalia; order Primates; family Hylobatidae; genus Symphalangus; species Symphalangus syndactylus. The sequence continues at coordinate 122,576,119 of NC_072435.2, read as the reverse complement.
AAACCAACACCAGAGCTGTTCGAATAAAAGAAATTACTAAAATTAGAGAACCTAATGAAATTGAGAAGCAAACGTCCATACAAAGATGAATAAAACGAAGAGTTGCTTATTTGACAAAAAAATAAATAAGATTGATAGGCCTCTAGCTAGATTATCAAATAAAAAGAAAGAAAATATTCAAATAAGCATGGTCGGAAACAACAAAGGAGATATTACAACTGATTTTACAGAAATAAAAAAGATTGTTAGTGCCGAGACCAGCTTGGCCATGGAGACCCTAACCCAGTGGCACTAGAGGACTTAAAGACACACACACAGAAATATAGAGTGTGCAGTGGGAAATCAGGGGTCTCACAGCCTTCAGAGCTGAGAGCCTTGAACAGAGATTTACCCACATATTTATTGACAGCAAGTCAGTCATAAGATTTACTAAAAGTATTCCTTATGGGAAATAAAGGGATGGGCCAAAATAAAGGGATGGGCTCTGGCTAGTTAACTGCAGCATGAACATGTCCTTAAGGCACAGATTGCTCATGCTATTGTTTATGGTTTAAGAACGCCTTAAGCGGTTTTCTGCTCTGGGTGGGCCAGGTGTTCCTTGCCCTCATTCCAGTAAACTGACAACCTTCCAGCGTGTGTGTCAAGGCCATCATGAGCATGTCACAGTGCTGCAGAGACTTTGTTTATGGCCAGTTTGGGGGCCAGTTTATGGCCAAATTTTGGGACCTGTTCCCAACAGTTAGAGAGTACTATGAATAACTGTGCACACAAATGAGAAAGTCTAGAGAAAATGAATAGATTCCTGGAAGCACACAGTCTTCCAAGATTGAATCAGGAAGAGATTGAAACCATAAATAGACCAATATCAACTTGTGAAATGGAATCAGTAATAGATAACCTACAAATCAAAAAAAGCACTGAACCATATGGATTCACAGCTGAATTCTACCAGATGTAAAAAGAACCGATGCCAATCCTACTGGAAGTATTGCAAAAAATCGAAGAGGAGGGGCTCCACACTCACTCATCCTATGAAACCAACACCAGACTGATACTAAATTCTAGCAAACACAAAGTAAAAAAAGAAAACTTCAGACCAATATAAAAAATCCCGCATGAACACAGACACACAAATCCTCAACAAAATACTAGCCCACAAAATCAAGCAGCACATCAAAATGTTAATACATCACTGTCAAGTAGGCTTTATTCCTGGGATGCAAGGCTAGTTCAATATACACAAATCAATAAATGCCATTTGCTACATAAACAGAATCAAAAGCAAAAACAATATAATCATCTCAATAGACACATAAAAAAGTTTTCAATAAGATAAAACATCCCTTTATAATAAAAACCTTCAACAGACTAGGCATCAAAGGAACATACCTCAAGCTAATAGGGCCATCTATAACAAACCCATCCCCATCATCATGTTGAATGGACAAAAGCTAGAACCATTCCCACTGAGAGCTAGAATAAGACAAGAATGCCCATTCTTACCACTCCTATTCAACATAGTACTGGAAGTCCTAACTAGAGCAATCAGACAAAAGAAAGGATAAAAGGCAAGCAAATAGGAAAAGAAAATATAAAATATAAAACTATCTCTCTTCGCTGACAATATAATTCTATACCTAGAAAATACTATAGAGTCTGCCAAAATGCTCCTATAATTTATAAGTGACTTTAGTAAAGTTTCAGGATACAAAGTCAATGTACAAAAATCAGTAGCACTTCTATACACTAACAACATTTAGGCTGAGTGCAATCAAGAACCCAATCCAACTTACAATTACAGAACATGAAATCCCTGGACATACACCTAGTCAAAGAGATGAATGATCTCTACAATGAGAACTACAAAACACTGCTGAAAGAAGTCAGAGTCATTACAAATAAATGGAAAACCATTCCATGTCCATAGACTGGGAGAATCAATATCATTAAAGTAGCTATAATGTCCAAAGCAATTTATGGATTAAATGCTATTTCTATAAAACTACAATGCCATTTTTTACTGAATTAGAGGAAACTACTCTAAAATGTATATGGAACCAAAAAAGAACACAGATAGCCAAAGCAATCCTAAGGAAAAAGAACAAAGCCAGAGGCATCACACTATTTGATGTCAAACTATATTATAAAGCCACAGTAACAAAAACAGCATGGTACTGGTACAAAAACAAACATATGGACCAATGAATAAGAATACAAAACTCAGAAATAAAGGTGCATATTCACAATTATCTGATCTTTGACAGAATTGGCCAAAACAAGTAATGGGGAAAGGAATCACTATTGCTGAATAATAAATCGTGCTGGAATAACTGGGTAGCCATATGCAGAAGATTGAAGCTGGATGCCCTGCATTTTACCATATAGAAAATTAACTCAATATGGACTTAAGATTTAAATGTAAGGCATAAAACTGTAAAAATTCTGGAGGACAAACTAAGAAATACTCTTTTCAACATTGGCCTTGGCAAATAATTTTTGGCTAAGTCCCCAAAGGCACTGCAACAAAAAGAAAAATAGATGAGTGAGATCGAATTAGACCATTGGGCCTCTGCACAGCAATAGCAACTATCAACAGAGGAAACAGACAATCTGCAGAATGGGAGATGATATTTGCAAGCCATGCATCCAACAAAGGTCTAATATCCAGCATTTATAAGGAACTTATAAAGCAACAATTAAAAAACAAATAATTCCATTAAAAATGAGCAAAGGACATGAACAGGCATGTCTAAAAAGAAGACATACAAGTGGCCAACAAACATATTAAAAAATGCTTGTCATCACTAATCATCAGAGAAATGCAAATCAAAGCCACAATGAGATGCCATCTCACACCAGTCACAATGACTATTATTAAAGTGCCAAAAATCAACTTATGCTGATGAGGCTGAGGAGAAAAGGGAATGTCTATACAGTGTTGGTGGGAATGTAACTTAGTTCAGTCACTGTGGAAAGCAGGCTGGAGATTTCTCAAAGAACTTAAAACGGAGTTACCATTTGACCCAGCAATCCCATTACCTTGCATATACCCACAAGAAAATAAATCATCCTACGAAAAGACACATGCACTTGTATAATCATCACTATACTACGCACAACAGCAAAGAAATAGAATTAACCCCAGTGCCCAACAATGGTAGACTGAATAAAGAAAATATGGGACATATACACCATGGCATACTATGCAGCCATAAAAAAGAATGAAATTAGCCAGGTGCAGTGGCTCATGCCTCTAGCCCAGCATTTTGGGAAGCCAAGGTGGGTGGATTGCTTGAGCTTAGGCATTTGAGACCAGCTTGGGCAACATAGTGAAACCCTGTCTCTATAAAAAAAAAAAAAAAAAAAAAAAAAAGCAAAACAAAAATGAGGCAGGCATGGTGGTGTGCATTTGCTGTCCCAGCTACTTAGGGATGGGGGCTGAGGTGGGAGGACCACTTGAGCCTGGGAGGTGGAGGTTGCAGTGATCCAAGGTGATGAATGATCAAGAATAAAATCACGTCCTTTGCAGCAACATGGGTGTAGCTGGAGATCATAATCCTAAACAAATTAAGGCAGAAACAGAAAACCAAACCCTGCATCTTCTTATTTATAAGTGGACATAGAGCACACATGGCCATAAAATATGGGAACAATAGGCACTGTAGACTACTAGAGGGTGGAGGCGGGGTGGGCTAAACTACCTATCAGGTACTGGGCTCACTATCTGGGTGATGGGGTCCTTATCCCAAACCTCAGCATCACACAATGTTCTCATGGAACAATTATGCACATGTACTGTCTGAATCTAAAATAAAAGCTGAAATTAAATTTTTTTTAAAAAAGCCCAGAACTTACACAGATGAAGGAAATGGCATACAAGGACATTAAAATAGTTATTATAATTTTATTTTAAATATTTCAAAAATTAAGTGGAAACATAGAAGAAACCCAAAATCTCAAATCAAGATTCTAGAGGTAAAAACTATAATATCTGAGATAAAAATATCCAGGGTTAACATCAGATTAGATAATACAAAAGTCATTATATTATTTATGGTAAATGCATATAATTTTGTATAAATGTATATAATTTGTAGTAAACTTAAAGATACATCAGTAGAAAGGATTTAAAATGAAACAAAAACAGAAAAGAGAATTTAAAGATGATGGTGATGACACAGTAGAAGTAGGAGGATAAAATGAAATAGGAGGAGGGAAAGAGAGCAGGAGAGGAGAATAGGAGGACAGAGGGAGGAGGAGAAGGAGGAGGACAGGAGGAGGAGGAGAAGGAGGAGAAGGAGGAGAAGGAGGAGGAGAAGGAGGAGAAGGAGGAGAAGGAGGAGGAGAAGGAGGAGGAGGAGAAGGAGGAGAAGAAGGAGGAGGAGGAGAAGGAGGAAGAGAAGGAGGAGGAGGAGAAGGAGGAGGAGGAGAAGGAGGAGGAGGAGAAGGAAGAAGAGAAGGAGGAGGAGGAGAAGGAGGAGGAGGAGGAAGAGAAGGAGGAGGAGGAGGAGGAGAAGGAGGAGGAGGAGAAGGAGGAAGAGAAGGAGGAGGAGGATAAGGAGGAGGAGAAGGAGAAAGAAGAGGAGGAGGAGGAGCAGAAGGAAGAGGAGGAGGAGGAGCAGAAGGAAGAGGAGGAGGAGGAGGAGGAGGAGAAGGAAGAGGAGGAGGAGGAGGAGAAGGAGGAAGAGAAAGAGGAAGAGAAAGGAGGAGGAGAAGGAGGAAGAGGAGAAGGGGGAAGAGGAGAAGGAGGAAGAGAAGGAGGAGGAGGAGAAGGAGGAGGAGAAGGAGGAGGAAAAGGAGGAGGAGGAGAAAGAGGAGGAGAAGGAGGAGGAGCAGAAGGAAGAGGAGGAGGAGGAGGAGAAGGAAGAAGAGGAGGAGGAGGAGGAGGAGAAGGAGGAGGATAGAAGGAGGAGAAGGAGGAGGAAGACAGAAGGAGGAGGAGGAGGAGAAGTAGGAGGAGGACAGAAGGAGGAGAAGGAGGAGGAGGAGGAATGAGGAGAGCATCAGTGAACTCCGGGGCAACTTCAAGCATCCTGATGTATATGTAAATTGGTTTTCAGGAGAGGAGAGGGGAATAGACAAGGAGAAGGGGAGAAAAACACTGAAGGTAGAGTTGCTAAAATGTTTTGTCCTCTTCTGCCCTAAGCTTCTACCAACTCAGCTGTGTCCTGCTTATTCCCACAATAAGGCTGCAAGACTGAATAATGATTTCATGTGTTTATCCCTAATCATTCCCCTGTGTGTGAATCTATCTGTATTTCAGTCAGCCTCTGCTTAATTACAACTGTAACCTGCTAACAGTGGTTCTTTGTTGTTTAAAAGATAGTTTTTATCCAGCCTAGGCTAAATTAAAATTTAATATAACATCAAGTTGCCACAGAGCTAGCAAGCAAATGACAGCTGTTTAATTAAAACCTAAACCTGATTAGCTAAGCCTATTGACATGAATACTCTGGAGAAAAAGTATAAAACTATTAAAATCCAAGAGATGAATAATGAGTTTGAAATATGAATTAACCCTCCTGTGTGGTTACTGTGAATTGGCAGGTGCTGGTGACTAAAATGAACAGTGAGAGCCTTGGCTACTTGCCTAGAAGCTTGAGATAATTTTTAATAGCAAAAACAAACTAACTCAACTAACTAAAACAAACTAATGACCTGATTTTTAAAAATGAGCCAAGGACATGAATAGACATTTCTTCAAACAAGGCATACACATGTCCAACAGGTGTATGGAAAGATACTCAAAGTCCCTAATTATTGGAGAAATGCAAATCAAAACTACAACGAGGTATCATCTCAAAACTGTTAGGATGGCTAATATATATGCATACAGACATGAATAGATGGGTAGATAGGTGTGTGTGTGTGTGTGTATGTGTATGGTGGCATGAGCTGGTGAGGGTGTGGACAAATTGCAACTTTTGCACACAGCTGGTGGGAATGCAAAATGGGGAGGCCTCTATGCAAAACAACATCCAAGTTCCTCAAAACTTTAAAAATAGAACTACCATGTGGTCCAGCAATCCCACTTCTGGGTGTTTATACAAAAGGATAGAACATGGTATCTCAAGAAGATATTAGCATCCCCATGTTGGATGTTCACTGCAGCATGATTAACAATAGTCAAGATGCAGAAACAACCTAAGTGTCTGCTGACTGATGACTGAAGAAGGAAAATGTGCCACATTCATACAATGGAATAGGATTTAATCTTTAAGAAGAAAAGAAATTCTGATGTTTTCAACAACATGGGTGAACTGGAGGACATTATAGTAAGCAAAGTAAGTCAGTAATGGGAGGACAAATACTGCGTAATTCCACTTATATGAGATATCTAAAATAGTCACATTCATAGAATAAATAATGAAATGGAGGTTGTCAGGGGCTGGGGGGAGGCAGAAATGGGGAGTTACTAATCCAGAGGCATAAAGTTTTAGTTCAGTGAGATGACTAAGCCCTAGGGATCTGTTGGGCAACATGGTACTTACAATCAACAATATATTATCATACACTTAAAAATGTGTTAAGAGAATAGATTTCATGTCAATTGTTCTTACCACTATAAAATAAAATAAAACTAACAAACAGCAACAACCAAAAGAGTACTTACAGCTCATTCTGTTTTGAGGACTAGTTAACACATAAATCATTGAGAAAATTGCCTGGTATACGGCAGCTTCTCCATGTACAGGTTTCTTACTTTTACGCCATATTTGTTCCTGGAAAATTTCTACTTCTTCAAAACCTCACTTCAAGGCTGGGCGTGATGGCTCATGCCTGTAATCCCAGGACTTTGGGAGGCTGAGGCAGGTGGATCACTTGAGCCCAGGGGCTTGAGACCAGCCTGGGCAACATGGTGAAACCCCATCTCTACAAAAAACTATGCAAAATATTATCCAGACATGATGGCATGCGCCTGTAGTCCCACCTACTCAAGAGGCTGAGGTGGGAGAATCACCTGAGCCCCAGAGCTTGTGGCTGCAGTGAGACGTGACTGCACGTCAGGATGAGCGAGAGACTGAGATTCTATCTTAAAAACAAAAACACAACTTCTGTCCTAGGCAGGTGAGCAGCTTCCTTAATGATGTTCTCAGCTGATTTGCAGCATAAGTGCAGCATAAGAGACATCAGTCTCTATGCTGTACCGAGATCTCCTTGTGTGCAAGGAAGGGATCTAATTTTATTTTGTGTGTGGAACCCTCCTACAATGCGTGAAACAGAGAAGGTGCATGGATTACTTAATACATGCTAAACTATTGGGAAACTCTCATAGGCTGAATGGGGTGGTCTTGCTTAACTGGCAAGTGAGTTTAGGGGGTGGAGGAGGATGAGGACACTGGTTTGGAAAGACAAGTTCTGAATGACTCTTGGGGTCCTTGAACGTGGACCTGCAAAATTCCACCCCACACCTCAAAACTAACACTCAAAATAGGTTGGCTAGTTTCAAAACTTCCATGTAAATGCAAATATAACAAAATAAAGGCTTTATGTCCTTTGGGAAAGTCTGACAGGAAAGAGAAAATAATAATGCATCTCGTTTCCCCTTAAAACCTTTGTAATTACTATGTGTCAGAGAAGGCTGACAAAAGGTAGCAAAAAATAGGATTCTGTAAAACATACTTTCCTATTTCTAGTAATTTTCTCCACACAAATCCTCCAAGGACACACAGTGGTGTTAGAGCAGAGCTTGTGAATATCTATCCTTCTCATCCTTCAATTAAAAAATGTGAATTTTAAGCTTGTGACAGGATTTTAATTTGAGTCTATCGTTACTTTATTTCACAAGTTTTTCTCCATGCCTTTCTTCGGGCAAATAAGTCAGGGGATGTAAGTTCATTAATTCAGCTTAAATTATGAATTAGGCAGTCTGCTAAATTATTATAATAAAAACCATTCTGATGTGCAGTCCAACACTTAGGAATAGCATTTCAGGATTCAAAATCTATACATAAAACTGGTGTCTCCAAAGGTATTGCTTCCATATTATAAGACATTCAGCTCTATTGTTTTGTGATCTATGTCTTCGATTACACAAGTGGACTCTTTTGCATGGCTACATAAAGCAAGACAAGAAGTAAAAAGTCCTTGACTATTATACTGCTAGAAAAACCAAAAGTAAATTCTATGGCACTCAACATTATTAAGAGAAAACTTCAATCTTTCTTATGTTTTAATAAGTATCTTACTAATTTAGAAAAATGATTTCTTTTTTCTTTTTTTTTTACAAAAAATATTACACTGCAAAACAGTATTTCATCACCTGTGACTCCTTATCTGTACTTCAGAATCATAGTATTCAATGACTCATACACACAGAGCATTTTTTAATATTTTTATTTGACAGATAACAACTGCATATATTTATGGGTTAAAATGTAATGTTTTCATATATGATTACCTTGTGGAATAATTAAATTAAGTTGATTAATATATCTAATACCTCATGTCATTTTTTTGTGATGACAAAATTTGAAATGTACATGCTTAGCAATTTTGAAATATACATTCTTATTAACTGTAGTTACCATGCTGTGTAACAGATCTGAAAACTGTGTTCCTCTTGCTTAACTGAAATTTGACACCCTTTTTCAGGGCATCTTAAAGTTTCAATTTTGCTTTCAAAGGATCTACCTCAGGTGATGAATTTTTTCATGCCTATGAGAGAAAAGAATTGTCAACTTCTCTCTTTTCACATAGGAATTCTTTTCCCTCAAATTCTGCCAATTATACACACGTCTCTAATATATGCCACCCCTGGGATTCAGTGGTCAAAAAAAAATTCTAGTTTGAGAGACCTACTTTACAGCATTCTATTAGTACTATATATAGAGATAGACAATTACTAAAAGTATTTAATTATAGGAATATTAACTCTGCCAACTCCTGGGGAGAAGGAAAATAAGAATATTTATGGTTAGATGAGAGCAGATTAGCAAATCATGCTTAGTGATTTCCTGTCCATTAAGTCACTTTAAAATATAAATCAGGTGCTTTTAAAATGTGAGATTTGAGGCTCACAGACATAAACACTCAATTTCATTTAAAAGGGGAGGAGCGGAAAGGCAGTTGTAAATATTTGAGTTAAACTTATTCTGCTACCAGAGAACAAGACAAAGAATTACATTCCCTCCCTTGATATTTCAATTTAAGGAGCTGTTTTCTGTATTGAAAAGGCAAGTAAAATGTACCTGAAGAAATGAGAGGAAGTCACAGTATCAGAGGATTTAAGCTATGTGATGCTCTGGAATCTCTCAGACACCCTTAGTGAATCTAGTCTCTCTAACAAAATTTTATTTATTTTATTCTAACTTTTATTTTAGGTTTGGGAGTATATGTGGAGGTTTATTACATAGGTGAACTCCTGTTAAGGGGGTTTGTTGTACAGATTATTTCATCACCCAGGTATTAAGCCCAGTACCTGACAGCTATCTTTTTTTCTTCTCTGCCTCCTCCTACCCTCCACCCTCAAGTAGATACCAGTGTCTGTTGTTCCCTTTATGTTCATGTGTTCCCATTATTTAGCTTCCATTTACAAATGAGAACATGTGATATTTGGTTTTCTGTTTCTGCGTTAGTTTGCTAAGGATAATGGCTTCCAGCTCCATCCATTTTCCTGCAAAAGACATGATTTCATTCTTTTTATGGTTGCATAGTATTCCATGGTGTATATGTACCACAGTTTCCTTTTCCAATCTGTCATTTATGAACATTTAGTTTGATCATGAATCTAACTTCTATGTTTATTTATCCTGATGGAATTTGGAAGTAGATTTCAACAGTGGTGCTGAAAATGCTGATAGTCATATACGCTACAGAGAGAAAAATGACACTGTAGCTTATTATTTCAGGATGGGGACACTGTCTACACCTAGATGACTATGGTCAGGGTAGACAAGCCCTGCCCCCAAATATGCTCTGACTCCCTTCAGTGCCAGGGGCTTCCCACCACTGACCAGCTCCTGCAGTAGAGCATGGAATTCAGACCTAAAGCCAGTCAGCCTCTGGGATTACCCTGGCCAGAGAGGGTTAAGGCTGAGATTTAGCTTCTGATGGGCTCCATATTGTTTCCAATGTCTCCGAATACCATGGGAACCGATTTTGTCAGCCTCTTATCCAAGTTGCTGTAGGTACAAGAAAACTTTGAATATGCAATGACACCAATTCAATCACTGCCTAATTTAAAATGGAATCTTCCTTCAGAAACTCAGTTTCATTTATAGGCAAGAACAGTTCATTTGGCTTGCTGTGGGTCTAAACCAACATGCCTGCGTGTACAAACTGCTGTGATCCGTTTCCTAAGCTATTTATGCTGCCAATCTTCTCCTACCTCTTATACAAATCCTCCTTTTTTCCTACAACACATCCCACCTTTCAAACCCCCCTCACACCTGTGGGTCCCACCACAACCCTGGGAGGTAGGCAGGAAAAATGATATTGTCCTTTGCTAGACGAGATCCTTGAGGTTCAGAGGGGTCACCAGGCTTAGTCAGTCACATAGCATGTTAAGAATAATTCTGCAAAAGCCCCAAGTACTCTCCATCTATTCTTCCCCAAGCAATCACCTTCATCCTCATTTAAAAACCCTTCTACAAAGACATAACTGTTTTATATATTATATATAAAATATATATTATATATTATATATAATATATATTATATATTATATTAATAATATATATTATATATAATATATAAAATATTATATATAATATATATTATATATTATATTAATAATATATATTATATATTATATTAATAATATATATTATATATTATATTAATAATATATATTATATATAATATATAAAATATTATATATAATATATAAAATATTATATATAATATATAAAATATTATATATAATATATATAATATATTATATATAATATATATTGAATATATACTATATATGTATATTGAATATATACATATCCAATATCGGAGCAGCCAGATTCATAAAACAAACTCTTATTGACCTACAAAAAGACTTAGCCAAACAATAAAAGTGGGATACTGCCGGGCGCGGTGGCTCACGCTTGTAATCCCAGCACTTTGGGAGGCTGAGGCGGGCAGATCACGAGGTCAGGAGATCGAGACCACGGTGAAACCTCGTCTCTACTAAAAAAAATACAAAAAAGTTAGCTGGGCGTGGTGGCGGGCGCCTGTAGTCCCAGCTACTCGGAGAGGCTGAGGCAGGAGAATGGCGTGAACCCGGGAGGCAGAGCTTGCAGTGAGCCGCGATTGCGCCACTGTGCTCCAGCCTGGGCGACAGAGAGAGACTCCGTCTCAAAAAAAAAAAGAAAAAAAAAAGTGGGATACTTCAACACCCCACTGACAGCATTAGACAGATCATTGAGACAGAAAACTAAGAAATTCTGGATTTAAACTCAACACTAGACCAATGGAACCTAATAGATGTCTACAGAATCCTCCACCCAACATACACAAAATCGACATTCTTCTCATCTTCACACAGAACATATTCTGAGATCAACCACATGCTCAGCCATAAAGCAAGTCTCAATAAATTTTTCAGAAGTGTAATTACATCAAGCACCCTCTTGGAGTGCAGTGCAATAAATGTAGAAATTAATACCACAGAGATCTTTCAAAAACACACAATTACATGGAAATTAAATAACGTGCTCCTGAATAACTTGGTGAACAGTGAAATTAAGGCAGAAATTAAAAAAATTCTATGAAATTAATGAAAATAGGGAAACAACATATCAAAATCTTTGGGATGCAATTAAAGCAGTGCTATGAGGAAAGTTTATAGTGCTAAATGCCTATATCGAGTAGTTAAAAAGACCTCAAATTAACATTCTAACATTGCACCCAGAGGAACTAGAAAAACAAACAACAACAACAACCACAATGCTAGCAGAGGAAAAGAGAAATAACTACAATAAGAAAAAAGCTGAATGAAATTTATAGGTAAAAATCCATACAAAAGATCAACGAAACCAAAAATTGGTTTATTGAAAGAATAAAGAAGAATGATAACCTACTAGTTAGATTAACAAAGTAAAAGAGAGAAAATCCAAATAAACACAATTAGAAATGACAAAGGTGATATTACAACTGACCCCACAGGAATACAAAAGATCTTCAGAGACAACTACAAACACTTTCAAAAGTGTAATTATATCAAGCACCCTCTTGGACCACAGTGCAATAAACATAGAAATTAATACCATAGAGATCTTTCAAAACCACACAATTACGTGGAAATTAAAAATCTAGAGGATTTAGAAATTATAAATCTAGAGGAAATGTATAAGTTTCTAGAAACATTTAGTCTTCAAAGATTGAAGCATGAAACAAGTGAAAACCTAAGCAGACCAATAACAAGTTCCATAACTGAATCAGTAGTGAAAACCAAACAAAAAAGCCCCAGACAAGATGGATTCACAGCCAAATTCCACTGGACATACAAAGAAGAACTGACACCAATCCTACTGAAACTATTCCCAAAAAAGGAGAGGAGGGTTTCCTCCCTCACTCATTCTATGAAGCCAGCATCAGCCTGATGCCAAAGTTTGGCAGAGACACAATGAAAAAGGAAAGCTTTAGGCCATTATCCCTGATGAACATAGACACAAACATTCTCAACAAAATACTAGCAAACAAAATCCAGCTGCACATCAAAAAGTTAATTCATCATGATTAAGTAAGCTTATTCCTGGGATGTAAGGTTGGTTCACACACATATCAATGAACGTGATTCCCTATAGAAACAGAATTAAAGATATAAACCACATGATCATTTCAACAGATGCAGAAAATACTTTCAATAAGATTCAACATCCTTTCATGCTAAAAATCCTCAACAAACTAGCTGTCAAAGGAATATGCCTCAAAACAGTGAGTCATTGATGAAAAATCCATGGCCAACATCATACTGAACAGACAACAGCTGGAACCATTCCTCTTGAGAACTGGAACAAGACAAGGATGCCCACTCTCACCACTCCTATTCTACATAGTACTAGAAGTCCTAGCCAGAGCAATCAGGCAAGAGAAACAAAGAAAAGTCAGTCTAATAGGAAAAGAAGTTAAACTCTCTGTCTTCACGGATGATATGATTCAGCACCTTGAAAACCCTGAATACTTCACCAAAAGACTCATAGAACTGATAGATGACGTCAGTAAAGTCTTAGGATACAAAATGAATGTACAAGAATCAGTAGCATTTCTATATGTCAATAATGTTTAAGATGAGAGACAAATCAATGAACACAAATCGCAGTTACAATACCCAGAAAAATAATAAAATATGTAGGAATATAGCTAACCAAGGAGGTGCAAGATCTATGTCAGAAGAACTATAGAACACTGCTGAAAGAAATCAACAGATGACACAAATAAATGAAAAAACGTTCCATGCTCATGGATTGGAAGAATCAATATTATTAAAAATGATGTACTGCTGAAAGTAACTTACATATTCAGCACCATTTCTATCAAATTATCAGTGTTTTTTTTCCAAAGAATTAGAAAAAAGTGCTAACATTCAAATGGAACCAAAAAAGAGCACAAATAGTCGAAACAATCCTAAGTAAAAAGAACAAAGCCAGAAGTACCACATTACCCAACTTCAAACTATAACATAAGGCTACAGTAACAAAAACAGCATGATACTAGTACAAAAACAGACAGATAGACCAATGGACCAGGATAAAGAACCCAGAAATAAAGCTTCATGTCTACACCCATCTGATCTTTGACTTGACAAAAATAAGCAACAGGGAAAAGACTCCCTATTCAATAAATGGTACTGGGATAACTGGCTAGCCATATGTACAAGAATCAAACTGGACTCTTACTTATTACCATATATAAAAATTAACTCAAGATGAATTAAAACTTAAACTTAAGATGTTAAACTGTAAAAATCCTAGAAGAAAACCTAGGAAATATCCATCTCAGTATTGGCCTTGACAAATAGTTTATGGCTGAAGTCCTCAAAAGCAATTGCAATGGAAACAAAAATTGTTAAGTAATACCTAATTAAACCAAAGAGCTTATACAAAGCAAGAGAAACAAGGGAGTAAACAGACAACCTACAGAATGGGAGAAATTTTTCACAAACTATGCATCTGACAAAGTCTAATATCCTGAATCTATAAAAATAGCAGATGTTGGTGAGGGTGAGGATAAAATTCAAAAAGCAAAAAACAAATGACCCTATTAAAAAATGGGCAAAAGACATGAACAGACACTTCTTAAAAACCATAGTGAGCTAGCATTTCACACCAATCAGAACGGCTTTTGTTAAAAAGTTAAAGAAGGACAGATGTTAGTAAGGGTGTGGATAAAAGTGAACCCATACACTGTTGGTTGGAACGTACATTAGTCCAGCCATTGTGGAAAGCAGTTTGGAGATTTCTGAAAGAACTAAGGGTTGAACTATCATTCAACCCAGCAATCCCATTACTAGGTATATACCCAAAGAAAAATAAATCATTCTTGCAAAAAGACACATGCACCTGTAGGTTCATTGCAGCACTATTCACGATATCAGAGACATGGAATTAATCCAGATGCCCATCAACCATGGGTTGCATTTAAAAATCCTGTATGTACACCATGTGTATTAGTCTGTTCTTACATTGCTAAAAAGAAATACTTGAGACTTGGTAATTTATAAAGAAAAGAGGTTTAATTGGCTCACGGTTCTGCAGGCTGTACAGGAAGCATGATGCTGGCACCTGCTTTGTTTCTAGGGAGGCCTCAGGAAAGATGGAAGAAGACAAAGTGGGAGTCAGCACTTCACATGGTTGAAACAGGAGGAAAGGTAGTGGGGAGGTGCCACACACTTTTAAACAACCGAATCTCATGAGAACTCACTATCACAAGAACAGCACCAAGGGGATGGTGCTAAACCATTCATGAGCAACTGTCTCTATGATCCAATCATCTCCCACCAGGCTCCAATTCCAACATTGGGGAATACAATTTGACATGAGATTTGGGAAGAGACACAGATCCAAACCATATTACCATGGAATACTATGCAGCCATAAAAACTAATGAAATAATGTTTTTTCCAGCAACCTGGATGCAGCTGGAGGCCATTATCCTAAGTGAACTGATGTGGAAACTGAAGACCAGATACTGCATGTTCTCACCTATATGTGAGAACTAAACATTGGGTTCATTTGTTCCCAATAGACACGGGACACTGAAGAGGGGAGAGAGGCGAGGGAACAAGGGGTGAAAGACTACCTATTGGGTACTATGCTTACTGTCTGGGTGATGGGTTCAATCGTATCTCAAACCTCAGCTCACACAGTATGCCTTTCTAACAAACCTGCACAAGTCCCCCACTGATTCTAAAAAAAAAAAGAGTTAAAAAAAATAAAATATAAGAAATTGTAAAGAAGAATAAAAAATCCTCTTCTGCAGCCCCCTGATCCATACTTCTCTGTCTCATCAGTTGATTCTTCAAAGACTCTCTCACTTGCTTATCCTTAGTTAGGCACGTGTCCTCTCCCGCCATAGCTACCATGAGGCAAGCCTGGGCAGGGCTTCCATGTTCAGCATCTGAAATACAAAATTCAGAGCCTGGAGGGCTGACTCTGTTTCCTTGCTTCCCATGATCCAAGAAATGAGTTCCCAAGCTGGCACCTTTCTTTGTAAATGGGCATATCCAGAGCTCAGGGCCATTTGAGGTCATGATTATCACAACATGGACCAGGCTGTATTCTGTTGTCCCAGCTAAAGCTAAGTCGATAGGTCTTGAAAATGTTATAGCTTATCATAAGAAGAGCAGGTATTATATTCAAAGTTGGTACATGCCTTCAGAAAGTACTTTCGCATCTATGCCTGCAAACTAGTACTGGCCTCACTGGCCCAGTCCTAGGCAATGCCAGTACATGCACACATATGCACACACCCTTGTGCCCACTGCTTTTTCTGCTGGAAAACAATGCCATGTAGAAGGACAATGTTATTGCTATGTTCTCCATGAGGCTATTTCCTAGAAGCTCCTTTGGTTGGTGTGAACCCATGTTCATGACCAGAAGGCTCCCTATGATTTGCTCCTGCCTGCTTCTCTGCCACATGCACCCCCTCCCTTCCTCTGCCTCAGCCACCTTGGCCTGTCTGGGTCCTCACACAATGCAGATATACATATTGCAGGATGTTTCCCTGGCTGGGTCCACTGCCTGCAGGAATCTCTTCCAGGATATAGCATGGCTGATTTTCTCCATTTGGGTCTTGATTTTATTACCTCCCAGAGAGGCCTTTCCTGAAAACTTACTTACCCTCCCTTGGCAAACTAATATTGTCTACTATATATATATATATTATATACACACACATATGTACTTGGGTATATACGTGTGTGTGTGTGTATATATACATATATATATAGAGAGAGAGTATCCAAGTATGTGTGTGTGTGTATATATATATCTATATTATATATAGATATATATTTTCTTCAGAGTATCACTGTCTAAAATTATATTATTTATTTGTATTTTGTCTTACACATTTTCTGCCCCCTCCTCCAGAGGAGACCTAAGGTTACAAACCTTCTCCCTCTTGTTTACTGTTGTGGCTTCTTCCCTTAACACAGTGTCTAGCAGAGAATAGGTACTTCAGATCTAGCAAATGATGCATGCATTGATGAACGCATGGGTGGATTCATAGGTGGCTACATGGGTGGATGGATGCATGGGTGAATGCATTCATTGTTGGATGTATGGGTAGGTGGATACATGGGTAGATGGATGTGTAGGTGGATGGGTAGGTGGATGCATGGGTGTATGAATGCATGGAGGGATGGACACATAGGTGGATGCATGGATGGATGGATGGATGGATGGATGGATGCATAGGTGGGTGAATGCACAGGTAGATGCATAGGTGAATGGATGCATAAGTGGATAGATGGATGGATAGTGGGGTGGATGAATGGATAATTGGCTGTATGAGTTGATGGATGGATAAATCTACAAATCGGTCAATCAGTAGGTGAAGTAATTTTTTTTTTTTTAGTGTCTACAATAACTTGATGTTAGCACCAGGTTCTTTTAACAACAAAGTGCCTTAGACACAAAAATTCTGGCTTTTCTAATCATCACTTTCTGTAAGGACAACTAAAGCATCCTTCCCCTTTTCATCTTCTTTAGATATGAAGTTTATGTGGATTGATATGCTGCTAAAAATATTAAAAAATCAAACCAAAACCACGAAACAATAGAAAATCCTTTTGACAATCCTCCAAGCACTTTGATAAATCAATGACCACCATCTGGACTGTGGAAATAGATGGAGTTTTCCCTGACTATTGGGTATAATATTTGTATTTTCACTTCCCCATACCTGACTTCAAAAAGGTCTGACTTCAAAAATTTAGTATAGCAGTGAATGTGATTGACCAGAAGATCTTAGAGACTTCTGCAGACAATAATATCTTAACATTCCAATTCACATTCTCAAACAAGCGAGATTCCAACTGGCTAATGAAATCCACTTGTAAAAACTTAAATCTTGTTTATTTTCTGAATGTTAGTTCTGCCTCAGGTCAGATTGTCTAGTTCTGTCAACATCACAGACTTTGTAGAAAACATCAGTTTTTTTCAACTCTAGATTATCCTGTCAGGTTTCTTGAGAGGAGGAGAGAATACCACTGACCACTGAGTTACCGGAAGCAAAGCAGAGCATAAAGAAAGATAGAAACACATGCCCCCAGGTCACCTAGCAGGTCCATGGTCCTTTGACAGCCTCCAATGCCAAATTCAGTGAGATAAGAAAAGCACAGGTAAAAAGGCTGATAACATTTTCTCTCCAAAGAATAGAGAGCAGAGGTGATTGGACCGTATCAGACAGAATCAATCATTTGCCACCTATCTTATTGTAAAAGGAAAATATCTTGGGCCCTCTAATCACTAAACTAAGAGGAAAAGTCAAGCTGAGAATCGCTTAGGGCAAACC
The DNA here is from genome assembly GCF_028878055.3 of Symphalangus syndactylus. Classification (NCBI taxonomy): domain Eukaryota; kingdom Metazoa; phylum Chordata; class Mammalia; order Primates; family Hylobatidae; genus Symphalangus; species Symphalangus syndactylus. Next base: position 122,558,167 of record NC_072435.2, on the reverse strand, counting down.
TGCCTGCCATTCTATTCAGTCATTCCTCTGCTCACTGAGATAAATGCATATCTGATCTCCTCCTTTGGAAAGGCTAATCAGAAACTCAAAAGAATGCAACCATTTGTCTCTCACCTACCTGTGACCTAGAAGCACCCTCTCTGCTTTGAGATGTCCCACTTTCCAGACCAAACTAATGTTCATTTCTCACATATTGATTGATATCTCATGTCTCCTTAAAAGGTATAAAACCAAGTTGTGCTGTGACCACCTTGGGCACGTGTCATCAGGACCTCCTGAGGCTGTGTCATGGGTACATCTTCAACCTTGGCAAAGTAAACTTTCTAAATTAACTGAGAACTGTCTCAAATTATCAGGGTTCACAGCATCCATAAATTGACCTTGGTCATTCTCAGGAACCAGAGTCCATAGCTTATATCTGACTGCAGGCCACTTTGACAGGGATATTTTATAAATGGTCCTGGCCCACTCCTATTGACATCACTGCCCCATTTAGATCATTTCTCAGACATCACCCAACAGATAAGCTCTCCTGAGCCACCCACATGAAGCAGCATCCACTCTATCATGCTCTCTCCCTCAACCTTGCTTATTTCCTTCACAGTGTAGCCCAGCATCCCAGCCTTGAAATGCATCTTAGAGGTTTTTTTCCCCACTTTCTTTCTTAATCTCAGACTATAGCCTTGTTGGAAATAAATTTTTGGTGCCACAAAAGAAATAGCACTAGAACATAAATTTTCTCAGCAAGGCAATTTTACTTCTATAGAAGGGTGCATCTTGTGGATAGAGCAATGGTGAGAGTATACCTGAACAAGGGAGGGGAAGGGGTTCTTATCCCTGATGTAGGTAGCCCCTACTACTATGTCGTTCCCCTATTGGCTAGGGTTGGGCCACATAGTCTAAGCTAATTCTGATTGGCTATTTTAAAGAGAGCAGAGATATGAGCCGGAGTGGTGGGGTGAGCAGTTTCAGTGGGAAGATGGTTACAGAACAGGTGACTAAAGGTGAATCAGGTCACAGCAGGTGACCAGGAGTGACTCAGGATGGAGCAGGTGACCAGGGGAACTAGTGTGACCTACTGATTAGAATTGGCAGGAAGGTTGTTTACTGAAACTAGCGGCAAGGAGATGAAGAGAATGAGGAAGTTAAACTTTAAAACGGAGGACAAAGAACAGAACATACTGACATGCTGATTCTTGGAAGAGAAACTTAGAACTCACTGTATTTAACAGCCTTGAAATGTACTTTAGAAGCCTTTATTTCCTCCCTTTCCCACCAGGCATTCCCTTCACTGTGCTCATTTACCTTATGTGCTTGCTTAGAAATTCTAGGGGCTAATTTTGAGACAAACCAGGCCTAGAAACCCAGCTGCAGGATCCCCTTACACAGGATCCCCCTACACATGAACAATTAGCCCACCACCATCAGGCCTAGATCAAGGTGATAACCAACCGGACCTCTGGATGAGTGATACTCAAGACAGCCATTGGAACAAGACACACGCACCCAGCATTCTGCACCACTCCTGCATGCCTCCTACACCAAGTCTCTCTTCTTTTCTTTCTTTTTTTTTTTTTCTTTGAGATGGAGTCTCCCTCTGTCACCCAGGCTGGAGTGCAGTGGCACAATCTTGGCTCATTGCAAGCTCCACCTCCCGGGTTCACGCTATTCTCCTGCCTCAGCCTCCTGAGTTGCTAGGACTACAGGTGCCCTCCACCGCGCCCAGCGAATTTTTTGTATTTTTTTTTTTTTTTAGTAGAGATGGGTTTCACTGTGTTAGCCAGGATGGTCTCGATCTTCTGACATCGTGATCCTCCCGCCTCAGCCTCCCAAAGTGCTGGGATTACAGGCATGAGCCACCGGCCTGGCCTGTCTCTCTTCTTAAACTCCCTGACTCAGCTGAAAGAGCTGGGATAGTCCTTTGAGGCTTGAGTCTGGCCATTCTCAACTGCAGGCATTTGAACAATCAAGCTGCTTTTTCTTCACCACACATTGTCTCTGGTGTATTCTTTGCAAGCTGAGAGCAGCCTGGCCTGAGCTGAGTTACAACAGCACTTCTCAATCAATGAAACGTTCTTGTGCATAGTTTGAACTGTCTGCCTGTGTGTGCTTCCCACACCAGCCAGCAAGGGCCAGGAGGGTGGAGATCCACCTGCCTGCATCAATGCTCTGTCCTCGGTGTCTGGTCTGGTGCCTGCTGCATGACAGGCACTCAGTAAATATCTCTTGAATAAATAAGTCAATCCCAGCAAGGCATCTTTTCCTGAATTTCATCTTCTTCAGCTAAGGACTTGTGATTGATTAGTATCTTATGCAGAAAAAAAAACAAAAAAAGTACATAAAACAACACATAATCTCTCCATGACACAGGTAATGTGAGAGACCCAGGTTTCTGGAAGGCTTTTTTCTTCCCAGGGGTCGTAGATAAAGGTCTGTATATGTCAATACAATCTCTCACATATGTGCACTTACACATGGACACACACACACACACATTTCCTGATTTAAGAAAGTGAATGTTGACTAAAATAAAATGTTAAAATTGGAAAATGACTTCAAAATTTACAAAACTAAATAAGAATGCTAGGAATGTAAAAGTAAATTTGAAATGATAGCTTTTGGAAATCTGTAGCATTTACATTTCTGAAAATGTTAAAGTTTAAAGGTTAGCTAAAATGTGTGTAGGTGTAAACACTCATATTTATTTGTGTTATTACAATAAGTCATACTTTAAAGCATTTACCATATGCTAAGCTCTGTTTCAGGAATGGTATTCTATAACTCATTTAAGTGGAAGCTTGGTGTGAGAAAGGCCCTTTAGCCATTACTTTTTGATCAGCTTTCCGCTGGGGCCACAGAGAGAGACGATGTGCCCACTGCAGCCATCTTGTGCCCATGAGGTAGCATCTGAGCAAATGCCAAAAATATCCCAGAGACCCTGGCTCTGATGTCTATCAGCAAGCAACCTTAGCCTGTGAGAATAATAAACTATCTATTTGAGCCTGAGTATTCTTTTATTGCAGGGAAAATATTTCAAATGTATATATGCTAGTAATAGGCCAAGAAAAAAAAAACACAATATGGATGCTATGTTTCTTGAGCTCGATGAAGCCCAGAATAAGACAGTCAAGAAACTTGAAGCAATTTAACATTAGCTTTTCATGACATAGGAGCAATGATGGAGAAAACGAGAGGTAAGTCAGTTGCCAACTAAGGATGGTAAGAGGAACATTTTGGAAGTGTTCACAGAAGTGGTAAAAGGAATATTTTGGAAAACACTACTATATTTATGAGACCCCTAATGATAAAGATATTCACTAAATTTGTCAGCTTGGATACAAATCCTGATTGTACAGTCTTTATACTTCCAGTTGTAATGGATTTTCAAGCACTTGAAATAAGCTTCAGCCAAAGATCCTGATGTTCTTTTGATAGCAGAAACAAGACAGCAGATTGCTGTCAATTTTATATGTGACTCCAGGTGCCTATAATTTTCAGAACTGCCTGATATCTTAATACTTGTCTGGGTCCCCATCTCTTTGATCCCTTTCTAGTACCTGTACCATGCTATTTCTTATTTCAAAGAAAATATTAAGCATCAGAAAAAAATCTACCCTATCTTACGCTTCCTAAATTATAATTCTACTCAAGTGCAGTGGATTCCTGTGTTTGAACTAGAGCATGGAAAGTAACTTTCTGCCCTTTATCTTGCCTGATACAATTTTTCTAGTGTACCCTCCTAAAAGGGATGTAGTAATCACTTGTTTTTCCCCCAGTGTTTCTCTAAAATGAAAAGGACACAGTTTCAACAGCAGGTGTGCACATTTCTGCTAACATTTTTCAGCACAAATCTCAAGATTTGCATCACTACTGCAGATGAAAGTGATCTGAGCCATAATCTTAAGTCCTCTCACCTCCAACCAAAATGCTGCCTCCTTAGTTTTCAGTTACCAGTTCAAAAGTCTGGGGTAGTTGAAGATCATTTAAATGTATAGCTTGTAAGGAAATAACCTGTATTTGAAGTTGCACTGCCAGGGGAGGAAGGCTTTTGTTTTCCACTAGAACATATATACTTGAGAGAAAAACACAACATCCTTTGACACATTCCTCTCTCCTCCTGCCTTAGCAAAGACTTGGAACCAACCCAAATGTCCATCAATGATAGACTGGATTAAGAAAATGTGGCACATATACACCATGGAATACTATGCAGCCATAAAAATGATGAGTTCATGTCCTTTGCAGGGACATGGATGAAGCTGGAAACCATCATTCTCAGCAAACTATCGCCAAGGACAAAAAACCAAACACTGCGTGTTCTCATTCACAGGTGGGAATTGAACAATGAGAACACTTGGACACAGGAAGGGGAACATCACATACCAGGGCCTGTCATGGGTGGGGGGATGGGGGAGGGATAGCGTTAGGAGATATACCTAATGTAAATGACGAGTTAATGGGTGCAGCACACCAACATGGCGCATGTATACATATGTAACAAACCTGCACGTTGTGCACATGTACCCTAGAACTTAAAGTATAATAAAAAAAAATTAAAAAAACCCCTCCAAACTGCTCAGGCGCTGTGGGATGGCACTGTAGGGCTCTTTTTGAGTAACAGAATTCCTGTGATTTGGAATTTGAGAGGAGTCTGTTACTGAAAAAAAAACAACAAAAAAAAAACAAAAAAAACTCCATAGTGCCAGGGAGGCTGCACTGTCCTTTGAGTCTGCAGGAAACATACCACCTGGCTTATTGCTTCCCAAAGCCCTCACTGTGCATCCATAATTTTCTCTACCTAAGAAGTCTTCAGATGTTATTATTTAATAATTTTCTTTAAATTAAGACTCTGGTCTTCCACCTTCCTAAGTAATAAGAGTGGTATTCACAAAATGCTGATGTACTAGTTACGGACTTCATATAGCTGGAATAACTACTTAGTTATGCCAGTAATGGACACACACATACACAGAGACACACATACACAATGCACACACTTGAAGACACATACATGCAGGCACACACTTGAAGACACATACATGCCGACACACATTTGCACACATACATGCACACAAATGCATACACACATACACTCATGTGCACACATGCACACACATGCATATACACTTACACACATATGTGGACACACACATGCATAGGGTAAGGCAGGCTGAGGGCCATGGCTCAGGATCTAAGGGAACACTCATTCTACTCATTCTCAGGGTTATACACATGGGAAGCGGCAACCATTTGTAATTTTGTACCTTAATGACTTGCTTGGCTACCTCTAGACTTCGCCTTGCACACACATAGACTTCCAACTACATACAAGAATTAACTTTCCTATGTGTCACCTAAAATCATCCAAATAAGCCACCAGGCATGGAAACTTATTACGCTTTGGTAACTCTAATCTTATCAAAACTGCAAAGACACTGTGCAAAGTGCACAGCCTCCTCTCCCCCGCAGGCTCTGCCAGTGAATTCTCCAATGGATCCTATGAACTGAGAAGCCTGATGGGATTTAAAGACCCCTAAAAGGAAGAACCACCTGACCTGCAATTTAGAACATTACAGGGGTCAGCTGAGGTTATATCTGGGCTTCCTTTGGCCTCATAGGGCTTTCGTCTCCATAGAGTGCTGCTCTGAGAAGGCTGCAGGCTGCAGCACAGGAAGGGCAGGTCAGACACCACTCCTGAGCAGGCTGCAACCTCCTAGTGTGACTCATGGAACACACAAGGTCAGCTCCTGGTGCAGGTTCCAAGAAGCAAATGCTACCTGCAGAGCCCTCTTGGTGGCCCAGACCTCTACACTCAATAGATAGATAGACAGACAGATAGATAGATACAGATAGATGATGATGATGGAGATAGATAGATCATAGATAGATATAGACAGAGACAGATGCTAGATAAATATAAACAGATAGATATAAATAGATAATAAATTGATTGATAGATGATGGATAGATTGATAGATATAGACAGATGTTAGACACATTAGAGAGAGTGAGAGAGGAAAATGTGGGAGACACAGAGGGTGGGAGTACAAAAATGAGTGAGAGAAGGAGTCAGAAGAAAAGTGAAAGAAAATAAAAGAACAACAACAAAAGAAAACAAAAAGGACTCATCTAACCAACTTTTCCATTTTATGTCATGAGGACTGGAGGCCCAAAGAAAAGGTGTGATTTGCCCAGGGTCATAGAGTAGGTAAGGGAAGAAAATAACAGGCAGCCTCCTCCACTGTCTTCCTGGAGAACAAATAGTCTTGGAGGAAGCATGTGACCGTGAAGATTCGCTAGAAGAGCATAAGTTACTCACCTGCTGCCCCTCTCCATGTGCATGGAAAGCAACGTCTCCCTCCTGCACTGGACGTTCTTAGAACTTTAGAAATTCCTCCGCGAAGCAACACCCTCCTTCCCGGGAGAGAACTTCTCATCTCCATAATTCCACTACAGCTCTCTGGCAAATGAAGATTTTGGCTCTGAATGTCCTCTCAGAACCTGATAAATCCGGAACGTCTTTTCCCACTTGAGCTGAAACCAGGCTGAGGGGCTGGCAGGTGGAGCTCAGAGCAGCAGTGTGAGCTGCATTTCCAGAGCAGGAAGCTGGAGATTGAAATCTCAGAGCCAGAAAAGAGATGTGGCTGGATGTAGCCTAGATGTAGCCCTGCCAGGTGCTCCTTGAGAAGGAGCTTAGGAGAGACACCTGGACTTCTAGACAGGCAGCACTTCAAGGAGCTCGGTCACACCTGCGCAAGGCCATGGCCGCAGGGGATCACAATTACCCTTGGTGTTGCTCCGTAGACTACAACCATTCACATATGAAGCTCACCCGTTTCGTCCCACAACCTTGTGTCACCTTCATTATTTTGTATTTAATAATTCATTTATTTTGTTAAATCAGATCACATTTTAACTAAAATTTTTATTAATTTATTTTTTTATTTTATTTATTTATTTATTTATTTATTTATTTATTTATTTATTTTGGAGACGGAGTCTTGCTCTGTCGCCCAGGCTGGAGTTCAGTGGCGCAGTCTCGATTCACTGCAACCTCCGCCTCCCGGGTTCAAGCAATTCTCCTGCCTCAGCCTCCCAAGTAGCTGAGACTGCAGGTGCACACCACCAAGCCTGGCTAATTTTTTTGTATTTTAGTGGAGACAGGGTTTCACCGTGTTTCCCAGGCTGGTCTTGAACTCCCGAGCTCAGGCAGTCTGCCCATCTCGGCCTCCCAAAGTGCTGGGATTACAGGCGTGAGCCACCATGCCCGGCCTTAATTAAATATTTTTAACAATTAAATATATTTAAAACTCTAAACCCACATACACACACTGCTGTTGTTACTGACTTTTAATTGCAAGTAGATACTTCCCCCTGCCCAAAGCCCTGGGCCTAAGGGCTACTATTTCTCTGTTACAAGGAGGTGGCTGCCAATGTTAGAGAGTTTTATTCCAGGCATTAGAACACCCAAGGGAGATCCTCTAGTTAACTTATCCAAAAGAGTAAAAGAGGTCTGCAAAGGGCACGTCTTTCTCCCTCCGCCACTCAGTGCTAATTAGGACTGTGTTCTCCTCCTACCGGAAATCCTCATAGCACCAGAGATGCACATCCTCCACTTTGGGAAACATGGGACCATAAGGTCAAGTTCATACTCCTCAGCCAAATCTTTATGAATTTCCATGATTAGACTCTATCTCCCCTGACCCATCCATCCCAAACGTCCCCCACTCATCCCTCTTTGCCTTCAGAGCCCCCCACTGACCCGCACACCAGCTCAGGCTCCCACCCCATATATACAGGAGGATGCTGCTTCATGGCACTGAGCCAAATGGTGGCTAAGGGTGCTGTTTGTTGTATAAAGCCTCTCTGCCCAGTAGAGCTCAGGGATGGGTGTTTCGTTGCTTTTTTTTCTCCATTGTCTTCCAACAGCCTTGCTGAGTTACTGGCACATAGTAGGTGCACAGAAAACACATGCTAAATATTATTGTATGAATTATTACTTAGGCTAACTGAGGAAGTAATCCATTCCCAATGTAGTGCCAGTATATTCTTGAGCATATTAGGAAAAGATACTTCTGTCCCAAAATACTTTATTTCCATCTAATAGAAAATTATCAAAAATGACTGATTGGGTTGAACAAGACACTTTACTGCCATCTGCTGTAACAGTGTCCTACTGAATATCTAAATCTATGGTCTCTGCTATGGGATAGGGAGTATCATACATTGCCCAACCTATTCAACTGTTCTCAGCAGCCCTGAGTGTGTTCAGACACCTGCAGACTGGGCACCCACCTGGCGGGAGTGGGGGCTGGTGCTCAGCTGAAAGTTTGTACTCTGTGGCCTTCAACGGCCCTTTTATTAGAAATAGTTTACCCAAGGGCAATTCTCTGCTCCAATCAGCGTGAACGATTCACGTACCCTCCCTTGGCCTCTCATTCTGTGCTCTGTCCACCGTGACCCCTGCCATATCCAGGGAGCTTTGTCTATTGATAAATTTCAGATTCTAAATCTACAAAAATAGCACACAGCATAGAGTAAATAAATCAATGAAGTTAATACACTAGAAAATAATTTCTATCATGAGGATATGCCATGTCCAAAAGCAGGCACACAGAAATCTAGCAGAGAAATGAGTCTGCAACTTTGTCGGTAAAAGGAGCTCAGGGAAGGGAGGGAACTCTTCTGCTGAGGCCTCTGCGGCCGTGGGGAGGGCTTTGAGAGGGGTGTGGTGGTTTTGGATGGATGACTTTTGGCATTTCCCTTCCGATTTTGTTCCATTACACCCCAGATCTCTGCAGCGCAGGGACATTATTTTGTCAGATCAGAGGTCAAGAAACTTGGTGTTACTTTAAATTTACATTAAACTTACTTTAATGTAAAGGGCCACATTGTAAATATTTTAGGCTTTTGGGGTCATGTAATCTCAGCCACGCCTACTCAACTCAGCCTTTGTGCTGCCAAAGCCGTCATAGAGGATACTATACAAATGGATGTGCCAGAATCTGGCCCGGGGCAGTAGCTTGCTGATGCCTGACCTAGATTGCAGCTCTGAATTTTACTGCCACTATGAAGTGACAGTGAACCAGCGAGTAAAAAGATCCTGCTATCCTCGCCTACTTCAAATCTTCACAGCGCAGGACATAGAGTTGCCTCTCTCACTCTGTGCTGAGGAAACATCCAGTTACCCACAGGTACCCCAGCCTGCAAATGCTGAGAAGCTTGAACTCCCCTGGGGAGAGACACCAGCTGGATGCCTGTCTCATCCGAGTTTCCCTGGGAAGAAAATACCCCTCAGCATTCTCACTGGGAGGTTGTATATTTGGCTACAAATGCCATTATTGAACACTGCAATCATTGCTTTTTCTTTTCTAGCTGGGAAGTAAATGATATGGACTATTGGATCAAACAGTGTTTTAAAAGAGCTTGGGTATTCATGCCCACTGTTAAGTGACGAGACCTGTGGAGTAGCTCTGGAGAGAAGATGTGCGGTTACTTCCTCACATGGAAAGACACAAAACGGAGGGCGGGTGCAGGGGCTCATGCCTATAATTGCAGCAGTTTGAGGGGCCGAGGCAGCAGGATCCCTCAAGTCCAGGAGTTCGAGACCAGTTTGGGCAACACAGGAAAACCCTGTCTCTACAAAAAATTAAAAAATTATCTGGGCGTGGTGGTGCACATCTGTAGTCCCAGCTACTTGGGAGGCTGAGGTGGGGGGATCACTTGAGCCCAGGGGTTTAAGGCTGCAATGAACTATGATTGTACCACTGCACTCCAGCCTGGGTGACAGAGCGAGACACTGTCTCTAAGTGATAGGAATTACAATAATAGTAATAATCGTAATAAAGGAACTGCTTATCTCTTAAGGACAATCTCTTAGGTCAAGGTGGATCCCAACAGAGATTTCTTCTATAGACACTCTTGTTTTAAATAAATACAACTTTTTACCATTAAATTTGTTTAGAGAAACTGGTTACAGTTCACAATGCCCTGTCTAGTGCCAGTTTGGAAGATTCATCCATAGCGTGTTCTGGCATTCCTTTAAGAAAACCACCATTTTTATTTTGAGATGTCGAATAATTTTAATGTGGCATTCGATTCTGGGCCCCTGCATCAGCCCAAACCCACCTCCTTCAGTCTGCCAGGTCTCCCCTGATGGCAACCCCATTCTTCTAAGACCCATGCCAAAACCACAGTGTCACCCTTCATTCCTCTCATTCTCTCACACCTCTGTGTGACAGGCAAGGGAAACCTGTCAGCGCTACCTTCGAATAGCCAGAATCAGAGCTCTTCTCACCATCTTAACGGTCACCACCTTCACCTAAGAAATCATCCTCAGCTGTCTGCCTTCAGGCACTGGCTTCCTAACTTCTCACCTTATTTTTTTCCTTGTTCCTTTTAGTCTATGCAGTGAGCCTAATAAAAAGGAGACCAGGTCCTGCCCGTTCTTGATTCGAACCCCAGGCTCCTCAGGCTACACTAAGTAAGAGCTAAACTCCTTGCAAGGACCAACGTGTCTCTGCGCATTCCACCCCCATCCCGTCCATCTCTATCACCTCATCGCTGGGCCTCCTTCTCCTGGCACACCCTTCATTAATGAAGTTTAGCATGTAAACTTCACCTGTCTTGTTCATTGCTTTATTTTATAGTACATGGAATAGTACATAGTCAACATTCCACAAACTTCTATTGAATAAAAGATAACCAAATAGGCAGGAGAATCATAAACTGTGCATCCTTTATACAGATCCTACTTCCATCTGTTCAATGTGGTTTTAACAATCGCACATTTTTAATGAAAGGATTCAAATCATTAATAAGTAAACATTACCGTTTCTCTTCTCTTTTAATTAAATAAATCTAAACAAATGTGACAAACACGTTTCCATCTAATGGGCAAAGCTAGTTCCATAAAGTGATAATACCTTGAGCTACGAGGTTACAATAAATTGGAATATCCTGCCGATGAGAACACGCACAGGTACAACTTTTCGCGGAATATCTTGGCAAGATATAGTCAAAACCTTAGCAGTCATCACATAAGGAGGTTTCCAGGGTTTGGAGATGCTTTGTACCTGTGATTCCAATTTAAATAATAATCATAGAGAAGTAACGATAGAGGCAGGCAAAGGTGTATCACAGCATCTTACCACAGCATTGCTTATAATCTCCAAACTCTGGAAACCTCCTTAATATTCAGTAGTGGAAATTAGATAAAGTATACCTCAACCACAGGCTGAGATATGATGATACATCAAAATCTTTCTTAGAGGCTGGGCACGGTGGCTCACGTCTGTATTCCCAGCATTTTGGGAGGCTGAGGCAGGTAGATCATCTGACGTCAGGAGTTCAAGACTAGCCTGGCCAACATGGCGAAACCCCGTCTCTACTAAAAATACAAAAAAAAAAAAAAAAATTAGTCGGGCATGGTGGATGGTGGCACATGCCTGTAATCTCAGCTACTCAGGAGGCTAAGGCAGGATAATTGCTTGAACCTGGGAGATGGAGGTTGCAGTGAGCTGAGGTCGCGCCATTGCACTCCAGCCTGGGCAACAAGAATGAAACTCTGTCCCCTCCAAAAATAATAATAATAATAAAATCTTTTTAAGGAGGCAGTTGAGTAACATGGGGAAAGTGCACAAGGTACCGTAAATTGAGAGAGAAAAAAAAAGCATCATGTTTAAAGGTAGCGAATATACCAAAATTTCATCTTGTTAAAAAAGGAATGGATACAGAGAAAAAGAGATAAATAGATAACAACTGGAAATAGATAGATAACAACTCGTGAATGTTTTTAAGGCTTTTGCCACACATTGCCAACATTTTCCATAGAAGGTCACACTTCTACTGCCTCCTTGGTGGTATAGGAAACGCTCATTCCATTTTAACCTCAAAGATACAACCTATTATTACTTTATAATAGAGTTAGCAGCAATTCTCTCTAGGTAATAGGATGTTAAGTAAAAATTATTATCTTCTATGTACTTATCTGCATTTAACCAATTTTAGCAGTGGATGTGTATCAATTTCCCAATTAAAACATTTGTTTTGAAAAATTATTTTGCTTGAATAAATGATTCCCTCATCACTTATGTAATGATGGAAAAATGGTCCCAAAATAGAAAACTGGAGTTTCATGGAAAAGGCTTGGGATTTGAAATTAATAGAGATGGATTTGCTTCCTTTTTAATCATCTGTCTATAATTTTTTTTTTAGCCACATAGTAGCAATATGAGGATAAAGGCACCAATAATGTTTTGAGTAGCCACTGATCGATTGTAAACCTAAATTATTGTTTTCAGAGTGCATTCGTTCTGGGAAGCCCTCTATCAGACTCACCAGGGGTATTTTAACACAACTGAGGGTTTCAAGGACATACACAGACTTCCTAAATCACTCTCCAGGAGTTGACAGTCCAGGAATCTGCAGGCAAAATTAGCTCACCTGGTGTTTCTACAGTTCCAACACGTTGAACTAACAAATATTTTTAAATGGAGTGTTTCTTCTTCTAAATTCTTGTAATACCTTAAACAACCTTAAAGAATGGCATTCTTTTACTCATTAAAAATGAAGCTCACCAAAGGCCTGAGGGTTTTGTTTAAATCAAGCAGGTTAAATGAGAATTGACTGTGGCAAAATTGAAGTCCATTTGGGGATATGTAAATAAGTGTTCCTGAAATGCACTTGAACGTCTAAGATCTAAGAATTCCCCTCAGCTCTTCCATAACTCTGTTCATGTGATTGGTTTTCTCTCCCTATTCTGTCTGTTCTTACTCTACACTTTGAGATGTCGAATAATTTTAATGTGGCATTCGATTCTGGGCCCCTGCATCAGCCCAAACCCACCTCCTTCAGTCTTCCAGGTCTGAAGGAACTCTGCTCATTTGAAAGGATTTGCTAAATGGCTAGAGTTTCTGGGTCTGCAAGGAAGACGTTTGCTGCCTGGGTGGTTATAAGAGTCTGAACTTCCTCAGCTGTAGTGTCACAGACGCAAGGAGGCAGGCACACAGAGAAACACTTCTCTTCATTAATAAAGTAGATTAACCTTAACATTCCTTGGCAGCTGTTCATCAGACGGCTTGTTATCACGACAAGCATTTTTTTTAAAGACTCACAATGATAAACAATATGTCGCAACAGCTGCCAAAGTGTGTTTTACGCAGTGACTTTCCGTATGTAGCTTAGGAGGATTTTTTTTTAGAATCGTCCCTGTGACTAACTATGTCCTGTTGGCTGAAGGCAGCTATAGAGGGTGATATGGTTTTGCTGTGTCCCCACCCAAATCTCATCTTGAATTGTAGCTCCCATAATTTCCATGTGTTGTGGGAGGGAGCTGGTGGGAGATAATTGAATCATGGGAGAAGTTTCCCCCTACTCTTCTTGTGGTAGTAAGTCTCACAAGATCTGACGGTTCTATAAGGAGAAACCCCTTTTGATTGATTCTCATTTTCTCTCTTGCTGCCGCCATGTAAGAAGTGTCTTTCGCCTTCTACCATGATTGCGAGGCCTCCCTACCCAGGTGGAACTGTGAGTCCATTAAACCTCTTTTTCTTTATAAATTACTCCATCTCGGGTATGTCTTTATCAGCAGTGTGAAAATGGACTAATACAGAGGGAATCCCTTAACATAAACATAATGGACCAATGGTGCTTTATTTCTAAGTCACAGTTCAGTCTGAAGTCTACAAAGGCTTTACTCTCATGTCAACTCAGGTTACAGCAAGATGTGAGCTAGTGCCTTGAGAAGGGTTCTTAGCATGTACCCTGTTGACGCTTCCACTGCCTCCTCCAATAAGCAGCTTCATCTCTCACCTGGATGGTTACCCAGCCTCTCTTGCAATCTCCATTCCATTCCCCACACATCCACCAGGCATCCAATTAGTTTTTTTTTTTTTTAATTTTATTTTTTTAGAGACAGGGTCTTGCTCTATCACTCAAACTATAGTTGGAGTGCAGTGGAACAATCACAGCTTAGAACAATCACAGCTTGCTGCAGCCTCCAAATTCCTGGGCTCAAGTGATCCTCCTGCCTCAGCCTCCCAAATACTACAGGAGCATGCCACAGTGCCCAACTAATTTTTCATTTTTTTTTTTTTTGTAGACACAGAGTCTTGGTTTGTTGCCCAGGCTGGTCTTGAACCCCTGGCTTCAAGCAGTCCTTCCTCCTCATACTCCCAAAGTGCTGAGATTACAGGTGTGAGCCATGGCACCCAACCCCAATTAGTTGTCTTAAACATATATCAGAACATGCTTCTCCCCTACTTAAAAGTAGTAAAATAGGCCAGACACAGAAAGAAATATACTGCATAATCGTATTTACATGTGAAATCTTTTTAAAAAGTTTGCATATATAAAAACAGAATAGAAAAGTGGTAACCAGGGATGGGGAAGGGAGGAGAGATGCATGTCAAAGGGTAGAAAGATGCAGTTATGGAGGATGAATAAATCTAGACAGCTAATGGATAGCGTAAGGACCGTGGTTAGTAATAGAGTACAATATTGCGAACTAAAAATTTGCTGAGAAGGCTGGGTGCGGTGGCTCACGCCTGTAGTCCCAGCACTTTGGGATGCCAAGGAGGTCAGATCACCTGAGGTCACGAGTTTGAGACTAGCCTGGCCAACATGGTGAAACCCTGTCTCTACTAAAATACAAAAATTAGGTGGGCGTGGTGGCGCATGCCTCTAATCCCAGATACTCCGGAGGCTGAGGCAGGAGAATTGCTTGAACCCAGGAGGTGGAGGTTGCAGTGAGCTGAGATCACACCACTGCACTGCAGCCTGAACGACAGACAGCCAGACTCCATCTAAAAAAAAAATTCCAAAAAAAAAAAAATTGCTGAGAGTAGATTTTAGATACTCTTGCCATTTAAAAAAAAAAGAAAAAGGTAACTGAGTGAAGTGATAGGCATGCTAATTTTGTTGACCGTAGTAACCATGTGTATGTATCAACACAATCTGTTGTGTACCTTAAATACATGCAATATACAAAAAATCTTCAGTAATTTTGCCCTAGGAGAACACTGTTGTCTGCTTGAGATCCTGCCTGTCTCTGCGATCTCATTTCCTATGACTTTGTCCTGTGCTCACTCCATTTTTCTGTAGTTTCTGGCATATGCCAAGCCCTTTGTCTGTCTCTAGGTTCTCACACACCTATTCCCACTCCCATGGGTACTTTCTGCCTCACAGAAGATTATCTTCTCAGCAGTTCAGCTTTAGCTTAAAAGTCAGGTTGGCAGAGAGAAGAAATTGTATGCTATAGAGTACAACCATTAGTGAGCAGTGAAATCAACTTCAGTTGGCCCTAAAAGAGAACAGTTCTTAACTCAGAATAGAGAGGTGATGGTCACCAGGCATGGTCGTCAGGAGCCAGGTATTTCCAGTTCTCTTCAGGCCACATGGCTGATGCGACCTCCTGACCACTTTAGGGTTGGGTAGAAGCACGTGACTAAAACTGGCTGAGGAATGGATGAAGAAATAATGTGATTAGTTTCCAGGCCAGAACATTCACATGCCAATATGACTTGGGAGAGCTTTCTCACATTCTATTATAACAACTGTCAATACGCTGGCTAAAGAAGCCAGAATGATCCTGAAGCTTCTAGAAGGAGGACAATGCTAAGCAGAGCCCCAGCCACCTGTGGCAGACATCAGCACAAACAAGGAATAAACTTGTTGTTTACCTGATTGAGACACTAGGAGGTTTTATTAATACAGCATCATTTGGCTTATCTTGGTAATATAAGAATAGCATAAAATAAGATGGGGGACAGTAGAATGGAAAAACAAAGCAGAAACCAATAAACTAGAGGAGTGAAGCCCTAGATAATAACTGTTAGCATGTTTCTTTATAACTTAATTTTATTCTAATATTAATTGAGTGTTAACTGATGGGCAATATAAAATAGACTTCTTACTGTGGGTCAAATCTATTTGATAAATTGTATTGTAAAGGTCTTTCTGGAACACTGATCACATTATTTAAATGCAAATCTACTTTATACATTATGCAACATTTCTATAGCAAACTTATGATGTGTCAGAGAACTTTCAAATATTGTAATATCTCTTCATGTAACCCTAGAGAAAGTGTAAAGATCAGTATGTTTGCCTCCACTTACACATAGAATATTAGAGCCAGTTTATGTGAATTCCCCAATACCACACAGCTGAGTTATTATAGTCCTGAATTTCCTGACTTCTAACCCCTGGATTATTGCCACTACACCTGAGGACAAGGTTTCTCTGAGAGTTCATTTCCCTTGGCTTTGGGCTAACAGGCTGGAGTTCTGTAGAACTGTACATTTTCTTTTCTGATTTATGAGCCCACAGGCTATTGCTTTCATTGATTTTTGCCTTTTTATTATTGTTTTACCTTATATAGATTTGTGTCATTTTGGCTCCAAGATGAAAATTGTATCCGTCAATACCATGAGTATGGCTAATACATACAAATATTGTCATGTAAAAGATTAAAGTGTGATAATATGGCTTGGGTAAGTTGCCCCATTGAACTCCGGATTTCTGTAAAGTAAGATGTGTCTTGGATACGCCCAATGGACCCTAAACTAGAGAGACATCAAACCCCACCCCGCCTATTTCTTACTTGAGTGCAGGGCTGCAGGGATTCCAAGGATCATTAACAGGAATAAACTCACTCTGAGATAGGGGTGGATTTAAATGACCACCAAATATTGGCCTTTGATTATATTTGTCCTTAATTAAATGTTCCTGATTTAGGGAAAATGGGAGTCTGGCAGGGTAGTGGCGTTGTAATAGTCAGGATTAGAGAGCTGAGGAGTTTGCAAGTGGTAGAGACCCAACTCAGGAAAGCTGAAGCAAAAAGAACACTGAGCATCTTGGATAATTAAAAATGTCTAAAACAGTGCCAGCTTCAGGAACAGCTGGAGCCTGGAGCTCAAGTGTGGTCGGGGACAGGTCATGCTTCTTCTCTGAAACCTCCTCTCCTTGGCCTCTTTTCAGTCTGGATTGTCATAAATTAGGATATAATTTTCTTAACGAGTGTCTCCTGCTTTTCCTCCAGCATGTTTATTTCTCAACCTCCTCTGCTCAGAGGCAGACAATGGCCAAAGTGGCAGATGGACCAGATGCCTTCATCCAGTTTTCAGCAGTAGGCAGGCAGGATGATCGGTTTCCTAACTTGCCTTCTTCTGCCTTCAGCACAAGGAAACAGCCAGTGATGGAGTAACTGAGCTTGCGGCAGCTCATGCTGGCAATGCACCTGCTAAGTATTAAAGTAGAAGCTGTTGTTTCCCCTACAGACATTTCTGTTTGGGTTTCCATAAATCATGTGCTACATACAGAAATCATATGTTAATTGAACACAATGAGCTGACTCAAAGCACATCAAAAAATTGTGGTGCACCATTTCCTACCCTTACCTGCCTTCCTGCTGGAACTTCCCAGAGAGGTATTGGCCAGGGCAAATCTTGCTCACCCTGCCCAAATATGCTGATAGATTTTTAGAATCCACAGGGTTTGTTTTTTCAGGATTGTTTTTTATCTCTCACTCATCTATTCTTTCATCATTGAATCAAAATTAAAACCTGCAAAAGAGATTCTAACACATCTTCAACCAACAGCCTCATTAGATGGGAGGTCATAGCCTGGCCAAGACTTTTCAACAATGATGCTCATTCCAGGATGAGCATCAGGATAAAGCATCTACCCCAGAGGTCTGAAGAGCTGTTGACGGCATCTGGGCTCCTCAGGCCAGCAACACAGGCAGTGGAAACACAGCAGAGTCTGGTGCCACAGAGGCAGGTCTGAAATATGTTTCTGCTACTTATAACCTTGAAAAGTCATATATATTTGGATTCATATTTTCTTTCTGTCTTAAGGGACATATCCTCCTATTATAATGTCTCATATTGTCTTCTTTTTATTTCTTGATATTTTAATTCTTAAAATGTAATGTATGTACATGCTGAAAAAAATAAAAGCATTAACAATTATCCAATAAAAATAGGTTCACATTGGTGATATCCTAGTTCTTAAGCTAGGTTGTAAGAAAATGGGTATTCATTTTGCTCTCATTTCTTTATGTATATACATCCTTATATATGTTTGTATACGGGTATGTAGGTGTATATGTATGCATGTGTGTATGTATGAAAGTCTCATTATTACTCTTGAAGCCAGTATTATATTATTTATATAATAAATTTATATAATAGTTTACCTCCCCATTTGTTTACAGATAAGAGATAGATTCACAAGTAAAATTGCACATATATTAATATATCCTATTTTTAACATAAATACTTTTAACATTTATAGTGTTCTACACTTGCTTTTTTTTTTTTTTTTTGAGACAGAGTCTGGCTGTGTCGCCAAGGCTGGAGTGCAGTGGTGCAATCTCGGCTCACTGCAAGCTCCACCTCCCGGGTTCATGCCATTCTCCTGCCTCAGCCTCCCGAGGAGCTGGGACTACAGGCGTGTGACACCACGCCCGGCTAATTTTTTTGTATTTTCAGTAGAGACGGGGTCTCACCATGTTAGCCAGGATGGTCTCGATCTCCTGACCTCGTGATCCACCTGCCTCGGCCTCCCAAAGTGCTGGTATTACAGGCGTGAGCCATCGCACCCGGCCATACACTTGCTTTTGTACTTTAACTTTCTTGGAACATATCGGTACAAAAAATGTGTATATATATAGAAATATTTAAAGGATTCTTTGGTCCTCTGCTTTAGAACCAGTTCCTCCATATTCTACCCAGGCGACTCCTACTGGTGAACATTTACATTGTTTGCACTCTGTTCCTGCTACAAACAGTGAGGTAACCTGCATCTTTGAACAAAGGCTTGGGTGCACCATTTCCTATAGTATCTGTGGAATTAATAGAAACAGAGACATGCTGAGTCAAAGGATGTGCCATTTAAAGCTTAATAGTAATTGTTGAGCTAGTGGAAGAAGCTTTTCCTTCAACAAGGGTCAGGTGGCTCATCTGTAGAAAGTAGGCTATATCGGGTAACTCACATAACAAGGTAGCTATGTGTCTCCCTCCACCAGGAAATCCCCATTGAGGACATGTGTTATCTTCTCCCTTTCTCTCCACTTGAGCCAATAATCCTCTCTCTGTCCCTAAGATTCACAGATGAATTACTCAAATTGATGAATGCGTTCTGTAAAATTTCAAGATACAAAATTAATATACAAAAGTCAAATGCATTTCTACAGGTTAGCAATGCATATTCCAAAATGAAGTGAAGAAAACAATTCTATTCATTATAGCATCAAAAATAGAAGTAAATTTAATAAAAGGTGAATACAATTATTACACTGAAAACTAGGAAACATTGAAAGTAGTGAAAGGCGGTATAAATAAGTGGAAAAGCACATACGAGTAGATAAGAAGACCTTAATATTGTTGAGATAGTAACCCTCAAATTGACCTACAGATCAATGTGATCTTTACTAAAATTCCCATGGGTTTGGTTGGAGAGACCGATGTTATAAAATTCATACAGAAATGCAAGAGACCCACGGTATGCAAAACAATCATTAGATGACACTTATATCCACCAGAATCACCTCTATCCAAAAGGGATTAAAAGGAGACAAGATCATTTTCCGGAAAGTGGTGGGCATAGGGTTTCCATCTAAAGCATCTTTTCACTGTGAGAGAATTCTCATCACTAAAGCAGTTTAGATCCAAACGTAGAGAGCAGCAGCTTTCCTGTTATCTCCCATCTTGCCTGCTCCTGATTCTCTGTGTTGAGCATGTAAATACCATCTCCCAGAAAACTGAAGATGGAATCATAACCCTATCTTTTATTAAAGTTTTCCTTTAAAAAAAATCCCATGCTTTTGTTTTCTGTAGAGTGGGGTAGACTTGGCAGTACAAACGAGGGAGAAATATGTACCAACCAGTACTAGTTTGATAGGGCTGCCATAACAAAATACTACAGATGGGGTGCCTACTGCAGTAGAAATTTTTCTTCTCACAGCTCTCGAGAGTGGAAGTTCAAATTCAAGGTGTCAGCAGCTTTGGTTTCTCCTGAGGGCTGTCTCCTTGGAGAGCAGATTGTGGCCTTCTTGCTGTGTTCTCACGTGGCCTTTCCTCTGGGCACTCACCCTTGGTGGCTCTCTGTGTATCCTGATCCGTTCTCGAAAGGTAACCAGTAAGACTGGATTATGGATGGACGTGGTGGCTCATGCCTGTAATCCCAACACTTTGGGACCTTGGTGCAGGAGGATTGCTTGAGCCCAGGAGTTGGAGACCGGCCTGTGCCACATAGCGAGACTTCTGTCTCTACTAAAAAAATAAAAAATAAATAGCTGAGTGTGTCGGTGCCTAACTGTAGTCTCACTTACTCAGGAGACTGAGATCACTTGAGCCTGGGAATTCAAGGCTGCAGGTGCGCTGTGATTGAACCACTGCACTTCACCCCATCCTGTTTTGAGACACAGCAAGATCCTATCTAAGAAGGAAAAAAAAAAGATGGATTATAGCCCACCTTAATGGCCCCATTTTATTTACCTCTGCAAAGATCCTATGTCTAAACACAGTCACACTCTGAGATACTGGGTATTAGGGCTTCAATACATGAATTTTGAGGAGACACAATTTAGTCCATAACACTCCTCCTCTATCTGTCTTGTGTTCAGAGGAAAACGGCCTTCCCATGGCACTCTGGCACAAATTCGTGCTAGTCTGGGCCAAGCTATGGCAATAGACAAATAGTCCTTTCCATGCACCAATCCACACTGGAAGATAGATGGTGTGTCCTTCATTTCCTTTACCTGTGCTTCATGTATTGTCTGCTGCATTCACTTAGAAGAATGACATGGTGAATGGGGCAATGAGGAAACTGCAACTTGCTATTAATGATGCAGAAGTGCCAAGTCAGAGCAGTCTCAGTGATGTCAGCATGACATAAGGACCACTGTTATACCCTGGCCATGTGAGCCATTTAACAGGACAGTCAACAGGGACAGCAGAGAGAAACACCGCCAGTGATGTCATCTGGAGGACAACTGGAGGGGGGCCGGCCCACAGGTGTCCAGGCAGCCTCAGGTCTATCTTTAGGAGACAGATGCCTCTAGAGAAAGCATAGATCAGAAAGGAGTTGTCGAACGTGGCTATAAGTCTTTGACACACTCAAAAACATTTATTTAATACCTCTGATGTGCAAAGTCTAGAGACATAACAGTATATAAGACAAGAAATGATAAAAATAATAAATCAGGCCAGGAAATTTAAATGTGGCATTCAATAGTGCAGAATTAAAGGAAAAACATGAGGATTGTTGTCCATAGAATGTCAGTAGCAGTGACCATTGCAGAGAAGACTGCACTTAGAGCGACAAAGCCTTAGCATTGAGTGAATGGGGAGGAAACGGTGACCACTTAGGGAAAATTTATGAAGATGGGCAAGTGTGGTCAGAAACACTGAGAACCAGTAGGCAGGTAAAAATCTCCTGAAGCCAGTGGATATTTCTGCATCCATAAGGAGAAGTATATTATGCTCAAAATCAAAGTGATGCCTGCAAAGACTTGGTAACAGACAGATGACTGTCTGTGGCCTATCTCTGCCCACAATCAATCCAATCCCCCTTTCTGGTAAGAGCATCAATATTTTCCTGTGTGCCCTTCCCAGGCTCAGACAATAGGGTCTGCATGAGGCTAGTCTCACCCCACCCCAGTTCCATGGGTGAAAAACTCCAGTGGTCCTCCAGATGGCATCACTGGCCATGTTTCTCTCTGCTGTCCCTGTTGACTGTCCTGTTAAATGGCTCACATGGCCAAGGCACAACAGTGGTCCTTATGTCATGCTAACGTAACTGCGACTGCTCTGACCTGGCATTTCTGCATCATTAATAGCAAGTTGCAGTTTCCTCATTCCCCCATTCACCATGTCATTCTTCTAAGTGAATGCAGCAGGCAATATATGAAGCACAGGTAAAGGAAATTAAGGACAAGTATTCACTCAACTCTGGTGAATTAATTCTGTAAGCTCTGACTAAGATCACTAATTGCAGAGTAACTGGAGTGGTCACAGAACACTGTAGGCATGGCAGCCCTTATAGAAACAGAATTTTGTCGGCCAGGCACAGTGGCTCATGCCTGTAATCCCAGCACTTTGGGAGGCTGAGACAGGCGGATAATCTAAGGTCAGGAGTTCAAGATCAGCCTGGCCAACATGGTGAAATCCTGTCTCTACCAAAAATTCAAAAATTAGCCAGGCTTGGTGGCATGCACCTGTAATTCCAGCTACTTGGGAGGCTGAGGCAGGAGAATCACTTGAACCTGGGAGGCCGAGGTTTCAGTGAGCCAAGATCACGCCACAGCACCCCAGCCTGGGTGGCAGAGTGAGACTCTATCTCAAAAAAAAAAAAAGGAAGAAAAAGAAAAAAGAAAGAAAGAAATAAAAGTTTGTCAAAGCAGCAGCCTTGCAGGTCTGCACAGTTGAAAAGATCATTGAGGTCCAGTGTCAGGGAACTTGCAGCCTCGTAACCCATCCAGCCCATCTTGGGTTGTGAAATTTCTCACTGGCTGTCCCACCCCTAACCCCTAGCTAACCTGGGCAAGCTGTTTACAGTAAGGCAGCTCATACTTTGTCTTCACCAATGAGCATTGGCTCCAAAAAATCATCCCAGACATCTTTGGGTTTCAGAGTCAAGTTTATGCCTGTATTTAAGCTCAGGCAGCTCAGATACACTGCCCGGCTTCAGTATCACAGGCAGTTTAGGTAAGTGTGTTAGAATAATGGTCCTCCAAACACATCCAGGTTCTAATCCCCAGAATCTATTAATATGTTACCTTACAAAGCAAAAGACAATTATGTTTACAGATGGAATTCAGATTTCTAGTTAGTTGATACTGAAATGGGAAGATGCCCCTGGGTTGTCTGGGTGGGCCCAACACACCACAAGAGTCCTTACAAGGAGAAAGGGAGGCTGGAAGGTGAGACCTTGACCTCTGACACTGTTGGCTTTGAAAATAGAGGGACAGGACCATGACCCCACTAGTGCAGGTGTCCTCTGGATGCCAGGAATGGTCCTCAGTTTAAAGTTTACAGCAAACAACAACAGCAAATAGGAACCCCAATCCTACAATCACAAGGAACTGAATTCCACCAACAACCAGGAAGAGCAAGGAAACAGATTCTTCCTTGAGATCAGAGGGTAACAGGTGACCACAGACATCAAGGCATTGGCAGGAGCCTAGGGGGGTCGTGAAGCTTCTTTGTCCTTGGTCAGGTCACCATGCTCCTATATACATTTAACATACCATGGTTATTTATGTGTATGGCCCTCTTTATCTCCTCAGGGATGAGTTTTTGGAAGTGGCTAGTATCGTCCTTGCTTTAAACTATAAACTAATTTCCTTCCATCATTAGCTTGTTTTACATACAGTAATGAGCAAAGGCAGTTAGCTAGTGAGGTTAGAAACAAGATTGATTCAGCTGTGTTAGATTTCTCTCACTGTTACAGTGATGTGGGATACAAGAAGTTAGGTCCCGAAGTAATGAGGAAATTCAAGTTTCCAACATTGGCACACTCACAAGTGGGTTGTAAAGCTAATGGTGGCATGACCCTCCCCAAGACTTTGGGTCCTGTGTTAGCTACACATTTCCCCAGTATCCATTGAGCCAGATGCTAAAGCTGATCTTTTTGCATCAGGGATGGACTCAGAGATTTCAGAACCAGACCTTTGAGTCAAGAGTCAAGAATGCTCCCAGTCACCAAATGTAATCATATTTTGAACCTTCAGTTGTAACTTGTGAGTTCCTCTACCACAAGGTTAGCCTGGTATGATTTTTAAAACCATAATAACAAGTACACTTCATAATCACTGCCTAATTGCAGCCATTTCTTTGCCAGGAAGTCATATATTGTCTTCCTAAGGCATACTGATAAGCCCATTCACACAGGATTAAATACTTCCATCCCAAAATGGCTATTATGCTTGACAGACTGATTAGCAAGTGTAGGGAGATGAAAACTACAATCTGAGTAAATTGGATGCTTTAAAATTCACTAGAAGGATGCTGTTAATTACACTAGCAAGTCTATAGTCTACATATATTTTTCCTCAGTAAAATAGATTGCACACATATCCAATGCAATTTCTGACTAATAATGCTTAATAGGGGAATAGCAAGCCCTCAACTTATAATATTCTTATTTATATTAAATCATCACTTAAATGTTTTTCTAATTGTTTACCCAGCTTTATGGCCAGGAAGCTTTTCTACACCACAAGGGAACTGCTGTCCCTGCACTAGTTGAAAATATACTTGCCCTGGCTGGGTGTGGTGGCTCATGCCTGTAATCCTAGCACTTTGGGAGGCTGAGGCAGGTTGATTGCTTTAGCCTAGGAGTTTAAGATGAGCCTGGGCAACATAGAAAGACCCCCATCTCTACAAAAGAAAAATACAAAAGAATAAGAAAAGAAAATACACTAACCCTTAAAAACTCAAAATCATGAGGGTGGAGGAACCAGGAAAAGACTTTCTGCTAAAGCCAGGATTCTGTTGTTTACTGACAAAGACTGCTTTCTTGACCACACTTTAGTTTGATTTCTTTGATCTTTGTCCTTGACTAAGCTTTGACCTTGAAGACCTTCATGTCTTCAGCCTGCTAAGTCAGTGTATTGAGAACCACCCATCAGTTTTATTTATCATAAAATGTTTCTTTTTCTGCCCTTGACATCCAAATCTTTGGTCTGCCCTTAGGAAGAATCTTTCTAGGTCAGTTTATCAAACACCCCTTTCCGCTTGAAGCCTATTTTCCATCCATTGATCTCCTTATTCAGCTAGTTTGCTCAACATCCTCCCTTGTCCTTGTTGTATTCAGAGTTGAGTTCAGTCTCTCTCCCTTATTGCAATAACCTTGAATGAAATATGCCTTCCCTTTATCAACAACTGTCTAGTGAACAACTTTTCTCTTTAACTATACTATGAAAGCAAGTTTCAAGTTTGCAAACTTATCTTCTCAACCACATTTTTAAAGTGCAAATACATCCTTGAAATGTCCTGCATGATTAGGAAGTTTGCTTTCCAAGGCATTGTCTTCTTTTTAAATAAAGCTTTTCTAGATACAGTACTAACAGAGCCCTTTTTTTGTTTAGATGCACTGCATTTAGCAGACAGTTTCTGAGCATTTGCTGTGTGTCCAGCATGGTTACAGGGCCCTCACCTATGGCTCTCTTCCTGAAGAATGCTCATTTGTGAACGGTGTGTGGTGCACCTGCATTGACACAGGGGATGTTTGCTGTTTTGCTGACCTGGAGTCCTTTTTTTTCTACTCCTATCATAGCTACACTCACAATCCTTCCAGATTCCACCACATGCTCAGGATGGGCACATAATCCAGGCCTGAACAATCAGAACATTCCATTTTCTTTCCATGGTGACTGATTCAGGGATGGCGTGTTACTTGGTTCTTGAATTGCTATTAAGAAATACTTGAGACTAGGTTATTTATAAAGAAGAGAGGTTTAGTTTGGCTCACATTTCTGCAGGCTCTCTGAGAAGCCTGGTGCTAGCATCTGCTCCTGGTGGGGTTTCAGGAAGCTTAGAATCATGATGTAAGGCAAAGAGGGTGCTGGCATATCAGATGGCAAGAGCAGGAGCAAGAGACAGAGAGGGGAGGTGCCACACTCTTTTAAATAACCAGCTCTCATGTGAACTCATTACCACTCATTACCATGGGGAAGACACAGACCTATTTGTGAGACATCTGCTCCCATGACCCAAACCCCTTCCACAAGGCAAGAGTCACAGTTCAACATGAGACTTAGAGGGGAGAGTTATTCAAACCATATCAGATGGATGCAAGACTATCTGGGCAGGAAGCCGGGTCCAGGACTTTCACTGAAACTGCTGGCAAGAGTAGAGAAGGGACAGCTTCTGCCTTCTGCGAGGACAAGAGCATGTGTCTGTCAGGGCTTACCAATTGAAGAGTCTGCCTGAAAGAAAAGCCAGCACAAGTGAAAGCAGGTCTTGAGAAAAATGCTTCAGCTACTGGTTCCAGCTACACCTGGAACTCGTGTATTCCTGGACTTATCAACAAATTAATAAATTCCTTTCTCACTCAAGCCAGTTTGAGTGGTGATCAGAAAAGGACTGATGGGCACTGGAACTAACACACAATGTACATGATTTAGATAGCGACTTCCTGTGTAACCCCGGGTAAGCCCAACACCCTCATGAAACATTTCGTCTTTGAATAAACAGGTACCCAGCATAACCCCATTGCAGAGCTGTTCCCTGGGACCTGGAGAGGAACACAGCAGGCTGCCATGCCCACTGCACCTGCAGGTGAGGCAAGGCAGTAAAACAGAGAGGCTGTGACTATCCAGGCAAACAGTTGAGAGTTTGAATTTCTGCTCTGCTGCTCATGGGCTGTATAACCCTAAGACAATTGTTTGACCTCTCTGAGCCTCAATTTTCTCACCAGTAAATTGAGAAAAATAGTACCATCTGGTAAACTCTCAAGGAATGTTGGATGAAAGAACAAAAACATGAATGAATTAACAAATAATGGGATACATGTTAAAGGACCAACAGATGTGTATACCTGCTGCATAGTAACTTATCAATACACTGAGACAGCAGGGTTTGCAGCAGAGAAAGAGTTTAATAATTGCAGGGCACCAAGTGAGGAGATGGAAGGAGACTCTTTTTTCCATCTCTGCAAGGGTTTCTCAGCTGGAACTGTTCATGGAGGTTGAGGAGCTGGAAGATTGGGGTCATTGATTGGTTAGGATAAGAGGGATAAACCATCAGGACATGGAAACTGCATTCTTTGATAAGTCAGTTTCTTGCAGGGTCCTTCAGACCAACTGAGTTAGTAGTTTCACTGGTATACCAGATTGAAAGGGTATCCGATATGATTTGGCTGTGTCCCCACCCAAATCTCATCTTGAATTCCCATGTATTGTGGGAGGGACCCGCTAGGAGGTAATTGAATAATGGGGGCAGGACTTTTCCATACTGTTCTCATGATAGCAAATAAGTCTCATGAGATCTGACAGTTTTAAAAAGGAGAGTTTTCCTGCACAAGCTCTCTCTTTGCCTGCTGCCATCTATGGAAGACATGACTTGCTCCTCCTTGCCTTCTGCCATGGTTGTGAGGCCTCCCCAGCCACATGGAACTGTAAGTCCATTAAACCCTTTTTCCTGTATAAATTACTCAGTCTTGGGTATGTCTTTATCAGCAGCATGAAAATGGACTAGTACAGTATCCCAAGTGGACAATGTTTTCTAATGTTCAAGTTGTTAATTACAGAGCAGTTACGTGGAACTCTAATCTTGGAACATGTTCTATGTGATTCTGAGGCAATCAGCACCAAACAGCTATGAGGAAGCAGGTCAGAGAGCAGGCTTCCCTCATGGTGAATGCTAAGTGTGCTGCAAGCTGGGTGCAGTTCCCTTTCTCCACCTTCCTTTTTCCCTGATTGATTTTCTAAAGTTTACAGGGACAGTTTCACAGGTGAATGGTCAGCATTCAAATTCCTGCTTTGCTACTTATGGAATGTGTGACCCTGGGGCAATGATTTAATCCTTTTGCGCCTCAATGTTCTCACCAGTAAGATCAAGAAAAAGTAGTAACTATCTGGTAAACTCTCAAAGAAGATTGGATAAAAAAATGGCAATATCAATGAAAAAATAAATGAAACAATAAATGCCGTATCCTGGCTTGTTCCTGACATAGAAAATAAGAAATAAAATTAAGAGATTAAGTAACTTAGATGCTAAGTATTGATTAGGTTAATTGACAGCAATAATGCATGGGGCTCAGAAGCAGCTACTTAGGAGGTGAAGATTTTGTTTAGAAATCCAGCTCCACCTTTTATTGATTTGGTGACCTTGAGAAAGTTGCTTTAACTCCCTAATGATCAGTTTCCAAATCTAACATATAGGGAAACTTTAAATGGTTAAAGTAGAACTTAAAGTTTCCAGATTCAGTACTTTGGGGATAAATTATTTAGAAAATTGAACACACGAGCTGGACAGATGTGGCCACTGTGAGTTCTATCACTTTCTGTTTTACTCATATATGTCTCATTGTCTACTCAGAAAGTAAGTCACTGGTACCATATCCCTGTCATGGACATCTCAGGGGCCTAGTGAAGAACCAAATATTCGGTGCTATAACAATTCTGACATTTCTATATACAAGTAACAGAAATTGCGAAAATAATGGCTCATACAGTCAAGGCATCTAAGTATCTCCTAGTGGAGAAAACTGTGAGTAGGTGATTCTAGATTGATGCATTGGTTTAGCAATGAAACCAAAAAACATGGGCTCTGTACAATTCATGTCTGCCACCCTCCAATGTTGATTTTTCATTCTCCTGCTTAGCAACTCATGTTTACAAGATGGCTGCACAGCTTTAGCCATCACAGCCTTTTCATGGCAGAAAGAAGAGGGAAAGTTCCTATCATATTTTTCATTTGGTTAAGGAGGCAAGAATTTTCCCAGAAATCTCAAATGACTGTCTAAGACCTCAACGGCCAGCACTGGGTCACATGGCCACCTCTTGTTAGAAGGAAGTTTGGTAAAGTGAGTGCATGGCTTTGCAGGTATTTTAGTGGGAGGCAACAAAGGAGAAGGTGGTGGAAATGGCTGTCGTGTTAATTGAAACAGTGTCAGCCACAGCTGCAGAATAAACACATGGAGAAGATCATTGATCACCTTGACTGCAGCACTGCAGACAAGATAAAGAGAGCCTGATGCAGAGGAAGATTGAGGACTAAGGGGCCTCATCCACAGGTGAGCTCACATCTGAAAGTCATGCTTACATGAATGTGAAAATATCTCACCCATGGAGGTGCCCACCCCTTGCATTTAACAATCAAACTTCACCCTTTCTGTCTCCAAAGCTTCGTGTTTATATGGTAAAAAGAAAAAACAAATCAGTATAACTCAGATGCCTCCAAGTTTCATCCCACTCTTCTCCAAAGATAGTGTCCTCCCTTGAGTAGTCTTCTCTTTTGTCTACTGTGCAAGAAGATGTATAACCATCACCTTCCCCACCAGACAACATGCTAGGATACTTTCTGTTACAATATGAAGGAGAATGATACTGACATGCTAGTGATGATACTCTTGGAGCTGGGAAACTTGCAGAGTAACCAGGCATCTACTGACCCACCACATTTTTACCTGATGACCAAGGACAAGGCCCTGTCGTAAGAGACTCTCATCATAGGAGGTAACATGCATCCATTCATCCAACAGATATTTACACAGTGGGTCCTAAGAGCAGACATTGAAATGATCAGGGTTATAAGACACTAACAATGCCAACAGAGTGGGTTGATATAGAAATTTATTCTAAGTGCTTTATGTGCCTTTTCTTCTTGTTCTGTATGAAAAACATGTGAGGTATTTTCTGTTATGACTCCACTGTAGAAGTAAAGCAATGGAGACCAAACGGTTGAGTAACACAGCTATCAATAGTTAATAGTAAGGGGCAGAGCTGGAATTTTCACCCAGGCTCCAGAACCCATGACTTTAGCCACTACACGTACTGCCTCCATGGTGATAAATAAAACAGACGTGATCTCTGGTTCCATGGCTAGGAGAGAAAGAAGGGCATGAAAGCAATTCACACATAAATATGATTTTAAATTGTCATAAGGTCTGCAGAAAAATATAAACAAGCTGCCAAGACAGCAAACACAAAGCAAAGTTATCATTTATACTGAGAGCTAAAAAACCCCTCTATTCCCCTCTCTCACCCCAAAAAGGTGACATTTAAGCTAAAACCTCATGAACAGAGCACGTTATCTTGTTGAATAATTTGGGGAGGGGAAGTGAGACTGTTGTGGAGGAGAAAAGTCTCCTGGGCAGTGGGAATGGCCTCAGCCTGAGATAGAAATGGGTTTGGCAAAGGTGTAACTGTGCTATTGCTGCAACAATGCTGAGTAACAGACAACCCTAGTCTCAAGTATAGGTCTGTTCCAGGTGTTTCTTCATTTTTCATGCAAGAAGTTACTGGGTGCGGCATGTTCTTTACATAGAGAATGGCAACAGCATAAGAGGAACAGACAGAAGCTTTTCAGTAACCCTTAAGAATTTTTCTTGCAATGAGTCACTTCTGCTCACATTTCAATGACCAAAACACAAGGCCCAGCCGAGCTTCCGTGGGAGGAACTGCAAACTCACTTCACACAGGGTATAGATTCTAATGTAGAGAAGAATAAAAATTTAGGAGCAATAATCCCATCTACCTGTGGCCCAAGGTGTTATGAAAAGATGGTTATTTTTGTGGCTTTGGGATATGTTCTTTGGGCCAGGAGGAAGAAGGAAGGAGCTAATCAATGAAAGAATTAATCTGGAGAAGTATAGGAAAGGCCTTATGCTATGTCTAGGGGTTGGGTTTTATGCTATCAGCCCTGGGAAAGTACTTATGAAGCCTTCCTGAAGGACTTCCTTAAAGAGAATGTTTGTTTGTTTGTTTTGTTTTGTTTTGCTGTGCTCTGGAAAGTCAAATCTTGAGCCATGATCATCCCAGCCCCGCTAAGCATTCCAAGAAATAGGGCTGATTGTCCATCCCTATAATCATTTAGTGGAAATATATTTCTAACCATGTTAGAATGGTATTTTAAAGAGCATCATTCACTTGAATTCAAAATCTTTCTAGATCTCTAGAGTTCAAACAATTTTTCTTGCTGTCAAAAAAATTTTTCTCAAACTTTTTATCTTAAGACAGACATAAATGTAACATTCTTATGGATACCAGACCTTATCAAATAAATGTCCTTGTTTTAACATTGTTTATAAACATCTAAAATGTTTAGGCCTAATTGTAATGAGAATGTAAAGAAAGATGCATAGTAATTCTTATGTTTCACCACACCCCTTTATCAAACTTTTCAAAATGTCTCATGGAATCATAAGCTAAGTCAAATTTGATTTGATCTCATGTAAACATTCAATATATTAAAAATATCTGTTATTAGCTGCCCTCTATGCTGGGTAATTTAGGAGATGAAAATTTTCTGACTACTTGGGACTTAGAGTCTGCTTAGGGTAGTAAGATTGGCATTAAGAAAATTAATACACATATTAATATTTAATAATATTAAAATTAATAGTTTAATTAAAAGACATGTTATGATAGAGATGTTTCCTCTTTTCAGTCAATCAATCAACTCTAGAAAGAGATTTCTGTAGCATACTCCTTTTCTTGTGCCATCTGAAATTTTTGCAACTTCGCTAAGTTGTGAATGGCAGCTGATTTAGGAAAAAGGGAGCTACGACCACCAGTGGGTATCTTGGAATTCCAGTCCCCAGTTTGGATAATTGATTTCTACATAAGTTTCAAAGGAAAGCCTAGCAAAGAAGAGCAGAAGGAGACAAAATGTCCCCAAGGGCCCGGGAACAGCTGTGCCATAAGGTGCTAATGTTTGCATTTTTCAGCATGAGGTTTCCATGTCAGAGAGAGCATGGACACCCAACCCTTGCAGGCCCATTTATCCCTCTAAGTCACGTTTTTATCCAGACCTCTGCAGCAGCTCCCCTCCACCCCCTGCACCTTCCCCCTTACCAGCCTAGAAGGTGAAAAATGGCCACAAGCTTTTAATCAAAGATCAAATGCTGGAAGAGAGCGGGCTGCATTTTTTTCCCCCCAGGCTTATCTGTATCTTAAAGCAATAAAAACTTTTCCAATATTCTGAGATTACAGGAAGATCCAACTGCACTGAGCACACATTCCAACATGGCAAGGATTGCCTTGTGCTGAGGCCCTGATCCTCCCTCTGGATGCAGCAGGGGCCTTCAGTACCTTCCGATTCCCATCACTCATGCATGTCCCAGCCTATTGCCTGCAGGGACAGCTGCAACAACTACTTAGCCCCATGAGATAACCTGCATTGGATAAATAATGTATGGTACTAACTGCATGCCAGGCACTGTGCTGGGAATCATGAATGCAAAGAAGCAGATGCCTGACTCTCTCCATCTTTGTAGAACTCACAGAAAAGCTGGAGAAATAAGCTCATTATTGAAACAGAATGTGGCAAGTGCTATAAGTGATATGTCCATCAAGAACCTTGGGAGGACGTAAGAGCAAGCTGCTGTAACTAATTTCCCATCTGCTGCAGCTAGTGCTCCCCTGTCATGCTCTCTTTGTTTATGTGTGTCACAAAACAGACAGGTTCATTTCCCCATTAGGCTGTGAGTATCTCAGGAAATGACCATATCTAATTCACAATAGCCTAAGATGTAGTGGGCGCTGAAAACATATGAGTTGAATGCAATGTAGGAAGCAGTGGAATCATAAACAAATTGATTCTGATCAGTTAGTATTTCAAGATAGAAGGATAGAGATACAGATAGAGTATAGATACAAAAATCCACATATAGGTATCTCCAGATTCACTCATTGAAGCCCTTTCCAATTCATGAGTCAATACATCCCTTCCTTAGGATAATCTGAAGCTCTGTTGTTTGCAATAGAAAATGTTATATGCTACATGCGATACACAGAATAATGGGTCCCTAAAGAGGTCCATGTTCAAATCCACAGAACATGTAAACACGTTGCCTTCCTTATCAAAAGTAACTTTACAGGCATGATTACATTAGGGATCTTGAGCTGGGGAGAAGATTCTGGATAATCTAGCAGGCTCCGTATAATCATAAAGCTTCTCATAAGTGAAAGAGTGAGACAGGGGGATGAAACTCAGAGGGAAATTGAGATGCCATGCTGCTGCCTTTGATGATGGAGAAAGGAGTCACAGAACAGAGCACATGGGCAGCTTCTGGAAACTGGATAAATAAAGCATTCTTCCCTGAAGCTTCCATTAGGAATGCGGCCAACATCTAGACTTCGGTTTATCAAAATCTAATGTAAACCTCTGACTTCCAGAATTGTAAGATAACGCATTTCTAGTGTTTTAAGCCACTAAATTTTTGATAATTTGTTATAGCAGCAATTGGAAATTAATACTACCAAATAACAGCAGAGCATTCTTAATGAGGCAGAGTCTTCATGTTTCTCTGTACACTAGCCATTTGATTTGCCTTATAATTTCAACCTGTATTTAACTATATTTCAAGGAATAAGCAAAAGGTGCAGTAGAAACGTGTAAATTACCTTCAAAATCGAGGTTAGTCTGTTTTCCTGAAGTTTACTACTTATTTCCTGGAACACTTAATCCCTCTAGGAAGTTGACATCTCACAATGATTCCCTGAAACGGCTAAATTACTAACACCAAATCTTATTCTATTCTAGCCAGTTCTATACATTTGCTAAATCAAACCAACATAGTCTCAGGGGCCATTTTCCAACTATTTCTGCTTTAAAAAATGGAGCTAAAGGTTGGCCATTTGCTGCTGCTCAACCCAGTGAGAAATTTGTAGTAGAGAAGGTAATATAATTGAAGAGGATATGGGATGTCAGGTTCTGTCACAACTTAAATAAATCTCAATGAATTAAACTCCCTTAACAACCTTTCAACAATATTGCACGTTGAATGTTTATAGAAATTCCTCGAAGCAACTGTACTGAAGTATTAAATGAATAAAAGGCCTTTCTACTAAAAGACTCAGACCTATTCATGAACTGCCACTGAAGGAATACTCATGTTCTTCCAGATCCAACAGAATTTAAAATGTTCCAAAGCCCCCGTGTATGTGATATCGTAGGAGCTGCTCTATCCCTTCTCCCAATGGCTACCGCAGGGAGGTAGTGCCGAGTAGTGATGACCAAATCCAGGCTTTCCTTATTTGTGCCTACTGCCCACAGAATTAAATTCAAGCACTCTCAAGCTGGGTGAATCAACAGTGGCCCTAGCAGGAAATAAGATTCCTCTCAAATGGGTTTATGGGATAGAATTTCATAAAGAAAATATTTGTGAGTTTGAAGGGAATATTTACAGGGTTAAGAAGAGTAAGAAGGGTATTGAGGAACCCAGCAACTGGTATCACAGATAGCTGTTATCACCCTTGGATCTGAAGGACCAAGAGGAGGATATAGTGTTGCTGGAGCCCACTTGAAAGCTACTTCCATGGCAGAGGGGCTCTGTGAGAGGGGCTGTAGCTCTGAATGGATGCCACCATTGCCAGAGCCACGTTGCCAAAGCAGAAAACAAGTGGAAAGAAACCCTCCGGTCTTTTTCTTTCTACCTTCCAAACACCTGCTGGTGCCTCCCACTCACCAACACTGACCACAGTCCTTTATCACGGCTGATAGAGGAGCTGGGTGATGAGGTCTGGAGGAGTCAGTTCCCGGGCACAAGGTGTGGTGAACAGGAGTTGCAAGTGAATGGGGTGGAAACAAACAGAGAATAACCAGCACACCTGGTATTCATGGGTCTCTTTGGTTTCATTCTGTATTCCCTTTACACATTTGTCTCCTGTAACCCCTACCAAATTTCACAGAGGACTGAGAAAACAGGTCCTGTCCATCGGAGTAAAAACCTAAAAATAATATGGCAATATACACATTCAACTTCTGCCCTGGCAGAAGGACCTTAAGGACCTATTGCAAAACTGCAAAATATGTGTGCAATGATGTTCACTGAAGCATTATTTGCATTCAGAAATACTACCTGCAAACCCTAATGTGCATCAACAAGAAACTGGTTGATAGGTTGTGGCATGGTTATACAATGCTATGTTATATAGATTATAGAATCTATATAGAATTGATGGTAGAATGTTTGTGTCAACATGGAAAGATGTCTAAAAATATTTTGAAGTGAAAACAGCAAGCTCAAAACTGTGTTGATAGTATAATCCCTTTCATCAATTATAATATATTGTACATACGGTGGAACATTTTCGTAAATTAATCACTGAGCTTTTCATTCTTAAAATTTCCCTTTTACATGTATTAAAACTAGACCATGACATCCTCTGCTTAAGTCAAGAAGGATCCAGCCAAAATGCAGATGATCAAATATAAATTCTTGTATTTCAAAAACCTTCAAATCAGATTTTGGAAGCTCATAGCATAGATAACATTTTGAGATAAAAAAAAATCAGAGTAACAAAAATCACTGTCCTGAAGAAGACATGTTTCCAGTTGACAGAGCCAGACTGTTATCTTTAAAAAAAACTGTTTTCTATGTAAAAAATTATGATTGCTTATTGTAAAAATTCAAGCAATAAGAAAATACACAAAATAGAGGTTAAAATTTTTGTTCCCCAAAATCTCAGTAATAATCTCCCCCTCCTGTGATAATGCTAAATGTGTATGCACAGGCACAGAAGGATTTCATGTTTGTGTGCGTGTTTGTGGGTGTGTGTGATCAGTCATCTATTGCTGCATAACCGATACCCAAAAACAAAGTGGCTGTGATGGCCATTTTATTTGCTCTGAATCTGGAGTTATACTTTGAGCTGTGCTTAGCATATTGGTTCTTCTACCTAGATTAGCTTGGGTCACTCATATGGCTGTAGTCATCTGGTAGCTCAGTTAGGAAGTTGATGCTGGCCAGGTCTGTCTCCATGTGGCTTCTCAACCTCTAGAGAGTAAATATAGGGTTTCTCCCGCCCCTTCCCCCCACCTCCTCAGGGTTTAGACATTCTAACAGGGAACAAACCGAAGTGGCAAGGGTTCTTGAAGCCCAGGTCCAGAAGTGGTCCAATGACTCTTCTGCCATATTCCATTGGCCAAAGCACACCTTGAGGCCAGCTTACATCACAAGGATAGAAAATTACACTGCACTTCTTGATGATAATCTTTACACATCACTTGCCGTCCGTTTTAGTCTTTTACACATGCACTAGGAAAAACAAAGCTTAACATCATAATATACTAAATCATACGAAAAACTAAACAACCAAATAGAAAAAAATGTGTAATGAATATAA
Source organism: Symphalangus syndactylus (assembly GCF_028878055.3). Taxonomy (NCBI): domain Eukaryota; kingdom Metazoa; phylum Chordata; class Mammalia; order Primates; family Hylobatidae; genus Symphalangus; species Symphalangus syndactylus. Next base: position 122,522,364 of record NC_072435.2, on the reverse strand, counting down.
AAAGACAATTTACTAAAGTGAAAATGTAAATGGAAAACAGAATGTTTGTAGAAGATGCCTCAACTTACCAGTGGCTAAAGGAATGCGATTTTAAACTAGGTTTACTGGAGGGAAAATATTTTCAACATGAAAATAGCTATTGTTTCGGGAGTTTATAGAATACCAGACACTGTACCAAGTGAAAACACATGAGATAAGTATGGTTGAAAATCCCATTTCACAGATGAAGAAACAGAATCTGGGAGGCCGCCACTGGCTCCAGTAATGGAAAGGTGGGACCTCGGGCCCGTGTAAAGGCAATTGGATCCAGGGAGTGATTGGGAGCCTCTCAAGCTATGATCCATCAATCACTCTTCAATGATCTTCTTTGCATTCATTATACTTACAGACATAGAAAAGATCTGGGGGTGTGGCTCATGCCTGTAATACAAGCATTTTGGGAGGCTGAGGCGGGAAGAATCACTTGAGGCCAGGAGTTCAAGACCATCCTGGGTAACATAATGTGACCCCATCTCTACAAAAAAAAAATTGACTGGACATGCTGGTATGCACCTGTAATCCCATTTTCTTGTGAGGCTGAGATGTGAGGATTGCTTGAACCCAGGAGTTTGAGGCTGCAGTGAGTTATGATCACACCACTGCACTCCTGCCTGAGAGACAAACGAGACACACGCTCTTCAAAAAATAAAACAAAAACGAAAACAAAACAAAACCCTCCTTAACTCGTCAAATAAACACATAAAGCTTTAGCATAGTATAGATTTGGGGTTTCATTCACTCCAACCTACTAATTTTTAAACAAGAAAACTATGGTCTAATCGGGAAGAAATTTGCCAAAATCACATGCGTAGAGCTACTTACATATAAGGACTCAGACCAAGGGCTCCTACTCTGTCCCTGTATCCTTTCCTCTATGTCTTCCTGCTTCCTAATCACTGTTCCTTAACAGATAGGACACATACCCCACATGACTTATCTAGGCACTTTTGTCCTGTTTCAAGACCTCTATGAAATGAGAGGTCCCTATGACTGCTCAGATGGCTTCGAGGAGACACTGAGAAGAGACAGACCCATGCAGCAACAGAAGCTTCGTGCTTCATTTGTCTTCCTTTGGTTCCCTTCCACATCTGTAAGCACACTAATAAAAGCAGAAGAAAACTGCTCTTCTCTTAAAATGCAAGATGAATAAATGCCGCTGCAATCCATCAATTGCTGGAATAGAGCATTACTCTTTTTTTTTTTTCCGAGACGGAGTCTTGCTTTGTCACCCAGGCTGGAGTGCAGTGGCGCGATCTCGGCTCACTGCAAGCTCCGCCTCCCGGGTTCACGAACATTCTCCTGCCTTAGCCTCCCGAGTAGCTGGGACTACAGGCACCCGCCACTTGGCCCCGCTAATTTTTTGTATTTTTAGTAGAGACGGGGTTTCACCACATTAGCCAGGATGGTCTCGATCTCCTGACCTCGTGATCCACCCGCCTCGACCTCCCAAAGTGCTGGGATTACAGGCGTGAGCCACCGCGCCCGGCCGAGCATTACTCTTATAACCATCTCTACCTTTCTGTATTTAACTTGGTGGGTTTGAAGTCACCAAGAGAAAATAACTTAGTTATTTTTTTTCAGATGGCATTTTCCAGACAGGGGTGGCTCTCTCTGTTAGCAGGCAGGACCTTCTGTTATTTGGATCATTCTACAACAACATTTAGAAGCAGTGGAATAACGCCGGGCGCGGTGGCTCACGCTTGTAATCCTAGCACTTTGGGAGGCCGAGGCGGGCGGATCACCAGGTCAGCAGATCGAGACCACGGTGAAACCCCGTCTCTACTAAAAATATAAAAAATTAGCCGGGCGTGGTGGCGGGCGCCTGTGGTCCCAGCTACTCGGAGAGGCTGAGGCAGGAGAATGGCGTGAACCCGGGAGGCGGAGCTTGCAGTGAGCCGAGATTGCGCCACTGCACTACAACCTGGGCGACAGAGCGAGACTCTGTCTCAAAAAAAAAAAAAAAAAAAAGAAGCAGTGGAATAAAATTGCAAAATGAAACCAAGTCCATTTATTCAGTGGAATAGAATTGCAAGATGAAACCAAGTCTGGGAAGCATACTTTTTTATAGAAGAATCTGCAGTTTAGTTTTTTTTTTTCAACACAGGTGCAAAGGGTCAGCCTCACCTCATTTATCTTTCAGGGCATGTTATTATTATTGGTCTGTGAAAGAATTCTTTTTTGTTCACTCATTATGTTGAACTATGTAAAATTACCACTTTCGTAAGATAAAAAAGTAATCAAATATTAATGATTTCAAGTGGCTCGCCTAGTAGTTATTCCTTATCAAACCCACATCCAGGCTGGGTGTGGTGGCTCACTCCTGTAATCCCAGCACTTTGGGAGGCTGAGGCAGGTGGATCACCTGAGGTCAGGAGTTCAAGATCAGCCTGACCAACATGGTGAAACCCCATCTCTACTAAAAATACAAAAATCAGCTGGGCGTGGTGGTGTGTGCCTATAATCCCAGCTACTCGGGAGGCTAAGGGAGGAGAATCACTTGAACCGGGGAGGTGGAGGTTGCAATGAGCCAAGATCTCGCCACTACACTCCATCCTGGGCAACAAGAGTGAAACTCTGTCTAAACAAACAAACAAACAATAACCCCCACATTCTACTACCATTTTCATTTCTTTATCACCAGCCACTTACATAAAATTCACATGTATTTTGTTACGGTCGTGGAGATATCTGTGTGTTCTGTCACAATATATATTGCTATTTGGGGTAAATAATGTACTTATTCTGCCTCTTTCTTAATTCAGTACAATACCTTTTTAAAAACACCTACCTCTGTTTCTATTTTTAAATCCACTCTTTTGTTCCTAACTATGGCACCATGCTGGACAGTTTGCCAATAGCGCTTTGTTACCACTCCACTCTCCCATTGGTGGGTGTCCAGGTTGCCTTGAAGCACACATCTCCCAGACACAGCACTGCAGGAAGCATTCCCACACATATATGCCGAGGGGCTCATCTTCTTCTTATTGATTTGTACAAGCTCCCTGGATATTTCATCTGTCAGTCTTTTGATAAGTTTAGACTCTGCAGATACCCCTGGGAAGACATTCTCCTATCTCAAAGTGCTTCAGAAAATCCAGTAGTGATCTCAACAAAACACGGTGACAACACAATCTTCCTTATTATGATAACATAGTCTCTTCAGTTGCGAGGCGAAATAGATTCCTGGGGTTTCTCACATTCTCATTTTCATTAAAACTAATTCTCTCCAAAACATGTCAAAACGTTATTCATTCTATGTGCCTGTATAGTCTCCTTTACTTATAGAACTGTTTTAATTTTTAAAATTAAAACAGATGCTACTCACTATTCACAATAGCAAAGAATCAAACCAAATACCCATCAATGATAGACTGGATAAAGAAAACGTGGTACAAATACACCATGGAATACTATGCAGCCATAAAAAGGAAAGAGATCATGTCCTTTGCAGAAACATGGGTGGAGCTGAAAGCCATTATCCTCAGCAAACTAACGCAGGAACAGAAAACTAAGCACTGCACGTTCTCACTTATAAGTGGGAGCTGAAGATGAGAACACCTAGACACATTGAGGGGAACAACACACACTGGGGCCTGTTGTGGGGTGGCGGGGGAGAGAGAGCATCAGGAAGAATAGCTAATTCCGGGCTTCGTACCTCGGTGATGGGTTGATCTGTGTAGCAAACCACCACGGCGCACGTTTACCTATGTGACAAACCTGCACATCCTGCACATATACCCCAGAACGTAAAATAAAAGTTGAAGAAAAAACAACAGATGCTACTGATTCACTTTAAGGAAAAAAATATTAAAATGTTCAACGGTCTCATTTGTGATAAATATGAACAACTACCAGAATCAAGATGTGAGGCAATACAGATGCACAAAACTAATCAAAAGAAAATTCTAGAGTGGGAAATTAAGAAGCAGGCATTATCTTTGCCCTGCAGGTAAATCCACTCTGATTCCCTTTCTGGTAACTGTATTTTCTTTCCCGCTGAAGAACCATACCTCTCCGACTCTCAGTTCTGCCCATGTGGAACCCAACCTCTGCTGAGAGAGGAAACTTAAGATGATAACAGCTAAGCCAAGCAGTGTGTTCCTGCCTCTTTCCACAGTGACTGCCTCACGCTTGGGCGTGGAGAGCTAAGGGAGAGCCAGGGGGAGCTAACGAGCGCTGGGGAGACTCCCTTGGGTCATATCTACAGGTGAGATTCTCACCCTTTCGCATAGGAGCTGACATCCAGAGGTTTTGAAGTCTGGGCTGGTGCATCCATCTTTCACTGACTCATTCATTATCTTTTTTTTTTTTTTTTTGAGACCGAGTCTTACTCTGTCACCAGGCTGGAGTACAGTGGCATGATCTCGGCTCACCACAACTTCCACTTCCCAGTTTCAAGCAATTGTCCTGCCTCAGCCTCCTGAGTAGCTGGGACTACAGGTGCCTGCCACCACGCCTGGCTAATTTATATATATATATTTTTTGTAGAGATGGGGTTTCACTGTGTTGGCCAGGCTGGTCTCGAACTCCTGACCTCAAGTGATCTGCCCGTCTCGGCCTCCCAAAGTGCTGGGATTACAGGTGTGAGCCACCATGCCTGGCCTCATTATCCTTTTTACATATAAAAGAAAGTCTCTCTGAGTATCCAAGAATACTCCTGGAGCAAGTGAAATGAGAAAGTTACCTGAAAGAAACGTACTTCATTCAGACAGAGAGAAGACCCAGGGCAGAGATCCTGCTGCAGACACAGCTTTGGAGTATGGGGAAATAAGAGAATAGGGAGCTAGAGTGGGGTGAACAGAGTAAATGATGGCAGGAGGCAAAGGAAAAGCCTATTTTTAAATGTCAACAGCATGGCATAAAAAAGAAGAGAGAGCAGGGGGAAGTCAAAGGAGTTCGGTGGGTTCTTGCTAGCAAATGAAGGCTGAAGGCAGGCCTGCACCTCAGGGCTAATGACTTTGGGTGCTTCAGAAGCGTTTGCTTTGTGGATTCCTACTCTATTAAAATATTATTGTAGTGATTTTTCTTCTAATTTTAAATTAAAATTAAAATATTTTCATGAACCCTTTAATAGTACAGTGGACCTCAGGCATGGTTTCTATTGAGACTACTGGATAAATTGGCCATGCTACCCCTGGCTGATTATTTATAGGAAGCATTAAATTACTTTTTTACTTAAGCCAGCTTTGGTATCATTTTCTATTATTTGTAGTCAAAAATTGTTAACCAACACAAAACGTTTTCTTTTCCTTAAGCAACATTTAATAATGCACGCATCCTTCCCGTGGGAAACCATTAGCGTAAGCAAAACAGACGTTAATTACCAGATTTAAAACAAGCAAACTCTGGTGTTCTATTTCTTGAGTATTATCAGAGGAGGATCAAGTGCAGAGCTAGACAGTAACTTTAGAGAAGTAATCATGGACACGCAGCTGTGCTTCTATTTTAATAGATTTGCTTCTCCTACATAACCTGCCATCAGCGGGTGACAGGCTGGATATCATTCCCCAGCAGTGGGGAGGAGTTAGGCAGTGTCTTCACCCCCACCCCCCATCCTCAATTCATTTTATGGCATTTAGCTGTTGTCAAGTTACGCTATTATAGAACAAATTACATCAACTGGCCCACTGCGGGCCTGAGCCTGGCATCTTTATTACCATTAATACCTGCTCAAACAAACATGTGCAGGTGTAACACTAAAAATAACACAATAAAAGTGTTTCTAACTGGATAGGAGAAAGCCCAGACTCCCAACACAATCACTATTACTAATAGCTAAGCTGGACATTTTTCAGTACTTGATGCTCTTCAAAGCATTTCGATGTGCATTATCTCCTGTGATCCTCACAGACCACCCCCGTGCCCTCCACAGAAGCTATAATTCTCATTTTATCAAACAGGAGAATAAAGCTCCAACATTGAAGGAACTTGTCCATGATGTCTATGTCACAGGGTGGGGTCTCCAATACTGATCTTGAGTTCCAATTCGAATGTCTCTGGGCCATCTCCATCCCCTTCCTAGCTTTGGGAGGAGTGAGAGGCTCTCCTGTGTTTAAATCTTGAGAATCAACAATATTCTCTTTGCCCAAGACCATCATGTGAGATCCCACATTTGAACCATAGAAATTTTGGAGATTCACACCCTAAAACCATGTTTCTCTATCCCGGTTAATCCCTCCATGTATTGACCCGGAAACATAATCTAATTTGCCTATAAGACGGAGAGAGAGAGAGAATAATAGAAATGCTGGAAGAACAAGCCCTGGGGCGGTATTGCCCAGATCTGAATCCACACAGCAGCTACTTCGGTGCCTGTAACTTAAGGCTTTCTCTTAATCCTCTGTCCTCCATCAACACCTGGCTGAGCAGGTACTTCGCGAATATTAAAAATAATATAATTTCTAGGATCTATTTGTTAACTTTGATCTCATTGATCTATTAAAGCATCAGATTGAGTTTCATGTAAATCATCTGTAGTATCCCGAAAGATTAGAGAAGATGCTTTTGAAACAATCTCCACTTAACCTGCTTGCCAGGTGATCCCTCCATTCCCCTCCATGGCCAGCAGGGGGCGCTCGCTCAAGGTGCTGGCGCTCTCTCCAGCTGCCAGGGCGTTTATGCTCCCGTCGGGGGTGCTGCAAGCTTAGTACCAGCCTCTATTATGTCATTATTACACTGCCCTCGTTTAATCTATGTTATATAAATCCGTGAGCAGATTGAGCCGCTTCTACGAAAAGGAGCATAAATGCTGTGGAAAGATTCCACAAAACTACGTGACTAAAACCATTTCTGACAATTAGATGTGGACAGCAGAACTCTAAAACACAAGGGAAAACTAAGCTCTGGAAGGGTCCCTTCCTCCGATTGATTCTGAAGTGTTTTTAAGTCATTTCCCCGCATTCGAGAAAACACAACTGGATGTTGCAGATGACCCGTTAGGAAGGTTATGGTGTATGACTGGAAGAGATCACATCAGCCCTGCAGACTTCTGCAAATAAAAACCTTGGCTCCACACATCAAAAGATTGGGGAAGGAATACTTATTTATTTATTTAGAGACAGAGTTTCGCTCTTGTTGCCCAGGCTGGAGTGCAATGGCGTGATCTCGGCTCACCACAACCTCCGCCTCCTGGGTTCAAGCGGTTCTCCTGCCTCAGCCTCCCGAGTAGCTGGGATTACAGGCATGCGCCACCACACCCGGCTAATTTTGTATTTTTAGTAGAGACAGGGTTTCTCCATGTTGGTCAGGCTGGTCTCGAACTCCCGACCTCAGGTGATCTCACCTCGGCCTCCCAAAGTGCTGGGATTACAGGTGTAAGCCACTGCTCCCAGCCCATACTTTTAAATTAAAGAGTAATTATATAGAGATCACTGTTTAAACAATTTCTCAATCTGTATCTTTTTTTTTATGGAGCCAACTCATAAAGTCACTTTTTTATGAAACCTTGTCCTAGAGGGCTGCCTCTGCAGTGCTAGGTGGGTCTGCAGAGCTCAGCTTCCCTCTGCTGCAGATGAGTGTTGCATCCTTGGACAAATCATTTCTGCTCTGAACCTTCATTTTGCCTTCTGCATATGAGGTGTTTGATGAAAGCAATTTCTGAGGTTCCTTCATTTCTTATATGCTAGGATTCCACAAGCAAACCAATCTATGGGTGTGCACTTGGAGACAGCTCTGTACAGAAGAAAAAGTTTTACCCTATGACAGAAGGACAAAATTCAGTAAAGAGCAGGGCTCCCATAATCTAAGAAACCACTGCCAGCCCATGAGAACATTTTAGAGAGGAATGTCAAAAACATATTACCATATAAAATGTTAATATATATTAATATGTGAAAGTAATTAACAAAATGAAGAAAAACTGTCTTTTAAACTTTCTGACTAATTTTGGAAGGAAGTCTCAATTGAGGGGACTACGTCTTTGACCCTTTTGAACACTTGTCTGTCTCCCCTTTAATCAGGAACAACTATGACCTAGGACCAGGGCCCTCAGGAATCTTCACCCCTAACTTGAACTTCATAACCCTGGAAGGGTAATTTTGTCATGATTATTATTGTTACACTTTATTAAAAGCCAGAAAGTTTAATTTTTTCATTTACAGAAGTGATATCAAGTTTCCATTTTAGGTAAATTTATGTAAATAAGCATATGAGTTGATTTAAACAAAGATAGATTGAACAATATTTCTCATGTGTACATGTGGAAGAAAACAGTGGAATCAGATGAGAGAGAGAGATGTTTGCAGCTGCCCAGTCCCTGAGGGCAGGAGTCCCCAGGGTGGGACACATCTGTTCCATCTTCACCACTAACAACTCATGGGACCTCCAGGAATGGAAGCCATAAACAAAACAGGCTTTCAAACAAACTAAAGGAAAATGTAAGATGTGTAAAATGAAAACACACACACTTATACTTTCTAATCTCTGTCTCACACACAGACACATACACTCACACACCTTTTCAAAGTGGAAATATGTCTGTAGTAAGGCCATGGGTGGTTCATCACTGAAACACATTATCCCGTTTCATGAACAATGTTACCACAGTGAATTTAATGTGATTTCTTGTCATAACCATCCAGCAACCTCACATTGACACAGGCCGTGTGAAGTTTTCAAAGGGTCCTTCATTGGTTAAATCTCTATGGATTTGATGGTCTAGTTCCTGTTTGACAGATAAGAACCTAGACCTCTGTGAGGCAAAAGGACTTGGCAAAAGTCACACCGATTTAGGACCAGATCTCTGCATGCCCAACCCCAATGTGGCTTCTCTTTCCACTGTCCCATCTACAAATTGTAAGAAGATGGTAAGACTGTCTCTTGTTCCTGTCCTTGTCCATTGCTGCATTATCATTTCTCCTGGGAACATCACTCTAAATAAAAACAGGTATAAGGAAACATTCTATACTATATTTGCAACTTCTCTTTAAATTTAAAATTATTCCAAAATAAAAAAGCTTACTGAAAATTAGAATGCAGGATTTTAATTCTAAGGGAAAGGAAAATTCTCCATGTATCTAATCTAAAAAAACATGGAGGTCAGCATGAGTTAGTTTCTGGGGGATGATCTCAGATGAAAATGGGCCCTTAGGTAGTAGGAGGTGGCAGGTCTCAGTTCAGTGTTTACACATGGCTCCACGCAGAGCTACAGACTGGGTTCCTTAGCAGGTTCTGTAGGAGGTCCTTTGAAGAAGGGCCACTCTGCATTCGATATGTAGAAACTTGTGGAGAAGATGAGGAAACTGAGGAAAACCATCAATGCAATCAACAATCCAATCCCTTGACTCTGCAACTGCACAAAAAAGGAAAAGCAAAGAAATAGTAATTAACGCGATGCATGCAAACTGAGGTCTACCCATCACTTCCAAAATCTGTTTTCCCCAACAGTGAAAATTCATGTACAGAGTATTCCCCAATGACTTCTATCAGGCAATGTAGAAAGGGAGAAGTCAGATTCAGCATCGGCTAGTTGATACTGTGGCTCAACAGTCTCCATCTCTGAAAGTGTTGATTCTTCCTTTTCTTAAAGGAAAGAAAAACAGGAATCAATATCGTTTGTTTGTAAACCTTATGCACAGTAAGCTGCCCATCACCCAGAACTATTTTTGACATCCCGCCTGTGGAATGTGGCATGCTGATACTTGAGAACTTTTTGCTTATTTCGATCATCCCTTTATGTTGCATCTACTTGGGAAGCCTGTTAAGGAGACATTCAGATATCTCCATCATTTCCATTAAAATGTGAATAATGCTGTGAGAGAACATTTACACTGCTATAATCTTCCATTCTATAAAAATTAAAAGTCGTGCCTCATAGATGCTACTGAGGGTGCCTAGAGATTGAAACTCGGCCGGGCGCGGTGGCTCACGCTTGTAATCCCAGCACTTTGGGAGGCTGAGGCGGGCGAATCACGAGGTCAGGAGATCGAGACCACGGTGAAACCCCGTCTCTACTAAAAATACAAAAAATTAGCCGGGCGTGGTGGCGGACGCCTGTAGTCCCAGCTACTCGGGAGGCTGAGGCAGGAGAATGGCGTGAACCCGGGAGGCGGAGCTTGCAGTGAGCCGAGATCACGCCACTGCACTCCAGCCTGGGCGACAGAGCAAGACTCCGTCTCAAAAAAAAAAAAAAAAAAAAAAAGATTGAAACTCAAGCATATTAACTGCAGTTATCACTTACAACATCAAACCAAATAAACAGCAAATATGCTGCAGCCATGTTCCTGAATTGGAATCTGATATTCATAAGCGGAACAATCCTGGGCAAGCTGCTTCATCTTCCTGTGATTCAAGGTTTCTCACGTAGGACATGGGATGATAATAGATTCAACCTTGCTGGGTGATTGTGAGCATCATATGAGCGCCTATGCTAAAGCAATTAGAAGGGTTACTGGCATGTTTAAATAATAAATATCCCCTTGCTTTTGTCTTTATTAATAATTAGCATTAAATGTTAATAAGGGACTGCATAAATAAATCAGGATATACTTTTTAAAGTGTATATTTCTAATTCATCATCTAAGAACTTGTATGGAAATAATCAAACATTTTGGAAAGAGATATATGTGCCATGATGTTCATGGTAACCATTATTTATGACAGCAAGAAGGCTTTGAAAGCAATCTGAATATCCATCATTAAAATGATTAAATAAATGTGGCTCAGACACGCTATAAATAGGATATTAAATCTCCATCAGAGCCATGACTTGAAGATAATATAATCTCACGGGAAGCATTTGCAATGTGTTATATGAAGCAGCATATATAAAATACTATTTAACCCAAACTAATAAATTCCTTACACAAGTGTACATGTGTATATGTAAAATATATATAAAGCATATATAATTATGTCACACATATTTGTTATTTTGAGGGGATCTTCAGGAACATTTCTAATCAAAAATGCAACCCTATAGATGGGACAGGGTCCAGATAAAAATGCAAAGAGGAAGTCATGCCGTAGGAGATGATTCTCAGAAGAATATCTGCTGTAACTTATATTTGAAAAGGTAAAGCGATGCAGAAGCACCATTAAAGAATCTGGGAAAAATCCAACGTCATGTTTAGTTGGTTTATTTCCCCTCATATAAGTGGCCAGGTACCTTTCTGGTGAATTCATTCATAAAGCGAGGGGGGTTGAGAAGCGGGGCTCCTGCAAGTGTAGCATTCTGTGCAGTGTGATCCTTCCGTATCCAGAAGATACACGGCTGAACACATGCAGATTTGAGATTTTCAGGTTTTATCTTCTCCCCAAATCCAGGAGGAACCCAGGGGAAGATTAAAATTCCGATTGCATTCCAGATATGGAAAGAACTTGAAGTAAAGGCAAAGCTGATATAGGCTTTCTCCCCATCACAGGTGGGTTTCTCATCTCATTTATCGTTTAGGTAGATATTTTTATACCTTTTGATTTATCAAAAATTTAAGAATGCAGTTTCTTTTTTCTTTCAGTTTTCGGCAAAATCCTTTGCTTTATGTGAAATAGCTGCAGTAAAATGCTGTGTAAATTTTATCTGAAAGGTTCTATGGGAAGCCATAAACATCAGTTGCCAGGGCCTCAGTTTGTCCAAGGGCCAGATTGCAACAAAATATATTTGAATTTAGAAATATGTATTGAATTTTATAAAGCCACAAAAATATGTCTTGAGGAATACATGGTGGTTTGACAAGCCAACACCTCTCTCCTTAATCCAAAATTCAAAAGGTAGTATAATTCTTTCTTTCCCAGCAGCAGAGGAAGTGACTATTGCAACCCACATTCTGAGCGTGAAACGAGGCCTCATTCAGTTTCCTAATTTCCAAGATTGTTTTTCAGCACCCAGCTGAATAAAGTATGTCCTGGGAAGAGAGAAGAAGAAAGTCTTAATGAGGCCCAGCTCAACAGGGCGTCTCATTACTGGCCTGGTTATGAGCTACAGAGAGAATCAAGCATAGAGGTTCAGAGGAAGACAGAGTGAATATATGAGGCTTGCCAGACAAGCACTATGGGAGAAGCTTCCTCCAGCCTGGCGGTGCCAAGAGAAGCTGGCTCCAGAGAAGCCTCAAAGAGTTTCAGGGGAAAGCTAATGGCCCATTGGAAGGAAGCCACTCCCAGGGCCTTGGGAACCCTGGCGGGAGACTGTGGCCCACAGCGCTTCCACGGACTTAACTGCCTCATTTGTAGCTGTGCTTGGAACACATACATCATCCCTGGAAATGTGCCTCTGTCAGGATGGAGGAAGCCCTGAATGCGAACACTCCGGCAGTGTGACAGGGCCCCTGATACAACCCGCAGACTTGAAGGCCTGCCATATCCTCCCCACATCTCTATAAAGCTAATTACCTGCTGCATGGCCAACGGGGAAAGAATTCATGGCATTTCCACAGCTGAGGCAGTTCCTGTAGCATAGACAGCCAACAACTCAGGCACAGAGAACCAAGCTCAGGTCTCCTTCCAATGGGCCACCTGGCTGGACTTTAAAAATCTCCAGCAAGATCAATGCTTCATTAAATACCAAAATGTAGCCATGCAGAGTCGCTGACAACACACAGTTACATATCCTCTTGGGTCCATGGTCTTGCCTGCCAAGAGCTTGAAGGAGCCTCAGTAAGTAAACTGACATTCATCCGGGGTGGTGGTGTTGATGTCACTGCTTAGGGTGAAGGAAAGGGCCAAAGGTTCCTCATATTCTTCTAACCACGCTTGTCTGAAATATCGGTTTCCAATTTTTTGACACACCTTCCTCCGTGCTGTCTTCATGGCTGTTACTGGCTCCTTGCTCAGCCTGGAAACCTCTCCACCAGGATGTGTGCAGAGATGTCAGCCCCTGGTCAGGCATCCTTAGCCGTCTGTCACCCCCTCAAAGAGGCCTCTGTCACCTGCCAATCTACAGTCGATACCACCATGACTTTCCCATAGAGGGAATTCCCAGAAAACAGTTCTTCTTGTTCTCGCTTCTCGTCAAATTTTCCCCAGAAAAAGTCACATTTCTGACAAGACTTGTTTCTGAAAAGCCCCTACGCGGCTGTCAACTGCCGGTTTGTCCTGGGCCCCCAGACACCTTCCTCTGTTGTGTGTGCCTCCGAAATACATTTCCCAAGCTCTCTCCCACCGGCTCTCAGCAGGTTCAGCCAATTTGGAGGCACTGGTGCAAGGTTGGAGGAGAAGGAGGAGGAAGAACTTGAGTATGCGTTTTTCTTCCTGCTTCTTGCAGAACTTTCTGCTAATGGCTTTGTCTCCTCTGTGGTTCCAACTCCTTGAGAGCTCCCCTTACCATCTTCTCAGATCCCCCAGCAACATCATCCAGGACAGCTACGGCTATGGTTCTAACTTCCACCAAACAGTCCCCGTACTTGCGCACTAGCAATATCACCTCTTCCCTCTGTCCCTCCAACCACAGGAGTGGTAACAGTTTCTTGCAACTCTTAACCTCTGCGTTCTTTTCTCAAGAAATATTAAGCCTTTTTTAGCTTTTCTACACCTAGGTCAATGATCCTTGTATTAAATCCCTCTGTTAAAATACCTAGAATGTTTTTTGTTTTCCTAGCTGGAATGTGTCTTAGAGATTCAGTCATTTCATCCTATTTTGTTTCCTTAAAAGCATTTATTGCTACCTAAAAATGTCCTGTGTATATGTTTGTTACTCTTCTATCAATCATCAATCCCCCAAAGATGTCCAGCTTCCTGAGAGGAAACATTTCGGTATTTTGCTCACTGTTGCATCCCAAATGCCTAGTGGGAAGTCTTATATCTTTGCCAAATGAATATAAATCTGTGCATCAAAGTAAGATGGCCTCCAATTAAAACATGAAATAAGATGGATTAAAGGATGGACAGTGGACCAGATGGATAGATATGTGATGAGCAAACATTGTAAAATATTAACTGTTGAATCTAGGAGCTGGTATATGGATGTTCACTGAGCAATCCTAGTAGCTCTGTCACTACCTGAATAGGGGGCAGCTGATGCCCTGAGAAGCTGAGACACCTGAGCTGGAGCCCCAGGCCTGCATGAGCCCACGGTAGGTACTGAGTCCTCTGAGGTTTGTGTTCTCTATGTTAAATGGGATTTTATAGTCTATCCACCCACCAAAAACACACCATGAGACAACTTAAATGTACCCTTAACCTTTGACTTCATTTTGATGGGACCATCCACAGAGTCCATTTGCTTTGGACTTCTCACTAACTGAGACTGATCTTCCTCTCCTTTGGCCATTAGGTATATCAGTAAGGATTCTTTTAAAAGAATTCTATAAAACATGCAGTCACTAGGAGTAGACTGGCTTCAGGCTCAGATGGATTCAGGTGCAAACAATGGCACCAACATGCTTTTTCATTCATTTCTCAGTCCCGCTTTCCATGGTGTGGCTTTTTGCTTAAGTTCCACATGGTGACAAGAACACCATATCCTAAATGTTGTTCAGTCCATCAAGAACTGGTTAGGGTTCCTTTTCCACAAGTCACAGTAGAAGAAGCAGTAAGCCATGCTGCATGTCATTGTCTGTAGTGGGTCATGTGTCGTCCCTAACCCTATCACTGTGGCCTGAGTGGAGAATATATTGAGTAGCCCAGCCTATGCCAGGAGGCCCCCTACCGAGGCCTAAAAAAAGGTCAGTTTTTCTGAAGTACAAAGCTGGAAAGTAGGGGACAGGTGGTATTTTTCTATAGCATTCTTAGATACTGTTAGGACAGGAAGGGCAAAGGAATGCCAACCAGAAAAAAATTAACCATTGTTCATTCCCAAACCTAAACAAAATAGTAAAATAATAATATAATCTGACTTATTCGACTCAGTAATCTTGTTAAAAAAGAGAAACCAAGAGTGCCTTCAGAGTGTACCAGATATTTAGGCAATTATTCTGGAGAAAAAAGTTACTGTTGGAATTGAATCTTTTTTTTTTTTTTTTTTAAACATTGTAAGATTAGACTGTCTGAACCCAGTGCCACGAATGGTCTAATAGAAATACTTTATGACACTGGGTCCTCAGTAATAAGCTCAGTAGCAATGAAAAAATCAGACATAAGTTAATTCCCCACCAATGTGATCTTGGCAGTTTTACCAATTTCCTCCAAAAGCTTAGGCTAGAGATCCAAAATAGATCCCCTGCTAGATGACATTTTTCTTCCAATCTAACACAATTTTTAACATCTAATTAGTTGTCAATCTTTAAAAAATGAAATTAACACAGAAAACATAAAAAGTACAGATCTCTAGCTTTTCTTTGAAAATATAAAAAGATCTGGAAACTGGGACGTACATTTCTCCTGGCACTAGTCAGATGGCCCTCAGTGGCTGCTGAGCCCTTTACATGGGGCCTCTGTCCTAAGGTTCACCGCAGTCCCCACCATTTCCTCCTGCCCCATGCCCAGACTGCTTGCCTCATTTGTGTGCCCTGCCTGGCCTTCCTGTCACCCCTTCAGGGAACTGTGTGAGAACAAGGCCAACATTTGGGAAAAGCAGCACCAGAGATGGAGACAGAATCCCCATGACACATTTGAATACCAGGACCCAGGGTGAGTATACAACCCTGATCTAGGCATCGACTCCTCATCAATATGGTAATTTAATTTGTTTATTAAAAAGGTAAAATACAAGTCATCCAGGATAACTTGGGAAGCCAGTTTCTTGTATGGACTGGCTTACAAAAACTAGAGGGATAGAACAATCATGTTGCTTTTTTCTTGTGGAAAGACTTCTGCTATGGACTGAACTGTGTCCCCCAAAATTCATAGGTTGAAGCCCTAACATCCAATCTGGCTGAATTTGGAGTAAGGAAGTAATTAAGGTTAAAGTAGGTGGTCGTGATGGGGCCGTGGTCTGATAGGATCCTTATAAGGAGAGATAGCAGAAGGCTCGCTATTTCTCTCTGCCACGTGAAGACACTATGAGAAGGTGGTATTCTGCAAGCTGGGAAGAAAGCCCTGGAACTAATCAGCAGGCACTTTGCTCTTGGGCTTCCAGTCTCCAGAATAGTGAGAAAATAAAATTTAAGCCACCCAGGCTATGGTATTTTATGGCAGTGCCAGAAGATTAATGCAACTACCTTAAAGAAATTAAGACTGTTTAAAAATGGCCATAACACTTGTTGATGTATTAATGGGTGCTTCTCAAAAGTTGAAACAGTGTCAGCTCAGGAGCTTAACTGTCACTCCTGCCATCTTTTTCATGGTATTATATTACTCTTATGTTTATAGTACAAAAAAAAACAGATGTAAGTATCATTTCTGTCAGAACTAATTATGTAAAGGCGCCTATTACACACATGACATAGCCAATACATATCCAAAGCGGAAGGCACAGTATTATCCCTGGGAACAAATAATTTAGTTGGGAAGAGAAGACTTATGCTCACAATAAATACTGATGCATAAATGAAAATACATTATGCACTGCTAAAAGTACTCAATACAGTTTTTTTTTTTTTTTTTTGAGACAGAGTCTCTCTCTGTCACCCAGGCTGGAGTGCAGTGGCGCAATCAATCTCGGCTCACCGCAAGCTCCGCCTCCCGGGTTCATGCCATTCTCCTGCCTCAGCCTCTCCGAGTAGCTGGGACTACAGGCGCCCGCCACCACGACCGGCTAATTTTTTTTGTATTTTTAGTGGAGACGGGGTTTCACTGTGGTCTCGATCTCCTGAGCTCGTGATCCGCCCGCCTCGGCCTCCCAAAGTGCTGGGATTACAAGCATGAGCCACCGCGCCAGGCCAATACAGTTTTAACTATTGTCAGAGTTTAGAAAAAGAAGAGATAAATGAGTTTGAAATAATCACAAACAGGTAATGAAGTTAATCTTAACTATTAATTGCTAACTATACATGAAGCATGAGTTAAGTACTTTGCATCTACTAAGTCATATGAGGTTAAGAAGTTTGCCCACTGGCACAAAACTAACAAGGGTTGAGTTAGGATTTGAACTCAGGCTCCAGAGGCTGTGCTCAGATGAAGTATTTCCTTTTGATCCTTTAACCAGCTGCAGGCTGTGTGCACGTTTCCCTTTGAACTGATGGCTGGTAAAAGTCACAGGCTCTGTCATGTCCTTCTCTTGTGTCCCCTAGTAGACAGTCCTGTTAAGTACCCAAAGCAGGCCTCATCATTGTTTTAATTAGTAATGTTTCAGGAAATGTCTGTGGAATAAAACCTGTAAAGAGGAACTCAAGAAAAAAAATAGAAGATTTGTTATCCCACAAGCGTTAGCAATCTCCAAACCAAAGTTACAATAAGAACAGTTTGCACAAAAGCCTTGGAGGAAACTGGGAGAATCACTTGAACCCAGGAGGTTGCGGTGAGCCAAAATCGTGCCATTGCACTCCAGCCTGGGAAACAAGAGCGAAACACCATCTCGAAAAACAAACAAACAACAAAAAAACTATATCCCTTATTCCCCAAACCTAATCAAGCACTACTTGCTCTGTGCCAGGTCTTAACTACTTGTTGAGGATGTGGAAACATAGAAGGTGTGATTTCTGGTCAGCTCATGTGGTGGAGAAGACAGACCCACAAATCAAATGCTGTGTGTAATGCATTGCAGTGTCTCCATGTGTACTTTGCATATGGAAAGTCAGCCTGGGAGGGAAGAACATCAATCCTTTCTCTGGAAAAGCACAGGTCTGAGCTGGTTTTGAAGGATAAGAAGTGACTGGGAGGTACATGAGTGTCTGTTGGAGGTGGATAGATAAACTCCACATGCAAGAGTATGAGGGCAAAAAGATTAGTATCAAGCAAAAGCAAATTACATTTTATGGAGAACAGAGTTACAACAGTACCCGTATCTGGCATCTGTGGTTCTTCCTGTCCAGCATCCACACTTCTCTCTGAAAAACATCCTAATTGTCCCTTAGGCCTCACCCCTTCCTGATTTTCAGTCCCTGTGGTCTGGGTGGGACGAACCCCCCTCCCAACCCTAGTTCCAAGACTGGTCATAATGTGTCAGTCACGACCTCACAACATTCTATGCACCTGGAGCCTGGATACAGTGATGCCGTCAGGTGTGGCATGTGATCACAGGGAACTCAGGAACAGCTCTCCAGCCCCAGGACATTCTGCTGGAACTGCTGGGAGTTGAAAGCTTTCTTCCCACTGAGGGGTAAACCTTCTAGGTGTCTGAAGATGTTGAAGACCATTTCCTGGAACAACAGAGGTAAATGCCCAGAGGATGAGAACACGTAGCCATTAGGAGAGCCTGAAAGTTCAGCGTGACTGAAAGATGAAGTTCAAGAGAAGAGACAAACTGCAGAACACAAGCTGGAGAGTTTCAGGTAAGAGTCATATCACAAAAAGCCATTAAGCATTTTAAAATGCTTAGCCTTTATTCAAAGAGTAATGGAAAGGCACTGACATGACCTAATCACAAATGAGAAGATTTGATTAAACATACCTCTCTACAGTGATGGAGAATGGACAAGGACAGTAAAACCTGCTAGGGACTGCTAGAGTGACCCTGCAAGAATAGCCCTGAAGATAGAAAGAAGTAGATAGTTGCCAAAGACACCTGTGGAATACAAAAGTACCAGTGCCTACTAGATCAAACTACACGTGGATCTGAATCTCAGAAAAGGGCTCCCAGCTAGGGAAAGAGATTTAGAAGCCTTCAGCAGAGAGATGATGTTTTAAGCCTTAGGAGTGAATGAAATTACCCAGAGAACATGCATGATGAGAAGAGAACCTGGAAGAGCAGGGGCCAACATTTAGGATCCGTCAGACAACAAGGAGCCCAAGACTGAGACCTGTTAATCCAAAATGCACCATTTTGTAAGCTCCCTGCCGTTACTCAGACCTTGGTCAAAGTGAAACATTCCACGAGGGTTCAGGCCATGAGAACCTGACTGTCCAATTGCCTGACTTTATCACATTCTGCTGAGAAAAAGTCCAAGGAACATCACTATCACATTCTGCGGGAACAAGGTCTCAACTTTCTCATTGTGGGAACGTCTTATCAACTTCTTCCCAGGCAGCAAGCCATACTGCCTAGACCCCTCCCGCCCATACCTATAAGTATCCCAGCCTGTAAGCAGTGGTGGGCACTGACATTAGCTGGTCCTCCACCTCGGCAGGTTTACGCTGGATGTACATACCTGCATTTGCTGTTGAGCCACCCTCTCCCTCTATGTGTGTCTTTAACCCTCACCTTCCCTTGGAAACCTAACAAGGAGGAGGAGCCAGGAAGGTAGGAGGAAGACAGAAGCCCATGGTGTTAAAAGCAGCCACAGGAATTGTATAGAACAGTGATTCTCAAAGTGTGGTCCAGAAACTCTTGGGGCTCCTACGACCCTTATAGGAGGTCCACACAAGCCAAAATAGCTCTATATGGATACTAAGGTATTATTTGTTGATGTCATTCTCATGAGCACATGAATGCAGAATGGAGGTTTCCAGACGCTACTGGAAAGGTGATATTGCAACAAACTGGAGAAACAACATCATGAAATTTCTCCATTTTAATTTCTAATAAATATCAATGTTTATAAGCAAAATGGCTTTTTTGGTGGGGTAGTTCTGAACAATCTAAGGATAAACAGATCCTGTGATCAAAGTGCGAGAAACACAGCCACAGAGAGCTTTACAAAGGGCATCAGTATTAATGTCAAATGTTATTGAGGCCTCAAGGGAACTAACCAGTCAGAAGCAGCCATCGAATTTAGCAATGGACTTGACTCACTTGGTGAGAGCCATTCCGTGTCGTGGTGGCGGAGACACAGCACGATGGCTGAGAGGGAGCAGGAGCTGTGGAAGTTGAATAATGCTCAAAGGGACCATTCTTTCTGTGAGTATCCAAATCAACTCATGGTAGCATGAACCCATTTCATCTTCTACTACCCTTGGTAAAAAAGGAATGGCTATCACTGAGGGCATTAACTGGATATTTCCTGCACCACTTGGAGCAGAGTGCCACAAGGTCTTTAGTTCTATTCAGCCACCCCTTTTCCAAAGCCCAATACCTGAAGCATCTCAGCGAAATGCCATTAAGATGTTTGCCACACAGGTAGTCATGGCAACGGTATGTCAGCCTGTGCTCTGTTTTCAGTCTTTTTCTGTTAACAGGTCAATAAAGAGGGCAGGGGGTCTCTTCTGCAGAATCTTAAGTGGGATTTGCCCAACCAAAGTCCAAAACACAAGGAAACATCTTAGTGGTCCTGATTTGCTTAAGGAAATTAACATTCTCTATATCGCCCTTTGGACTTAATCTTTGACTAGGTCAAGGGTGGTTATGTGTGCAGAAAAGGATGTAGGAGGCCTGAGACTGCTATCCTTAGAAAGATCTGCTTATAAGGTTGTCCTTTGACTGTTCTCTGGAAACTTGGATTTTGTAAGAGTTTCCAGCATTCACTAAGAAGAGTGGTACACTGTGATAAAACTCTTCGCACAAAGAAGTCTATGCTGAACACTTGCTTTCTTCCTTAGAGTTTTGGATTTGGGTACATGATAGGCAGAAAGTACCTAGGCAGCCAGACCTCAGCAAAGACCTTGGGTGCTGTGTTTCTAATGAGCTTCCCTGATCGACATTTCACAATGCTGTTACCATAGGATGCAAAAGCTGGCACCCCCCCTTGGATGACTGCAGTGGGTGGGGATTCCTGGAAGCTTGTGCCAGCGACCTATAGACTTTGCTCCGTGAGCCTGTTCTGTTTGCTGATTTTGCTTTACATCTTTTGTTGTGATAATTCACAGCTGCAGGTAAGCCTGTGTGCTGAATCCCTTGAGTTCTTACAGAGAATAAGTGAATCTGGGGGTAGTTTTGGGGACCCTGCAACACAGTGTATCACTGAGTATAGGACGATGCAAGAAAGAGTGGCCTTCAGAACATGTGCGGGAGCTACCAGAAGACTGTTTCTTACACTCAATGGATTATGTAAGGGTATAAGAACTGGGGATGTCAAAGCCCTGCTGCCACCACTGGTGAGGAACTCAGAGGTGCCAGGCGTCCTTTTCTGAAGCTGGGAGAGGAAAGCAGCACCATGGAAGCCACTGTGAAAGGACCTTCCTGTACCTACACAGCTCCCATTACATGGGGCACGTGGACAAACAGTCTATGGAGGCCTATGAAGTCTCATGTCTTAGGTTTTTAAAAAAAGAAGCTTCTACCTTAAGAGAGGGAAGGATAAACCACAGAATGTCAAATCCTTATGAACAAGAGAAAAAGGGAAGAAGAAAAGTGATGAAGACATTCTTATTTTATAAAAATTGACCAACTACAGACGAGATAACGAAGACATCTATCTTTCTGGAATTCTTTTGTAAAGACTGAAATATCTAGTCAATAACTTTCCAGTGACAAAAGAGGTTACACCAGTTGTCCTTTCATTCAGTTTATACTTTTATATGGATAAACATAATTTATAACTTCTCCATAAATTATAACTTCTCCAATTTTGCCAGATACCCAGAATCCACTCAGTAACACCACTCTGAATTCCTTCCTGTACCTCAAAGACAGAAATGAAAGAGCCTGGCTCATTAATTTGAAAAAGTAACCAAACCTGTTCCTTTTCCTAGCTGAGTTTTCCATGAAAATCCTCAACAGAATCTGTCCTATACACTCTCCTACCCCAAAGGCTAAGACAAAACTATTAAGAGCTGCCTCTTTCAAGGACGCGGACAATCCTTATTACATTATTCCACTTCCTTATTGCAGATGACTACAACAATTTTTATGGTAGAAAACAGTTAAATTTCCTCAGCTATAATAAGAATGAATCTTATGCGGCCATGGAAAAGCTGTAAGTAGCTACAGTCTAATCAATATAAATTTGAATTTGGCCAGCCACTTGTCAGTCCTATATATGCATGTACACACACACACATGCACACACACACACATGCACACACACAAAGTCAATTTTCATTATTGACATCCCGTATTTGCAAATTTGGCTGCTCACTAACTCTTATTTTTGATCCCCAAATCAATACTTGTGGAACATCTGAAGTCATTTTTGTACATGGGCAGAGCAGCAAAAAAATGTGAATCATCCAACCTGAGGTCAAAAAAGGCGGTGCCCTCCCTTCCTGTCCAGCTCTGTAAGCAAGGATCCTTCTGTGGTCTACTCAGTTCCATGCTTTTCCTATTTTTGTTCATTTTGAGAGTAACTTTGCTGTTTGTGTTAGATAAACTGTGTTTATTTTTGTGCTAATTTTGTGTTAACTTCGCTGTTTGTGTTAGATAAACTTTGCTCAGGCATGAGCTATGTAGTGCTGTCAGCTGTGAATTCAATGTTAATGAATCAATAATCTATATTAAGTAGAGTATCTTTATACAGAAGTACACATAAAATTATATATTGATCAGTTGATGAAAACTTTGTAAACAAAGACTAAGAGAAACCTATCTCTGCAGTTTCCCTAGGAGCAATGGTTCAGTATGTGTCAATTCATTGAAATGTAACTGTTATGAATAATAGAAATTGTGTGTATTATATACACACACACACACGTGTTTGTGTGTGTGTGTGTGTGTGTGCAGATAGATTGGCAAGGAGAATTAGGACCATAATTTTGAGAGAAAGAAATTAACAAAACTCAGAATGTTTTTACTCTGACATTTTTTTCACAGAGAGATTGTGGAATGGAATGACTCTCCAGAGCTGCGGATTGAAGGTGTATTTTCATCTGACTTTGGTGATTATGTTTCTAATCTCTCTGGGAATAAGGTGTGTTTGGGGTGAGGATGGGCAGAGGTAGAACTGACTACCCAGTCACGTAGAGTTGCATCTTACCTAAAACTCAGCCATTGCCATTCCCCTCAGGGAATCTCTGACTTCAGTTTGAGTGTTCAGTGAAGCCTCATATAAAAAGGGCTCAATCTCTAAAGTCTACACGGAAGCAGAATGCACCTAGCATCAAATTATTCCTAAAAAGTCTCTTTAAACCAAAACCTCCCATAACGATGCTAAAGTTCTGTATTGCAATATATTGGGCACAGCTGGCTTTTCCTTCAGTATTGCAGCAGATTGCTGCCGTTTCTGCAGAGCCCCAGTCGAAGATCTTGAGTTTAAAGTACCAAGTTGTAAAAACAGTTAACAAACTACACACACACACACACACACACACACACACACAGCATCTTGTCTCTAAAGACAAGAATGAAAAGAGTCTCAAAGAAAGGAATCAACAGAGGGGCTCTGAGACTTACATGGCCTTTTGCTGGGCAGGGACACATTGAGTGGACAGATGAATTGAGGCGTCTGTGTTTTCCCCATTGTACACAGTGGTGTCTCCTTCTCTGGGATGGACGCACACACACTGACTGTGAAAGCTAAATGTGCACAGTCCTAAATCAGGATCAGTTATGTGGAGGTGAGGATAATTGTAAACTTCTCTATTTGTTGGCTATAAATATTTGAACAAAAATATTAGAATGCCCAACATTTTAAGTAACCTGATGTGTGAGATGTCTTCTGGCATGTCGAAAGGAAAGTCCATGATAACAATGATTGTGAAGGCAACATCAGGAAAGGACTCAGCTTCCTGAGCATGTGCGACCTGCCAGACGCGGACATAGGTGCTTTCCATTTCACGTCAATCTCACCACAATGCTGTCATGTTATGTATTACTAGCCCCATTTTACAAACAAGAAAAGTGAGACACAGAAACAGGAAGCCACCCATCCCACAGCACACAGTGAGGGAGTGGCGAAGGCAGAATTTACAGGTGGGCTTTCTGGCCCCAGGGCCCATGCTTTTAATAACTACACTAAAACAAACATCGTGATAATGACGTCATTTGAAGGAAGCATATGCTGATAACAAAGACAACAAAGGGGGAAGGTAAATAGAGTAAAGAATAAAAATAAAATGGTCAGACCCTCAACTTTGCTAAGAAACCTATAGAAATGGAAAGCTTTGGGAAGCCTGCTGCCACATTTATTGCAGCTTTTATGGCCTGGAGAATGCTGCCTACTGCATTATTTTCTATATAAATGATGCTTAACAGTTTGAGAGATTTTCACCCTTTTGGAAATATAATTAAAACTATGGACCCCATCCAGAGGAAAAAAATGCTCACAACCACAACATTTCAGAAAAAAAAAATAAGAGAAAATGGACTCCATAATGCTTATCAGTGAACTGCAGAAGTCTCAGCCTACAGGGTAATTATTTCTGTTCTAAAACTGTTCATAATGTTTTTCTTTCAGATCTCAATGGCAGGAACACCTTCATGGCCCCTTTATAGCTGGTATGTTTTCTTCTCATGGACAATGAGAAACATGTAATAAATTGTGTTTCCTTCTTGCTAGGAAACCCTGAGTTAAAGCTTTACTTCCCTCCCAGGAACCATCAAAGGGCCATAATCTGTACACCCTGGTGCAACATTTCCCCTGGATTTGATCCCCTTTCAATTGTTTTAGCCTTATTTTACATTACTTAAATCTATTTCTCTATGTTGCCCTGTGTATTATCAAATGCTATTTCAAATGCCAACCATGAGCTAAAGCATATGTTGGAATTATTAAGAGAAACAGAGGGATATACTTACGTAAAATAACACATATAAAGGCAATGCTGATTTTTTTTTCCTTAAGAAGCCTTTAACATTTGCTTCGGAGGAATCTGCTTTTCACTGAAACTTCAGATCCTTTAATACCAGGTGTCAAACTTATTCACTGGGATGAATTATAGAAAGTTGCACCACTTTCTTCTGCCTCATTTATTCTCATTGTAAATATAAGAATTTTAAAAAGTCTTTCTAATTCTTGCTTTCTGATGGATTCTATATAAACAATTGAGGTGCTGTTCAGTAAACTACTGGAAACATGGGGAAGTGAACTAAGGAGATAGGAACTATGAAATAACCTGTTTTAAGAAAATGTTATATGGGAAAATCAGATCTATGTCTCTAAGTCAAATGTATAATATATACATATATACATACACATATGCTTATGCATGTGTGTATATATGTGTTTGTGACTTTTCTCCTCACCTCTATGAATCACACTCATCCTAGTTCATATTAAAGATGATCATTTCCTGTTCTCTCCACCAGGGCCACCTGGTCCAAGCCACCATCTTCATGCACCTGGATACCTGCCATAACCTCAGCTGACCTTTCCTGTGTCCATTCTGGTTCCTTTGGTCCCAGTCTCCTCGCTTATAACAGCAGAATGAGTCTATTAAAAAATGAAACAATTTCTGTCACTTCCTGGCTCAAAAGTCTCCAATAGTTTCCCGATGGGTTAGAATAAAATGTAGGTTCTTACCATGGGGTACCATGTAAGTTTAGGTTCACCTGTAAGTCACAGGAAAAAAAATTTAATATATATATATATATATCACACACACATTAAACAAAATATAAGTTAATTTTTCTCTTGTGTTCATAAAGTCCAGAAGCCATCAGCCAAGGCTGGGGGGGGCAGTGTAGCTGCAGTGGATACCCAGGCTTCACTTCTCTTGCTGTTCCACTGTGCAGTTTCCATTTCCAAGGAACACCTCATGGTCTAAAATGGTTGCTAGAGCTCCTGTCATTACTAATCGTTCGTTTTCCAGCCATGACATAGGGACAAAGAAAGGCGACTTCCTCCACTGAAGTTCACTTCCTGGAATTTACAGGTGCCACCCCCTTTTACATACTAAGTCTTAGAACCTAGCCGGGCGTGATGGTCTCGCCTGTAATCCCAGCACTTTGGGAGGCCAAGGCAGGCGAATCACAAGGTCAGGAGATCGAGACCATCCTGGCTAACACGGTGAAACCCTGTCTCTACTAAAATACAAAAACTTAGCCGGACGTGGTGGCAGACGTCTGTAGTTCCAGCTACTCGGGAGGATGAGGCAGGAGAATGGCGTGAACCCGGGAGGCGGAGCTTGCAGTGAGGCGAGATAGCCCACTAAACTCCAGCCTGAGCGACAGAGTGAGACTCCGTCTCAAAAAAAAAAAAAAAAAAAATCTTAGGACCCAGTCACAGAGCCACACCCTGCTGTAGAAGAGGCTGCCAAAGGCAGTCCTTATTCTGGGTGATCAAGTGCGCAGGAAAACATCAGGAGTTTGCTCCTGAGGAAGAGAAAGGAGAGTGGATACCGGGGCCAGCTCCAATCTGAGACATATGTGGCCTGCCTGGACCACATGGTCAGCTTCAGGACTCTGCCCACCTCCCTGATGCATCCCGGACCCCTTTCCCACCCTCACTCAGTTCCAGCCACATGGCCGTCTCGCCATTGTTCTTCTTTCCACGCACCCAGCTAATTCCAGCCTCTGGGCTTTTGCACACTAGTTGTTCCCTTGCCTGGACAGCTCCTCCCCAGGTATCCTCTGGCCTCTTCCCTCACTTCATTCAAGTATCTGCTCCCAAGTAAACCTCCTTGGGGAAGCTTCTCTGCCCACTCCATCGCCAATAGCCCCTGTCACTCTGTCTCCTCACCTAGTTTTATTCTGCACCCTGATACTGGAGATCTGTTTTGCAATTGAAATAAAAGGAAAAAAAGAGAAGATATTTGCTACCCCCACCCTCACCTCTGCCTAACTGGAAGCCTTGAAAGAAAATGGCAGTATTTAAAAAACATGTTTCGTACGTTCCATCTGGCTCCTGAGGGAACCTGCAGGCTCAAGGAGAGTGGATATCCAAGAAGTTCCGGCTGCACATGACTTTTGAAAAAGCAAAAACCTTTTTTTTTTCCTCACTGAAATTGGTAGTACGTCCTTCCTGATGATTTTTCAGCTGAGCTGAAAGAGCTTTAGGCAGGAGGCAGCTGGAGAAAAAGTGCTTAAAAGATCTGTCTGTAAGCGGGCTAAGGTAGAGAGCTCTCTGCATTGAGAGCAGAGACCTAAGAAGACCCCGCACCGCAGGGTCAGTTTAACCAAGAGGTGGTCTCGCTACTGCGCTCAGAGCCCAGCCCTGCGGACACAGCTCAGGCGCGCGGGCAACAGGGAAATGACATTCTCCTAGCGCTGCTGCTCAGGCGCCCTGGAATCCTGGACAGAGGCGCGGCCGCCTTCCCAGCCTTAGCACCCCATCCATGCAACCACGCGTGCCACTAACCACGCAGAAGGGCGCGCGGGTCGCTCTCCCCAGACCTGGAAGCCTCTCCCTCCTACCCCTGTGGGTCGGCTTGATTCTACCTGGGCCCTCCGTGGGCATGATGATTATGGCAGTGGTTAACAGCTGCTAAGCTTTTCGTATGCTTCAGGCGCTGTGCTATGTGCATAATGTGGCCACTAAATTCCCTCTGAGATGAAGTAATCCGCGCTGAAAGATGGGGGAGTGGGGTGAAAGGCCTTCTGGAAAGCCCAGTTCTGTTCTACATTCTTGTACCCACTCGCCAGAGACCCCCCAGTCCCTCCTAGCAATCCTCAAACCACATCGGACCGGATCTCAGGTATCTGTCGAGATAATCCCACATTTCTGCCAACCTGGGCCCCCCTGCGAGCTTCGCTGTGAACACCTGCTCCACGGTGGGCGCAGCCTGGCTCTCAGGACCACAGGCTGGAAGGGAAACAGGTGCAGGGGGACTGGCTCCTCCCTGGGACCCTCCCAATCTTAGTTTAACTGAACTGAAGTGAGGGAGGCATGGAGCTCCATGTTTGGGGAAAAAGGAGTGCAAAGAACCAGGCTCCCCATCCTCATAGTCCCGCCAAGTCCTGGGGAGGGGGAAAGCAAGGGACACGACCCCTCCATGACATACCCCCTGGCGCCGGATCTGCACGTGGTCCGCGGGAGGTCCAGGTAGGCGACACAGTCCGCGGAGCCCCACAGTGTCCGCCTATCCAGCGCCCCCGCCGGATCCAAACCCCACGTTTAGTGCGTCCCCTCACTCCGCACCCAGAAAGACCACGCCACGGATACCCTCTCCGCCTCACCTGTGCGGGAAGGCGCCAAGCACCGGCCCCAGCGCGCCGCACCTGCCGGGGCCGCGTCCTCCCAGCTCATCGAGTCCCTCGCGCCCGTGGCCGTTTGTGCCAGACGGGCTGCGTCCCCTCGAGTCGTCTCCCACGCGGCTCCAGCTCCAGCCGCTGCCCGCGCTGGAGACCTGACAACTTTTCTGAACCGCGGTCTCCATCTCCCACCCTTCCCGGGCTCCAGGACCGTCCCTGTGCGCCCCCATCTGCACCGTCGCCGCCCGGATGCGGAGCCGGAGACCGGCCTGGGCGCAGGAGGAGAGAGAGCGCGGGCGGCGGGGAGGGGAAATCTCTCCGGGGCTGCTGCTGGCGGCGCCGGGGACGGAGAGGAGATGGGGCCGCACTTACCTGGAGCTGGAACTGCCTGTCTTCGTGGACCGGCTCCTCTGGCGCGGAAACTCCGTGTCTGCAGACTCCCGCAGCCCACTTCTGCCGGGAACCCGGGACACCGAGAGGGGCCCAGCCCTTCCCCATCTCCCTCCTGACCGTCACTCGGGACAGGTGGTCTGCGCTCCTCTTCCTCTCTAAATTGCGGGTCACATTTGCGGATGCCAGGGGAACTCGTGCCTTCGGAAACTAAAAATCCCATCCAGTTGATTCGGAACCATCTTCCAGATACACTGAGAGGAAAAACAGCAGCGTGCACGACCGTGTGAACAAGGGATATACAAGTGTTTGCATAAATGGACGTGCACCTGCGTTTATAAATGTGTAGGGGAAAACGCTCAAACATGCGGAAACACACCTGAAATTCATCACTGAAAGAAAGGTCATCGCTCACTGTTTACCCTTATTGCCTCATTGAGTTTTTAACACAATAAGCCTGTGCTAACTATTTAGGTGGAAGTGCCCCCTTTTCCCCGCAGGATTGTTCCCGCAACGGCAGGTTCTTAGTTGGTTTGGTTTGGGCTTTGCACCGTGGGGCAGGAGAAATCCAAACTTTCCGTCTTCCCCCAGCCTTTCCCGCTGATTTGCTTCCAGTGGGCTATCTCTTCTTTCATGCAAGTTGCCTCTGCCACGGCCCAAACAGATGATTTCTGTTCTGGCCTGATCTGCAGGGGGTGGGAGTCAGAGCCTGACCCCTCTCCTGACCCTGCTTCCAGTGAATGAACAGCATTCAGACACCAGCCTCTTCCCCTCCCCAAACCCCAGAGCAGCACCCTCTGCATCTGCCCACCCTGGAGGCAGGGCCCAGTCCCCCCCGCCCCCCCCACACCTAGGCTCAGTGCAACCTCAGAAAGGAAGCCTGCTTGCTTGCAAAGTGTCACAGTAGTCTCCTTCAGTGGAGCACTCCAGGGCGTCCTGAGCCAGGAAGGCATTTCAAAAGAAAATAGAATAAGGAAAATCTCCTGTGATTAAATGACAATCAAAGAGATAGATGCTAGCAACGAAGAATCAATTTTTGTCTCCAAAATTGGGCACATGAAGATAACCCTCAACAGGACTAAGAGAGGAGGGCTGGGCTTGGACAACCCACTCATCCTGGGAGTGTGCCCCGATACAGCATACTGGAGAGTTCTAGTCCCAGGAGGAGCTTGACACCAGCTCACTGGGTTTCTAAGTTAGTTCCATTTGCCT
This sequence comes from Symphalangus syndactylus, assembly GCF_028878055.3. Taxonomy (NCBI): domain Eukaryota; kingdom Metazoa; phylum Chordata; class Mammalia; order Primates; family Hylobatidae; genus Symphalangus; species Symphalangus syndactylus. The sequence continues at coordinate 122,492,936 of NC_072435.2, read as the reverse complement.
GCAGTGGGGAGAAGGCAGCTGTGGTAACATCTCAGCCAGGCCAAGGTGGGATAGGAATAGCACTGGGTAGTCAGAGGGTGGAAAGACCCAAACAACAGCTGAAACAAGAACTACACAAAGAAACCCAGGATAACTGAAAACCCAAAATATGGAGCAAAAACAGCCAAAACCCCAGTCAGGGTGACAGGCCCATGACTCTTCCGGGCAAACCCAATTAAGGGAGAAAGGGAGCATTCATGGGGGGTCTCTGAAATCCCCTCTTTATTAGTCTGATCTCACACTGCTAATAAAGACATTCCTGAAGCTGGGAAATTTGTAAAGCAAAGATGTTTAATGGTCTCGCAGTTCCACATGGCTGGGGAGGCCTCACAATCACGGCGAAAGGCAAGGAGGAACAAAGGCATGTCTTACATGGTTGCAGGCAAGAGTGCACGTGCAGGGGAACTTCCCTTTATAAAACCGTCAGATCTCATGACTTATTCACTACCATGAAAACAGTGTGGGGAAACCACCTCCATGATTCAATTATGTCCACCTGGCCCCGCCCTTGACACGTGGGGATTATTACAATTCAAGGTGAGATTTGGGTGGAGACACAGCCAAACCATATCATTCTCTTTTTCTGGAACACCTAATGATTGTTCAACCCCCTAATTAAAGAAACACCCATTAAATCGGAATGCTGGGTGGTCACAGGAGAAGCGGGAAAATACGAAGCAGCGATTTCAATTTCACATAACTGCAGGAAAGGAGCTGTTAGAATTAGTGACAAGGACAAAGACAAGCCTGGGCTGATAAGACCCCAACAAACAAGGTGGGGGGCAAAGCTGGTTGAGACCAGCTGGATCTGATATGGTGATGGACTTGACTTATGCCCTACTCCAGACCTAACTATACTCTCGTTACCATCCAAAATCACACACCCACCAGCACCAATGTATATTTAGTATAAAAATGGGTGGCATCCCAATTCTAAGAAATCCCTACTTGTTTTCCTAGAAAATATCATGATTATTCCCCTAATTAGAAGAGCCTGTAAAATTAGACACTAGCCGAGTGTCTTTTCTTTATTCTTTATCCTGCTCGTCTTGTCAATTGCCAGATTTCCTGACCAACAAAGGGCCCAGGCCGACTGCCACAAGGGCAAGTGTTGGAAGGCCCGAGGAAAACCACCACTCAGCCCTCGTCGAACACTAAAGCAAGCTGAGGTTGGGTGTATGAGTGGGAGCTTTCAGGGTGTATGGGGAGTAGGCAGGTCTAGCTGCAGAGTGGGCTGTGAAGGGCAGTGCAGGGAAAGTCTGTGGAATGCTGTCCTTTTGAGTTGCTAGCATTCCAGGCATATCAGAACATAAAACATTCTTATTTAATGTGGAACATTTGTAGGAGGATTTGAGTAATTTTTGCAGTGGATTCATTGAAAGTGATATTAAAAAGGTTTTATAGAGGAAATGCATTATTATACCCATGCAGATACATCATAGTCTAGATTGGAATGTAGCAGAAAACTGTTTGAAATATAAAATAATAGTCCATTAGCTCTGAGAAACGTAAAAATCACATAACTAAAAGAAATATATTGGCTTAAGTAAATACTGGTTCAAAGCAGACAAAAAATGCCAAGAAAAATACTGCTAAGTAGATTCATATCACTTATTTGTGGTCTATAAAAGCAAATGGCAGCACTGCAGTTCAGGAAATATTGGTGACTAAAAAGCAAGTCTCAACATAAAATTGTATGAAATAAGAACAAATGCCTTTACTTGAAAGCAAAGGAAATCAAGCAACAATAACAAGAAAAACCTATAAATTTGACTGAATTCCCACACAGGTTGTGTTGCATATTGACAAGCCAATATTTTTGTATAAATCAGTACAAAACCTGTAAAACAAAAAATTAAAGGTACCCCATGGTCATTCTTGTGCATGTAGGAAAAGCCAGTATTTGCTTGGCTATGAGCACATGAACAAGCAGCAAAGGGAAAAATAATTCTCATAGAAACCAGCCTAAACCATGGTTTCAAGAGCTTCCTGGAAATTCTGTTCCTATTTGAGCCATGGTTTATGGCAGCGATCAGTTTAAATCTAGTCAGAAAATAGCCCATAATTTACCTCTGATGATCTGGGTGGCTAATGCCTTATTTCTCAAGTAAAGAAAAGCAGGCCGGGTGCGGCGGCTCACGCCTGTAATCCCAGTATTTTGGGAGGCCGAGGTAGGTGGATCACCTGAGGTCAGGAGTTTGAGACCAGCCTGGCCAACATGGTGAAACTCTGTCGCCACTAAAAATACAAAAAATTAGCTGGGCCTGGTGGTGCGTGCCTGTAATCCCAGCTACTTGGGAGGCTGAGACAGGAGAATTGCTTGAGCCCGTGAGACTGAGGTTGCAGTGAGCCGAGATCATGCCATTGCACTGCAGCCTGGGCGACAGAGTGAAACTCCACCTCAAAAGAAAAAAACAAAAAAAGAAAAAGAAAAGCACGCAAGGATAGAAATCACCAATCTTTTCTGTGATATTTGTGTTTCCGTTTTCTGCCACCAGGGGCTAATGATATTACCATGGTCTATAAATCCACTATTCCTCTTTCCTTCCCTGTTGGGCTTTCAATAGGCTTAGTTCACTAGACATGGGGTAAATATGTTGCTTTTTGGTAAGGATGAGTTTTGCTTGCTGACAAATATGGTAGCTCCTTACAAAATCAGCAGTGATTAGAGACAGTGTAAGCTAGTAGAACAATACATTGCTGTAAGATACCCCAAATGTATTTGATTCAGCTTGGGTTAAAATACAAGCTAATGACAAGAACTCAACATTTTGTTTTATGTTTGTTGGACAGAACATTTGAGACCAAATTTAAGAAGTTACTGACACAAGTGTTTTCAAGGATTTTCTTCAATAATATTTAGCCTTTGTTTACATAGGGAAGAGGGAAGATTACCAGATAGTTTACATTCTTATTATCATGACATGTATGCCATACTTAATTGGTCCGTATCATGGCATTATAGCTTTTGAATTTTTCTCTGTTTAGATAGGAAAATAAATTTTTCATTATATTGAAAGTTCATTTTAACTGCTTCAAGAACTATTGGCTTTATTGTTGACTACGAATGTTTATTACAGGAAACTACATTTGGAAAACTTTGTTCACTGTAATTGGAAACCGAGTTTGCCACCAAAGGCTGATTAAACCCAACAACTATTCTATTAAACTGCTGACTCTTCCTTTAGTTTACACAGCCAAGATAAAAGAGATTGAACAGAATCTTTTCCTTGACCTCGAGGAACGAATGACTTTCACAGGTGAAAAGGATGGACCATGTGTGACAATTTAAACCGTCAATTCACCTTCTCCTTGAGCCTCAGTGAATTAACAATATTTTCAACCCCTTTATGACTCTTCAAGAAGAAGTAGGGCGGTTAACCTGCATTTTATATAGGCTTTCTGCTGTTTATCTTTTCAGCCCTTTATATATGGCCTTCTATTGTTTCTCTCTTCTGCCCCTGAGAAGCTTCCTCTGATACCTCTCACTGGAAGATTTGATTGTACTAGAAGAGGGAAAGAATCTCACAGGAGATCTGTACGGTTTTATCTTGTATCTGTGCTATCCATGCCTCATTTCCCTTTCTGTATTCTGTTGTGGGCAGAATCCAGGGACAAGTTGTCTTGGCATTCTCATCTTGCACAGAACAGTGCCCTGAACATAGTAAGTAGTTGGAAATAGTAACTTGAGTGCATGGCTATGCTACTACAAATTATTTCTTAATGTCCATCTTTTACGGGTATCATGGAAAATCAGGATCACACATCACCTATAATGGAACTCCTCACATTCCCCGTGCTCATTTTCCAGGTCTCCTGTATCAGTGGATGGCTCTGCCTTGTATTCAGTGCTAAAAAATGGAATTCTCCGGTGAGAGTTCTCTCATCTCATGACCAATTCCAGCCATGGTCTGCTGCCTCTACCCCATAAATGTCCTTCAGTTACAGCCTTTTGCACAATTTCCAGTTCAAACTAACCAGCGTATCTCAATTCATCTTTTGTTCCCTACTGGGTTTCTCTTACAGCACCCAAATCTGATTATAGTATTTCCTTACTTAATGTCTTTCTGTGGCTCACAACTTACTTTTCTAAAACGATCTTGATTCTTCCAATAGCTGAAAAGATTTAATATGTCCCAGCATCTGCTGACCTCTCTGGCCTCATCTCACCTTACCCTCATTCTTAAGAATCTTTGTTTTATTTTGTTTTTGCAGAGCAGCCATTGTGATTTATTTGTCAGTTCTTGAAAAGCACTGGACTTCTCATCCGGGGCATGTGTCGTTCCTTCTTTCTGATTCCATTTTTATAGAATGTTCTGATTACTCACTCATCCAGTTGATTTCACTTATTTAAAAAAAATTTCAGAGCAAATATCACTTCTTGAATGGATTTTCCTGATTACACAAATTCATTTTGACTCTCCTGTCATATGTTTATTCCCCAGGTTTGATCTTGTATATATCTACTAAATCTGTGATTAAATAACTAATTTTTAGTCAGTTGCCTATTATGTATTTTCATGGCTAGAATGTTATTCTTTGTCCTAGATCCTAATAGAAGGATACATATCTTACTAGGTAGATAGATAGATAGATAGAAATGTATGATACTATATATATATAATCCTATATATACAGTAGGATACACACACACACACACATAAAAGAACAACACACACACAAATATAAGAACAAATTATTTTTATCCAGGTTCTTAATACCATAGATCATGATTTTTTATAATGCGTATTCATTTTTCTGCCATTCTCTGACCCCCAAAACATGTGAGAGATTGTTCTTGGCCATGGGTTTTGGGTGGTAAGGAGATAAATGTTGTCCTTTGCCTCAGGGGGCTCATAATTGCTCAACCAAATTTACTTAAAATGAACCTTGTCTGTCAATATGTATAGATGAAGTATACCTAAAGCATGTTGTGGCTCATTAGGAATGGTCTTAGGAAGTGTTGGGTTGAGAGGCTAGTGATTCTCAGGTCACCAACTTTGGCCTGAAAATGATTTTCACTCAAATCCCAAGCCTATATGGCTGCCATAATCCCCAAGAACATGTAAGGATAAGGGAAAAAAGGGAACAAACTGCATCACCACTTTTAAATGTGGTACGTCCTGGGGCTGTTGCTCTGATAAGGAAAAGCTGCAGCATCTGGTGCCAGGCATCCATCCTACCTCATTCCTTGCCTTCTCTTGGGCCACATGTCATAGTGATGCCCCCAGCCAGCCTTCCACATAAGTGGTCCTACCAGCTGCTACCTGGAATGGAACTGAGAGGCCAGATTCATTTTCCAGAAGGAGGCCCTGGTGAGCTTAGACAATATTCACCAAAATGACGGTTCTCTCTGCCTGGAAAATAGCATCCCAGCTAGGGCTTATGTTATACCCCAGGGTTTGGTGTGTAATGACAGAGGCCATCCATCCATTCTGGGGACACTCTGGGATCATAGAGCCCCTCTCCCACATTTCCCTGGTGATAATCTTGCCCATAAAGGGAAATAGATAGAACAGGCTTTGAGGATTCTGTGGCAATTATAAAGCCTGGAACTCTTGCAGGCAGGAGACTAGACTTCTCAGTGTCCAGCACTAGAGAGAGGGCTGTGGGGAAGGAGGTGCTCCTTTCACAACCAAGGGTTCAGGGTCAGTGGAGGTCGGCAACCCTCTCCCCTCCCCATGACCCCCTCCACACACTCTACCAGTGGTCTGACCTTGGGCAAGTTACCTACCCTCAATTTTTCTCATTCATAAAATGGGATACTTAACATGACATACATCACAGGAGAGATGTGAGGATTAAATTAGCCAGTGTGCAGAGAATGACTGGGACAGTGGCTGTCATGCAGAAGGCACTCAGTAAATTCCGCTGGCAGCCAGTGTCATTGCTGTCACTCCTCTCCTGTGTGTGCTCATATGTGGGCAGTGTCCTGATTGCTGTTGCAGTGAGAATTAGCAACGAAGGATTTAGCTTCTAAGAGCTCAAGTTCAGCATTTCCCAGGAAAATTATAATTTTAAAGGAGCAGTCTCCTGTGGACTCAATGAATGGAATTTTAATTCTGCCAGATTTGTGTTAGACCTTGACTGTTACCAAGATATTTAACTTTCAAATGGTTAAGTTTGCTAATCTACAAAATAAAGGTATTGATTGACATTAACCTGTGGGGTCTGTAAGGCTTCAAAAAAGGAAGGGTGAAAGTCTGACGGGGTTCAGAAGACAGTCTGTGCAGTTAGAGGCAAATGCATGCAAATTCCAGCTCAGCCAATGAGAACTTATCTCCTCTAGCTTCATGTTCCTTATCTATAAAACGAAGATGATAGTAGTCCCATAGTTTAAATAATTATGAGGATTAAATATAACAATCTATGTAAAATGCTTAGTGTCTGCTAAGAATTTTAGATTTGGTTCTTATCATTACATGAAATTCTATTGTATTAATCAGGCAGGATCCATTCAGCTGCAAGTGACAGAACACTTACTTAAGCAAAATGAGCTAATTTACTGCCTCATGTCCAGGAATTGATCTGAGGGTTCAGTCAGGATGGGATCCAGGAATTGAAAAACTTCGGTCAGCAATTGTTTTCCTCTTTGTATCCTTGCTCTTTTGTTCTGTTCTTTCTTTATAATTTACCTCAGTCCCAAGAAGGTTTTGTCTTGGTGATATTGGACATAGTCTATGAGTTTGGTCATCTCTGCAGGAGATACCATTTCTTAATTCCAACACTTAAAACATGAAGTCTTCCACGCAGTGCTCACCAGTTCTTATTAACTTGGATGCCATTGCTGGCTCATTCCCAAAGCACTCATTGTTGACAGTAGGGTGGGAGGCTCTGATTGGCCATCCTGGATCATTAGCTCACCCCATAGCCAGGGTGGGAGTCAGCACCACCTGATAGCATAGGCTGAATATGGTGTGGTGTTTCTCCAAAACGAAAGGGAAAAAATGGTGCTGTATTAATTTGTTAGTGCTGTCATAACAAAAGAACACAGACTGGGTGTCTAAAAAAAATAGAAATGTATTTTCTCATAACATGGAAGCTTCCATAATATGGAAATCCAAGATCAAGATGCAGACAGGGTTGGGTTCTTTGGTGGCCTCTCCCTTTGGTTCCCAGATGACTGTCTTCTCTCTGCATCTTCCCATGGTCTTTCCTCTGTGTGCACAGTTACCTCTGTCCAAATTTCCTCTTCTTATAAGGACACTAGTCGTATTGGATTATGACCCACCCTGAAGACTTCATTTTAATTTAATTATTTCTTTAAAGACTGTATCTTCTGATAGGATTTTACCTTCTAGGCACTGCAGGCTGGTATTTCAATATACACATTTCAGCGAGGGAGGGGGACACAATTCCGCACATAATTGCTGCTATTAGAGGCGAGGTACTGTTCAGGAGTGGAAGGTCATGCTGGAGTTGCCAACACTCCAAACTATCACTGGTTTATCTTATCACAGGTTGAGTTCTGTTTTGCAAAATAAGATGTGAGCTCAGCATTGGCAATTGAGGCTGGTTCCATTTTGTGGCTCCTCCCTCTTGACTGTGGCTTCTGCTTTTCTGCCACTGGGAAGAGAAGCTGGAAGTTCAGGAGTCGGCCTTTCCATGCTTGAGCCCAGCAGAGATCTCACTTCTGCTCAACCCACTAGCAAAAGAAGTCACAAAGCCCCACCTAATTGCAGGGAGGTTGGACAATCACAGAGAGAAGACGGATATTCAGTGTGCCATCTCCAAAGGAAAAATTGAGTCACTTCAGGAAACTGCAGCAATTATCTCATCTTTTCTTCCAAGTCTCCATGCTGATTTTGGTTACTTCATCATCCTATCACTGTAGAGGCATGTGTTTTTCTTCCTTCCTGCCTCTGCAGTTGAGCAGGCTCTATATTCCATCAGTATCTATACTATACTCCATCAGTTATGTCTATCACATCCTTCTCTTCATGTTTAGTTTAGTGCCATTATCTTTGTTAAGGTCTCTATAGCAACATATATAGACTATTGCAAGAAGAAGATCTAGAATGTAAAAAAGCTCAGAGTTGGAAACTCTAATGGGTACTGGAAAAGGAGGAATGATTCTTCATCCTTAGAGCATAAAATTCAGGACTGGAATGAGGCAAGAGACAGGAGATGAGGCTGGCTGGGCAGGTGAGCAGGAGACTAACCAATACCAGCCTTCATCAAGTCAGTCCAGAAAACTGAGAACTTGCATCCGGTGAGTGATTGGGAGCTATTGGGTAACTTTGAGTAGGGAAGGTGAAGGGTGAGGGGGACTGGGGAAATATGAAGCTAGAAGCTGGAGTTGGGTGTTGGTGGAGTCTGATTTTTAGCCTGTAAGGGGATCACAGAGGTGCACAGGACTTTTGATGAGTTACTAGAGTTCTCTGTCCCTCTCAAGTTCCTTATTTATAAAAAAGCAATAATCCTAACAAACATTTCCTGTAGAAGTGGACTTAGGGAACTAATGTATACAAGATAGCTATCACTGTTCCTGAGTATAGTAAGTTCTCAGTGAAAACTGGTTATAATTCAGAGGGGGAGAATCAGATGGAGCAGGCTGCCTTGAGAGAAGATATGAGATCTGTGACAAAACATACCCAAGGAGTTGGCCACCCTGCTTGGAGAACGCTGAAGAAATAAACACATGACTTTATTCTCCCTCGCTCTTTTATCATCTTCTATCATTGGCCAGAGCCAACTGGAAACCAAGGCAGAAAGGAAAAAAGAACCAGTGAGGGTAGACAGCAACACAGGGAAGGCAGAGAGTGAGTTCATGGGGCAAACAGAAAACATCCAGCACCTCATTGTGGATAAAATTCAAGAACAAGTATTCTCTCAGCTGCAAGTGATAGAAACTCAAGTTACCCTTGCTTATGCAAAAATGAGATGATTTACCAACTCATGCCATTGGAAAATCCAAAGTAGATTTTGTAAGGTTCAGTCGAGGTGGGATCCAAGTGTGGAAGAACTGTGGGTAAAAGCACAGAGAGAATTATCGGGGTTCTTGTACTCACATTTGAGTAGTAACGTGACCCTCATTAATAGGATATGATGATCTATGCTTTGATGCAATTCATGAACGATAGAGATGGCTTTACTGTCACACACTTGCCTGTCTTTGGCCATCACTATATCACTACAGGTAAACTGAGCCAGCCTGGGTCATCTGTACACTGGTTCACCTGCCCTGAAGAGTGTCATTATCAGCAATGGATTATCTTCCAGTTTTAACCTTCTTGATCATCTCTGGTTACTGAGTGAATTATCTAACAAAAGAAATACACATTTGAGTTGATGACCATATGCACTTTCTGCATGTGAAACTAGAACCACGCGAGTCTCATTGACGACCCCTCCAACGTGGCAAACCAGGCAAGGGGAAGTGTGATCAGAGAGCTATTATCAAAGCCAAAACCTATGAAACTCTCCACCCACCACTAGCAGATCCCTGAAAGGAATCACGTGGACAATGTGTGCTTTGGAAGTCCAGTGTCCCACATGTCGTAAACTCAGAATATTTTAAAGGAGTTAGATTGGAGTTAGCAAGGAGGTGAGACGTGATGATAATTTTATCTCTTAGCATGCTCTTTGACGTCTGCCAGTCCAGAGTTTTTAGTTTTGCACATTTGTCATGATTTGTTGCCTGACTGAAAGGAGGACAAATATTGTCTCCCACCATGATTCTTTCCTCAGGGATCTGAAGTGGAAAAAACTGATGTGGTAAAGCCCTTCTGTCTAGGGATGGATATCAGAACTCTGTATCCAGGGGATGGGTGACTTTGGTGGGCATACTTTGCCTAGCATGTGACCTTCTCCCACTACAAAAGTAATCAGCATCAATCTCTCTCCTGTCTAGCCTAAGCTGTGCAGTATAAGAATGAATGGTTTCTTGTAGATGTGAAATAGATGCTTCCTCAGGCACACTCAATACATTTGTCACTGAATTTTTCTTGTTCTTGGGTCTGTAAGAACTGATTATGCATGCCAGATATTTCCTCAATTCAATGGAGTTTAGTAAAACATTCAAAGGCAGTTTAGAAATGTCTTTCCTTAGACTTGGCGTCTCTATCATGCAGCAAATGACTGAGGTCTCCTAATGACGGTCTGCGACCATGGTTATTAATCACTGCAGGGACAGGTTTTATGCACAGGGACTCCTGCCCCTGAGCTGGTGAGTGGCTGGTGCTCGTGGGGGCCTGATGGAAGGTACATGTTGCTTCACTGTTGCATTTAAATACACCACTTGTCTCAAAGACCACAGACACTGGGATGAGGTGTGATGCTTTCCGTATTCTCTGATGGTTTTAATATTTTCAAGTAAGAAAAAATGCACAAAAGATTTATAATTGCTGTTTGTGGTTGACTGTCATTTCCCACAGTATTTTTTTCCCGTATTGGTGCCTTGACATGTGACTCTTTTGTCACTTCGTGCTCCAGGATCACCCCCGGAAGAACTATCACTTTCAAATGCCCTTGTCTTTTCTCGGGCCCTCTGAACTGATCATCTCTTCCATCTAATACAAGGGGATCTTCCCTGGAAGACCACTGCACACCTTCTAGTAATACTGGGGCCTTGGGTGAGTCACTTAACTTCTCTGGGCCTCAGTTTCATCGTCTGTAAAATGTCCACAGCACCTCCCCAATTCAACAGAACTGTTCTTAGGATCAAAAGAGCAAACTCAGTTCATATGTGAGACACTGCCTTTTGCCTGGCCCTCAGTAGAAATCATATATCTTCTAATCAGCCACTTGCATTTCCTGAACCTTTCCCAAGTAAAAGTGTGCATCAGAACTCACAGGCTCCACACTTGTGTCCCATCAGAGTCTCTGACCAGGGAGAGTCGCCTTCAAAGTGCAAACAGGAAATTAGCCTCCAGCCACTGCTGTTCCTCCAAGTGCCATGAGGCACTCAGGCTCAGGCGGGCAGTGATCCTTGTTTGTCCACTTGACTCAGTTTCCTTATCTGTAAGTGGGGATAACAATAGTAATCATGTGAGAGAGATACAGATGATATATACCTCTCCCTATATTTGCTATGGGCTGTGGGACACCTGTGAGTATATACATATAAAATCATGTGAGATATTTATCTATCTATCTTCTATCTATCTATATACACATACTACAAGATGAATATGAGATATGGAGATGAGATATCCCCAATATGCCCCCCACCATATATACTTGTAAATATACAACAAGCATATTCATGTGACAGATATATACTATATAACAATAGTAACAATAGTAATGGTTAACATACATGATTGCTAACAATAGTTATGTGAGATATGTATATAATATATATCATATATATCTCTCATGTAATTACTAATAATATATATATCTCTCTCACATAATTACTATTGTTAGTAATCATATATATTAACTACTACTATTGTTAATATATATGGATTAAATAATCTAATGTTCTAATGCCTATAAAGTGCCTAGAGTCTGTCACATAGTGTCATGTAAATATTAGCTATTACTATTCTCTTATTGTATCCAGCCAGCAATTCAACAGTACTCACTGTGATTATTCTAAATTACAGATCTAATTTTCTGTTAAAAATTCTTCTGTGGCTCTCCATTGCTCTTGGTTGGGCTGATCCCTGCCCACCTCTCCATCCTCATCTTATGTTAGACGTTCCTTCCCTGGCAGCCACACCGGCATGTTCTGTCTCTCTTTCAACCCTGGGCAGGTGGTCTGAGGCCCCTACCTCCTACCTTATGGAGATGACTCTTGCTTATCCTATGTTTCACAGCTCAGGGCTTACCTCCTCTGGGAAGGCTTCCTTGATCCCCAAGTTTGAATTAGATGTCCCCCATCATCTTAGACTTACCGCCACGAGAGCACTTTCTGCCCATGCAGTAATTATTAGTTTGCCCACTGCCTCTTCACTAATCAGTGAGTCCATCTGCTTGTGTGCTATGCCTGAGTGGATGGAGTCTAATCACCAGGAAACTTCTCACCCAACAAGCAACAGGTGTTTCTAGGATTGGTTCATTGACTCCGGTCAGAGCTCCGGAAAGGCCTCTCTGCAATTCTTTTGGTCTTTCCTCTTCGGCACAAGGTGGCTGCCAAGGCTCCAAATATTTGGTCCTCACAAAATCACCTGAAAGTGGAGCAAAGGGAGGGGCTTTCTTCAACTTCTCCAGCTTAAAAAAGCTGGAGGGAGAGGAAGGGGAGCAGGGTGTGGAACTTCCTGAAAAGCAATGCTGTAAGTACTCTCCAAAACCTCTTCCAGGATTCAGTGACTTTACCCCCAGTGAAATTCATATGCTTCTAAATCTATAAATGCTTTGCTATTTTATATAAAGTTAGTGGGGAACGCAGATATCTATATACTGAAGATAAAAGTACCAGGCATAGTTATCAAAAACCTTTGTTGTTTAGTAGATAAATAAGGGGAACCAAGAGATTATGCAGTTCTGTTTGGCTCTGGATCCCACCTGAGTTTTCTCCAGCACTGGGAGTGTCTCTCCTGGATTTTTAGCTATCATAGATGTCGTTGGCCTAGCTCCTATCATTGCCAGGTAGGGCTGGGGCTGAGATTTCTGCCTGTAGTGTTTTCTGGACACCTTCTTGCTTCCTGAAGGGACCAGAGTCATGGGCAGAGACACTTTCTGGCCTGACAAATCAGGGTTTAAAAAAACTAAAACTTAGTTTAGTTTTAGTTTTAGTTTAGTTTAGTTTTAGTTTAAAAAAACTAAAACTACAGAAAAGAACAAAGCCACCCTGTTGGCTCCTGCTACTCAAAATCTTCTATTTTTTTAAAAAAATTATTTCCATAGGTTTTTGGGGAACAGGTGGTATTTGGCACATGAGTAAGCTCTTTAGTGGTGATTTGTGAGATTTTGGTGCACCCATCTCCCAAGCACTATACATTGAACCCAATTTGTCACCTTTTATCCCTCACCCCCTTCCCACCCTTTCCCCCTGAGTCCTCAAAGTCCATCATGTCATTCTTATGTTTTTGCATACTCCTAGCTTAGCTACCAATTATAAGTGAGAAAAAATGATGTTTGGTTTTCCATTTTTGAGTTACTTCACTTAGAATGATAGTCGCCAATCTCATCCAGGTTGCTGCAAATGCCATTAATTCATTCTTTTTTTGTGTGTGGCTGAGTAGTATTCCATCATATATATATATAAAATAACAGTTTCTTTATCCACTCATTGACGGATGGGCATTTGGGTTGGTTTCACATTTTTGCAATTGTGAATTGTACTGCTATAAACATGCATAAGCAAGTATCTTTTTCATAGGATAACTTCTGAATAGCAAATCTTCTAATTTTGGATTAATGGGTTTCAGTTTCTCACAGAAAGAGGATGAATCCTGCCTTGCTTGTGAGAATGGGGAGATAGGAAACAAAGCTTAGTTTCTGTTCCACCAAATTCTACCCTTTTTCCTAAATGACCAGGAGAGTGAAGCAAATGACCTGCTAATAACCTCCACTTTGGTGGAAAAAAAAAATTGTGTGGCTGAAGACTAATAATGATAGTAAATTAATAATTGAATAAAATGTCACGTGCTCTGAGAGAAAATATCTGTGGTCACATGTTGAACTAATTTTATGCATGGCTGCTCACCCTATATAATTGTATCTAACTATTTATTATGAAAAATTTCAAATATGCAGAAAAATTGAAAGAAGTTTTTAGTGAAGAACCATATACCTACCAGCACCTAAATTCTACTGTTAACATTTTATTATTCTTGCTTTATTCTATATCTTTTCATTTCTATAAAAGGATGATGACTTGATACCCGAGATTATGTGGTCAATCCTATCAATCTTTTCTCCTTTATGGGTTGAGATTTTTGTGTCTTTTTTTTTTTTTTTTTTCCGGAGTCTCTCTTTGTCACCTGGCTGGAGTGCAATGGTGTGATCTTGTCTCACTGCAAACTCTGCCTCCTGGGTTCAAGTGATTCTCCTGCCTCAGCCTCCCGAGTTGCTGGGACTACAGGCACCCACCACCACACCCAGCTAATTTTTGTATTTTTAGTAGGGACAGTGTTTTATGAAGAAGGATAATTTCTGGGCATGAGGAGCCTCTCAGAAGGGAACAAGAGTTGATACAGCTGCAACCTGTGTGACCCAGTCACCTAGTACAAGATAGAATAAAGGCTGTCTCTGCAGAGGGCTGCATAGTCCAAAGATACCATATGAGCCATGATACTGTCTAAGTCATTTGAACAGAGATACGGCTTTGGAAAGATGCAGCGGCAACCCTAGGTCATTATGACAACGGCAATCACAAGTACTAGGCACTCTTGCAAGTGCTTTGTATTGACTCATTCACCCATCGCATCAACTGTAGCGTGTGCATTACTGTAACCCCCATCACAGGGAAGTCAATCTTGCTCAAGCCCTCATAAATTGAGTAAGGTCAACATTCCTCAGAGATGAGAGAAAGTTAAAAATAGAGCTTAAGTAGAATTGCAGAATAAAGCAAGATAAAATAATACGTCTTGATTATCTGAATTTGCGGATGGAGTTTTATGCCTTCCACGTACAGATGGTTTTTCCTAGTCTTGATTGCTGCTGGAAGAGATTTCAGGAAGCATCCTAGGCACAATGATGGTTGAGTTTTTGTTTCTGGGTAGCCGCCGGTCTGCCTGATCGTATAAATACAACATCCTCATGGCAAGAGAGCAGTCTGAGGTCTGAAGGAAAGTAAACTCAGTCCCAATAGATAGGAAATGCTAAGAAGGGCCTAGAATTCAGACACAGAGCTCCTGTGGCATAGTCCCTCTGTGGCAGATACAGGAAATGACAACCTCTGAGGGTCTGCAACTTCAGCTAAGATCCAACCTTGTGCCTTTTAGGGAGAAGCACCTTAAAGCAGAGATTCCAAAACCTTGCTTTGAAACATTTCAAGGTGTCTCTCATTAAAGGAATGCAATACATATGTAAGTGCTTAATAATTTAAATATATATATTAAATATATATTAAGTATACATGTATATTTAAATATGTACTTTAATATACAAATACATATTTTAATGTATATATATATTTGAATTCGTATTAAGTACTTTTTGAATCACTTTAAATTTCATGAATGAGTGGACAGGATGTCACAAAATTGTCACAGATTGTAGTCAATTCAAATGCTTAGGAATCATGTGTTGCATGACCAAACTTCCTATGACACCAGCATTTTTTTCTATAGTAAGAGAGCCTCAATATAGCACGTTTGACGTGTTTCTTGTGCACAGGCATGGGCTGATTCTTTATTAGCTACACAGGTCAGTGACAGGACCAAGCAACATCAAATCTGTTGACAAATTGAGTGATAAAACAATCACATCTACTCCTGTTTATTGTATTCTTTAGACATTTAGTAGGTCTGTGGTGGGGATCAACGCTGTGTTTTTCCAGCAACCTCAGAGGTGGCATTAACGCTCCTGGTCCTTAAACATTTCCAGCAACCTCAGAGGTGGCATTGACGCTCCTGGTCCTTAAAAATTTCCAGCAACCTCAGAGGTGGCATTGACGCTCCTGGTCCTTAAAAATTTCCAGCAACCTCAGAGGTGGCATTGAAGCTCCTGGTCCTTAAAAAGCACTCTGAGCATCGTGGTTCCAGAAGATCCCCTTAGGCCTCATAAGCCAGGATTGCATCACTGTTCACCTTTTGTTCTAAGGGAGGCAGGAAAAGCATTTGGCAAAGAGGAATGGGAAGTCAGGGCTGTAGCAGACCAACCATGACTCAGTCTCTGGGGCTGGGCAAATTACTGTCTGGACAAAAGCAATTTAGCCATAAAGAAAAAACAGTGACTATCGGGAAGAAAATTGTTGCTGCCAAGGCAAAGGTTCCAGAGAAGCTCGTGGAGCAAAGAAAATGGATTTTCCGAGCATGTTTCATCTCTTATGAGAGCTCCCTTTGTCTGTCTACTCCCAGTATCCAATATATGAGTTGCAGGTGCCCTTTTATTAACTTCGCTGATTTTTAAAAAGTACTTTCAAACATACAGAGAAATTTAAAGGAAACTATAACAAAACCACATGCACTGCCCAAATTCAATGAAGATTTAGACTTTACCATGTTTCCTTTATTTATTTTGGAACCATTTCAAGAAAAATTACAAACAGCATGATACTTCTACTCTAAATACCTTATCACACACCTCCAAAAAATAAGGAATTTCCTACATCAGCTAATACTATTTTGATCTTTAACAAAATTAGCAAATTATTCATTTCACCCGGTCCACATTTAAATTTCTCCAATTGTCCCCTAATTGTTTGGTGTAGCAGCTTTTAATGGATCCAGGATCCAGCCAAAAATTAACTGATTTCACCTTAATTGTTCTCGTCTCTTCCAGTCTCCTTGCTTCTTATACTTTAGACTATCACTGGGGCCCCGACCCCCTTCCTTTACTATTCAAACCCCAGATGGATTGTTCTCTCAAAATTTATGCTACTTATTTTTTCTCTCTTCAAGGGAGTGTCTCATCTTACCACTCAAGGGCACCACTCCAGTACTACTCAATCTGGAACACCTACCATGTCTTGGATTTGACCTGTGCTGTATCATCTACATTTCCTGTCATTCTTCCCTTTGCATGCTCCATTCTACTCATCATTTCTTTCTTCCAAATTTTTATCCATCCTTCAAAGCCTGAATTCCATGTCTAATGTTTATTTGATTAGCTCAGATCAGAGAAACCCCTCATTTTAAAAATGTTACAACAATCAGTTCCATAAAGTCTTGAACTGAAGTTGTTTCTATGCACATTTGCTCCATCCATTGGCATTCTAAGACCTAGAGGCAGGGTTCCTGTCGAATCAGCTCTATGTTCCTAGTGATTTGGGTAGTCCCTACTCCATGGTACTTGCTGGGTAAACGTTTGGTGAGTGAATGAAGGTGTGAAAATGGTTAAAGACATGCTGATTCCATCTGTTAAAGACACTCTAAGTGGCCACCACACTGAGTACAAGAAAGCTCCTGTGGCTGCAAATTTTTCAGGTTTTCTAAATATTTGAGTGACATAGGAAATATAATTCAAAACAGCTTAGGTACACAAGATAATTTGTTGGTGTAACTCTTTATTGGAAGAAATGAATTCAGGCAAGGCTGGGATTGGGGCTCCATCTCCCAGGTTTTCCCTTATTCATGTTGACTTCATTGTCAGGTTCCACATGGAATTGAGATGGGATCTGGGAGGGCTGTATCCTCTCAGGTTCAAGTCCTATTAAAAAATATGTTTTTCCTCTACACAATAGCCCCAAAGAGTCTTATCTCTCATTTATTCATTAGGTCAATAACTATTCCTAAAGTACTGTGGTCATGTCAATGAGATGCTTTGATTTCCCTAATATGAGGTGCATATTTATTCCAGAAAAGAATGAGAGCATTCTACGGAAGAAAAACGTTATCACCTTTTTTTCCCCACTATGTGATAAAGTAGAAGATACCTATTGAAATTAATGAACATTTTAAAACTTACTAAATATACAATAATAGAGCAGATATGGATAAATTTGGCTCATCTGGGAACTAACTATGGTTTAGTACAGGAACAGCAATTAAGTAGCTCTTATCCTGATCTGCAGCAGACATTCCTAGTCGATCTTGTCACTTTTCCTTCTAATCCTAAATGCATCTTTAGAAAAATCTCAGCACATCTCTGGGCAATGAAATCATTCTTTTGGGACCTGATACATGAACTGAAGTGTAATTGGCATTCTTTATGGAAGGGGCATGGATTTAAATTGTCATGTGTTCAAATACCAACCCCACCTATCACTTACTATACAGGTGAATGTAGATAAGTGTTATAACTCTTATAAGTTTTTATTTTTTGTCATTTTGGAAAGTGGGAAAATTAAATATGTATCCATATATTAAGTGAGTATAGCTAAGTTCATAACCCAGGCAGTGTTAAATATGTGCTATTTTGCCTTCTCCTTCCCAAAAGAGATCCTCTCTGCACTGATTGGAGCTTGTGGGGTCCTGTCTTTGAGGAATTGAAGGCAAGGAAACCTCAGCCTGTAATCAAGTAGCTATAACTCTCCCTATGAAATTCAAGATTGAGGGTTTCAACTCATCCAAATCACCTTGCACAACCTATCTTTGGACAAATGATAGTCTTGGAAGAACAAATGTATTTCAGGACACTAAAGAGACTTAATCTATGATTGAAAAAATACTAGGCCACTCAGTACAAAACCTTTGTAAGATTTCACTGGAAGATTTTAACAATGTAATTTGTGACAGGGGGTTGCTGCCTTTAGAGGACAGGGCATCCTGCATGGAGCTGCTTGGCTTAGGTAGCAGCCTTGCCCCCAGGAAACTTAAGGCAAATCAATAGCTCCTGGGTAAGTTTCTCCTTTAGGGCCAATTTACGCTTACTTTTTTTTCTTTGCTCTGAAGACACACAATCAATGAAACATGAGTGATTACCTAGCCTGAACTGAGTATTTGTTTCTTATGCATCAAAAGTTTGGAGGAAGCATTTCGATTCCAAAAATTACCTTTTCTCCTTGTCCACCGGGAAGGTGCCCTTGCCTTTGAGCTTACATGTAAGTGCACTGGAATTTGGTAATAATGCTCAATCTTTAATAGAAGCGTGAAATGCCATTTCTTTGTCTCATCCAGCTTTTAATTGACAAATAATTTTGAGTATCAACTATTTTGTCAGACCCTCCATTGTGTATTGGGGGTGTACCTGAGAGACTTGGTTCCTGCGTGCTTGTGAAATTTGCTATAAGAGGCAGATGTTAAACCATTTATTTCTTCCATTTGTTTGTATCCTCTTTTATTTCATTGAGCAGTGGTTTGTAGTTCTCCTTGAAGAGGTCCTTCACATCCCTTGTAAGTTGTATTCCTAGGTATTTTATTCTCTTTGAAGCAATTGTGAATGGGAGTTCACTCATGATTTGGCTCTCTGTTTGTCTGTGATTGGTGTACAATAATGCTTGTGATTTTTGTACATTGATTTTGTATCCTGAGACTTTGCTGAAGTTGCTAATCAGCTTAAGGAGATTTTGGGCTGAGACAATGGGGTTTTCTAGATATACAATCATGTCATCTGCAAACAGGGACAATTTGACTTCCTCTTTTCCTAATTGAATACCCTTTATTTCCTTCTCCTGCCTGATTGCTCTGGCCAGAACTTCCAGCACTATGTTGAATAGGAGCGGTGAGAGAGGGCATCCCTGTCTTGTGTCAGTTTTCAAAGGGAATGCTTCCAGTTTTTGCCCACTACCATCAGAGTGAACAGGCAACCTACAGAATGGGAGAAAATTTTTGCAACCTACTCATCTGACAAAGGGCTAATATCCAGAATCTACATTGAACTCAAACAAATTTACAAGAAAAAAACAAACAACCCCATCAAAAAGTGGGCAAAGGACATGAACAGACACTTCTCAAAAGAAGACATTTATGCAGCCAAAAAACACATGAAGAAATGCTCATCATCACTGGCCATCAGAGAAATGCAAATCAAAACCACAGTGAGATACCATCTCACACCAGTTAGAATAGCCATCATTAAAAAAGCAGGAAACAACAGGTGCTGGAGAGGATGTGGAGAAATAGGAACACTTTTACACTGTTGGTGGGACTGTAAACTGGTTCAACCATTGTGAAAGTCGGTGTGGCGATTCCTCAGGGATCTAGAACTAGAAATACCATTTGACCCAGCCATCCCATTACTGGGTATATACCCAAAGGACTATAAATCATGCTGCTATAAAGACACATGCACACGTATGTTTATTGCGGCACTATTCACAATAGCAAAGAGTTGGAACCAACCCAAATGTCCAACAACAATAGACTGGATTAAGAAAATGTGTCACATATACACCATGGAATACTATGCAGCCATAAAAAATGATGAGTTCGTGTCCTTTGTAGGGACATAGATGAAACTGGAAAACATCATTCTCAGTAAACTATCGCAAGGACAAAAAACCAAACACCGCATGTTCTCACTCATAGGTGGGAATTGAACAATGAGAACTCATGGACACAGGAAGGGGAACATCACACTCCGGGGACTGTTGTGGGGTGGGGGGAGGGGGGAGGGACAGCATTAGGAGATATACCTAATGCTAAATGATGAGTTAATGGGTGCAGGAAATCAACATGGCACATGGATACATATGTAACAAACCTGCACATTGTGCACATGTTCCCTAAAACCTAAAGTATAATAAAAAAATAAAAAAAATAAAATAAAATAAAATAAAAATAAAAAAATTAAAAAAAAAGAATCAAGCATACATAATTCCATTAAAAATTTAGTCACCGCAAAAAAAAAAAAAAAAAAAAAACCATTTATTTCAAAATCCATCCTTTAATTGCATTTAAGACAATACTTATCAAGTAAAAGTGCACAATGCAATCTAAAGTTATAACTGGGTAAGCTTTTTTTAAATATATATTTTAAAGTTTTTATATAAAATAATTATGTTAAAATGTGTAGTATTTTTATTTTAGTACCGAAGAAAAATTGCACTTTGGGGAATATTTTGTGCTAAAATAATAGAAATCCCAAATAATAATTTAAATTAATAACTGTGGAGATGAGCAGTGCTAAGGTCATTTATCAGTGCTGTAATATCAGGTCGTGGAATCACCATGAGCCAGTCCTCTAAACTTTCAGGATCAGGTATCATGGCCTTACATGATATTCATCTGAAGCAGGATGAGACAGAGCAGGCAGAAAAGGAAACTTTTCTGACAATGTTCTCTTATGAAGAATCCACCCTTCCTGGAAGCCCCAGCAAACCTCCCATCGGACTCATAGGCACAAATTGGCTGAAAGGCCCATTCCAAGACCAAGCACAAGTACAAGGGCCAAAACTGGCTTAGAACAGGCATGACTCACCTTTTCAGCTTCTCAGTCATCTCCTCTCAAGGTCACAGGTCTGTCCGGTTGGTTTGTGAATAAAATTGGGGAACTGTTATTACGGAAGAAGCAGTGATAAGACCCTTTCCATAAAGAGGAGAGACATAAACTGGCATATATAACCAGGACCACCTCCAAGTAATTGACTAATAAATAAAAGCTCTATTAGTAAGAATTACGGAATTTCTGTCTCATTTTTATCTCATGAAAAATAGTTCAAGATCCATTGGTATCAATCTATAGTTCAAAAGGAATCCAGTCTCTTTTAAACAACAAGGAGAAAAAAAAAAAAAATCTCATGGACGACAGGGGTATTGCTTCACGGGGCCTCACGGCTGCACTGTTGAAGAGTCATTCTGTGCAGATCCGTGGGCTGCGTTGTTCAGGACGGCCTAGATCCCTGTTCTCACGCACAGTTTCATGTCAAAT
The DNA here is from genome assembly GCF_028878055.3 of Symphalangus syndactylus. NCBI lineage: Eukaryota > Metazoa > Chordata > Mammalia > Primates > Hylobatidae > Symphalangus > Symphalangus syndactylus. The sequence continues at coordinate 122,471,591 of NC_072435.2, read as the reverse complement.
TATTGTTCTTTTGGAGTCATATACATCTTTAGCCATTTTCTTCAAATCACCACCTCTGTTCCATGAAGAATCCCACAATCAGCTGCATATTTTTTTGAAGCCAACTCTTTGAAATGAACTCTTACCACCTGTAACTGAGCCAGGTCACTGACTTCTTCCCACAAAGCAACTTTATTTCATAGAAATGCAACTGAAGGTAGAGGAAATGCAGCATCCACTTCTACCCTACTGGGAAATCCTGGATTCTCTATGAAAATTAAGATTTCTACCTTCCAGAGTCAATTTTATATGGCAAAAAGGGTGTGCCACTGAATACCCTTTTTGGCATACACTGAATACCATAATTTTGTATGCCACTGAAATAACTGTATGAGAAGAGGAATTTCTCTGCCCTTTTTTTGTTTCAGGACACGTAAATGCAGCAAAGTCTTATCAAGATGTGATGGTAAATTTTAGGTGTCAACTTGACTGTATTAAAGGATATCCATATAGCTCGCAAACATTATTTCTGGGTATATTAGTCCAGTCTCATGTTGCTAATAAAGACATATTCGAGACTGGGTAATTTATAAAGAAAAGATGTTTAATGGACTCATAGTTTCACATGGCTGGGGAGGCTTCACAATCGTGATGGAAGATGAAGAGCAAAGCCGTGTCTTACATGGTGGCAGGCAGGAGAGAGCTTGTCCAAGGGAACTCCCGTTTATGAAACCATCAGATCTTGTGAGACTTATTCACTACTACAAGAATAGTATGGGGGGAACTGCCCCCATGATTCAATTACCTCTACCTGGCCCTGCCCTTGAAACGTGGGGATTATTACAATTCAAGGTGAGATTTGGGTGGGGACATAGCCAAACCATATCGGTGGGTATGCCTGTGAGGGTATTTCTGGAAGAGATTGGCATTTGAATAAGTGAGCTAAGTAAGGAAGATCCACTTCACCCAATGTGGGCATCATCTTCCAATTGGCTGAGGACCAGATTAGAACAAAAAGTCAGAGGAAAGAGGAATTAGTTCTCCCTACTTCTCTCTTTCTCCCTCTCTCTCCTGGTGGTGAGACGCCCACCCTCTCCTGTCCTGAGAGATCAAAATTTCAGTTTTCCAGACTTCGGACTCCAAGGCTTGCACCAGTGGCTTTTGGGTTCTCAGGCCTTGACCTCAGACTGAAAGCTATACCATTTGCTCCCCCTGGTTCTGAGGCCTTCAGATGTAGACTGAGCCATGCTGGCAGCTTTCCTGGTTCTCCAGCTTGCAGACGGCATATTGTGACATTTCTCAACATCCTAATTGTACCTAGTTCTCCCCTGCAAATCCCCTCTTATCTATCTATCATCTATCTATCTCTACTTAGTCTATCCATTTACCCATCCATCCACCTATCCATGTATCTATGTATCAATGTATTTATCTATTTCTATCTAATCTATCCATCCACCCATCCATCCATCCATGTATCTATGTATCTATGTAATGTATGTATGAATCTATCTATCCACCTATCCATCTATTTATCTAACTAGCTGTCTGTCTGTCCATCCATCTGTCCATCTGTCCATTCATCCATCCATCCATCTATCTGCCTATCTATCTATCTCCTACTGGTTCTATTTCTCTGGGGAACTGTAATGCACACGGGCGTAATTTCTGGAAGGATGGTGCATCTGCAGTGTTTACACCATTTTTCCCAGGGTATCAGTGGGAGTGGTTTCAGCTGCAGTGCTCATGGCCTTCTGTTAATAGTTTCTGTGGTGCAAGATCCAAGGTCTTCCCCCAGCGCTTGCCTTCCTGGTCCCTTGACAGGACTACTACTTTGGCATCACTTGGGGCATTTTCCTTCCTTGGGTATCCTCTAAGCCTTTCCTTACTATTCTCCTGTGATTACATGAGCCTACCCAGTATCACATTAGTGCATCTCCATTCTCTATAAAATAACCAGAGGTGCTTTCCCTTGCTTACAACTCAGAAACCTGGCTGATTCAAATAAGATTTACAATAACTTCAGGTTTCTTCCATGGACAGCGAGCCTCTTTTTCTGAAGCCACACAGAGTTCAACATGACATAGCCTGGTCACTGTCCTTGTTTGTGGGACATATCACCACCACCACACCACCCAGTGTTCAATACTCTGCCCCATCCACAAGGAAATGTGGCATAATTTCAGATTTCAGAGAGGAAGAAAGAACACTAGAATAAAACCATTCAGCCTGATTTGGGCTCCACCACCTACAAGTCATATGATAATTTCACTGATCTCATAATTTCTCCATCCGTGGACAGAATCACCAATCTGCAGTCGGTGGGTCCAACCATGGTATCACATGTTTTTTTGTAAATGAAGTTATTTTAGATCATACCCATGGACGTTTGCTTACAAATTGTCTATAGCTGCTTCTGCTAGACAATGGAAGAGCTCAATAGTTGTGGCACATACTGTCCTGAAAAGCGTAAAGCATTTACTCTCTGTTCCCTTATATAGACAGTGTGCTGACTCCACCTATGGAATGCAGGTAACTCAAGCCTGCTTCTCAGTCTCTTGTGGGGCTCTTCCCCTACCCTCCTCCAACTGCTGTCCTTACAGTGCTGGACCAGCGTCTTGCCTTTCTCAGAAAGTGGGGACACATTTTTCATCTCTATGCACGTGCATCTTGCTCTTCCTTCCACGTGAGATATCCCTAGACTTTCTTCCCTCGTCCAGTTTCCCCTTGGCCTTCACGATACAACTGAAAATGATTTTGTGTCATGCCAGCTTTTCAGGCCCCTTCTCTAAGGTCTGTGGCATCCTGTCCTTGCCTCTATCCGCTTGTATAATTTTTTTGAGCCACTAATATGAAAACACCCAGCGAAGGATCACATCCTCCCTTTTCCCTTTCTTGCCTGTATCCCAACCAAAATCCTGGGTCACGTGTATGGACTTCGGCTACACTGAAACCCTGAAAACCGTAGCAGTGGCAGTAACCATGGGAAAACTTGCATTGCCCATAGTTGTCAAGTGGGTCCACTCACAATCTCCAAAACTTTATTAACAACCGTGGTATAACCTAAGGAAAGAGTTAAAATTAATGACAAGAAAAGTTAACAATATAACGCTTGTGTTTTGTCTTTGACAAAAGTTCCTACGAGCTACATCTATAAGATTCTCTGGGGACTGGTGCACTCTGATGATCACAGCTATACTGTATTTTCAATGTGTCCTTTCTCTCTCTCTCTCTCTCAGAAATTTTCTTGTGTTGATTAGACTAAATTAAAATGAGGGGTATAGTGAATGCATTGCAGGTACAAACAAGGATTTTATAGGCAAATCATTGAATACGGAAGCCTTGATATCATTCATGCTGATGGGATTCTCCTTTTACTGATAATCTTGTAGGAAGAAATGAGGCTAATGAGGGATGGGGCTGAAGAGGAGGAAATAAAGTGAAATTAACCACAACTTTTGTAGAGTGTATGTAACAGTCCTAAAGGCCAACTGGGTCAAAGAACCGTGGGGCCAGCAGAACTTCTAGTTGCATTTGACTGGCCAGAGCACATGGATATGATCATGCACTGAAGTCGCATAACAATCTCCAATTTTCCAAGTTTATTTATAAATCTGAATGGCAATGAGAAATCCAGGCAAAGGCTGACAGTCATTTTTTAACTTGGTTCACAGCCATATTGCTAGACCATGTAAATATATTACGTTCATTTGAGCTTTGGTCTGCATTACACAGGTTAAAAATAGAGAAATCTTACCCCAAATGGCAACTATTCTATGATCTAAGATCTCCCTGCATGCGCCAAATTGTCTCATAATCTCTCATTAAGCAGCAGTGAAATAAAAACACACAATTAGGAATAATTTTAATTATAAACTGCCCTCCCAGAGAGAACTTAAATTACAGTTAAAACATAGAAAATCAAATAAAATCCAAGGAAATACCAAAGAGCAAATAGAAGTCTCAAATAAAAGGTCCTTGCACAGAAAGTAGATTGCAGATAATTAGAAATAAAGCTGGAGATTCAATTACTGGGCTTTTCTTCTAAGAAGCTAATATTTATTTTTTACAATATGTCTGATTTTTAAAAAATCAATAAATCACAATAACGGGAAAATACTGAAATAATTCATTATACTTAAATATTGAAATACAAATAATAGCATCATGCCATTTAAAATAATATATGATAGCAGGATTTACATTCAGGAATGAATGTTCCAAACTTGCTTTCAAAAAGCCTTACTATCTTAACTGGGCTTCATGAATTTTAACTTTATGAAACAAGCACAATTATAAGATTGTTAAAAAAAAAAAAAAGTAGGCAAAGGAATCCAATATTCACATATACATGGAATAGAACTCAGAATAAAATTACTGGTGAAAATTAATACTTTTTAATATTTGTATACATTCTTTTTAATATTTGTATATGTTCTTTTTAACTTTTCATATAAGCAATAAAAATAAAATATTTTATCAAAAATAGCTACATTATATGATTGAGCCCTATGAGAATTGCTGTAGTTTACCAAGTTTTAGACAAAGCAAGACAAATATCTATAAAATAAGTAATTTTCCTTCACTCACTTTACTACTTTTGACAGGAATTCATAGATTTCTATTTTCATCTCCATCAAAACATAAACATAAAAGACTCGAATGACTTATATGATTCTTTTCATGAGATCTTAGTCTGTTTGGGATGCTATCACAAGATGCCATAAACTCAGTAGCTTAAAAAGCATAAATTTACTTCTCACAGCTCTGGAGGCTGAGTATTTAAGATAGAAAGCTGGTGGATTCCACACCTGGTGAGGGCTCACTACCTCATTCACAAAGATAGCCTTCTCCCTGTGTCCTCGCATGGTGGAAGGAAAAGTTTCTGGTCTTTCCAGCCCCCTTTAAAGGCACTCACTCCATTGCAAGGCTCTACATTCGTGGCCTAATCACCTTCCAATGGCCCCATCTCCTAACAGCATCACATTCAAGACAGGCTTGGACATATGAATTTTGGTGAGGTGCAAGCATTCAGACCATAGCATAGAGTGATCAGCATCAGTGGTGTTTTAAAAACTCTCAGGAGGCCAGACTGTCTCCTATCCCAGTGTTTAAAGATTTTTGAAATCAAGACATTACACATCTTTATCTCTATCATGCATTTCCTTTGAACAATTTACTCCTTCCTCCTTCTTTTCCATCCTCTGTGGAGTAGTGGAGCTTGAGCACTCCCACGTCCTCAAATCCATCACAGCATAAGTAATGGTCATGAGTGCAACATGCTCTCAAGGTAAAATAGATAGCACATCCCTTTGTATTCTTAAATAGGCTTCAGTCTGGCTAAGCCTCCACCCATCAGGGATGGTAGAAAATGCAGTTGAATAATTTTAAGGGAGATCTTCCCTCACCGTCTGTGATTGTCAGGAACGTAGAGACTTGTGCAAGCTGGAATAATTTAAGAAACCCCTGGTCCTCAGTTCACCCGGGCTACTGCTCCTGGGGTCTCCTGTTTGACATCCACAGTTTCTGCTTGGAGAGAGCCAGCTCCCTTCCTTCAAGCTGAGCTGGAGATGAAGAGCCCTCTGCAGAGGAAACGGATGCCCAGCTGCCTGCGCAGGCACAGAGCTCCACACGCTTGATGTTCTACAGTGCTCAGGGTGCTAGGTCCACACGGAGGGAATCCACAACCCATCTTCCACATCATCTGGGCCAATCCCCTTAGTTACTCCACCTCAATCTGGCCACTCCCCATAATTGCAACCCTCTCCTCTCTGGGAAACACCAGCCACTTAGAATCAAGAGTCTAGACATTCAGAAGCTGGGCGTGGTGGCTGGCGCCTGTAATGGCAGCACTTTGGGAGGACAAGGTGGGAGAATCCCTTGAGGCCAGGAGTTCAAGACCCACCTGGGCAACATGGCAAAAACTCATCTCTACAAAAAGATAGGAAAATTAACCGGGCATGGCGGCACATGCCTGTAGTCCCAGCTCCCTGAGAGGCTGAGGCAGGAGGATCTCCTGAGCCCAGGAGTCTGAGGCTGCACCATGAGCTGTGATAGGGCCGCTGCTCTCCAGCTTGGGAAATGGAGCAAGACTTTGTCTGGAAAAAAAAGAGTCTACACATTCTGAAATTAAGCTCTCCTAATTACTTTCCATCAAAGACGAGTTTTCCCTTCGGGAAAGAAAACTCCAGCTCGGGTTTCAGGTTTCTTTCTTCAGAGGGATGTGGACAACCCTGATTCATCCATGATAATTCTTCTAATAAGAAATCAAGGAACAATCATTTTTGTCAGTGAAGCCATCTAAATCCATAGAACTTTCTCTTTCTAAGATGATTATCAATCTTGGGCACACATTTAAATTACCTGGAGACTTTTAAAACTCCCAGGCCCCCAGTCCAGGCCACCCCACTCAGAACTTCTATAGGTGGGTCTTGGGCATCACCAAAGGGCAGGTAAGCCATCCTCGGGTGATTCTCTTGTGCAGGGAGCACTGAGAACTGCTGTTCTACAGCATGAGTTTCCATTACTCGAACAGACTCGTTGGTAACTGGTTAATGAGGATAGAGGCTTTGTATTGTGTGAACTGTTTTGCAAGGATCGTATGCATCCAGATGATGTTCTAGGAACTGTAAATATTAAGGGAAAAAACAGAAAACATGATTGGGCATTGCCCACAAAGTACAACAGTTTTATGCTTTGCTTATCATAATATAGGCAAAAAGGAAAAATAAACAAATATTTATAAAAGTAATATTTATAAAATAATATAAACATTGTTATAAATTATAAATATTTTATTTGTTTATAAAATACATAAATCAGTGAACAGGTACAAGAGATTGTCCTTAGAGATAAAAGCGAACATTAATTGACTACATATGGCAGAAAGCATATCGGTATTGCTAAAATTGGTGGTGATGGACAGAGAATATCAGCTTATGAGGGTTGCCTGTTGTGCAGAGAAGGAAGGATTAATGCAGGAACAGGGCTCTGAAGATTTGATTCACTGTCTGTCTATCAATGGCTCAAGCACACAGTGATCAGGTACAAGAGATCGCTCTTAGAGATAGAAACTAACATGAATTAACTACATATGGTGAAAAGCATATTGGTACTGATAAAACTGGTGGTCATACACAGAGAATATCAGCTTATGAGGAAGAAGAGGGGACGCTGACTCCCCAGAAGCCATTCAATCCCCAGCCTCCCTCCACCCCTCCCACCTGCAAGAGGCTGCTGGAGCTCTGTGGCACCAAAACCCATTGGCTCCCAGGATTCTATAGTCCAGACTGAAGTTCTGACTTTCTGCTCACAAGCTGTGTAAACCTGGATAGGTTACTTAACTTCTCTGTGCTTCTTACTGTCACCTCAATTGTAAGACTGGTGTAATGATAGTGATTTGTTACCATGAGGGTTATAAAAGTAAACATTAACAGAGTGCTTAGATCAGTGCTTGGAAGGGCAAAAAATGGCCCAAGATTTATTATGTGATACATTTATTCTAGTTGGGATCAAAGGCAGAGGTTGGTCAAAAATCTTAGAGGTTTACCAATACTACAATAACTTTCATTACTAAAATTGGTTTTGGAAAAAAAATGCCTGTGTTGTTTTGAGAATGAAGCTCTCTGCCCCATCCCTGCAGCATTGTCCAGAGCTCTGGATTTTATGCAGGTGAGGCTCCACAGGTATAGAAGCCTCTGCTCATCTGTAGCAGTGAGCGTGGTCCATGCGTTCTTTTTTGCTCCTGGGCTGGATAGGACGTTGGAACCTTTGCAGGATAGTGCTGTGGCTGGACCTTGATTGATCCCGCTGCACCTCCTCTCTGTGCGCCTAACACTTGAGTTAATATCACAATGATATTGCTTGCCACTTATACATATGTGCGAATGAGAAGCCATCAGGATTAATGAACAGTGCTGGGTCTGGGAGATTAGATACAGATGCTCTTATCACTTACCAGTATACTTCCATATCTCTGCCTTTACAATGATTATGTATTATTTATATTAAAACTTGGAAAACAAAAATCCTGTTTTCAAAGATTTTAATGGTCCCACAAATGCTTAAGACATAATACTAAGTGGAAAAACAATACAAATTATCTTAATGGTATCTTGTTTAAAATATACATATAGACAAACTACTGGAAGTTAATACTGTTTATCTCAGGGATACAGGGCTTTGGGTACTTATATTTTCTTCTTTAGGTGTAAGGAAAATTTTAAATTTAAATGACAAAACAGTTCCTTTACAATGGGAATTTGTATGTCCTAATCAAAAGACATATTTAACTTACAAAAGAAATGGCATCATCAATTTTAAGTATTGTACAAATTTTTAAAGAGTCCCTGTTGCTAATGCTTAGGATTACACTGCTTGAACCTTCCGAAAACTACATATACAGGAGAACTCTTGACTTCTTTTTTCCTTCCATTACTGAATTCTGTATTCTTGACATTCTGCTGAGGCTCTATTAGATGATGAGAAAAAGCATATAGAATGTCTGGTACTTTTTTCTCAAGAGAGAAGGCATTAAATGTAATACTGGGTATTTTTCCAAATGTCTTAAATTGGGCTGCTAAGGCATGTGGGTTTGGCAGTCTTGACTTTTCTATAGGAGTCTTTTGGGAATTTACTGAGTATGCCATGCAGCGTTGGAGGAAACTTTTTGACCTAGAGTCTTGCTTAATATTCACGTGACTGACTCTGCACAGAAGGTTGGACCTGGCTGCTTCAAAGGGTCACCTGTTGTGCCGGGAAGGAAGGATTAATGCAGAAACAGAGCTCTGAAGACTCGATTCCCTGTCTGTCAGTGGCTCAGGCATACAATGATCAGGTACAGGAGATTGTCCTTAGAGATAGAAACTAATATTAATTACTCAAAACCTTTTATGCCATGATTAGCATAGAACTCACAGTACTTATGAAATTAGCCATGGTTCATGGTTCATCCTTTCTGACTTCTGATAAGGTTAAGATGTGAGACTGAGCTGGGCACGGTGGCTCACACCTGTAATCCCAGCACTTTGGGAGGCCAAGGTGGGTGGATCACGAGGTGACAGGTTCAAAACCAGCCTGGCCAACATGGTGAAACCCTGTCTCTACTACAAACTACAAAAATTAGCCAGACATGGTGGCACATGCCTGTGGTCCTGGCTACTCGGGAGGCTGAGGCAGAAGAATCGCTTGAACCCAGAAAGCAGAGATTGCAGTGAGCTGAGATCGTGCCACTGCACTCCAGCCTGGGTGACAGGGCAAGATTCCATCCCCCCCAAAAAAAAAGAAAAAAAAAAAAAAAAAAGGTATGAGACTGAACTTTACCAAGCAATGCAATTCAAAACAACGAAACTAGTATTTCAATACAATGAGAGAAACACATATTTGGAAACCAGTGAAACCACCAAAATAAACTATTCAATTAAACATGACTGTGGACACAAATCCACCTCCCTAGGACAACATGCATGTGGGATGTCTTGTGTATATTGGAAGCAGTTCTAGGAGTGAATGAACCAAATTTGTTTCCCTTGAGCTGATGACTTTTGTTCTATATTAAGCAATACTTATAATGTACTAAATCTCAAAATAAAATTAATTAAATGTCCTCTCTAACCCTTCCTCAGATAATATTCTACTTTGAAGAACACCAATAGACAGAAGCAAGATGACTAATTTTTAATGCTAAAGTATGCAAAATCTGCCACTTCACTGGCAAGCCATGAATTATTCATAAATATAGACTTGGTTAATATCTTTAAAAATGCAGCATATTTTTCCTTATAATTTCTAGCTTGGATAACAGTTTTGGAATCATGACATATGAACCAAATTACAACAAGCCCCCGTATTTATTTTCTGTAGATTAGGGAAATATGTTTACTGACTCAGTAAGAGATCACCAGTAGGTATCCGAAATAAGGAAATTAAACTCATCTTTCGCACAGCAGTTTTGGCAGTATTTGTGCTAGGAACACTGAAATAAAGAATGTATCACTTTAGGGAAATGTTTGTTATATGTTTTAACAGCTGAAGAATATTATTCAATGATTTCTCACTAGCTTTGCCTAAAAATTTTGATTAAATTGTGGGCCTCTCCACTGAGCAGGAGACACTAATATCAAATGTGTGTGCATAAACTGGAATGACAAATCCTTTAGTCTCAGAATCATTGAGCTGGAAGGGGTACCCCACCACCATCTCTCCCTATAGCTAGTTTAGACTTAAGTTTTCAAAATGCATTTTTTTTTTTTTAATTCACTGACCTACCACAATCTCTTGCTTCTCAAATAATGCTGTTCTTTATAAGGGGTTTTTCAGATTGAATTTGACTTCCTCAGCTCCAGGCCACACAGAGTATTGTGTGTACTTAATCATAAATTAATGCTTTTACAACTGCTCTAAAGAGATTACTGTGGATTCCATCTCAAATGCCTCACCGTTACATTATTTTCGCATCCTTATAATTACCTGGAAAGGTTTTTAGATGGGATGCACTTTTTATGGGCCATAAATACTTGATGTAATCTACATTTTGTCACATTTTGTTTATTTCTGTTGTGGACGCAAAATACCAGAGCAATTTAAGATCTTACTGAATGAGAAACTTGAACAGAAATAATGACCTAGTATCTGCCATTTTTATTCTAACTAAATAAAATCAAAATATCATTTAAAACGTGCAATAAAAAATGAACATTACATGAGAAACTTACAAGAACACATGTTATTAAAACCAAAGTAGGTGAGTAAGAATATTAGTAAAGCTATGTTGAGCTGAGTCTTTTAAACCCGACTGCTAATGAGATCAGGCATTAAGAAGTGAGTCTTCAGTTAGAAACACTGTATTTGACTTTTGTCTTCTAGATGAGAGTGGCTGCAGCTTAGACACTGGGTAAGAGAATGGGAGGGCCCCCAGCTTGGGAACCTCAGCCTATCTGGCTCCTGCCTTCCTCCTCAGCCCTAGAACAAAGAAGAAGGTAATTTAGGTGATTTCTGGCTTTTTGCTACACTCCCTCAAGGCCAAGGAAAGGGAACTGGTCTTGTGCTCTGACTTTGAATATTCACAAGAACATTATCAAATAGTAGTTAACTATCATTCCCCAGTGAACATATGCGGAGGTAAAAATGACCTTTGATTTCAGAGCTGGGAAGAGACCTTGGGCTTTCATTCAGGAGGAGTCCAAGGAGACGAGGAGTTTGCTGTCAGGGCTGACAAAGAAACATTGGGAGAAGCTTCGCCTAAATTTTCTACCGCACTGAAGGTTTTTGCGACCAGCAAAAACGAGGACATAAGAATAAGAGTCTTCTCGGTTTTAATCTCGTCTCTCTGCCTCTTAGCAGTGTGACCTTGGTCAAGTTGTTCTGTTTCTTCCTGAAATAGTGAAAGCTCCTGTGTATGGGGGTGTGTGTGTATGTATTAAATTTAATGATATAACATACGTGAAGGGGCTGGTTCATGGACAGCCTCCAACACATGGTGTGCAGCAAAGAAAGAGCAGCTGGGCTGAAACTGTCACCTGTAGAAAGGCCTGTTGTCAAGGTTGGCCCTTTTCATTTGGAAACTTGTCACTCCATGTCAATAGTTCACTGATAAGAGCGCCCAGTGTGCCTAAACTGCTTGTGCAAATGATATTGTTTATGTGAACACCTGCTTTTCCTCTGGGGAGTCTGGAATTTGGGGACTTCTCAAAAGAAAGAAGCAAGTGTTCACATAAACCATACCCTCTGCTAGACAGAGGGTGTCTACATGACCAGCCCACAGTAAAACTCCTGGGCACTGAGTCTTCAACAGATTTCCCTTCGTTGAAACACAGTATTCATGTTTCAGCATTTTTACTGTTGGGGAAAGAGTGTGCTTTGTGTGACCTTTGTGAGAGAGAGATTATGAGAATCCTGCACATGGATTCCTACTGACTCCACCAGTATAACCCTTGCGGTTCGACTGAATATCTGACCAATATTGCGGTAATAATACTTAGCTGTATAAACAATATGTGCAGAGCCCTGTGAATCTTTCTGAACAGGCAGGTGTTCCTGGGAACCCCAGAAACTAACCGGGCTTATTACTATCACACTGCGAACTTCCCTGTGGCGTATCCTTATTTTACCCCTTTCTGAATCTCTTACGGGTCAAGAAAAAAGGCTCAATAAAACACTTTTGTAATTGAGCAAAATTTTCATTTTTGGCCTGTGGGTTATACTTTAAAATTGGGCCCAAATTTACTGAAGGACATAATTTTTTTTGTATGAAAAGACTTCCAATACCCTAGTCCTGTCTAAGACATTGCATTAAAAGAGTACATTCCTCTAGGAGAACTTTATTAGGATTGTTATAGCTAAATCTGGTAAGGTATCATTTGCAGCAGACTTAAGGATCTTGGAGTACAAGACTCTGGCAGATTTTTAGGACCATGCAGTGTTCGAGGATGGGTGTCACTCCCAATTACGGTGCTGTCACAATGTTCTTGGCCCTATGCTCAGCATTTTACAAGCTTCACCTCACTTAATTCTGATGACAATCCAAGGAGGAAGGTTCTACCATTATACCCATTTTATATAGAAGGGAACTGAGAGAATTTAAATAGCTTGAGGCTAAGTAATGTTTTCAAGTCCACACAGCTGTTAAGTGTCAGAGCTGGTATCCAACCTAACTTCATCTGATCCCAGACCCTGAGGCCTCTACATCCTGCCTTTCACAAGATACTGTTTGATAGTTTCAGGGAAATCGTTGAAAACCAGAGACAAAAATACAATCCTTAAAGGCTTTGTGGAAAATCACATCTATTCCTAAAGTATGCACTTTCACAAAAATTTCTCAAAATGATTCCTCCTCTTTGATCTTGTTTTTAGTGTGTCAGTTTTAAATACAACCCATGTCTTCCCCACAGGTGCAGACACCTCTTTCTTCCTTCCTTCCTTCCTTCCTTCCTTCCTTCCTTCCTTCCTTCCTTCCTTCCTTCCCTTCCTTCCTTCCTTCCTTCCTTCCTTCCTTCCTTCCTTCCTTCCTTCCTTCCTTCCTTCCTTCTTTCTTTCTTTCTTTCTTTCTTTCTTTCTTTCTTTCTTTCTTTCTTTCTTTCTTTCTTTCTTTCTTTCTTTCTTTCAGACTGAGTCTCGCTCTGTTGCCCAGGCTGGAGTGCAGTGGCGTGATCTCAGCTCACTGCAAGCTCTGCCTCCCGGATTCACGCCATTCTCCTGCCTCAGTCTCCCGAGTAGCTGAGACTACAGGCGGCCACCACCACGCCCGGCTAATGTTTTGCATTTTTAGTAGAGACGGGGTTTCACCGTGTTAGCCAGGATGGTCTCGATCTGCTGAGCTCGTGATCCGCCCGCCTCGGCCTCCCAGAGTGTTGGGAGTACAGACGTGAACCATCGCGCCCAGCCCAGGGAGCTCTTTCTTTCTCACTTGTCATCCAGGTCAACAAATGCAGCCAGTGCAGGTTGAATATCCGTAATCCAAAAATCCGAAATCCCAAATTCTCCAAAATCTGGAAGTTTTTCAGCACTGGTGCTCAAAGGAAATGTTCGCTGAAGGGTTCTGGATTTCAGATTTTCAGATGAGGGATGTTCAATGATAAGCATAATACACGTATTCCAAAACTGAAAAAATCAGTTTCCAAATATGATAAATATAATACAAATATTCCAAAACTGAAAAAATGCTTGGAACTGAAATGCTTCCAGTCCCCAGCATTTTGGATAAGGGGTACTCAACTGTATCTGCTCTACTGAGATCTGTTACCATGTGGGAGGTGAGGATGCAACACTTATTCTAATGCTTTGCAATAAGGATACCGCCTGCCTGCAACCTTTGTCCACATTTCCAATCTTAGCTTCTAGCTATTAATATAATGATAATTATATTTATGAAAAAACAGCAATAAAAATATTAATAATTTTCCAAAAACATTGATTAGGTGCTGGGAATTGTGCTAAGGGCTTTACACATATGAATTTATTTAATCTTCCCAAGAACCACCATACGATCGGCATTTTTAATCCTTATTTTTCAGACAAAGAAACCAGGATACAGAGGTATTAATAATTCAGCTCAGATCTCTCAGCTGGAATGTGGAAAAGCCAACACTCACCCACAGCTCTTGGTTTGACCCAAAACTGCCTGCAATTCCCTACTATGTGATCTACAAATACAAAGACTGTAGACAGCATAACATTCTCCTGTTTGAGAAATACAGCAGCAGCCTGGGCCTTCTTACACGTTGCAGACCATATGCAGCATGAAAGGAGAACAGCTTTCATAACCAACAACAAGTGTTCCAAAATACACACCTTGGAGCAGCTGCCTCCTACAGTTACAGGAAGTGGCTGGTCGGGCGTGAGCAGGGCAGGAGAGGGCGCCCCTGACCATACACACGCCAGGAGTGTTGGGTGACCACAGGTGATGGTCAGGCTGTTGCTAACCCTTTCTCAAAAGTAATGATTAGCCACAGCCGGCACCAGGAAAAGGCCTTTTCCTAATAGACAGAAAACAACTGAAACTGATCAGCAGCTTCCCAATAAGATCACAGAAGTATGCCAATGTAGAAAAGCCCCAAGTCAAGCCAGGCGCGGTAGCTCACACCTGTAATCCCAGCACTTTTGAGGCCAAGGCAGGTGGATCACGAGGTCAAGAGATCGAGACCATCCTGGCCAACATGGTGATAATCCCATCTCTACTAAAAATACTAAAATTAGCTGGGCGTGGTGGCATGCCCCTGTAGTCCTGGCTACTTGGGAGGCTGAGACAGAAGAATCACTTGAACCCAGGAGGCGGAGGTTGCAGTGAGCCGAGATCATGCCACTGCACTCCAGCCTGGCAACAGAGTGAGACTCCATGTCAAAAAAAAAAAAAAAAAAAATAGCCCCAAGTCAGGAGGTCGAGCTGTGTACTTGGTTTCTCAAGTCACCCCCTTGGCCCTCTCCCAAGCTGTACTTTCCTTCTCTTGCCTTTCTTTCCTTTCCTTCCTGTTCTAAAGCTTTTTAATAAACTTTCACTCCTGCTCTGAGACTTGCCTCGGTCTCTCCTTCTGTCTTATGCCCCTTAGTAAAATTCTTTCTTCTCAAGAGGCAAGAATTAAAGTTGCTGTAGATGCATAGGGATTTGCCATTGGTAACACAGTGTAACTCCGGATACCTGTCACTGGTAACACTATGACGTGTTATGGCCCTTATACTAGGCTTGGAGGTAATGTGCTAAATCAGTCTACTTTCTGTAAGATCTTCTCTGAGACAGAACTATGACCTGTTGGATTCAGATCAGGTAAATAGAGATAAATTATGTTTATCCTTACACACTGAGTGTGCTTTTGAAACTCAATATATACGGTGGTGATTTTTCCTTTATCACAACTGTGTATATATGAACAGGTCTGGTAAAACACAGGTCATTCTTTTTTTCCCTATAGGTCTTTGTTATAAATATCTTAGCATTTTCATACAACATATTTCCTGCGATTTTTCCAAGTGAGTTTTAATTAATTTCCTTCAATAAAACATTGTATTATTATAAAGTACACATAACATTTGTCATCTTAACCATTTGTAAGTATACACACCAGTGGTATTCAGTCCATTCATATTGTTGTGTTGTGGACTATGTATTTTGACATTAGACACTGACCATTCCTGGGCAAAACTGAGGAAAAAAATGTGAAAACTTTCTTTTCCCCATATATCCTGAACTGTGGTCTCCAGGCATTGCAGGGACTTGGCAGAATTAGCTAGAGCATTGGAGTAACAACATTCTAATTTAAGTGCTTCAGCTCCTGAAGAACTCTAAGATATAGTTAAGCTAACATTGAATGTTAGTTAGAATGTTAGATATACTTAACCTAACATTGAACAAAGCTAGTAAATACATCAAACAATGAGCTACTTTGAGAGGCATGCAGTCTAATGCTGAAGATGACAGAGTTTTGTGCAACAAAATGAATGTCCCATAGTTTCTTTCTTAAAAAAGGTAAAGTGGACCTTATCAAAATACAAGATGCTTGCACTTCAAAAAATGCGAAGAAATTGAAAAAAAAATGCAGAGAGAAAATATTTGTAAAATACAAATCTGATGAAGGACTTTTATCTAGAGTTTACAATGAGCACTCAAAAATTCAATAATAAAAAGACAAACAATCCAAAATAGGCAAATGACATGAATAGATATTTCACCAACGAAGGTATATTAGTGGTTAATAAACATATGGAAAGATGTTCACCATCATTAGTCATTAGGAAAATGTAGGTGAAAACCACAAGCAATACCGTTTCACACTCACTAGAATGGCAATGGTAAATGAGAAAATGAATACAAGTGGTACCGTAATATTAACTGAAATGTAAAATGGCACTGCCACTTTGAAAAACCGTTCCTCACAAAGTTAAATGTAAAACTGCCATATGACCCAGCAACTTCACTTCTGGAAAAAGAGGTAAGATGAAAACACATGTCCATGTGAAAACTTGTGCACAAATTGTTCATAATAGGATTATTCATAATATGATTATTCATAATAGGAAAAAGTAGAAACAACTGAAATTTCCATCAATAGGTATGTAGATAAGATACAATATATTCGTAAGTGGAATAGTATTCAGCAATAAGAATGAATGGACTTCTGACACACACAATGTCATGGGTGGACCTACGATTACCATGTTAAGTGAAAGAAGCCAGACACAAGAGAACACATATTGTATGTTTCCATTTATGTAAAATGTTCAGACAGGGCATATTTATAGAGACGGAAAAGTAGATTAGTAGTTGCCTGGAGCTGGAGATGGGACCCGGGATGTATTGTAAATGGGATCTTATGGGAATATATTTTTTTTGAAATGGAGTCTCACTTTGTTGCCCAGGCTGGAGTGCAGTGGCATGATCTCGGCTCACTGCAACCTCCGCCTCCCAGGTTCAAGTGATTCTCCTGCCTCGGCCTCCTGAGTAGCTGGGATTATAGGCATCCACCACCACACCCGGCTAATTTTTGTGTTTTCAGTAGAGATGGAGTTTCACCATGTTGGCCAGGCTGGTCTCAAACTCCTGACCTCAGGTATTCCACCCACCTCGGCCTCCCAAAGTGTTGGGATTACAGGCATGAGCCATCATGACCAGCCACATATGGGAGTATTTTAAAGCTGACTTATAGTAATGCTTTCAAGACTTAGTAAAGTGACTAAAAGTCATGGAACTGTAGACCTGAAATGGATGAATTTCAAATGGTCAAATATACCTCAACAAAGTTGTTTTTAAAAAACAATGATAAGATGTCTTAATTTTCTATTGCTGCTGTAACATGCTTAGCTTAAAACAGCAAAGCTTTATAGTCTTACTGTTATACAGGTCATACATCTGAGTTTTTCTGCCTTAAACCAAGATGTGGACAAGGCTGCATTCTTTTTTGGAGACTGTAGAGAAAAATTGGTTTTCTTGCCCTTTCTAGCTTCTGGAAGCTGCCCATGATTCTTGGCTCATTGCTGCCTTTATCTGTAAAGCCAGCAATGGTGGTGAGTGCTTCCCACATTGACTCACTTCGATGTGTGCTTCTCTGACCCTCATTGGCATCCATCATCCACCTGGAAAAACCCTTCTTATTATTGAGCCTACCCAACAATTTAGGATAATCTCTCCCACTTTAAGGTCTGCTTGATCACACTTCCAAATCTGTTTTGCCATATAAGGTGACACTGTCAAAGATTAGAGGAACTAGGACGTCTTTTGGGGAGGAGACATTATCTGCGTAGCACACAGAGGGTCTCAGTTCAGACTTCCTGGTGAGACTGCCAGTTGCTTAGTGGTGTGACTTGGGCACTTGCCCATCCTTGCTGTGTTTCAGTGTCTTCATCTGTGTAATGACCATGATATTAGTATCTGATGCATGAATTGTTTTGAGAGATATAAATGGGTTAATGAATATAAAATACTTAAAAATTTAACCTGTTTAATATTCATAAAGGTGCAATATATATTATTATTATATTATTGTTTAGTCCAGTTCATTAATCATTTACTTTTCTTTTTGGAGATATAAATAAGAAGGGCCCTCTATCCTGCAGAACAAAGGAGAAAGGCCCACGTTTCCTTGGCAAAAGTAACCAAGGCCTGTGTTATGCATTCAGCTGTGTTAAATCAATCTCAGTACAACTGATGGCCTGGAGGAGTCTGCTGCTATCAAATGCAGACCCAAGAAATGTAGTGGGTGAGGCTATGACTAGGAAATGTCAAAAGCACTGGAAGACCAGGCTGCTAATCCACCACAGTAGAAACAACAAACTCTGCTCATTCATTTGGAAATACAAAAGCTCTTTTAGGGGAGTGGGAAGACCAGAAAGAACTTTTTCAACTGAAAGTGATAGAAATCCCATCTCAAATTGGCAACAATATGAAGTTTATTCATGTTTATCATAACTGAAATATACAGAAAGGAGACTCCTTCAGGTATGGCTTGAAACAGTGATATGATTTGGCTGTGTCCCCACCCAAATCTAATCTTGAACTGTAGCTCCCATAATCACCAAGTGTTGTGGGAGGGACCCAGTGGGAGATGGGGAATCATGGGGGTGCATTTTTCTCATGCTGTTCTCATGATAGTGAATAAGTCTCATGAGATCTGATGGTTTTATAAAGAGGAGTTCCCCTGCACACGTTCTCTCTTGCCTGCCACCATGTGAGATGTGACTTTGCTCCTCATTCACCTTCCACCACGATTGTGAGGCCTCCCCAGCCATGTGGAACTGTGAGTCAAACTTCTTTCCTTTATAAATTACCCAGTCTCAGGTATGTATTATTAGCAGCATAAGAACAGACTAATACAATCAGGGATTTATTTAATGTCACCAGCATCTGGTTACTTTCTTTTCTTCTCTTTGCATTGTTTCCCCCTGCTGGTTTAATTCTTAGACAGAATCTCCTTTCTGAAGGCACAATGGCTGTATTATCTCCAACTTTGCATTCTACCTGACTCCAGTTCCCTTAAAAAGAACAGGTCCATCTTCCAACACTCCCAGACAGGGACCCATCATTACTCATTAGCTCTGATTAGCTCTGAAATGGACATCTATGAACCAACCACTGGGATCAGAGAAACTGAACAATCCAATCGATCAGGCCTGAGTCAATAGCCTTCCATGTAATAAGACAGAGGAGGCTTCCCAAACCCATAATCTGAGAGTGGAGGAAACCTGCCTGCAGCAAACTAAGATGTTATTACTGGGAAAAGGGAAGGGCTTAGGGACTGCTGATAAAGAACAAATGTGCACCATGAAGCAGCCAAAAGGCCCCATACCTTGAGAACAGATTTGCATATCCCACATTGTCTTTAGCTTTGATTCATGCAGTCAGGTCACTTCAAGCCAAGCCCTATGAAAAAAAAGGTCTGTGGGGAAGAAAAGATCAGATTTCATAGGGGAAAAAGGAGGTAACATAATTAGGTCGGTTCCACAGGGTCTGCTTACATAGAGGAGCAAGATTATGGCTTGGCATGGTGAGAAGAGCCTATTTCAAAGTGGGATGAGACTTTTCCAGAGTAGGGAGTGGATGGCTGCTAAAGGGAGTTTATCAGTTTGGATCCATCAGGAAAAATGAAGTTATGGTGGTTACTTTAACAGAAATAGAGTTGGTTAAATAGATACTGATGGACTGAATGGGCAAAAGGGAGACTTAGGTAACAGTT
Source organism: Symphalangus syndactylus (assembly GCF_028878055.3). Lineage (NCBI taxonomy): Eukaryota > Metazoa > Chordata > Mammalia > Primates > Hylobatidae > Symphalangus > Symphalangus syndactylus. The sequence continues at coordinate 122,451,957 of NC_072435.2, read as the reverse complement.
CTAGTAAATGACAGAAGCAGTTCACTAGTGATATGATTTGGATCTGTGTCCCTACCCAAATCTCTTGTCTAATTGTAATACCCAGTGCTGGAAGTGCGGTCTGGTAGGAGGTGATAGGATTATGGGGTGGAGTTCTCATTAATGATGTAACACCTTCCCCCCTCGGTATAATGAGTGAGTTCTCATTAGATCTGGTTGTTTAAAAATGTGCAACACCAGCCCATGGAGGGTGAAGTGAAGCAGGGCGGGGCGTCACCTCACCTGGGAAGCACAAGGAGTCAGGGAATTTTGCTTTCCTAGCCAAGGGAAGCCATGACAGATTGTACCTGGAAAATTGGTACACTTCTGCCCAAATACTGTCCTTTTCCCATGGTCTTAGCAACTGGCAAACGGGGAAATTCTCTCCTGTGCCTGGCTTGGTGGGTCCCATGCCCACAGAGCCTTGCTCACTGCTAGCGCAACAGTCTGAGATCACCTGTGAGGCTTCATCCTGGCGTGGGGAGGGGCTTCCACCATTGCTGAGGCTTGAGTAGGTAAACAAAGATGCAGGGAAGCTCAAACTGGGCAGAGCCCACTGCAGCTCAACAAGGCCTACTGCCTCTATAGAATCCATGACTGTGGGCAGGCCATAGCTGAACAAAAGGCAGCAGAAACTTCTTCAGACTTAAACGTCCCTATCTGACAGCTCTGAAGAGAGCAGTGGTTCTCCCAAGATGGCGTTTGAGCTCTGAGAATGGATATACTGCCTCCTCAAGTGGGTCCCTGACCCCCATGTAGCCTAACTGGGAGACATCTCCCAGTAGGGGCCCCCAGTAGGGGCCAACAGACACCTCATACAGGCTGGTGCCCCTCTGGGACAAAGCTTCTAGAGGAAGGATCAGGCAGCAATATTTGCTGTTCTGCAATATTTGCTGTTCTGCAGCCTCTGCAGATGATACCCAGGCAAACAGGGTCTGGAATGGACCTCCAGCAAACTCCAACAGACTGGCAGCTCAGGGACCTGACTGTCAGAAGGAAAACTAACAAACAGAAAGGAATGGCACCAACATCAACAAAAAGGACATCCACACCAAAACCTCATCAGTAGGTCACCAACATCAAATACCAAAGGTACATAAAACTGCAAAGATAGGGAGAAACCAGAGCAGAAAACCTGAAAATTCTAAAAACCAGAGCACCTCTTCTTTTCCAAATGATTGCAGCTCTTCGCCAGCAGCAGAACAAAGCTGGATGGAGAACGACTTTGATGAGTTGACAGAAGTAGGCTTCAGAAGGTTGGTAATAACAAACTTCTCTGAGCTAAACGAGCATGTTCTAACCCATCACAAGGAAGCTACAAACATTGAAAAAAGGTTAGACGAATGGCTAACTAGAATAAATAGTGTAGAGAAGACCTTAAATGACTTGATGGAACTGAAAACCATGACATGAGAACTTTGTGATGCACGCACAAGCTTCAATAGCTGATTAGATCAAGTGGAAGAAAGAATATCAGTGATTGAAGATCAAATTAATGAAATAAAGTGAGAAGACAAGATTAGTGAAAAAAGAGTAAAAAGAAATGAACAAATCTTCCAAGAAATTTGGAACTATGTGAAAAGACCAAATCTATGTTTGATTGGTGTACTTTAAAGTGATAGGAAGAATGGAACCAAGTTGGAAAACACTCTTCAGGATATTATCCAGGAGAACTTCCCCAATCTAGCAAGGCAGGCCAAGATTCAAATTCAGAAAATACAGAGAACACCACGAAGATACTCCTTGAGAAGAGCAACCCCAAGACACATAATTGTCAGATTCACCAAAGTTGAAATGAAGGAAAAAATGTTAAAGGCAGCCAGAGAGAAAGGTCGGGTTACCCACAAAGGGAAGCCCATTAGACTAAAAGCAGATCTCTTGGCAGAAAGCCTACAAGACAGAAGAGAGTGGGGGCCAATATTCAACATTCTTAAAGAAAAGAATTTTCAACCCATAATTTCATATCCAGCTAAACTAAGTTTCATAAGTGAAGGAGAAATAAAATCCTTTGCAGACAAGCAAATGCTGAGAGATTTTGTCACCACTAGGCTGGCCTTACAAGAGCTCCTGAAGGAAGCACTAAACATAGAAAGGAATAACCAGTTCCAGCCACTGCAAAAACATGCCAAATTGTAAAGAGCATCCATGCTATGAAGAAACTGCATCAATTAATGAGCAAAATAACCAGCTAACATCATAATGACAGGATCAAATTCACACATAACAATATTAACCTTAAAGGTAAATGGGCTAAATGCCCCAATTAAAAGACACAGACTGGGAAATTGGATAAAACATCAACACCCATCAGTGTGCTGTATTCAGGAGACCCATCTCATGTGCAGAGACACACATGGGCTCAAAATAAACAGATAGATGAAGATCTACCAAGCAAATGGAAAGCAAAAAAAAAAAAAAAAAAAAGCAGGGATTGCAAGCCTAGTCTCTGATAAAACAGACTTTAAACCAACAAAGATCAAAAGAGACAAAGAAGATCATTACATAATGGTAAAGAGATCAATTCAACAAGAAGAGCTAACTATCCTAAATATATATGCACCCAATACAGGAGCAGCCGGATTTATAAAGCAAGTCCATAGAGACCTACAAGGGAAATTTACAGCACTAAATGCTCACAAGAGAAAGCAAGAAAGATATAAAATCGACACCCTACCATTGCAATTAAAAGAACTAGAGAAGCAAGAACAAACAAATTCAAAAGCTAATAGAAGGCAAGAAATAAGTAAGATCAGAGCAGAACTGAAGGAGATAGAGACACAAAAAAACCGTTCAAAAAATCAATGAATTCAGGAGCTGGTTTTTTGAAAAGATCAACAAAAGTGATAGACCACTAGCAAGACTAATAAAGAAGAAAATAGAGAAGAATCAAATAGATGCAATAATAAATGATAAAGGTGATGACACCACTTATCCCACAGAAATACAACCTACCATCAGATAATACTATAAACACCTCTACGCAAATAAACTAGAAAATCTAGAAGAAAAGGATAAATTCCTGGACACATACACCCTCCCAAGACTAAACCAGGAAGAAGTTGAATCTCTGAATAGACCAATAACAGGCTCTGAAATTGAGGCAATAATTAATAGTCTAACAACCAAAAAAGCCCAGGACCAGACAGATTCAGAGCCAAATTCTACCAGAGGTACAAGGAGGAGCTGGTACCATTACTTCTGAAACTATTCCGATCAATAGAAAAAGAAGGAATCCTCCTTAACTCATTTTATGAGGCCAGCATCATCCTGATACCAAAGGCTGGCAGAGACACAACAAAAAAAGAGAATTTTAGACCAATATCCCTGATGAACATCGATGCAAAAATCCTCAATAAAATACTGGTGAACCAAATCCAGCAGCATATCAAAAAGCTTATCCACCATGATCAAGTGGGCTTCATCCCTGGGATGCAAGGCTGGTTCAACATATGCAAATCAATAAATGTAATCCATCACATAAACAGAACCAATGATAAAAACCACATGATTATCTCCATAGAAGCAGAAAAGGCCTTTGACAAAATTCAACATCCCTTCATGCTAAAAACTCTCAGTAAACTAGGTATTGATGGAACATATCTCAAAATAATAAGACCTATTTATGACAAACCCACAGGCAATATCATACTGAATGGGCAAAATCTGGAAGCATTCCCTTGGAAAACTGGTACAAGACAAGGATGCCCTCTCTCACCACTCCTATTCAACATAGTGTTGGAAGTTCTGGCCAGGGCAATCAGACAAGAGAAAGAAATAAAGTGTATTCAATTAGGAAAAGAGGAAGTCAAGCTGTCCTTGTTTGCAGATGACAGGATTATATATTTAGAGAACCCCCTCGTCTCAGCCCAAAATCTCCTTAAGCTGATAAGCAACTTCAGCAAAGTCTCAGGATACAAAATCAATGTGCAAAAATCACAAGCATTCCTATACACCAATAACAGACAAACAGAGAGCCAAATCATGAGTGAACTCCCATTCACAATTGCTTCAAAGAGAATAAAATACCTAGGAATCCAACTTACAAGGGATGTGAAGAACCTCTTCAAGGAGAACTACAAATCACTGCTCAACAAAATAAAAGACGACACAAACAAAGGAAGAACATTCCATGCTCATGGGTAGGAAGACTCAATATTGTGAAAATGGCCATACTGCCCAAGGTAACTTATAGATTCAATGCCATCCCCATCAAGCTACCAATGACTTTCTTCACAGAATTGGAAAAAACTACTTTAAACTTCATATGGAACCAAAAAAGAGCCCGCATAGCAAAGACAATCCTAAGCAAAAAAAAAAAAAGCTGGAAGCACCATACTACCTGACTTCAAACTATACTACAAGGCTACAGTAACCAGAACAGCACGGTACTGGTATCAAAACAGACATATAGACAAATGGAACAGAACAGAGGCCTCAGAAATAACACCACACATCTACAACCATCTGATCTTCGACAAACCTGACAAAAACAAGAAATGGGGAAAGGATTCCCTATTTAATAAATGGTGCTGGTAAAACTGGCTAACCATATGTAGAAAGCTGAAACTGTATCCTTTCCTTACACCTTATACAAAAATTAATTCAAGATGGATTAAAGACTTAAATGTAAGACTTAAAACCATAAAAACGCTAGAAGAAAACCTAGGCAATACCATTCAGGACATAGGCATTGGCAAAGACTTCACGACTAAAACACCAAAAGCAATGGCGACAAAAGCCAAAACAGACAAATGGGATCTAATTAAACTAAAGAGCTTCTGCACAGCAAAAGAAACTACCATCAAGGTGAACAGGCAACCTACAGAATGGGAGAAAATCTTTGCAATCTACCCATCTGACAAAGGGCTAATATCCAGAATCCACAAAGAACTTAAACAAATTTACAAGTAAAAACAAACAACCCCTTCAAAAAGTGGGCAAAGGATACAAACAGACACTTCTCAAATGAAGACATTTATGCAGCCAACAAATATATGAAAAAATGCTCATCATCACTGGCCATCAGAGAAATGCAAATCAAAACCAGAATGAGATACCATCTCACACCAGTTAGAATGGCGATCATTAAAAAGTCAGGAAACAACAGATGCTGGAGAGGATATGGAGAAATAGGAACGCTTTTACACTGTTGGTGGGAGTGTAAATTAGTTCAACCGTTGTGGAAGGCAGCGTGGTGATTCTTCAAGGATCTAGAACTAGAAATACGATTTGACCCAGCAATCAGCCATCCCATTACTGGGTATATACCCAAAGGATTATAAATATGCTACTATAAAGACACATGCACATGTATGTTTATTGTGGCATTATTCACAATAGCAAAGTCTTGGAAAAAAACCAAATGTCCATCAGTGATAGACTGGATTAAGAAAATGTGGCACATATACACCATGGAATACTATGCAGCCATAAAAAAGGATGAGTTCATGTCCTTTGCAGGGACATAGATGAAGCTGGAAACCATCATTCTCAGCAAACTATCACAAGTTCAGAAAACCAAACACCACATGTTCTCACTCATAGGTGGGAGTTGAACAAGAACACATGGGCACAAGGCGGGGAACATCACACACTGGTGCCTGTCAGGGGATGGGGGCCTGGGGGAGGGATAGCTTTAGGAGAAATACCTAATGTAAACAATGAGTTGATGGGTGCAGGAAACCAACATGACACATGTATACCTATGCAACAAACCTGCACGTTGTGCACATGTACCCTAGAACTTAAAGTATAATAAAAAAATCAAATAAATAAAAATTAAAAACAAACAAACAAAAAATGTGCAGCACCTCCCTGCCGCCCTTCCTCCTGCCCTGGCCTTGAGATGTCTGGCTATCCCTTTACCTTCCACCATGATTGGAAGTTTCCTGAGGCCTCACCAGAAACAGAAACCGCTATGCTTCCTATACAGCCCACAGAACCATGAGCCTGTTAAGTCTTTTTTCTTTATAGATTACCCAGTCTCAGGTATGTATTGCAGGGCAAGAACTGACTAATATACCTAGGCCCAGGGAAAAACAAATGGAAGAGGACGAGTTTATCAGAATCTGGAAATATGGAGGAAGAGTCACACAGATTTGAAATCCAGACTCCTCGTGGGGCAGGGGAACTCTGGCTGTCTGCTGCTGGTATCTCTGAGGAGGAGAGTTGAGGTTGGTTCTGATCATGTGAGAAGAAAAATGAACAAAGACAAAAATGAACAAAAAAACACGTGGGTTTTCCCTATCTTGGTTGTTATGAATAATGAATTGTAGAAATCTGCTGTACACGGTAGTACCCATAGTTAGCAACACAGTGTTGCGCAGATAAAAACTTAAGAGGGTAGACCTCATGATAAGTATTTTTATAAAACAATAAAGAGCAGAGCAAAGGGACACAGGAAACCTTTAGAGGTGATGGATATGTTTATTACCTCGATCATGTTCCTGCTATTATGGGTGCCTGTGTGTGTCCACAATAATAAAAATGGACATATAATATACATGCATTTTTTTCGTATCAATGGTACCTTAATAAAGCTGTTAAGAATGAAAAAAGAAAAAAAAGCAAACTGGAACCAACAGCTGCTCATAGGATGAACAGCCATCGCTAGGGTCTTGCTGGCAGAACAGAAAGCAACACAGGAAGGTGTGAGTTCCTTTGCCCTCAGTCTTCTGGTCTCCTTCCAGTCCCCGCTGTTGGCAGAACCTGGAGTTAGCAGTGGACACACCTGTTCTTCACAGTCCTGGCTCTATGCAGGTGAGGGTAGAGGGTGGCTTGGAACCAGGAAATGATGGCCAAAGGGAGAACAGCCCCGAATGGACCAGAGTTGATGGTGGAGACGGAAGGTCATTCTTACCTGTCATTCCTGGGCTTTGCTGCTGTCCTTAACCTTCTCTTTGGATATTGGAATTTCTTCTTCTGCTCTTCTAATGGAGACACCCAAAGGAAGGCAGAGTGGAATTGACTCACAAATAATCAAACTCCATTAACAGCCCAATGTCCAATCTAGAGTAATTTAGCAGCTTCACATTCCACACATCCAGGAGAAAGAAAAAGAAAAGTCTGTAAAATGGACAAAAATAGACCTGGCTGCAAAAATCTGTTGGATTTTGCCTGCTCAGCACTCCTTCTGGCAAAGGCTGTTCATTTCCATTTGTGGAGCCAGCCTGTGCTTATATGTGTGCATGTGTGTGTCAGTGTGTGTGTGTGCATGCATGTGTGTGCATGTGCATGAGAGTGTGTGCATGCATGTGTGTGTGCATGGAGTGTGTGTGCATGTGTGCATGGTGCATGAGTGTTTATGAGTGTGTATGTGTGTGTGTGAGAGAGAGTACGTGTTTGGGGATGAAGAAGCCAAACCCAGCCTTCTGTTAGCTCTAGGACTGTTCCCATCATCTAAACCTTTCTTCTAAGTCTGTTTCATCATAGTGATGAGTGAAGGATAGGTAAAGGAGCTTTAAAAAATAGAGAAACCCAAAAAGCACAACATATGGAAATGCTGTTTAGTTTAGGCATGAAGAATCTCAACTACCTGAAACGTCCCCAAATGATCACCTCCATATTTGTAAAGATGCTGCTGGTGCTGAGTAGAGAAGAGACCTTGGAACACGCTGCTGACTGCATCATCTGAAACAGGAGGAATCAAGCCAGGGGCTGGAATAACAATCCCAAGGATTCCAGCGGACAGACTCTCAGGAAAGGGACCCTTAACACCCTTCTCTCCCCAAACTCCTGTCTTCTCTCATGCTTATTAGGCTAAACCCCACCAAGTTTATGTAAGCCTTACATCCCCTCAAGTGACTCAGTTACACCCTGATCATTCTAAGAGTATAATCCTCAAAGTGTAGTCCCCCAGACCCATCAGCATCAGCATCAACTGGGAAGGAAACTGTTAGAAATGTAAATTATCAGTTCCCACCTCAGTTCTACTATATCAGAAACGCTGGGGCAGGAGCACAGTAATCTGCTTTAATAAATTATCCAGGTAATTCTGATACAACATAATTTGGGAAACTTTGGTCTAAATCTTGGTAGCCCCATTGCTCTTGTCACTGCTTAGTTTGCAATATTTAAAAAGTCAATATAGTAACATAAATTAACATATAAATGAATATATAAATAAGAAATTTGAAATTTATACTCCAATATTTATTATTTTTTAAAAAGTATGTGTATTCCAAAACTGTTCACCAAGTGGTATAAGTTATAGTGGGACTGATTCATCAAATAATTTTGATAATTTCCCCTATTTTTTTATGTAAAGAGCAGTTGCTGGATAAGCATACTTCTGAAGCCAAAAGAAGAAAAAAGTAGTTGGTGTGAGCTTTTGTTTGGCATGGTTTTCATTTGCTCAATGATGCTCACGTCTGAGCTAATCAGGGAATTGCATCAAACTCTTCAAATGACCTCCTTCGTTAACTTGGACATTGCATGGTTTGCAAAGTAAACAGAATTTCTGTTAAAACAGTGACATTGTCAAGGATTTCTATGAATATGGTTCAATTGCACTCTGCAGCCCCAAAGGCCATGTTCTAGAGCAGAGGACATCAAAGGAAGCTCCCCGTGAAAACCACATCCATCAGTAGTTTTCCTGGCCACAGCAACATAAGCAGTGATCCCACGTCATGAAGTGGGAAGATCCTAGAGACCTCAGCCACCTCCCTACTCATGGGATTGGGTAAGAAGATGCCCTGTGCCCACTCTAAAGACCTCAGCCACCTCCTCACCCATAAGGCTGGGTAAAAAGATGCCCTGTGCCTGCCCTGGAGACCTCAGCCACTTCCCACCCATGGGGCTGGGTAGGAAGATGCCCTGTGCCTGTGCTTGGCCTCACTGCTCTGCCCTGCCTCCATGCTCTGAGATTCTTGGGGCTCTCTTGTATTCTTCTGATTTGCGAAGTTGCACATTGGAATTGAGAGTTTTGGAGAAATTCTGATGGTCTTCTCTGAGAATTTATGTAATCACCCAGGTGAGGGTGTCTCATGAATGTCTTCCCTCAGATTTTTCCAACTGAAGGGGAAAGTTTGGAAACAGAGTCCTGCAGAAGAGCTGTCTGTGCTGAAAGTGAAAGGAACCAGTTGTACTTAGTTTATGAACAGACAAGGATTACACTGGCCTTCCAGACATGTTAATTGGGAGGATTGACTAGCATTTTTCATGAGAATTCCTGTATTGGTCAAAAAGACCTCTTGGGTTGAGTCACGGAAGCCATGTCAAGGGGGCTTGAGCTAAAGGGACTGTTTGAGAAAAACGCTGGGCAGGCACGCAGCTGGCTCTGGGCTCTGGCCTTTGCTGCCTCACTGGACATGGAATGGAGGCAGCAGGAACACAGGTGCTCCCTGACTACACATCTTTCAGTTACTATAAGAGCAGAGGCCAGCTGGCTGCCTCTGAATCCTGATTCTAGCCTCCGGGAGAAAGAAGGGCATCATCCCACCCATGGCCAAAGAGGCTGGCAGGGACAGAAAGTGAATAAGATAAATTATAAAGTCCATGGCACGTCAGCAAGCAGCGAGTGCTAGAGAGGACACAGGAGGCAGGGAGGGGAATAGGGCCTCCAGTGGACGAAGAGGAATTCCCTTTTAAATAGGCAGCTCAGTGAAAGCCTCACTAAGACATGAGCTTTGAGTGGATGCCACAAGTTACGGAGTGATCAGTGTCCCTCTCTGGGGGAAGAGCTTTCTAGGAAAAGCAAGTGGGCAAGTTTGGAGAGGAACAGCTGGGAGCCCAGTGGGCCTGGGCAGGGAGTGCAGGGTCAGTCCCGGGGCTGATGTCAGAGAGGTAACTGGGGACCACGGGATTGGGTAGGGTAGGGACAGGGGACATTGGCTTTCCCTCTTGAGAGACTGGACCAGCAGAGGGTATCAGCAAATTTTCCTTCAGCTGGCAACTATATATTTGGAAGAGGGATTTTAAGAAGCTGCTTGTTATTGTCTTCTTTCCCCCAAAATCAAACTGAGATCAAAAAATTGTAAACTAGGCCGGGCGCGGTGGCTCACGCTTGTAATCCCAGCACTTTGGGAGGCCGAGGCGGGCGGATCACGAGGTCAGGAGATCGAGACCACGGTGAAACCCCGTCTCTACTAAAAATACAAAAAATTAGCCGGGCGCGGTGGCGGGCGCCTGTAGTCCCAGCTACTCGGAGAGGCTGAGGCAGGAGAATGGCGTGAACCCGGGAGGCGGAGCTTGCAGTGAGCCGAGATCGCGCCACTGCACTCTAGCCTGGGCGACAGAGCGAGACTCCGTCTCAAAAAAAAAAAAAAAAAAAAAAAAAATTGTAAACTATGCATGAAACAGTTAAACAAAGAAACTTGAAGTTGACAAGGTCTTTTTAAGTAGGACACATCATCTAGAGGCCACTAAGTAAAACATTAGAAGACCTGACTATAGGCCGGGCGCAGTGGCTCATGCCTGTAATCCCAGCACTTTGGGAGGCGGAGGCGGGCAGATCACAAGGTCAGGAGATGGAGACCATCCTGGCCAACATGGTGAAATCCTATCTCTACTGAAAATACAAAAAATAGCTGGGCGTGATGGCGCACGCCTGTAGTCCCGGCTACTCAGGAGGCTGAGGCACGAAAATCACTTGAACCCAGGAGGCGGAGGTTGCAGTGAGCAGAGATCATGCCACTGCACTCCAGCCTGGCAACAGAGCAAGACTCCATCTCGAAAAAAGAAGAAAAATAAGAAGACCTGACTCTATAAAATACAAAACCTTTATATGGCAAAAACAACTCGAAAATCAAAGTGTAATTCATAAACAGAAATCAAGCTGAGAATACAGTGGCAAAGCATAAGATGAAGAGCTAATATTCATATCCAAAACACCACAATACAGTTAAACAAATCAATACAAAAGTAATGACCTAGATAATTTACATAAACTATCAAGAATATGAATACTCAGCCTCATTAATAATCATAGAAATGCACATTTGATCAAAATACAACTTTATTTTTATCAGGATGGAACAGATGAAATTATTTAGTGTCGTTAAGTGGTTGGGAAAGAAGCCCTTTCCCTAGGGTGCTGATGGGACTATAAGTAATTATAGTTATTTGAAGGCCAAAATGGTATGATTGCTTAAAAATAAAAATGTTACATTCTTTGACCCCAAAATTATACTTCCAGAAATGTATCCCACAGAAATATTTGCACAAAAGTCTAAAAAGATAAAGATGCATACACATACATATGAGTGTATATGCGTGTTTATTATAAAACTGTATTTTTCTTCATTGGTAATGGAGAAAAAACATGCCAGAATTGCACAAATGTCTGTTTTCAGAAGATGAGTTAAATGAACTATGTGATGTCTTTTAAATAGGATTCAATGCAGTCTTTCAAAGAGGTATTTTACATACTCTAGTATAAAAACTTGTTGTCCAAGGCTGGGCGCAGTGGCTCACGCCCATAATCCCAGCACTTTGGGAGGCCAAGGTGGGTACATCACAAGGTCAGGAGTTCAAGGCCAGTCTGGCCAACACGGTGAAACCCTTTTCTACTAAAAAAATACAAAAAATTAGCCGGGTATGGTGGCAGACTCCTGTATTCCAGCTTCTTGGGAGGCTGAGGCAGGAGAATCGCTTGAACCCAGGAGGCCGAGGTTATAATGAGTCCAAATCATGCCACTGCATTCCAGCCTGAGTGACAGAGTGAGACTCCGTCTCAAAAAAAAAAAAAAGTTATCAAAAAGACTGATAACAGGTTAAAAGCAAATTACAGAAAAATATGTGAAGAATGATTTGATTTTTATGTTAAAAATACGAGTATATTTTCCCCCCAACTCCACCACACACACACCTGTGTGTACCCTCAAGAAACTCTAAAGAAACATACACCAACTGCAAATATTATGTCTATCTGGGAATAAAATTAATAGACATGCTTCCTTTTTTAGTGTATAATTTCAAATCCTAAGAACTCATAATATATAAATAGCAGAAAAGAGAAATATAAATAACAGAAAAGAGAAATATTTTAATAATTTAAAAATTTCAAAAGGATTCTCAAATCTAAAAGTTTTAACAATTTGCACTTTGATACTGACTGTGTTAATCCTGGGGGAGCAGGAGGCCCTCAGAACATCCCTGGCACCGCACAGAATGGCTGCATAATCCAGAAAAGGAGGGGCTGCACTAGTCCAGCCATCCCCCGCCCCCCACCCAGCCTCTTAACTGCCCCCTGGAGGTCTCTGCACCAAGCTAAGCAGAAGAAGAGATGGCATGGCTGGTTCCCCAGGCTCTTTGCTGCCTAGTGACCACCTGGTGGTCAGCAGCCAGACTTGTCTCGGTGGCCAGTAGGAAACAGCATCTACCCAGAGGGTCCAACCAGGGGTACTTCCATGAAAGGACTATTTACACAGATGTGAGCAGGGGTAAGGGAAGACACCGGAAGCGGAAAACCTTCCAGAGGTTGGGGACAGGAGGTTGCTGTTATGGCTTCTAGGCCTGAAGAGCGAAAGGAAGGATCAGGGTCACCAAATGCCAGGGCTGGAGCCCTGGAGGAGGGACACTCTGAAAGCTGGAATCCTGCAGCAGCAGATGGTCAGAGACTTGGCACCAAACCACAGAAGGGACAAGGAAGAAATACTCTGCTCTCTCTCTCCTCCTGCCCTAATGGGTCTAGTTTGTGCTGTTCGTTGATTAATTACAATTGGAAGTCAGAAGATAAGGATATCCTGGTAGGGCGCAACCTTTCCTAGTTCAGAACAGAGTTGAAAGGGGCAGGAAATAAACCAAGCAGGAAATGTTTGGCAAAGGGAGATTGACTATGGCACTAAGTGAGTCTCCCACTTTGTTGGGGCAGTGAGGCTGGACTGGATCCCTTCTGTCATCACCTCTGCTTTCTGTTACTTGCTGGCTGAATGTCCCAACATTTGTTAAAATCTGTGAGTCTTACTTGGCCACCTTAATAATGGAGCTGAGCACCCCTGCTTTGTTCACCAAGTTAGTGGATGTGAACATGCCTTGTGCAATGGTAAAGGGCTGTCTATTCTAGGAAAAGGGAACACTACACTCCCACGCACCATTTTCTGCTAGGTTCAAGTCAGTCAGACTCAGAAATTAACAATTTGCTCTCAGCACTGATTTTACATTTCTGATCTCTTAAATGTGCTTTAATGAGTTGATTTAATTTTAATGCAAAATTCATTAAAATGTATTTGCTCAAAGTAAATATTTAAATGAATATTACACACGCTAGGGAAGGAAGAGGCTTGTTTAATTACATGTCTTCTGTCTGGGAGTGATCCTGGTTTTTACTATATAGGATGATTCTTCTAAGAACCACAGCATCTCCTGCCCGGGGGAGGGCCCATTGAAATCAACCAAGCCCCACACAGACTAAGAGCAGTGGGTTTGGGTTTGTGGAATATTGCGGTTGGAACTGGCTGCTTCCCAAAAGCTTACGGTCCTGCAGCCACAGAAGCACGTCCGTATTGGGATGATATGAGATAATAAACAACATGTGATGTATTTTCCCCCAAATTTCCTTGTACTTTTATGCACAACTAAGCGGCTGAGCTATTTCTGGCTTCTTTTCCAAATGACAACACATAAAGAAAAAAAAATGCTCATAAGAAACAAACTAGTCTATGGCCAGGTTTTGAGATTCAGAATAGAATTGAAAGTTATTACAAAACTAGTGATTTCAAGAGGAAAAATAAATGTTTTTCAGTTACAAGGTTTTGGTTCCCTTGAATTTAAGATTTTAGGTTGTGATCTAAACAGCAGGCAAAGAAAACAATGTTACTGGTGATAGTGTCTCCTGTTCACCTGGAATAAGGATTCCACATGCTTTAGGGCAGATAAGAGAGAGCTGATGAGAAAAGCAATCAGGGCTATGCAGTACTGTAAGCTGATGGTGGTTAGGTGATGAGTCCTCCCAAAAGCTTGGGAATCTGAAAGTAGAAGCAGCCTCCCACTGAGCTCCTTCTGCTTTCTTGGCATCAAAGAGTTGAGTAGAGCTAGATGCACATAGTTACTAGACAGAGGGGCTGGGGTAACTCCCAAAGTCCCTGTGTTTGCCAACCAGATAAAGAAAAGAACCAACATTATGCTCCCAGGTGACTGACGTTAACCCAGGCACACTATGGAGGGCTAGAGGACAAGGCTGGGCCTCTACACCGGGACTGGCCCCAGCAGAGACATACTTGATTTAGGCCATCTGACGCCTGCCCTCACCCACAGTGGTGGGTAACAGTTTTCTCATTTACAAAATGGGATAATTAAGAGATCCTGTCTCATAGAATTGAAGTGGATATTACATGAGATTAGCCACATAAAAACACATAACACAGTGCCTAGCACCTGTGCCCTTTTTAGTAAATATGTTGGTCATTGGAAGTTCAAGAGTAGAGGGCTTAAGAGAGGAATGACATTGACAAAATCAAGAGAACATTTTTGGTATGGATGGGGCCTTGAGTGTATTTTCACAGTGAGGTAAACAAGCAAGATGGCACATAAAAACAGAAATGCAACCAAAGGCAGAGCAAAGGCCAAGAGGAGAGGCCATGAGAAAGCACGCTCACAATCAACCATCTCTTCTCTTACTAATCAAAAGAATGAGGAAGGTAGTGAGTGTGCACAAGAGCAGAAAACAGAAACTCAAATGGTCAGTGAACATATAAAATATAATCTGTAGGCCGGGTGCGGTGGCTTACTCCAGTAATCCCAGCGGGCTGAGGGCGGATCACGAGGTCAGGAGTTCGAGACAAGCCTGGCCAACCTGGTGAAACAAAATTTAGCTGGGTGTGTTGGCGGGCACCTATAATCCCAGCTACTTGGGAGGCTGAGGCAGGAGAATGGCTTGAACCCAGGAGGCAGAGGTTGTGGTGAGCCAAGATGGTGCCACTGTACTCCAGCCTGGGCAACAGAGTGAGACTTCATCTCCAAATAATCATCATCATCTGTACAGCTAGTAATGACATACATATTAATAAAATAGTGAGACATATTTATCTTATTAGGTGGACAGATACTTAGTAATTCTCAATGCTGTGAAGATGAGGTGAGATGGACAGTTATATTCCCTTTAAAAATCAGCATGCTATTTTAGAAAAATTATTCAACACCTTCTGCCATGTTATAAAATTATTTGACTTAATAATTTTGCTGACAGAATTTTACTTTAAGGAAATACTCAAAGGTGGAGTCAAAGGTTTTTGTATACAGCTGTCTGCTTATTAATCGTGTTAGGAAAATACTGATTACAATTTTAAAGTGTATCATTATTAGGATAGAATAATTAATCAGTATAATATTGTTTAGTCATTAAAATGTTTTCAACAATTATATAGAAATGTTTATGATAGGCTATTTTTTAAAAGCATGATATTAAATTTTATATAGTGTATGATCCCAGGTGTGTGAGATTGTGTGTATGTGTTTATACATTGCACTCCTATGAGTCAGGTATGGAGACAGACCAATTTTGGAGAATGTGTTCCAGATCCCCCCAAAGATGCTCACACACAAATCCCCCCAAATTGTGAAGATGTTGTGTTACATATCAGAAAATACTTTGCAGATGGAATAAAGGTTACAGACCTTAAATAGAGACATTACCCTGGATTGTCTGGTTGGTCCAGCGTAACTATATGGGCCCTTAAAAGTAGAAGAGGAAGGGGAAATAGTCAAAGAGAAATGCCACCACAGAAGAGGCGGGACAGATTGGAAGCAGAAGAAGGGAGTAGCTCCATTTACTCTCACTGGCTTTGAAGATGGAGAAAAGCATCTATAAGCTAAGGTATGTGGGCATCTCGAGAAGTGGAAAACACCTCTCAGGCAACAGCCAGCAAGGGACGTCATTCCTACAGCTGCAAGCAGATTAATTGTCCCCATAATCTAATGAGCAATGAAACTGATTTCCCCATACAGCCTCTAGGCAGGAATGCAACCCAGCAGACACCTTGATTTCGACCTTGCAAGGCTCTAAGCAGAAGAACCAATTGAACTATGCTGGATCCAGATTTCTGGCCTTCGGTGCTGTCCATAATATATCTGTGTAGTTTGAAGCTGTGAAATTTCTATCTGTAGCAACAATAGAAAAGTGATGCAACATACATTAATGGGATACAGATCTTGTGAGCCGTTTAGTGCTCACTCCATTCACTCATTCAACAGATGAATTTGACAGTCACAGTTAGAAATTTGAAGGTAAAGGAGAACTCGGTACTCACTAGTCATTGTTTTCATGTTATTTGTTCCCTTCCCCACCCCTAACCCCTCCATTTCTGACTTTGATGTTCAGACATTCTGGAGAGCATAAAATGCTCCACAGCCTTTTGTGGCTGATCACGAGGTACACTTTAAAGTTTTATTTACTATTTAACTTGTGGTAAAATACACATCCCATAAAGCTTTTTTTTTCTGTGCATGTTTCTTTTGTTTTGCTAATGTTTTTACTTATAATTGACCCATAATTGTACATAATTAAGGTGTACAATGTGATGTTTCATGATATGTATACATAGCATAATGATCAAATCACGGTAATTACCATGTCCATCATTTTAAACATTTATCATTTCTTTGTGGTGACAAAATTCAAAATCTCCTTATCTAGCTATCTTGAAATATATAATACAGTACTATTTGCTGTAGTCACCCTACTGTGTGATTGAGCAACAAAACCCTTTCTTCCTGTCCAACTGTGACTTTGTCCCTGTGACTAACCCATCCCCATTCCCCTCTCCTCCTTGCCCTCCTCAGCCTGTGGTAACTATCTTAACCATTTTTAAGTGTATAGGTCAGGAGTGCTAAATACACTCACATCATTGTGCAACCAATCTCCAGAAGGTTTTCATATTGCAAAACAAGAGCTCTACCCATTAAAAAACAACTCCCCGCTCCTCCTCCCCTTACCTCAGGCACTGACACCCATCATTCTACTTTCTGATACTACAAATTTGATAACATTTGGCATCTTATATAAGTGGAATGGTACAATATTTATACTTTTTTTTTTTTTGAGATGGAGTCTTGCTGTGTCATCCAGGCTGGAGTGCAGTGGTGCAGTCTTGGCTCACTGAAACATCTGCTTCCCAGGTTCAAGTGAGTCTCCTGCCTCAGCCTCCTGAGCAGCTGGGATTACAGGCACGCACCACCACACCTGGCTAATTTTTTGTATCTTTAGTAGAGACGGGTTTTCACCATGTTGGCCAGGCTGGTCTTGAACCCCTGACCTCGTGATCTGCCCGCCTCAGCCTCCCAAAGTGCTGGGATTACAGGTGTGAGCCACTGCGCCCAGCCAATATTTATAATTTTGTTCTAGTTTCTTTCACTTAGCACAGTGTCTTCAAGATTCAGCCATTTTGCAGCATGTTTTAGAGTTTCCGTCTATTTTTAAGGCTGAATAATAGTCTATTGTATGGATGAGCCACATTTCATTTATCCATTAATTCATGGGGATTAGGTTGCTTCCATTTCTTTGCTATTGAAAAAAATGCTGCTATGAATATGGGTTTACAAATATTTCTTTAAGACTCTGCTTTCAATTTGTTAAAATATATACAGAAATGGTATTGCTGGGTCATAGGTAATTCTATTGCTAATTTTTTTAAGAATCATTATAGTGACTGCACCATTTGAAATTCTCATCAAAAGTGCACAATGGTTCCAATTTCACCACATCCTTGACAACAGTTTTGATTTTCTGTTTTCTGTTTTGGTTTTGTTTATCTATTTTGCTTTTTTTTTTTGGTTCGTTGGTAGCCATTTTGATGGGTATGAGGTGAAGGATGAGCAATTTAAAATATCAAATACTGAGGGGAAGGGAAGGAGATGGTAACTCTTTCTGTGTCTAGGATTGTCTCAATACATGCTACGTAGAAAATGAGTTAAAGAGAATAGTTATTTAACTTGAATCGCAGCATCATACAAAGGCAGACAGGCAAAGACCAAGATGACCAGCAATCAAGACCAAAGTAGGTTAATGTGCAAACACTAAACCCATCCCCCAAATCACAGCAAAAGTCTTAGAAGGGACTCACTGGGCCAGAGGTTTCTGGAGAAAATATCACTACCAAAAACATTTTATTATTTTTTTTTTTTATAAATCTGCCAATATAGAGAAACTTTAGAAATAATCTAATCTATTATTTCCCCAATCAGAAGTACCCAGGTCTTACCCACAAAGATAATAATGGTGCCAGGTGTGGATTTTTAGTAATGTTCATGTTAAACTAAATGCTTAAAATTATACCATGCTTGCTCATTTTAGGAACTTTGTTTGCAAATAAAAATAACTTGGTCTTCTTTAAGACATAAATTCATCTTATTTGGGAAAATTCTCAAAACCGAAGAGAAAATATGTGGAAACAGGAAAGACATAATAAACACAGTGAATGAAGAAATTTTTAATTTTTTAAAAACTGAAATGTACTGAGCTATTTTGTTTTATTAAATATTCATTTATATGTGTATTTAATAAATAAGTCGGGAAACAATGTTTCTTAAAACTGCACCTGAACATAGAAAATCCAATGTGCTTATGCTGTAGAAAGCTGAAGAATTGCCAATTCTCCTACTAATGAGAATAAGATGGGAATTTACAAAGTCATCATTTTCTCTGAGAACAGCAGGGAGCTCATAAAGTCGAATTCATAAGGCAACTGAGTAAATTCCGAAGAGCAACAGGCCCACTGGTGTGGTGGAAAATGTTTAGCTAACCCCTTCCTGATGGAGAACAGCCCTGATATTTAGTCTTTGCAAGTTTCCATGGGATAAAGATTCCCACTGTGGCCAATTTCAAGCTAGTAACGTGGTCAATAAGATTAGAGTTAGGAAAAGATTTACATAATCGGCCATTGGGAGCCGGAAGGATCTGGCTGTAGCACTCCTAGATAGGACACTCCAAGGAAACAAAAGATTAAACACAACGACAACCATAATAAACTCTTTCACCTTTGGCAGAGCATGGAAGAATAAGTGGCTTTCATAAAAACAGATACAAATCAAGTAAAAATTTTACATATTCCCAATGAGACCTATCACCCATTTCATAGCAACTGGAAGCTCCAAATGCAAGAGGAGTTTGTGGTCATTCAGAAGCTCCTTACCGCAGGACTACAGGGAATGCTTACCCGCAAGGAGCACAGCACAAGACCATAGAGAGCTTTCTGTAGTGCCAATGTGCAGGCTGTGATTGTGTGCCCTTAGTGTGGGAATTGCAGGTCCCTGCCTGGCCCCTTCTCTCCTATTAAGCAATAACCTCTTCTGCTGGGAGGGAGGCAGCAACTCCTCTCACCTCTAGGGCTCAAGAAAAAAGTCATTTCTTCTAGGAGAGGGATGGAAGCAAAGCTCATCTGCTTCTGGGAAACAGTAAGCTTCCCCCGCCACCTGCCCTGCTTCTATGGTTATAATAACACAGATTTAGCCCATCTTGCCTCAGGACGATGAAGAAGATGCATAATATCAATATAAGGAATGAAAGCAGAACAATTGCTATAGCCCTGCAGCCATTGAGAAGATAATAAGGTAACATTATAACAACTTTATGCCAATATATTTTATGAGCTATGTGAAATGCACAAATTGCTTGAAACATCAAAGCTATTAAAGTTCACTCAAGAATGAAAGACAACCCAAATATCCTATGTCTATTAATGAAATTGAATTAGTAGTAAAGAGCCTTAGCAGAAAGGGAACTCCAAATCAGATGACTTCACTGGAGAATTCAACCAAATATTTAATGACTAAATCATATCAACTATAGATAACTTCATCCAGAAAAGAATTTAAAAAGGCTCAACACATGACAGTTAACTTTGTGAGACACCCAAACCAAACCAAACAGCCAGTGGAACATTACAAGGAAAGAATTCTACAGGTCAGTGTATCTCATAAGCATAGGTCCAAAAATAATTAACAAAATATAAGCAAATTGAAAATAGAAGTACATAAAAATTATAGTATGTTCTTATCAAGTAAGGCTTATTGCAGGAATGTAACAATTTAACATTAAGAAATACAATATACATATGTATATTTTACCGTATTAAAAACAGGAAAACAAACAAAACATGGTAATTTCAATAGATGCAAACAGAATGATGGGATGACAGTCAAGATTCATCATGATAAAAATTCTCAGCAAATGAAGAATAGAACAGAGTTTCTTCAACCTGATTAAAGAACATCTTCATCAAACCTATAGCTAATACTATACTCACTATTTGAAACTGAAATTTTTCCCCCAAAATACTGGGATAAAGCAAAAGTACCCAGTGTCATCACTTTTATGAAACATTGTGTTGAAGGTCTTAGAAAGTGCAGTAAGGCCAGAAAATCGTATTAAAGTAATATGAGTTATTAAAAAATAATTTAAAATTGTCTTTTTGTGTAGATTACATGACTGTCTACATAGATTTCCAAAGAACATTCAAAAATACCAATAGAACTAATAAATTTAGTAAGTTCACATGATGCAAAATCAATACATACATATAATCTGCAATTAGTGGTTGGATATTATTTTAATAACATGTACGATAGCATAAAACTTTGGAAGGTATATGAAGTTATAAATTTAACAAAAATATATACAAGATTAATATGCTAAATACTATAAAATATTGACCAGAGAAATCAGAGAAGATCTAAATAAATATAGCTTACCATACTCAAGATACTATACCTATGAGCTGGAAGATTCAATATTTTTAGAAATAATTTCTCTCCAAATTGCTCTATAGAGTTAAAGATATCTAAAATCAAAATTCTACTCAGCTATTTGTTTAAATTAGCAAGTTTTGCACTCAACATTTATCTTTAAAGAAAGCAAAAGGTTTGTATTAGCCAACGCAATTTTGATAAAGAACAATGCACTCTCACCACCCTATTTCAAGACTTACTATACTGCTACATTGAGACAGTGTTACATTGACATAAGGATAGAAATGTAGATCACTGTAACAGAACAAAGAGTCCATGAGTAACCCATACATTTGTGGCCCATTGATTTTCAAGAAAGATGCCAAAGTAATTCACTTGGAGAACTACAGTGTTTCAATAAATAATGCTGGAATAATTTCACATATATACAGTCATGTGCCACATAAGGACATCAGTCGATAATTGACTGCATATACAATGGTGGTCCCATAAGATTATAATGGAGTTGAAAATTCCCATCAACTAGTGATGACATATCCTTGGTAACATCGTGGCACAGCACACTATTCAACTGTTTATGGTCATGCTGGTGTAAACAAGCCCACTGTGCTGACAGGTCATCTAGAATATAGCACACACAATTAGGGACGGTACATACAACTTGATAATGATAATATAGCACACACAATTAGGGACAGTACATACAACTTGATAATGATAATAAATGACCATGCTACTGGTTTATGTATTTACAATACTATATGTTTAATCATTATTTTAGAGTGTACTGCTTCCACTTATTTAAAAAAAAAAAGTTAACTGTGAAACAGCCTGGGACAGATCCTTAGGAGGTATCCAGAGGAAGGCACTGTTAGCCTGGGAAATGGCAGCTCCGTGTGTGTTACTGCCTGTGAAGCCCTTCCCATGGGGAAGGTGTGCAGGGGTAGACAGTAATGTGGATGATCCTGACCCTGTGTAGACATCGACTGTATTTATCTCTTGGTTTTTCACAAAATGTTCAAAAAGTATAAAAACGCCACAAACGGTGGCTTATGCCTGTAATCCCAGCACTTTGGGAGGCAGAGGTGGGAGGATCATTTGAGCCCAGGAGTTCAAGAACAGCCTGGGCAACGTGGCAAGACCTCGTCTCTACAAAAAAAATTAAAAATACATAAATAAATAAAATAGAAAAATAGAAAAAAATTATCGGATAAGGATATAAAAAATAAAATATTTTTGTATACCTTTACAATGTGTTCTTGTTTTAAGCTGTTATTACCAAAGAGTCAAAAAAGTTTAAAAAATAAAAACACATATAAAGTAAAAAAGTTACAGTAAGCTAAGGTTAATTTATTATTGAAGAAGAAAAATTTTTAAATAAATTCAGTGCAGCCTAAGTGTGGAGTGTTTATGAAGTCTACGGTAGTGTACTGTAATGTTCTAGTCTTTTACACTCACTCACTGACTCACCCAGGGCAACTTCTACTCCTGCAAGCTCCATTCATGGCAAATGCCCTATATACATGTGCCATTTTTTACCTTTTTATGGAATTTTTACTATATTTTTCCTATGTTTAGATATGTTTAAATACACAGATACTTACCGTTGTGTTATAATTGTCTACAGTATTTAGTACAACGGCATGCTGTACAGGTTTATAGCCTGAGAGCAGTAGGCCGTATCATACAGTATAGATATGTACACTAAACTCTACCATCTTTGTACATCTTTGTGTCAGTTCACTCCATTATGTTTGCACAATAAGGAAATCGCCAAATAATACACTTCTTAGAATGTATCCCATCATTAAGTGACACATGACAGTAAAGGAGAGAGAAAACAAAAACAAACCTCAACCCATACCTCACACCATATTAAAAATCAACTTGAAATGGAGTAAAGGCCTAAATGTGAAGCCTATAACTGTGTGACTTCCGGAAACAATATTGGAGAAAATGTTCATGACCTTGGGTCAAGTCAAGATTTCTGATGATACACATCCAACAAAATTTCAGCACTACCAGGGAGCTTTGTCTATGGCCTTGTGCCCTGCCCATCAGCTTTCTCATGAGCTTGAATGTGGGGTTTCCAGCTGTTCTAAAATGAGGTGATAGTCCACACTTTGAATTTGTAAAGTACTTCTCTAATAATAAACCAGTACCCATAATATACAAAGAACTCATGTAACATCATCATTCGTAATTAATATGAAAGTATTTGAAATGGAAACATGGATGGAAGGTAAGTACGTGAAGAGGCATTCAACATCATTACTCATTAATAAAATGCAAATGATGTGATGCATCACATATCTGCTAGAATGGCTCCAAACAAATAACAACAACAACAACAAAACAGACAACACCAAGTCCTGAAGAAGATGTGGAACAATGAAACTTTCATCTAATTCTAGTGGGAAGGCAAAAAGTAATAGCCACTTTGGGAACCCATGAGCGTTTATTATGAGGTTAAACATACACCTATCATATGATCAAGAATTCCTCTCCCAGATATTTACCCGTGTCACGAAGACATATCTACACACAAAATCCTATCAGCCAAAGTTTATAGTAGCTTCAGTCATTATAATTCCTCCCTCCAACTTCAGGGCTTCTCCTGAACTTTATCAATTGATGTGATTTCATCTCTAAGCACCAAAAGTATTTGTGGTAAAGGGCATGCAATGAATAAAGAATGTAAGAAGGGACAGCAGGAATGCTATCAGGAGAGAGCATCTTATATCTGCATCTGAATGGAACCCCCACCTCTGTATTTTCATCATGCTCACTTCTACCCCCAGCCCTCAACATATCTGAAGGCAATAACTTCAGGGCCCTTTTTCATTATATTACTCAAGAATTATTTTCTCTATTTCAATATCTGATATGCACAGAGGGCATAAAAGCAATCTGTCATTTCTAAAGGAAGAAGCCATTTAGGGAACTCTATATTTTTTTTAACATTTTAGCAGTACCCTGAGCATTGCCAGAAAAATAAAATTATGACAGCAAAAGAATTCTTAAAGAGATGCTCTTCTCATTAGACCTCCAAATAACTGAGAAGACAAATTCTGCCTTCTTTGCCTATGTGGAGCAGACCACATTTGTAACATTTTATATTATAATAGCTATTAAGAGAGAACAATATATGTATCTAAGGGTGAATGTCTTCAGGCTAACTTTGCTTATTTATGGTTAAAAATAGTGTGAGATAGTAACCTTTATTCACCTTCTCACATTACAAGTTGGCTGTCTACTCATTGCTTCAGGAGAGTTACAGGGGCAGGAAACACAGGAGTACCCTAGAAGTCTTTGGCTGTTTTCTGAAAGACTTGAGCAGCAACAGTCTCATCAGTTAACACTGAAGGAGTGCTGTCCTTATGCCCCTTGCTGTTCTCAACCTTCCACATTTGTTAACTCATGTAATCTTTATATCCATCCTATGAGAGTGAAGACTAAGCTCTGATTTTTTTTTTATCTTGCCCAAATTCCTATCTAAGGGGTCTGGAGTCATGCCCTACAAACCTTAAGTTCCCATCAGATGGGTTTTATTTAACCCTACATATCATGACTTTCTTTCCAACCTGACTCAGCATAACCTATGAGACAAGGAAGAAAATCAAGATATTTTGCCCCAAAGCAGGTTTCTTTGCCATATCTTAAAATGGCCCTGCAAAGCTGTCCTTTGTGGGGTAAAATTTGCATCTGTAAGGAATCTCTATTAACATAGCTAGGTCTTTTTCTCCCAGAAAATGTTTAAATTTACCTATAGCCTGGAAGCCCCCCCCTCACCCTCACCCCCACTTTGAGTTGTCCTGCCTTTCTGAACTAAATCAATGTATTTCTTAAATGTATTTGATTGATGTCTTATGCCTCCCTAAAATGTATAAAGTCAAGTGCACCCCAACCACCTTGGGCACATGTTCTCAGGCACTCCTGAGGGCTGTGTCACAAGCCATGGTCACTCATATTTGGCTCAGAATAAATTTATTGTAATATTTTACAGAGTTTGACTCTTTTTGTTGACAAGAGCAATACTATTATCCTCATTTCTATTTCGCAGAAGATAAAACTGAGGCACAGAGGTGTTAAATAAGTCACCCAGGTTTGCACAGCTATTGTGACAAAGATGAGATGTGGACACAAGTCATCAGATTTCACATTCCATGCATTGCAGGATGAGACTACAAGGTGTCTCAAGCTTTCCTGCCTCCCAACACTGAACTATCTTCCCAAAATCCTTAAGTAATTATACTAAGAAGTAAAGCCAGGAGACTTCTCAGGAATACTTAAAGTCTTTCGTCTATGCACATAAAGGTAGAGAGGTTATTCGAACTGAAAATATGTCTTTGTGGCTGGTATGGTAGGGAATAGAGATGGATGGATTTCTAGAATAGAGGAGCTAGAGACGAGATCAGAGCAGAAATGTCCTTGAGGGGCTTCCTTCCACCAGTGGCTCCACCCACTAGATAGAGCTAGATTTACTGTGAAACGAATGGAGCTCAAGCTTCAGGGGCCTCACTTGCAGGAGCCCTTTCAAGCCCTTGTGAATGGCTCCACAAATGTGTTTACATAGTCACATGATTTTGCAAATTTTGTAAAAGTAAGATATTTGAACTTCAATCCGTTAAGATGGCTGCCTCATCATCATACTTTCCATTATGTGGGCTGGTGATGAGTGGCTGCAGGCACAGTTTTTGGATCTGGATTAAGGTAAGTTGAGTCGAAAATGCATTTCAATGGGGATTAGTGGGTCATGGTTATGTGGTTAGCAGTTGCATCTGTGTAATACTAAGTTATTGATACAAAGACTTTCCCTCCCACTGCACCAACGCACTTGGTAGAAGAAAGAAAGCAAAATTTGATGTGCCTGGAGTCATATTCTCATCTACGCAAAATTCTCCCAACTATCAGGCAAGTAATATCATAAGGGGAAGATTCAGTCTTCACTGATATCTAATCAAAATGGAAATCCTCTCCTACAGGAATATAAGTGAACCTGCAGCATATACAACTATACCTGCATCACGTGCTATTTTCCACTTTGATGAGGACTGCATGAAATAGACTTTACCAGAAAACATGAAGCAGTACAACAAACTGCAGCTATATTACAGACATTAGGCACCACAAATATCAATCATAAAAAAGGGAAATGTTTGGCTTTTTTATATCATAGTAAAATGATATTTTAAAATCATTCGAATAAAGATGTTCTCAAGGAATATCCAAAAATATATATTTCATATCAATAGTATAGAATAGGGGTGCCAGGCAGTTCATTATTACCAATATTGTGTTCATTTCCTAAAATCTTGTGATATTTTTGGTATTTGTCAGCTTTTTAAAATGTGTAACCTGTTGTGATTCATTTTCATATGCTAAATAATTATTCATATTTTATACAATATAATGAATTTCTCTGAGTTTCTCTTTAAAGATTTAGCCTGTTCACCTCATCTTTTGTTCTTAAATTTAACTTTCCTTGCCCTTTGTAAAACAGCCTACCCCCTTCCCAGCAGCTCTAATTAATAACTCACATCTGTTCCCTTGGTTAACTGCACGCACTGTTCCCCCGGTTACCTGCACGCACTGTTCCCCCAAAACTGCACCTCTTACATGCTTCACCACTGTACCTCACATCCGCCTTCTCTTCCATATTTAGAAAAATATTTGCAAGTAGCTAACTGGGTCAGCTCAGACTGTGCAGTCCAACCCCAGCCTGTGGGGGAGTGACTCAAAGGTAGGGACTACCATCAGAGATAAAAGCTCACTGCTTTCCTTTGTTCCTTCTGCTCTTGTGATCTTGATTGACACGACTGGCACCCTTCCACAGAAGTAAATTGCCTAGCTTAGAGAACTTCTGCCTGAGTGCTGGTTTCCACTTTGCTGCACCAAGCATTTATTCCTAGAACATTTTTATATTCAACAATTCTGGGGGCTCATCCGGGATCCCCATTCTCCTTCAAGAAGGGGTCTTCAGTCACTCTACCCAGGGGAGATGTGTCCCACTGCCCCATTGTGGTGGCCTCAGGGACGGGAGATCAAGACCCACCCGTCGTTATGAATAAACTTGAACTCTCAGCAACACGGGGAGGAGAGGCTTGCAGTATCGTGGCGACCAGCTAAACTCTGTGCACAGACCGAGGTAAGAAATGTTGCAGAAGCATCAAAGTACTTCCTTGGTGGTCGGGGGTCGGGGGCTCAGGGCATTCTGGAGGTTGAAAGTGCATGAATGGTAACAAGCATTACTGCTGTGCAGAGTGAGTGAGTCCAATCTGTGGTTCCGTGGTCACCTCATACGGCTTAGGGTGGCCCTTCAGGGGACCCATCGGGGTTTATATTGACCCACCATCAATGCTAAGAGGGACCTAAAATATTCCCGCAAGGGAAGCGGCCAGAGCGGAAAAAGCAGAAGAAGGATGCAAGGAGTCTCCAGCAGGTGGGGCTAAAGGGTAGGCGAATTGAGCCTTAGTAAAACTTCCAGTGAAGAATAAACAAGAGACTCCTAATATCAGGGGTTGAACCACAAGGAACCCCCCCAAATAGGCAAGAAATCCTTATATGAGGGGTTGACCCACAGCAAGCCCCACTAGGCAAGAAATTCCTAATACGAGGGATTGTGCCTAGCCATGACCCAATATGGGAAATATTACAAGCAAAAAGGATCAGAATAGTAACAAAGATATACCACCCGATAGTCCCCTAGGTCTCATAAAAAAGGTCAGAATACTAACAAAAATATGCCACCTGATAGCCCCCTAGGTCTCATGCTAAAATGTTGGGAAGATAATAAAAGAACTAAACATAAGAAAAGCAACAAATGATAACATACTGCTGTTCTGTTTGGACTCAAAGACTTATCCTCAATCCCTCAATCTTCTGGCCAAAGTTTGGGTCGACTGAGGATGTACTATGTCAACTTTTAATTCAACATGTAAATAATAAAAGCCCAATTTCTCAACAAAAACTGAACTATGCTCTTTTTTAGAGGCAAAAACCTGTCCTCCCTTTTCCCTTACGCACCTGCCCCTACTGCGCATACAGTGCATGCAGTGAAGGAAGGGGCTCAGGGGATCCTGGCAAAGAGAACAGCACCCAGGATCCCCTAGACCATCCTCCACCTGAGACGACTAGGCCCCCACCTAATACCCCCAACCCATCTCCTCAGGCCCAGCCTAAGTCTCACTCTCCAAAAGAACTCCAAGCTCCTAATTCGACCGGTGGCTTTTGCCGGGCTAGCAACACCAAGCACCCGCCGCAACATGTTGTCGGCGTTGTCCCGCCCATAGTGCGCCCCCGCAGCAGGCAAAGCCCATGCTCCT
This sequence comes from Symphalangus syndactylus, assembly GCF_028878055.3. Taxonomy (NCBI): domain Eukaryota; kingdom Metazoa; phylum Chordata; class Mammalia; order Primates; family Hylobatidae; genus Symphalangus; species Symphalangus syndactylus. The sequence continues at coordinate 122,423,995 of NC_072435.2, read as the reverse complement.
GCCCCCCGGCTGGTCCAAGGTCCCGGCACCATATCAACGGGCCGCAGCCTATACCCTGAGCAAATTACATTACGGGACATCTGCCTACCTTTTGCCGAGGTCAAGTAATAGGGGGTTTCAGCTGTGGCTCCATGCAGCTGCGCATCCCTGCAGCTAAGTTTCCTGAGCAAGTAGTAGATAATCTTTCAGCCAGTATATCCACTAACATTTATTATGGTCAGGTGAATGTTAAAAGTAAAAATACCCACCAAAAAGAACTTTAATTCTTTAAGGTCACTTACATTAAAATGTACCACCAGAAAAGTATTACATGTGTATAACTATAAGGCTGTTCTGTTCAAAAAATAGTTTAACATTAACGACTAATAATTCGCTTCACCTGGCAAGTTTCTTAACGAGAGATCCAAAGCTAAAAAGAAAGCACAGATGTTTAGATTTAACTAATTACAAACGTCTGGCCAAACTTAAGAAAAACCCTCTTCAGAAATGATTAAGAAAAAAAGAATGCAACAGGTATTCAGTAATTAATAAAAACGTTCCTAAAAAACTAAGGTCAGAATGTTTAATAATTAGTCTATTCAAATTTATAAGCTGTCTGCACTCAGTCAAGCTTTAAAGTACTTGCAGGACCAGGAAAGAACCATCTATACTAATTCTAGATACACCTTTATGGTGGCTCATATGTTTAAAAACTTTCAGATTAGATTAATAATAAAAGTCAAAGCCTTATTCATGAGAAGTTAATCACCTGCGTGTCTATCGTCTACGTCCCCAAGCACCAGAAAAGCCTGTCTTTTAAAATAACCTAGCAAATCAGATAAGCTGAACAGGTTACAGGTTTCTCCTGTAGGTGCTAAAGGGAACTAAAAAAAATATTACCCATTAAAGACCCCAAGTATTACACAGTCAAAGTTTATACATGCATAGGAATTTATACCTTCAGCCAAACGAGTCTAGAGACTTGGTTGCCGTAGATCAAATGTCTTCTGTCTTCCTATTGCCCTAGTAAGAATCCAAACTACCTCTGGAAGCAATCCACTGCCAACATTCCTATGTACTTGGCTTATCTTCCACTTTCTCTTCCCTCAGAACTCAAAATTTTCCAGTACAGCCATCGCCCCTAGAGTTCTCAGTACATCAACACCAGCCTGAGGAGCCTACCTAGTGCTTCTAACCACTGAAACTACAGTCCAAACATCAAGAAAAGGTGGGCCCATCAAACCTGAGTCAAAAAAGCACTGCCATCCCCAGGTCATGGACCATTATTTAAAGGAAAAACCCCCTCAAACTAAGGTTAAGAAAAGTTTAACTCTCTTTTATCTATTCTATTCCCCTTTCTTCTTTCCTCATTCTATTACTAACCTTGTGATCAATGTAACTAAGTCAGACTCACCCCAGATCGTTATCTTTAATACTTGCCTTGTTATGCCTTGTGAAGATAATGACCAATGGCAAAGGTATGTCTCTACTTTAGAAAAATACCTCTGCCCCTTCAGCGAAGCCACTGACCCCACGCCTTGCTCATTGTGGGGCTATAAAGCCACCCCAAGTTGGGAGATATGTTCTCAATGGGCAGATGTCATCCTGACTATCAGTGAACACGGCAGGACCTCCCCAGAAGGCTGTACCGACCTAAAATCTTACCTCTGCCTTACCAAAGGAGCCACCCCCTCTAATTGTCAACTTGACCGTTGTAACCCAGTAACTACCTCTGTTAACACCCCTACCTCCACCGCCCCTGCACCCCTTTTAGAATGCTTTTGTGTCTTGGGAGCAGAGACCAATCAATAGGACTCTATAGGCTTCTTTAAAATATGCTTTACTGACCCTCCTTCTCCTTCTAAACCTTCTACCCTGCACAACAACAATGCCAAGGTAAGTATTGTAAAAGTGAAGAATCTAAGACAAACTCTAGCAATTGAAACAGGATGTCAAGATATAAATGCCTGGTTGGAATAGATGGAATATTCCATTCACACTTGGAACAAAAACAATTGTTATGCTTGTGTGCACGGCAGACCAGAGGCCCAGATTGTCCCCTTTCCACTAGGATGGTCCTTCAATCGACCAGGCATGGGCTGTATGGTAGCTCTTTTCCAGGATTCCACAACCTGGGGCAACAAATCATGTCAGGCTCTCTCTCTGCTACATCCCGAAGTCCAACACCCTGCAGGTCAGCCCCTGAGGGCAATTCAGCTTCCGTCTCCCAACATCAATTTCACCTCATATCTCTCACGATGTGGGGAGAACTTGGCATTCCTTGGAAGCTTAATGGGATGCAGTGGGCTTAGGCCCTTCCAAGAGCTTACCCATCAGTCTGCCCTTAGTCATCCTCAAGCAGATGTATGGTGGTATTGCAGTGGACCCTTACTGGACACTCTGCCAAGTAACTGGAGTGGCACTTGTGCTCTTGTCCAGTTGGCTATCCCTTTCACCCTGGCATTTCATCAACCATAAAAAGAAAAACCACAACACCAAAAAATAAGAGAAGCCCCTTATGGGTCTTTTGACTTTCAAGTTTACATAGATGCCATTGGAGTCTCATGAGAAGTGCCTGACAGTTTCAAAGTCTGAGACCAAATAGCTGCAGGATTTGAATCCATATTTCCATGGGTAACTATGAATAAAAATGTAGCTCGGATAAATTACATCTATTATAATCAGCAGTAGTTTATTAATTACACCAGGGATGCTATCAAAGGAATAGCCAACCAATTAAGGCCTACTAGCCAAATGGCTTGGGAAAACAGGATAGCTCTAGAGCCAAAAAAGGTGAGGTTTGCGCTATGATTAAAACCCAATGTTGTACCTTCATCCTAAACAACACTGCCCCCAAAGGGAGCATAACAAAGGCCTTACAAGGACTTACTGCTTTATCCAATAAATTAGCTAAAAATTCTGGAGTAAATGACCCTATTTCAGTATGGCTAGGAATGTGATTCAGTAAATGGGAAGGAATCACAGCCTCAATTCTTATTTCTGTTGCAATCACAATAGGTGGACTCATTCTTGTTGGGTGCTGTGTTATACCATGCATCCATGGGCTAATACAAAGGATTGTACAACCAGCACTTAGTTCTCCTCCACCTTATTCAAGTAACCTTTTCCTTTTGGAAGATCAAATCGAATGGCAAAGCCAAGACATGTTTAAAAAGTTTGAAGAAAAAGAATCCTAAGAAAATTAAAAGAGAGGAATTATAAGATACAATGAATTTCTCTGAGTTTCTCTTTAAAGATTTAGCCTGCTAACCTCCTTATTCTTTGTTCTCAAACTCAAGTTTCCTGTTCCCCTTTGCCCCTAGTTACTGTAAAACAGCCTACCCCCTTCCCAGCCACTCTAATCAATAACTCACATCTGTTCCCTTGGTTACCTTCACCCATTGTTCCCCCAAAACTGCATGTCTCACATGCTTTACCACTGTACCTCACGTCCCCCTTTCCTTCCATATTTAGAAAAATATTTGCAAGTAGCCAATAGGGCCAGCTCAGATTGTGCAGTCCAACCCCAGCCCATTGGGGAGTGATACAAAGGTAGGGACTACCGTCAGAGATAAAAGCTCGCTGCTCTCATTTGTTCCCTGTGCTCTTGTGATCTTGACTGACATGAGCGGCACACTTCTGCAGAAGTAAATTGCCTTGCTGAGAGAACTTTTGCGTGAGTGCTGGTTTCACTTTGTGGCACCAAGCATTTATTCCTAGAACATTTTTATATCCAACCATTTGTACTAATTTTTATTTGTAAATTTTGTATTATATTTCTTAAAGGGGGTTTCTAAAATTGTATAATCTTCAGGCCACATAAAACCTGAGTGGAGACACAGACCCATTACTGCCCTTAGATAGACTGATTCAATGGTCTGGCATGAGGTACAGGCATCCAGAGAGAGAGAGATGATAGATAGATAGATAGATAGATAGATAGATAGATAGATAGATAGATGATAGATAGATAGATAGATAGATAGATAGATAGATAGATAGAGAGATAGATAGATAGATAAAGTTTTCTGTGGGATTCTAAAGTCCAGCCACAGTTTAAAACAATTGATCTGGGTGAAGAAACCCTGGATCAGTGGTGGTTTATCACCTCATACAACATATTTGTTTCATAAGCATTGCCCCATACCAAGAGAAGTACGAAAATACAGTAAGAACCTTGTAAGTATGAAATGAGAAGGAAGAAGAAGCAGCAGACCCACTCATAAGATCCCAGGACCTTTCTGGACTCTGGATTTTCAAGTACTCTGGCCCAGGGCAGGGCTCAGGATGTCTGCCAACCTGGTATCATGAAGACTGAACTGCAAATGTCGATTGAACTATATAATGTAAGGAAGATTTCATTTTCTATACATCTGTGTCCTTGCATTCATATTTGTATCCTTTCTCCCCAAAGTGACATCCTCCCCATCATCACAAGAATCTTAGTTTCATATGCAGAGTCTGGAGATGACTTTTGAAAGTGACTGCACCCTGAAATATCTGGCCATTGTTACTGATGTGTTCACTTCTTGTGTCCTGATAATCAACATCAGACTTGGGATTAGTTATGGGGACACCCACAAGACGTGGTGACAGCCCTTTCCAGTGTATGTTAGGCCATTGTGACTTAGGGGTTGTTTATTACTTCTGTATAATTTGCCTTTGGTAACTGCTGCACTCCCCAAACTCACGTAACCACATAAAGGTAGCATAATTGACCATTGTAGCTACTTAAATTTAAACAATTCCTCAGCTATAATATACAGAAATACTTTTTTTTGCTTAGAATGTACAGAAATAAATCTAAATAGAGCTATGTTACTTAAAGTAATAAACTAATTGCTTAGATCACAAAGATGATTTGTTTTGAAGAGAGTGAGACAGTGATTTTTTTTTTTTTTTTTTTTTTTTTTTTTTTTTTTTTTTTTTTTTTTGAGATGGAGTCTCGCTCTGTCGCCCAGGCTGGAGTGCAGTGGCGCAGTCTCGGCTCACTGCAAGCTCCGCCTCCCGGGTTCACGCCATTCTCCCGTCTCAGCCTCTCCGAGTAGCTGGGACTACAGGCGCCCGCCACCACGATTTTTTAACTTTGATTGCCACTGCCCCAATATCATGTAGAGATAAAGAAAATTCTACTATTAACATAGGTGCATCCTGGTCAGATGTGCTTCTTTCCATTCTAACTGCATCGATACTCTATAAGGGCATTAAAAAAAATAAGTACCATCCATCCTTATGGAGCACAGATTTGCATACTTAAGAATCCAACAACTCACATACAAACACATTTTTTTAAAACCTCACAATAGCACCCTTCAAGCTTTTGTCAAGATCAGCCTCATTTTTTAATAGTGCCTGAAAATAAAGGGTTGCATGGCTTATTTTAGCCTTGTGTTTATAAATGGTTGACATTAAAAGTAGTCTTAAAGTCAATGTATGTATTTTTTCACTCTAGGTTATTTATCTCCTTTTAAACTCAAATATTCAAATTCAAATAATATTCAAAATTTATATATTCAGTGAAAATGTAAACTTTCTGAAAGACCACTTAATTACCACCCTCATTGACTTGCAATTACTCCCTTATCAGTACCAAGGCTGCTCCCTTTGTGTGGCCAGAGCAGTCACTCAAAGAGCTTTATTTACCTTGTTCATCAATTGCTGTTCAGAACCAAATCTCAGTGCATGGTGATTTTAGGTTTCTGAAGATTTGTCTGTCATTGTGACTAGCTTATTTCACTGTCAGAATGTGGCTGCCTCAGGATGCCAATCCTCCAAAGTGACTTGAGCCTGAAAGAAAGCAAACAAGTGACTTTCTGTAAGTGTAAATAAGCAGGTCTTAGCTTCTCACCTAAGAAAGATCAGCAGCATTCCAATATGCTTCCTATTCATCCTGAGAGCAGTTCCTGGGTGCCTTTCCAATGCCAAGAGCAGCAGGAGCATGGCCCCTTACAGGAGGGCATTCATTGAAAGAAGGATCTTAAAGCTAAGGCTTTGCATTTACTTAAAGGTACAGTTGTTCTCATTTGAAATTTGAAGGATCAAAGGAAAGACTGAGGGGAGACACTGAATTCAATGTGTGCTCCTTGCTTTGGTCCTGAGAAATGGAATTAGAGATGAGGATTAAAAACCCAGACAGCCGAGTAATTGTAAGCTTACAGGTGATTGTTTTCTTTTTCTGGTTTTCTATTTTTCTTGAATTTTTAAGAATGAGAATGTTTTACTTCCATGGTTAAGACAAAAGCAAACAACAACAACAAAAAACACATTATTTAGGATGTTTCACCGTAATCATAGAAACTCTAAGCAATTTTGGCTCAGCCATAAGAACAAGAATTGTTCCCTCACAGGGAGCCTGGAGGTGGTGGTTTGGTGGTAATTTTAGCCTCGCTGTGATGTCACATTTTTTTCTTTTTTTCTCCGTGATGTCTATTTCCCTCGTTTCTTGCTGTCTTTACAGTCTCCATCACTCTCTGCTGCCTGGTAACTGGTATGGGACACCTGGACAGCTGCATCCCCCAGCCTAGAGAACCCAACACGTGTTCTGGAATGACTGGCAGTAGCACTCCACCACTCAACCCCTATATGAGAAGGAAAAGGCCTCCTGCCTCCCCTACTTTCACCAGACACTGTGGGCCCCCAGTTCCCATGTGCACCCCAAAGGTCCAAGCCACTAGCTCTCTCTCCACCTCTTGCAGGGTAGACCTTCACCTTCTTTTGGCGGGGGCGGGCAGAATTCCACTCTGTCACCTAGGCTGAAGTGCAGTGGCACGATCTCAGCTTTTGTGTTATACAAGGCTCTTTATATCATGATTAACGCAATAAGATGCTTAATCATGAATCTTAATGTGTCTGCATCCCATTCCCTAGGCTACAAGAAGGACAGAAATTGGATATTTTTGAAAAGGTTATTCTAATATACAGCTGGATTTGTGATCCACTTATAACCCCTCAAAACCACTAATCTGTTCTCCATTATTTTGTCATTTCTGGGATATCACATAAATAAAAATATACAGTATGTAATTCTATGGGATTGGCTTTATTTTTTCACGCAGCGTAATTTATCCAGGCTTTTCGTGTTTACCAATGGTATATTCTTTGTTATTGCCAAGCAGTGTTCCTACCTATGAATGTATCATAGTTTGTATAGCCATTAACTTATTGATCCACATTTCAGTTGTTCTGGCTCACTGCAACCTCTACCTCTTAGGCTCAAGCAATTCTCCCTGCCTCAGCCTCCCGAGTAGCTGGGACTACAGGTGTGTACCAGCACCCTCAGCTAATTTTTGTATTTTTAGTAGAGATGGGGTTTCACCATGTTGGCCAGGCTGGTTTCAAACTCCTGAACTCAAGTAATCCACACACCTCAGCCTCCCAAAGTGTTGGGATTACAGGCATGAGCCACCACGACCAGCCAGGGTAGACCTTCTTAAGCCAGATTCCCATGACAGCCACAGACCAGGAGAAAACAGCCTTTACACCCAGCCTCCACAGTGAAACCTGTGTCTGTAGAGTAGATGTGGGGAACCCAGATGCCCAGGTGTCAGGCCTTTAGGCCTGCTCATCACCATGGCTCCAAAAATCAGTGTGAGGCCTGCTGGCCAGAACTGTGTGCTTCATGCAGAAAGAGAGGAAACAAAGTGTGTGTGTGTGTGTATTACTATTCTAGGAGACAGGAAGGACAAATCACACAGGATGCCCTAGCACACACCAGTGAGTTGAGATTAGACGCTTCCTTCCTCTGTAAGATACAGATAGAAACAACATCCTGGACAAGGTGGAAGGACCGATGAAAGGACACCTTATTCCAGCTTTGGGATTGAAAGAGAACGTGCAAATGAAAACAACATCTAGTTAACATTACTCAATAGACCCAGTGGAACCCAGTTTCCCTATAGGGTGTAAATGGATCGCTACGTGCTGTTTGCATAACTGCGACGTTATTTTTAGGAACCATGTTATATGACAAACATAGGTCAAAAATATGCTCAACACAGAGAGATGCTAGGGAGGAGAGGCTGCGGAACTAAGAAAACGTTAATTCTTAGTTTTCATGAAGAAGCAAGTATTTATTCATATCTCCTGTCTCACCCCTGAGGCTCTCCCTGAAGACAATTCTAATGGAACAGAATATGGCAAAATTCCAAGGTTTATAAAGAATTGCTCTCTCTCTCTCTCTCAATCTCTCTCTCTCTCTCCCCAGAATGTACATCTTTGAATTTTTAAATTTATCTTAAGTTCAATAGTGAATGATCTCCCTCCTCTGGACTGACCTGGAGAAGGAAGTAGTTTAATGCAAAAATCACAGGATGGGAAGCAGGGAAGCAAATGACGATTTCCTTGGCCCAGAGAAAGCCTGGGGTGCCTCGTGTTCAGCCTCCCTCTCTGAACGTCCATGCTGCCTCCTTCTTTTCATTTTAAAAAAGATTTTTCACAATGGCTAAACCTCAAGTACTGAGAAAATTACAGGAAATCACTCCCTGTTCATGGAAAAGGAGGGTTGATTGTGTTTCTTACACAACTTTCAAAAGCTGCTGTTATCATAACCTTGGCATTTTGTTTGCTTGTTCCATGATTGTTTTGGAAAAGAGTTGACTTAGGTGCCTTGGCATTTTATTTGCTTATTCAATTACTGTTTTGGAAGAGTTTACTTTAGATGAGAGGCTGAGAGGGAGGGGGAGAGGAAAATAAGATCCAAGAATATAGTTGAAAAGTGCTGCAGTACTCTTCACTGCTGCCCACAGCAACCCACAGGCTCTGGGGTGCTATCCTCAGAAACATGCAATCAATGATAATGCCTTATTTCTGCTAAGAAGAAAAGTGCATTATTCAGAAGAGAGAGACAGTCATGTTTCCCGATATAAAAGAATATTTTGTATTGTACAATGTAAAGAATTGTACATAACTGAACACACTTGCTGACAGATCCAGTTTCTGAGAAATAACCTTTCTTCCCTAGCAAGTCACCTCATTGGGAATTGAGAAACCAACAGCCATTCCTCTTTAAAACCTGAGAGTCAAACCACAAAACTGATCCACCTCATTTAGTCTTTATCACACCCATTAATAAGTATAAATAATAATACTCTCATCTTGGAGTCTATAAAAATATTCCACCAGCGTATATTTGTTTTTATTTCCTTTTGTGTCTTTCTCACTCAACCCCCTGTTTTGTTCCATTGGTTTATAATTAAAGCCCCAGACTGAGGTCAGAAGGGAAAATGTAGTTACTGAGTGTCCTGATCTGAAAACTAGCAAAGGATTTTCTCCTGGGGGTGAGGGTTGAGGATGGGCAGTGGAAAGAGTGCTAGGAGAGAGCAGAACAGAAAGGTGGGTGGGTCATGAGCCTGGAGAGATTCTGCTACAGGATCCAAAATAAATATGTTTCCTCTTGCTTAATTACCAGATCAGCAAGACTCTGGTAGGGAAGGCCCCTCCATCCCAAGTGTTGGGTGAATGTCGCTTATTGTTGCTTTTTATTTTAATGATTTGATTGCATAACATCATTTTAAGTAATGCTTAATTTGGATCTGTCTTTGGTCTCCCCAAGAGTAATCATATTCTAGATTATGATAATTATATGCTAATATAATGGTCAATCTTCACTTATCTATACATGCAATAATACATATAATTATATCCTTTAATAGCATCATGTTTCTAAGAGGTATACAAAGCACAACCATTCATAACTGTTCCTTAATATTTTCAATCACTGCATTACATAATACTCAGTTGATTCTTTTTTTGTTAGTTTGTCTGGTTGATTGGTTGATTTTTTCTATTTATAATTGAAAATAAAGTAATCACAAGTTTGGTTCACCTGAAAGAGAACAGCGAATGACCAAAGCATGCTGTCACCAGATGGCAATCAATGCCCCCATCACATGCCTTGAATAACCAAGTGTAGGTCCTCACTGTTGGCATTTCTGTTATTAATACTAACAGTAACATCAATAACGATAGACATATTTTACTCAGTGTTTTGTTAGAGATTCTTTATGCAGATTTTCTCCCTTAATCTCCAAAAGTCTTGGCTTCTTTTTATACCTAAACACACAACTACCATATGATCTAGCCATTGTATATTTGGACTTTTATCCCAGAGAAATGAAGACGGATGTTCACACAACCACTTGTACACAAATGCTTGTAGAAGCTTTATTCATAATAGCCAAACTGTGGAAACAACTCACATGTCCTTCAATGAGTTAATGGCTATAAAATCTATGATACATTCATATGTAGAAATACTGCTTGGCAATAACAAAGAATGTACTATTGGTAAACACAAAAAACCTGGATGAATTATGCTGAGAGAAAAAAAGAGCCAATCCCATAGAGTTACATACTGTATGATTTTACTTATGTGACATTCCAGAAATGACAAAATTATGGAGAGCAGGTTAGTGGTTTCCAGGGGTTATAAGTGGATCACAAACACAGCTGTACATTAGAATAACCTTTTCAAAAATATGCAATTTCTGTCCTTCTTCTTGAAGCCCAGGGAGTGGGATGCAGACACATTAAGTTTCATGATTAAGCATCTTATTATGTTAATCATGATATAAACAGCCTTGTATAACACAACACTGAGGATGAACTTTACTCAGAGAAACAAACAGGGTTTCACAGAGTGACTCAAAATAATCATAAGAGTGAAATGAATATACTAATGTTTTAGAAATAAAATTGTGGCTGAAATGTTGAGAGTGATTAGGAGAGAGGCTTGACTTGAAGTGATCTTGAAGCAAGATCACTTAGGAATCTACTGCACTAGTCCGGGTAATGATCCATGAGGATCTGAGCTATAGTAGTGGTGATGGAAAAAGGAAAATGCATTTAAGTTTAAACAATATTAGCATGTTTAACAGAACTTGAGATCACTCTATTTCCAAGTTTAATATATTACATACTAGGATTATTTAAGGGCTATGGAAGAAATATTTTGGGGGTGCAAAATGAGAAGGCTGGTTTTAGGGTTGGATAGAGATGAGGGATGACATTAAGAACTCTATCTTAGATGACATGAGATGGCAGCATTTTTGACTAAGAGAGAAAAGGCATGATGACAAGACCAAAGAGGAACACATTTTAGAAGATAATGAGATCCTTTGGGTGTCTGTGGAAATCCAAGTGGAGTTACTTGGTTGGTAGGTGGTGATGTGAGTCTGAATCTCTGGTATGAGTTCTGAGGGTAAAGACTTGGCAGTTAACAGCTTATAGTCAGTAGTTCAAGCCATGAGAGCAGGTACAACCACTATGGGGAGTAGTCCACTGGGAAAACAATGGGCTGAAGAAAGAAAATCAAAATATTAGGAAGCCTTATAAAACAAATAGCTGACCCAGGAAGTATACCCAGTGAGGAGTCAAAGAGTCAATAACACAGAAGAAAGTCCTAGAGATTAAGAAAACTTGGCATCTTGAGAAGAATTAATGATAGCAACATAATACGTTAAATTTGAAACTGCAAGTTAAATTCATGACCATAAAGATATATGTAATTTCTCCAGATCAGAATGTAAAAATGAGCCAAGAATAGAAGAAGCCGCTTGCCAGCCATCACTACCCATATTGTCCAGATTTTGACCTGCAGCACCAATTCCATGCTAAAGAAATCCAGGAGGTATGCAGGGGTTGGCTGTTGATTCTAAATACTGAGACAACAAACAGACAACAAAGTAAATCAGAAGAGGTTATGATTTTTGAATGTTGCCAGAAAGCAAGCAAGGATGCTTAAAAAAAACAATTTTTAAAAACTCAGCATGACATTCAAAAGGCAGAAAACAGTTTAACACTTAGTTAAAATGATTTAATTGGATGTATTTTAATGATCTTGAGTACCAAAAACAGCAACAACAAAATAATAATGATAATTATAGGTAATTGCAATAAGTTGTTTGTGACAAGCATTGAGTTAGTACTGTTACTGACATTAATTATTATATATGTAATATTAGGATTACCAGTATGAAATGCAACATTGAAGACTATAATAGGATATGTATTTTAATTATTTTTAATATGTAGGGGATATTTATTACACATAGATATTTCATATTCTATTAAAATCTAGTGTTTTTTATTAATCGTAATCATTGACAGTTTTAAATTATGTATATGTGTGTATTTATAGTAACAAATTAGTAAAATAATGAAAAAATGAATAGTCTGTTGTGTTGATATTTCAGAATATATTAAGAAGAAAGTATAGTAGTAAGATGTTTTACAATAATTGAATTTGTATGCATTATTTTTGTCATATCCGGTACTTTAACATTAAAAAGAGCCAGCCATACTAAATTTTAAAGTCTGCTATTTAAATCAATAAACTTAACAAAGCTAGTAACAGATGATCAAAGCTTAAAAACTATTTTCTAAGTTGCTATTTTTAGGAATAACAATTGCTGCGGTCATCTTTATGAAGTGCCTCAGATGCTAAAAATTATTGAACTAGAAGAAAACAACTAGAAGGACTAGAACACAACAAATGTGCAGGCTCCAACCACAGGTCTTAATAGACAGGCAAGATGGAAAAATAATGCAGGACACAAACAAGGCTTAAATACATTTGGTGATACCAATTATGGGGAGGCATCCTGGATGGGAGAGTTCATTATAAAATTACCTTTGGCTACTGTGTGACTTGAATCTTCTAGATGTCTGGTTCCTGGAGGGCATGGACTCAGATCCCAGCTTGACATAAAGATGCTGGGAAAACCTCAAGGAGTCCCTCCGGGTGGTGAGAATAACCTCTGTGATATTTGCAGTTCCAGATTTTTTCTCAGTTGAACATTTCTGGTCAACAAGTAATCACGCCCCACCGAGGAAAGACCCTTGATCACTGTGGGACAAAAACTCCCCACTGGCTTAGGCAACTGGCCCTGATTGCTGGAGACAGTAAAGCTATTTCCTGTGGGCATTTCATACTGGGAAGGTTTAGAAGTAAGAAGCAAGATATTGAAGTGAATCAAGCCTCTAGTAATATTTTAGTGTTAAGCTATAGATGGAATTGTAATATATTTTGTATTTAAATATTTGAAATATTTAAATTTGGCACACTGGGGTGACAGATTAGCCTTGTGGTCTAAATTAAAACATACAACTTAGAAAATAATATAGGCTTGTGATGTGAATTGAACAATGAGAACACTTGGACACAGGAAGGGGAACATCACAGCAGGGATAGCATTAGGAGATATATCTAATGTAAATGACAAGTTAATGGGTGCAGCACACCAACATGGCACATGTATACATATGTAAAAAACCTGCATGTTGTGCACATGTACCCTAGAACTTAAAGTATTATAAAAATATATATATATAAAACTAAGTTGAAATACTTAAAAAGGCATTTAAGTTTAAACAATATTAGCATGTTTAACAGAACGTCAGATCACTCTATTTCAAAGTTTAATATATTACATTTATTAGTATTATTTAAGCACTTACATAGTTTTTGTAATGTAGCATCTCAATAGCTTTAAAATAAATCAAAACATTAAATTTACATTTAATTTAGCTTAAATTGTAAAATGTATTAGCTTTATAAATATAATATTGAGGTTTGTAAGTTGAACTTAAACACCTAGGAAAAAATGGATCTTGAATGTTTCATTTCAATAAATTGAAATATTAGTTAAAAATAAGTGGGCAAATGGAGTGTTTATCTCTACTAAGGCCACATTTCAGGCAATGGAAATTTATCTTAATGCAGTGGACTGAGAAATTACTTGAATTTAGTGGACACGGACTATTCTTGTGATGTGTATTTACGAATGGGAGCAGGAAGATAGAGGTCTATCAGTTAAAACTCACAGTGGCAATGAACTAGAGAAACCAACAGCACCCTTGAGAGCTCTCCAAAGCATAGTGCTGAATGAAGAAAACCAAGAAACAAACTCTACGGCACAATAGGATGTGAATTTAAGATGCATGTGTACACAAACCTTTACCACATATTTTTCAAAGATGTCACCCAAGGACATGAATCAATCAATTAGATGGGGTCGGGGAGGTAGTGCAGGAGAATTTAGTGGAGACGGAGATAAGGATAGAGATGGGAAAAGTTTAAGAGACAGCCATGCATGAACCAATATTTATGTGCCATTGACTGGGGATTGGACAGAATTCTTTGCTACCTAAGTTTTAGAGAAGAAAACTCAAGAACATAAAACTCTCATCAGCATACACTTTACTTCTGATTTTATTTATAGAAGGACTGTAGATTAAGTTTGTGTGTTGGAGGTGTGAAAATATTTGGCATCAAATTCACTCAGAATCATCCAGCTCAGAGGAGAATTACTTTTCCGGGTAACTGTGCTTCTAAATACAACTTTCTTCTTGTGCCTGAGGTGTTATTAGTATCTGATAATTATGAGAAACGTGATGGAAGTTTGCACTTCCAGATGTGTGTCTGAAGATTAGATTTTGTTTACAAAATGCTGCTGCTTTAGTCCATTGGTAGGACTAACTTTGGAAGAAAGGATCGGCTCTCTGCACATGAAATTCAGCAATTAATTTTTAGGCCGCGTTTCTCCTGTTTGTCAAAGTACGAAGCAATGTTAGGGTTTGATAAGGCTGAATTCCTGCAGCAAGGTCTTCTATTTTAATATTCTGATACTTGTAACTTTTCTCCAGGGCCAGCTGCAATTGAGCTAACAGGTCAGACCTCCCTGGCCTTTGGAACAGGCAATGTTGACAGACTGAGGGAACATTTCTGCCATTTCCCTGAATGACAATGCTCAGCAGGGGCATGGAAAGCATAGTAACTCCTGGCTGAGAAAGCAGAACTAACAAGCTCAAGACTGTTAGTCCAGGTAATGGCAAGGATCATACAATGCACTCACCAACCCACTTAATTTCCTTTCTAGGGCTCTGCCTTAGACTAATTTTCCCATCCTCTCTTGAGTTTGGGTTGGGTCATGTGATTCAGTTCTGGCCAATAAAATGATGTGAATCTGGGGTCATGTGACTGAGTTCTGACCAATGAAAATTATGTGGGCAGGGGGTCATGTGACTGAGTTCTGGCAAATGAAAATAATTTTAGTATGGGGTTATGTGACTGAGTTCTGACCAATCAAAATTATGAGTCCAACCATAGATATCATAAAGGGGATTCCATGATGTATTTTTTTCATTGTGAACTGACTTCAGTCTTTAACTTAAATGTGGAAAGAATCTGGGTCTCTTAAAAAAGTGTGGAACAGAGTCTCTCCACCACTCAATACAATTTGTACTGCGATTTGAAGAAGAAATACATCTGTGTTTTGGAAAACTGCTGATGCCATTAAAATTTGGGGGTTACCTGTACAGCCATTACGAAACCTTTACTACTAACCAGCGAATGATACAGAGAGAGAGAAAGTTGGGTTAACCCTGGGCTGGCCAAAATACATCAGGTAAGAGCTTCACCATGTGGGACATTCACCCCTCTCACTGAGGGGATCTCAGTTCTCAGAGCAAAATGAATATTTTTGCAAAACATGTGTGAAGAAAGAAAAAAAAATAATAATGGTAGAGTGACAGAGCAAGACCCTATAGCAACAACAAACCAATCAAGCAAACAACCAAATACACAAACATTTTATCACTGAAGCCTCTGAATATCTAGGGCTGTATTGGGAATGCAGTGGTAGCTTAATGCGTATTTATGGAATTACCTTCCATTTTAATGTTTCCTGCCTGTGCACTTGGATTGTATCTTTATTTGAAATAAGGAATTAATAAAATGGACTTTCTGCATTATGTAGTTTCACAGCTACTGATGTTTTTCTGTTAATTCTAGCTCTGCAAATTTGGAAAACGTCAGTGGAAAGTATGCAAAAACACTGTCATAGTTATGGAGAAACAAAGTGTCACAAACAGACTCTCCAATTAGTCTGACCATTATTAAATTGCTGCAGGCACACTAAAATAATTTTTATTCTTCTATCAAAGCAGACATCAATATGTTTTTGTGGGACTTTCGATTGGCACAAACAGATATAAAATGGCCTAGAGAAAGCTCTCTGGTCTGCATTTTCATTTTGCAAACAAAGAATCACAGATTTTTTTTCAATAACATTGTTCAATATCCTCAGTACAGCGGAATTGCTTAAATTATGACATGTGTTCCATAGGGTTATGAACCCAACCACTGATGACAGTGGGCCATGGTAGATTTTCATTTAATGACACTTGACAAAATAACTAGTTATTCTGAAACTGTTGCCGGCCACTCTGACAGCAGTTTGCACTGTTCATCAAGTAAGGCTTATCCATCTTTGTATCCCATACCTCTGGCAACTAGCGGGCTCTTGCAGCCTTGTATTTGCTGACTAAATATACAAAATGGTTGCATGTGTTTACTTTTTAATCTTCGTCCTGATCTGCGTGTAACAAACTGTTAACATATCTGTAGTCTTCATCATAATATTCCCAGTGCCTAGTTCAGTACCAGGGACATAAGAGGAACCCTTTTTAAATGTATTCATTCATTCAACACAAATTGTTTTCATCCCCTTCCATGTGGTATCAAAACAGTAGCAACCTGTTTTGCAGCAGTGTACAAAACTCACTGAGCCCTTCCTTGCACAGACTTCATAGTCTAACGCAGGACCTTCCCATCTGCAGTTTGAAGTCCATTGACCATAAAATTAATTCGGTGGCTGGAGATTTTTTTGGGGGACAAAATCTCACTGGAGTGCAGTGGCGAATACAACATTTTTTTAAAAAGGAAACAGAATACACTATTTCCGAGTCAGATTGTATATGGTAGAAGTGAATATTGATCAATGGAACATTTGTGTGTATATAGAGTCATGAGATTGTTTTTCTTTTTCATTTGTTCACTTGTTTGTTTGTTGTTTTTTGCTACCTGTTACACCATGTCCTAAAGTAAGGTCAGCTAAATAAGCTATTGGGTCCATACCCCGAAAATGTTGGTTACATCCTTCCCATACTAATTAATCCATTAGCCCAACTTATTATTTCCCTTATTATTTTCACAGGAACTCTTACCACAATGCTGAGTCATGAACAAAATCATTTGAAAGCAATTGGTATAGGGAGTTGAAAATAAACAAAAGAAAAAATAGATGCCATATAATATCAAGTAATGGTGAAAGATAACAATTTAAAGTAGACCAAGGGGTTAAAGGATGACAAATAGTATTGTTTCATACAGGAAGTTCAAGATGCCCACTCTGAAAGGATCGAATTTGAACAGAGACTGAACAAAGTGAGGAAAATATTTGGGGAATTGACTTCCAGGAAGAAAGAAGAGCAGGTGTGTCCTTGGGGGTATTTGAGGCAAAGCAAAGAGGACAATATGGCAAGAATCCAATGAATAATATCTGGGAACACCATGGTCAAGACATCCAGAAGCAACATAGGACCTTGAAGGTCCTAATATGGATTTTAGACTTTATTCTAAGCAGGACAGGAAACCACTTGGAATCACATCCAATGTTTAGTTTTAATATTGAGCCAAAAAATGACATTATCCAATTTGTTTATTTGCTGGACAAGTGAAGGAAACCCTGCTGTTTATTCATCATATAAGCAGAAGATTCCTAGCTCATAGAGGGAAATATCGTAATCTACTTTATTTCTTTCTGTCCATTAATATGTAACCAGTGAAATGACACTATTTTCTTCATTGTTGACATATGTTACTTGCTCCAAATATTTTTTCAATAGTTTCATCAGGTTATTAAGAGTCTACCAAACCGATACTGATTCATGTGTTTACATGAGGCAATAAAGAGTAGGAAATCATGGTTGGTACCATTCCCCTGAATGAGATCAGAAACAGCTGGGAGTAAAGCGCTTTGCAGTTGCCCTGTAAACAGGCTGATCTGAGATGCCACTTCTATGACTCAGGAACAAAGCACAGACCTGTGCTGAAGCCCTGTCCAACTGCCTCTGCAGGGTTGATTCTACCCCAGTTCTCGAATTTTCTGTTTTCATTAGAATAGGCACCTGAGTCCCCTAAAGACAGACTGGTCCTTCTCAAGGGTATGAGAGGGACAGGCAGGCTTCTGTGTGCTCTGCTTCCAAGTGAGAACTTCCTTAATATCAGCAGGTACTACATTCTCTGAAATTCGCCTGCTCAAATAAAGAAAGACATTACAAAGAAAAGGCCCCTACACTTACAAATAAATTACAGAGTTAGAAAAAAAAATTTAAAAATCATAGGGAACCACAGAAGACCATACAATCTTAAGCAAAAAGAATAAAGCTGCAGGTATCACACTACCTAACTTCAAAATATATTACAAAGCTATTGTAAACAAAACAACATGGTATTGGCATAAAAACAGACACATTAACCAATGGAACTGAGTAGAAAGCCCAGAAGTAAACCCACACATTTATAGCCAAGTAGTTTTTCACAGAGGTGCCAAGAACACACTGTGGGGAAAGAACAATCTTTTCAACACATGGTACTGAGGAAAACTAGACAGTCACATGCAGAGGAATGAAATTAGATTCTTATCGCACATCGTATACAATAACAAACTCAAAATATCCAAAATACATAAGGATCTGAAACAACTCAATAGTGAGAAAACAAATAACCTGATTTAAAAAAAATAGGTAAGGGACTTAAACAGACATTTCTCAAAAGAAGATATACAAATGTTCAACAGATTAACATGCAAGCTCCTTTGGTAGAAAACAACCCTGAATAAATCAGAGAAGGACATGTCCTTTTGTGTCTCCAATGATGCAAAAGAAAATTTGTGATTGGTTACAATGCCCCCTCTGCCTGCCATGCCCAGTATGAACAAAGCCAGTTTAGAATTCCAAGACCATCCTGAACACTGGAATTTTCTACTTCCATGGAAAAGTTGACAGCCTGTGTCATGAGATATCAAATTAGTGGCAAGTAAAGTTATTAGACCAGATTCTGTCTCCACACTCTCCTGAAACTTTCATTTCATAGTGAACAAACAAATCAAGTTATTCAGGGCTGGCATTCTCAACTTTGCTATTTCTTTAAATTAAAACAAATATTGTGTTCTTCCATATCCTTTTAGGTCCTAAGGCCTCTTACACCCTCAACCTCCTTTCCCAGAGCAGCCTTAAAGTTCACAGGGAAGTCTGTACGTCTGAATTGGTTTGTTTTGTATGTTTATTATCTACATAGCATAATAGATTCAATGCTTCTAATTTTTTGAGACACAATTAAAATATTTGCATTATGGCACAGTTTTGTAAAACTGTCCTCTCTCTCAGATGGCTGAGATGAAATTTGTGAAAGAAGTTCAATGGCTTCCTTCAAAACTGGTGGAACCATTTAATAAAGTTGGTTATTTTCTTGATGTATCTTTTGAAAAGGAAACAGTGTAGCTGACAGCCTTTTCCTCCTGTTTGGAAGCTGTTTTCTAAGTCTATTTTTTTAATAGAGGGAAGGTTTCAATGACTTTGTTTATGTGTGCTATGTGTGAGCAAGAATTCACATATTGTATATATACCAAGGGAAATCTTTTAAAAATGATTTTTCAATGTCCAAAATGTCTCAGGTAATAAGGAACATTGAGCTCATCCTGCTGTGCTCCCTGGTTAACTCTGGAGTCTGATTGATATGGTTTGGCTCTGTGTTCCCACCCAAATCTCATCTCGGATTGTAAACCCCATGTGTTGAGGCAAAACCCTGGTGGGAGGTGATGGGATCATGGGGCGGTTTCTCCCATGATGTTCCCCTGATAGTGAGTTCTCAAGAGATCTGATAGTTTAAAAGTGGCACCTCCCCTTTCTCTGTCTCTCTCTCATGCTGCCATGTATGACATGCCTTGCTGCCCCTTCTGCCGTGATTGTAAGTTTGCTGAGGCCTCCCCAGCCATGCAGAACTGTGAGTCAATTAAACCTCTTTCTTTTTAAATTACCCAGTCTCAGGTATTTTGTATAGCGGTGTGAAAATGGACTAATACACCAATTTAAAGACAAACTATCTATTTTGTGTATGTGTATAGTAAGACTACCTAAAGTCTACTCTTTTTGCAAATTATTAGTCTATAATAGAATATTTACAGCTATAGTCCTCATGTTGCACTGTAAGTCTCTAGACTTTTTTATGCCCCGTAAATGCAGCTGCGCACACTGATTTCCATCTTCCCCTTTCCTGCCTTCACCCCCTGCCCTTGTTAAATATTTAGTCTCCATTTTATGTATTCTTTTTTTTTTTTAAGATTCCACATGTAAGTGTGATCATGCAGTGTTTTTTGTTTTTTGTTTTTTGTTTTTTTCTGTGTCTGGCTTATTTTACTTAACATAATGTCCTCTAGGCTCATCCAGTTTACTATTGTGAATAGCAGGATCTCCTTCTTTTGTTGCTGTTGTTGTCATTAACTATAGTAATCACTTCACTGTATCACTATATATGTATATTAAGATAAAAAACATTATATTATACAGCTTAAATATATGCAATTTTTTTAATGGCAAAAACAATGTAAATAAGTGGTCCCTTTAAAGAAAGATTCAGGAGTTTGTTAAATGCTTTTTGACTCCTCCACAAATGTGGTTTTGAGCTGCACATATGGAGATAGGAGTGAGTCAGAGCAGCTCTCTTTGCACTTTTGAGTTAAAGATAAAACAATTTGTTTTCATCCTTTTGGTCTCAGAGACAGTTTTTTATGGGTCTGGGGAGAAAATTGCAATATTTGGCAATCACATCCAGGCAGGAAACCCCTATAATTTGACTGGATAGAAGCTAATGTAAGCTGAGCCTGTATCTGACATACATAGTCTAACAAAAGGAGTGAGCATAGCTTCTGTGGATATGAGAAATGCGTCATCTTCCTCATCAAATGCATTTTCATTTAGTCCATTGCCCACCCCTAAACTTGCAAACTAAAGGGATTCAGCCTTGCCCCATTCAACACCTGGATGCTTCAAGGTGATGAGAAAAGGTAACACCTTCTTGGTGCATGTGGACCAGAGGCCTCATTACCTCATTATGTTAAGCAGTTTCCTTTTTGACTTTTTTCAGAAACAAGGTCTTACTATTTTGCCCAGGCTGGTCTTGAACTCCTGAGCTCAAGAAATCCTCCTGCCTCAGCCACCTAAAATGCTGGGATTACACTCCATGCCTGGCACAGCAGCTTCCATTCAGCTACGCAGAGAAAAGTGATAGCAAATCTGTGGCGGGGTCTAAATATGTTTTAAAATGTCCTGCAGCGTCTGCACCTGCAGGGTGATCCTGCTTCTAAGACAGTGATGCCACTTCAGGCCCCCAACAGGCCCTCATTCTGAAACACTGAGACTTTTTTGTGTGTTTTCAATTATAATGGTGCTTTTAAGTTTTGCTGCATTTTTTTCTTTTTATAATTATAAAAGTAGTAGAGTATCTCTACATAAATGCATAATGAGAAAGTGACCCAAGGTTCACCTCCCTCAGAGCCCATGCTCAAGTTGGAAGCAGTGTTAACAACACCCAACCATTTTCAGTAAGACCTCTCCTTCCCTAAAATATTTACATAAATTTAAATTGATTTTTTGGTCCCGTTTTATAGTTCACTCGAATGGTTCTTTTAAAGTGTGAATTTAAAAACAAACAAGAAAACACAATTATGAATATGATCTATGAGCCCCCAGGTTTCTGAGTAACCTACAGAACTACACCTGGTGAAGCTCTGCCAGGACCTGGGACTGTCCCCTATCCCCACACAATGTCTGAAATATCTGTGGCCTTACTTCCTCATGGTCACCTCTTTACAGTTCTTTTGGCTAAGTTTTTTTTTTTCTTTGTCATTTTGACTATGAGTCAATCAAGCCACCATACTGAGCCCCTTCTTCTGGTTCCGTAAATGTCCAGTCCCAACGAGGATTTCAGGAGTTCCGTTAAATGGTTCTCAGCCACAAGAAATTTCACCACTTTCTCCCCTCAACCTGGGGAATTTTGGTAACATCTGGAGACATTTTGGGTTTGCAGGACTGTGAAGGGGGATGCCACAGCTATCCTTTGGTTGGAGTCCAGTGGTGTTGCTAAAATCCTACAATGTATTAGACAGCCTCCCGTGACAAATGATTGGCAGCTCCAAACATCAGCATGTCCAGGTTCACAAACCCCATTTATTCACTTTACTGAGGACATCCAAGGTCTCAGGAAAGGGTTCCAGCTGCCTCTTCTCACCTCTCCCCATCCCCATCTCTCTCCATCCTCCTCTCTCACCACTCCATGACCTCCACTCCCCTTGATCCCAGGAGAGCCGGGTTCCTAGCTGTTACCTTGCCACGGACCCTCATCTCTCCCTTCCTGAGGCAGTGTTGCCCATTAGTCAGAGACATTCCCAACCCAAGCACCTTTGCCAAGACTTTTCCCAGCGAGAGTAACTTTTCCAAAAGAGAAGGTCTTGTGTAAATCAATGAACAGAGATTTTTTTCCATTTCTGTAAATACAGATTGAAGTTATATTTCATTCAAATTGAAGACATGCCAGTTTAACCATTATGTGACGTGAAATGCTAATGCAATATTACTTGATTTGAATAATTGGAAATAACAGATACCACCCAAATTAGTAATAAAGCATCAAGAATCACATTATTTCACAGCTGGTTTGCTGAATAGATTGTAAACTTAGTTAATGACATTGCTCCATTAAGGTGACAATTTATTTAGCCAAGAAAGCAAAAATACCAGTGATTTTTCAGCTAACTTTTCCTGACATCAGAACTTGGGATCTAAATGAAAGAGAGAGGGGGCATTATATACGGTCTAAATTTATCCTTATGGTGTTTCTTTGATGCAGGCATTATTATGATTCTTAATTTGCAGCAATTTAACACAGGCTCAGAGTAGTAAAATCACAGTTTATATAGCAGCTTATATGAAATACTTAAAGTATATAAACATGTAGGGAGAATATATTTCACATGAGAGATTCATTCCTGAAGAAACAACGTAATTCAAGTTGAATAATTCCTAAGTAATCCTGGAATGACTGGTATTTTTTTTTCTTTTTACTGGCTACATGGGCACTTCCCTGACACATTTTCATAATCCCTCTGAAGACTGTCAGAGGAAGACAGTGAAGTCTTTGCTTTATACAAGATGTTGGGTTGAACTCAGCAGCCTCGTCCCAGCCTGGTGTGCTCATGAGTGGCTTACAGAAGGATACTGGCTGCATTTCAGCAGGCTTTTCTCATGGTCTGCACTTGAACCCTGCCCCACCTGTGAGGTCTCCTATTGAAATGTGGGTGAACCCCCATCTTGAGTCACACCTTCCATAGACAAAGGTTCTCTTGCACCTTCCTTCTTAATACCTGCCCTTAGACCTCACTTAGCCCCATTCTCTTTCAACCCCTTCATGTTTCTTTCAGTCAATTAAATTCCTTTTGATGAACTTCCTATCCAGTGTAGACGTCGCAGGATCTCCTCTTAATTATCTTGTAAAAAGATCATCAACATCTAGCTCTCTTATCTTCCCACTGTGCCTACCCAGCCAATTATAAACTCTTGACAAATTCCAACACCCACATAGATGATATCTGCACCTAGGTTGTCAAAGGCTATTGGGAGAATATCCTAGAGGAGTGGACTTGATTTCTCTGCTAGTTCGTGGTCTCCAGCCCTGAGCTGACCTCATGGCCACCCAAGTCTTCTATGACATGAATCCAGGCATCTTCCTCACTGGGTCTTTCCCCCAACCGCCCAGCTAATCCCTACCCTCTGTGCTATTGGAAAGCACCTGCTTCTCAATTCCTAGAGGGACAGGGAACTCAGGTAGGATTCCCCTGCCTCTGCTGTCCCACCTGTTGCCCTTATCTGCCATAGCATGTCTGTCTTTGTCTCCTCTCTGTCTCAAAGGACTAGATCTCATCTCAACATCCTGTCTCCTCATTCAGTCCTCATTTTGCTCCACTCATGCTTCTCGCCCAAATATTCTGAATTTGCCCTGCGTAATATTGTTAATGATTCTCTAATGGCCAACAGCATTTCTTTTTTTTTCTTTCTCACCTTTCTTCTTTCTGCTTTATTTTCCCTACTTTCTGCGTCCCCTCTTGGCACTTAGTTCTTGGGAATTTGGGGCTTAGACCCTGAAGTCAGACTGCCTGGGTTGAAGTTCCAGCTCTGCCTTTTTACTATGTGTCTTTGGAGAAGTTATTTATCCTTCCTATGCCATAGTTAGGTTATCTAGTAAATAGTTGATAATAAGTGGTACTTCCGCACATCGTGAGGTTAACGTGAATATTGAATGCTTGGCCTTTGATGATTTCAGCCATTATTTATTTAACAAACACTGAATGCATGCCTACACCATACCAAATATTGGGGATATAGACGAGGACAGCAGTCTCCAGAATCAAAAGAATTTCCTGACATTGGTTTGTTTAAAAACCCAATGATTAAAAATATCCTAATGCTTCTCTTTTTCAAGCAAACAGACATCATAACCCCTTTATAGAATTTCAAAGTCACACTCTCTTTTGTTCTTTTGAACAAATACTGAGACCCCCTCTTGTTTTCAAAGGTATATTTCATCTCTTTTCAAAAAATATATTGATCTCTTTTTAAGTGCATATTAAATTTTATTTCAAAGCTATATTCCTAATGAATAAAAAGTCCCTTCTCTCTTGAAGATCACAAAGAATGCTTAGAATGATTCAGGGAACTGGAGAAATTTTGGATAAATTCAGGCATAAAGAAAAGCTCGCAATTTTGGTGTCTTAGGAACTAGAATGTTTTGGTCTCAGCCTCTGGAAGGCTTCACTCTTCTTGCAGTCCAATCTTTATAAATGATAAAGAAGGTCATGGCTTTAAATTCTGTACCTTGGCATTTATTTCCCCACAAGAATATAAATACAGCCATTAAATTATTTAATGTCTCACAATGTGAGAGTTATGTCCACATCTCCTTGGTTGCCACTTTCTTTTATCTATGGCTAGGCATGGTGGCTCATGCCTGTAATCCCAGCACTTTGGGAGGCTGAGGCGGGTGGATCACTTGAGGTCGGGAGTTTGAGACTAGCCTGGCCAACATAGTGAAGCCCCGTCTGTACTAAAAATACAAAAACTAGCCGGGTGTGGTGGTGCACGTCTGCAGTCCCAGGTACTCGGGTGGCTGAGACAGGAGAATTGCCTGGACCTGGGAGGCAGAGATTGCAGAGAGCTGAAATCATGCCACTGCACTCCAGCAAAAACAAACAAATGAAAACAAAGCAAAACAAAACTAAAAACCCCTGATTGTAGCAAGTGCATGCGGGGTGGGAGAAACTGCAGTGGCCATTTTGGAAAATGCAGTTTTCCAAAGGTAGTAAGAACCTCATCCTGGGAGGTCAACTGTGTAACTCAGAAGCCCAGAGTGTCCAAGTAAGAGAACTATTTTGTAGGCCCAGCTTCTGCCCATCAGAAACCCTGGCTTGTATAGATGTTTGTTTGAAAAAAAGGGGGAAAAAAAGAAGAGTTCTCAGTGGACTAAAAACCAACTCCTCATGAGATAAATAAGGTGAAAGGGCTTTTTGATAAATAAGAAATAAGGAGAGAACACCAAAAACTCTTTAACTGTGAAGGGAAAGCGAGTGAAAAGAGGCCATTAAGCTATGGTGGGAAAGTAACAATCTCAAATATATGAAGGTTCCAGGAAGCTGGAATAAACAGTTAAAGACACAAAAGTATAAAGAACACAAAAGGTCTGGCTGAGTGACTCACACCTGTGCTTTGTAAGGCTGAAGTGAGAGGATAACTTGAGACCAGCCTGGGCAACACAGCGAGAATCCCAGTCTCTGCAAAAAAATAAAAAATTAGCCAGGTGTGGTGGAGCATGCCTATATTCTCAGCTACTATGGAGGTTGAGACGGGAGAATCGCTTTAGCTTGGAAGTTCAAGGTTACAGTGAGCCATGATCGTGCCACCGCACTCTAGCCTGTGCAACAGAGCAAGAAAGACCCTGTCTCAAAAAAAGAAAGAAAAAAAAAATCCAGAAAAGAAAAAGGAAACAATAAGAGTAAAATGACCAATAAATACTTTCATTTGCAATAACCTAGACATGTTAGATTAGAGATCTTTTTTTCATAAATGCCTAGCAAATGCTTCAAGAAAGATATGAAATCTCTATGTGCTAGAAGCTAAAATAAAACTGAAAATGAAAGCAGTAAAATATCCAAAAAAGAAAATAAATTAGGTAGAAAAGCATTTCCACGTAACATTATCTCCCAAAAAGTGCGTCTAAATTTGCAACTAATGTGACTTGACATATTGCTTGTTGGAACCAGAACTGGTCAATTGCTTACCTCCTCTTCCTCCAAATCAAAGCAATGCCCCCTACCGCAGACCATTTAAGACTGAGCCTTGGCCTGCCCATTTGGTTCATTTAGAGTCCATAGTCATAACCTTGCACGTAGACACCCATGCCTATCTTTGATCTGGAATATAATTACGATGACAAAAATCCAGGGCCTCATACAGCACACAAGTCAGTTCTTCATTAGTTAGAGGGTTTCTCTATAGCTGTGATGGAGAAAGTTATATTATTTAAGGTCAAGAAGTGACAGACTTAAAACTAGATTCCAACTCCCCAGTGTTATTCAGTACATTGGCCTTCTCATTTGCACCCTATTTATTTATCATTTTATCTGGATAATTAGTTAATTCAATGAACATTAAGCATTATGTCTATGCTATGTACCAAAGATATCCAGGTATGCAAGACACAGTTGCATTTGCAGGAATGTCTGCTTCTAGTACCTGGCTGCCATTTGAATGTGCATTATTTTTTAGAATTGCAACTCAGTCTTCACGTTCATAGCTGATACGTACCAAACAAGCAGAGCACACCAGATGTCACAGGAAGGCAGACTCCAGACCAATCTGAAGTTGATCTAGATTTAGGTTTTTCTGGTTGCTTTCTCTTTGATCTGAATGATAGCCGATCACTTAAACTTGTGTGTAGAACAGATGCTTGATTTCCAGCATTTGGCAAAATATAAACTATTTTCTTGCCCTTGATGACAAATTCTCTCTAATTACGGGAGGTGGGATTATTTTCAAAGGACAGTGAGAATGTGTGTACATAAAAGTATAAAATGATAGGAAGTGGAGTGGTCCAGGCACAGCTGTTTCACATTGTGTAGGAATTTTATTTTTAAACTTTGTATTTCATCTGTGGGACTTTGCAATTGGGTTAAGTATCATGTATGGCAACAAATACATAGAAAGGTTGAGTGACTGATGTCCTCTGATCAGAGAGAGACAGTGAATTTGCTTTGTGTTAAAGCATCTCTTGCTATGCATCACCTGTAAGATCAATATCAGGAAAGGCCCGTCAGCCAGTGATCTCAAATTGAGCCACAGACAGTGCAGAAAACCTTTATGAATTCCATATCCTTACCTTGCTCCTGCTTCCAACTGTGGATCTGTCTGCCCCTACAATACCTGACAAGTATATTAAAAAAAAAAATCCCCACCTGATCCTAACTAGAGTCACCCAGTTAGAATTCACTCTGCTCACACTGGACTCACTTTTATCTGGGGCCATCTTAAGCTTCAAACCATGGTTGTGCTTAATGCAGGTTTTAGCTTTTACCTGTGGAGTTCCTGAAGGTGAAGTCCATTTTCTCTAGAAGGGTACTTCCCTAGACTGTTTCTTGTTTCATATTGCAGTGATGCAGCTAAGAAGTTGGCACTGTGTTTTATCACAAGGGAAATCTCCCTTAGCATTCCTGTTGAACCCGGAGCCATTTCCCACGTTGAACAGGTTGGATTTTTCCACCTATTCATGGACAGGCATGAACACATGGCTGGATAGGTTTTTAAGAAGGCTTTGCTACGAAACAATGATTATGGTGACCACCACACCGAAAAATGTACCCGGAAGCTCTGTGACAGTATTCAGGTAACTTGGTTTATATCTGCTAGAATTCAGTATAAAGGGACAGATCTTGGAGGTGAAGTGGCAAGAGGAGGAAGAAATCACAGTGATGTCTGCTTTGTGCCAAGCAATAATTATCATATTCTGACACCCAGGCTGGAGCAATAATTTAAGCAAATCATGATACATATCAAAATGACACTCTGTCCATACCAGCCCCAGGTATATGTAATTAAAATTATATCTGTAACCGTTTACCATTCACTGGATAAGAGAATGTTTGAGAGGTGGCAGAAAGAAATATATAAACAGAATACAAATGGAACATTGTATTCACATTGTAGTAGGGAATCTGACAGATGCTGTGTACCACCTCCCATTTCAAGCAAAAGTGAATTAAAATAGTTCCCCAGAAATCACAGATTTTGTTACACCCTTTTTTCTAATTCACAATTCAAATATTCCTTCTGAAGTGCATCCCTTCCCACAATAAATTAACCCAGTGCTTATGTACATTTCACAATAATTTCAATAGGAAGCAAAAACAGGTGGGCAAACTTCTGTTTAAACTAGAGGTAAACTTGTGGACAATTACAACGTTCTCTCAGCCCAAGTGCTCAACTCCTAACCTTGCATTTTTTGTTATCTAAGGCCTGAAAACTCATCTCAAATAATTTTACTCTTTAAAAATTGCTAAGACTAAAGGGTATATTAGGTCCCAGTTACTCCACAAGTCCAGAGATGAAAATCTTGAATTCGAATAATTTAATTGGCAAATCAGACATCTGTGCTGAGATCCCATCAAGATAAGAATCTATGAACTTTCTTTCATTCACCTATTTCCTATTTTAAATAATTTGGACTGCAGATTCAGAGTGGATTCAATTATAGTATTTCACAAATATCATGCTATTGTTGTTGGTTTATGTGAAGTGCTTCCTTTTTGCTTCATGCTAGTTTTTTTCCTTCTCTTCACTTCTATTTCCTTTCTTCCCAGAGATACTAATGTGTTTGGCAATTGTCCCAAAACATGCATAGAACACAAGTTGCAAATTTTGGGTTTGTTTTTAGTATGAATAATGGTGCCTGGACTCTTGTCCTGTTTCTAGAATGTTTCATTTAACGCCAATTTTGAGACGTATCCATGCAGTATATGTTCATATGTGATTCTTCAGGTTGTTCAGGGGTCTATAAAATCAATATGAAGTCTTAATTACTCTGGGACCATCATCACCTATTGTTTTATAAACCCAAGGAAGTGACAGGCAATGGTAAAACATGAGGCAGTACCCCTGGTTTTGGGGAAAGTCTAGACCCTTGCTTTTCGTTTATCATATATGCAGCCATCTTTGGCCACTGGGGTCAG
Source organism: Symphalangus syndactylus (assembly GCF_028878055.3). NCBI lineage: Eukaryota > Metazoa > Chordata > Mammalia > Primates > Hylobatidae > Symphalangus > Symphalangus syndactylus. Next base: position 122,394,848 of record NC_072435.2, on the reverse strand, counting down.
TTCAGAAAATTCTTCCTCCCTCCCTCACTGAAGAGAACACTTTTACCCATCATGTTCTGTCTTCTAAAATGTAAATATTCCAGATGGAACATATCTTACATCTCTGAAGCAGTGCTGCTCAGCTTTCATTATTGTTACCCTAAACAATCATCCCACATGCTATTTTAATACCCCAAATATGTTGCATATCTTTTTACTGCTGTATGTATATTTGTGCTTTATACCTAAAAAGTGTAAAGCTCTTTACCTCCTGGGTGACATAATCCCATTAAGTGCGCATTCTATAAAGCGGCTTCTGTGTTTGTTGTGTATCCATCACCAGCAGTAGCTTTCCTCCTTCTTGGCACGAACATCTTTCAAGCCCAATTCAAAATTCACTTCCTTCACACACCAAATTCCCTTCATACTCCATGGAAAACCCAAGGCTCCCAGCCTGGCCCACTAGGGCATTTGAGCTGCATCTCATCCATTTCCTTACCTTTCTCTACCTTGGATAGCAGCTTTTTCTATGCCGCCTTGTCCTCCTAGAACAAAAGAGTTTCAATTAACTGTATCATAGTCCTTCTCTGAGTCTCTTTGCCTAACAAAGTCTTATTCTTATCTGAACATTTTCAGATAAATTTTGCTAAAATAAATAATACTCATCAGATGAGAAACATGGGGGAATTTACACTCACCTCCTAAAGCTTTCCTAATTCGTAATTATGAAGTCTTTTGTGCAATTTAAGTAAATATACACAAACGCATGAACCTGAGAATGTCTTTACTGGCAAACATATCTGCTAACAAAATATGTGTTTGATCACTGCAACAGTCAAATCACTGTAGCTTAAATAAAAGTCATAGAATATTTTCTCTTTGTAAGGAGATTATGAATGGAAAGATAAGTTAAACCAGCAGTAAACCCTGAGAATGACAACGTGGACTGAATCCTGATCCTCAAAGCATGCTGCGCTACCATTGAGAGCCACAGGTTTATCTGTGGATAAGAATACAAAAGTGGGACAAGATATAGGAAATTAATTTTGAATAGGCTGAAGTTACGGGAAGAATATTTTCTGAAATTTCTTCAGATGTGAGATAATATGTGTCTCTGCTGTGGTCTTTTAATAAGAAAAGAAAGAAGGTGACCAAATCAATATGTCAACATTAGAAACAACTGAAGTTATTTATATTAAAAACTATAGAACAGACTTACAACTTTCTCTTACGATAGAATGCCTTAACGCATATAAAACAACTTGAGAATGGTACACGATTCGTTAGTTTACATAAGCAGAGGGAAAATAATTTTGTTTTCAAATAAGAGCATGTTACTAGATTTTTTAATATGTAAAATGTAATTCTGCTCTAGGATAATTGGGAGGTTGGATTAATAAATATATGTAGTACAGCCTGCCTTCAGAATACTCATTGGATATAAGAATACCTTCCCCATTTTTGGATAAAAGAATACCTTCCCCATTTTCCACACCAGGGAAAAGAAGCCAATGAAATCTAGCCAGGATCTCTTACAGGTGCAGACAGACTAGACCACTTTTATTTTTCAGGCCCCCCAGTATGTCAAAAATGAAGAAGTATCAAAAAATATGACAAAAATGTTTTAAATATTTATATTTTAATAATTCACACTTCCTAATATATTAATAATATAAGTCAATATATGTATGCTCTTCATAATTTACAAGTTACCTATTAGCCAAATGCACAGGCCCTACAACACCCTTCCACATTCTGACTTTGAAGCTGTACAGCTGAGGGTTGAGATCTGGGCTCCCTCCTGTTGGAGGATGACCTCATGTTGCAGGCCAGGCTTGTGTCTCCCTTGTATTCTTTTCTCTGGACTGGAGGTCAGAGAATGCAGGTGGTATGGTTTGGCAGTGTCCCCACCCAAATTTCCTCTTGAATTGTAGTTTCCATAATTCCCATGTGTCATGGGAGTGACTTGGTGGTGTGTCCAGAATTGGTGTGTTCTTGGTCTCACTGACTTCAAAAATGAATCCACGGACCCTCGCGGTGAGTGTTACAGTTTCTTAAAAATGGTGTGTCCAGAGTTTGTTTCTTCTGACATTGGATGTGCTCGGAGTTTCTTCCTTCTGGTGGGTTCGTGGTCTCCCTGGCTTCAAGAGTGAAACTGCAGACCTTGGCAGTGAGTGTTACAGCTCCTAAGATGGCGCGTCGGAAGTTGTTAATTCTTCCCAGTGGGTTTATGGTCTTTCTGGCCTCAAGAGTGAAGCTGCAGACCTTTGCGGTTAGTGTTACAGCTCACGAAGGCAGTATGGACCCGAAGAGTGAACAGCAGCAAGATTTACTGCAAATAGCAAAAAAACAAAGCTTCCACAGTGCGGAAAGAGACCAGAGCAAATTGTCGCTGCTGGCTTGGGCAGCCTGCTTTTATTCCCTTATCTGACCCCACCCACATCCTGCTGATTGGCCCATTTTACAGACAGCTGATTGGTCCATTTTACAGAGAGCTGATTGGTCTGTTTTACAGAGAGCTGATTGGTCTGTTTAGACAAGGTGCTGATTGGTGCGTTTAAAATTCCCGAGCTAGACACAGAGTGCTGATTGGTGTATTTACAATCCTCTAGCTAGACATAAAAGTTCTCCAAGTCCCCCCAGATTAACCAAACACAGAGCACTGATTGGTGTGTTTACAAACCTTGAGCTAGGCACAGGTTGCTGATTGGTGCATTTACAAACCTTGAGCTAGACACAGAGTGCTGATTGGTGCATTTACAAACCTTGAGCTAGACACAGAGTGCTGATTGGTGTATTTACAATCCTTTAGCTAGACATAAAGGTTCTCCAAGTCCCCACCCAATTAGCTACACACAGAGTGCTGACGGGTGCATCCATGAACCCCCAAGCTAGACACAGAGCACTGACCAGTGCATATAAAATCCTCTGGCCAGACATAAAAGTTCTCCAAGTCCCCACCCGACTCAGAAGCCCAGCTGGCTTCTCCTAAGCTGGCTTCTCCTAGTGGATCACGTGCCAGGGCCGTGGGCAGAGCTGCCCACCAGTCCCACGCTGCACACTTGCACTCCTCAGCACTTGGGCGGTTGATGGAAGCGGGTGCTGCGTGCCGCGGAGCAGGGGGCGGATCCCGTCGGGAAGGCTCAGGCAGTGCAGAAGCCCACCGTGGGCTGGGCGGGGCGGTGGGGGGGCTCGAGCATGGTGGGCTGCAGGTCTGGAGCCATGCCCCACAGGTGAGGCCTGGTGAGAATTTGAGCGCAGCTCGGGCAGGTTGGCAGTGCTGGGGGACATGGCGCCCCCTCCGCAGCTGCTGGCCAGCGTGCTAAGCCCCTCACTTCCTGGGGCCGGCTGCTCCAAGTACAGGAACTCACGCCCACCCAGAACTTGTGCTGTCCTGCGAGCACCGCACACAGTCTGGTTCTCGCCCGTGCCTCTCCCTCCACACCTTCCCGCAAGCAGAGGGAGCCAACTCCAGCCTCAGCCAGCCCAGAGAGGGTCTCCCACAGTGCAGCGGCAGGCTGAAGGGCTTCTCAAGCGTAGCCAGAGCAGACGCCGAGGCCGGGGAGGTGCTGAGAGAGAGCGAGGGCTGTCAGCACATTGTCACCTCTCAGTGGGAGGTAATTGAATCATGGGGGTGGTTCTTTCTGGTGCTGTTCTTGTGGTAGTGAATACATCTCATGAGATCTGATGGTTTTATAGAGGGGAGTCCGTCTGCACACGCTCTCTTGCCTGCTACCATGTAAAATGTGACTTTTCTCCTCCTTCACCTTCTGCCATGATTGTGAGGCCTCCCCAGCCATGTGGAACTGTGAGTCCATTAAACCTCTTTCCTTTATAAATTACCCAGTCTGGGGCATGTCTTTATAAGCAGTGTGAGAACAGACTCATACAGTGGGCTTCTGTTCATGCCTGGACTGTTGTTCACAACTGACTTTGAGAAGACTTTTCTCCCTCTTTGGGCCTCAGTCTTCCAATCTCTATCAAAAATACACAAAATAATTCCTGTCCTGTGAGTTTAGAAAAATGATCAAAATTTATCAAACTGTTGGACTATATTTGGTCTGCAGATGTGTAACGCATTTTGTTTGGCTGACCTAGGATTTTTGTAATATGTAAGCCTATATTTAAAACTAAGGATATTTAATACTGCAATCTGCATTCATAGAGTTTCTTGTATGATCTAAGGCCTGCCACCCTTGCGTCTGCCCTCTATGTATGGGGCACCTTTGGAGGGAGTTGAGCTCAGCCTCCTCCTTTCAACAGACATGAGCTGCTCTGTCCTCAGTAGACAAATTACTGACATGCACTGTTTCTCCCCCTCACTGGGGACTCATGTCTGATGCCATTAATCTTCACACTTTGTGGTTTCCTCCATAGAAATAATGAAGAGAAATATGTGTTGTACCTATGTCTCTATTAAAGTGAGACTTTATTTAAAATATTGAGTGAGAGAGCTGCTAATTTCCAGAACAGTGGCCCTGGTGACATTTGACTTTCAAAAATTTTATCTAAGAATATTATAATAGTCACCTCAGTCCAAGTATTTTATCTACAGGCTAAAAACCCCACATCACCAATTCCCATAGTCTAGACTCATGAGGTCTCTTCTCTTTCTTTAGCAGTCTTTGTAATTCTTACCAAAATGAGTTCTTCTCACTCAATGACAATTAAATACACAAATGACTTTTTTGAGAGTTACAGAATGAGAGGGAGAAAGGAGATTAAAACATCTGTTTTTCTTATAAGACTTAGACTTTATTTTGGAAATCCCAATGAAAACACAAATAATCCTAAAGCATCTGATAATTATAATTTCAGACATTTACTAAGATTCGTTATTTGGCAAGTCCTGTGTTAGAAATTTTTACATATTATTTCATTTAATTCTCAACACTGAGTAGTGGGTATTATTATTCCTCTTTGCAGATGAGGAAACAGCCTCAGAAATGTGCCCAAGATCACGTAGAAAGTAGGTGGTAGGATGAGGTTTGAACACTGGATTAATTATTAGGTTTAGGGTTAGGGTTGGGGTTAGGGCTAGGGTTAGGGTTTGGGTAGGGTTAGGGTCAGGGTTAATATTACTACAAATGTTTTAATTCCTATGTCAGAACAAGATTTGCTAAGAGATTCACAGTCACTCTCCAGAGGGTTGAAGAGTTTTCGGCAAAGATGTTTTTAATTTTTCTTTTCTTTTCCTTTTTTCTTTTCTTTTCTTTCTTTTTCTTTCCTTTCTCTTCTCTTCTCTTCTTTTCTAAGAGTCTTTTTTTATCCTGCCACCACCCTTTTATTAACCTCCAATGCAGAGATTTGATTTTTGCACGTTTCTCATTTCAAGGCACATCCCATTGCCCTAGGCAGGATATTGCATTTCTTTTATTTCATTTTCTTTCTTCATTTCAGATTCCTACTTGCATCTCATTCTCTGTCGTATAGACATAGACATATGTCTTGTTTAGGAGTTGTAGCTTTGTACAATATGTATTGTTGTGGTGGTGGTTTTTGAATTTGTGTGTGTTACTTAACATGAATAGGATTAATCTGGAGATTTCTAAATACACATGGTTTGGTTTCTTTTAGTCTTACCTAAGCCATATTTTCACATAGGACCAGATAATTCTAAAAGGCTTGTCAGTCAGCCATCCCTTTACAATCCTCCTCTTTCTCTCCTAATGGAAAGCATTTCTAGCTGATTCCTTTGGGATTTACTTCCAAATCTCTCTGTAACATACTTACAGTGGCGCTTGAATATTTTTTTCAGTGTTAGTCATTGTTTATGCTTTCCCCTTCTAGAAGACACGTATTAATCTCTCACATATGCCTGCCGTCTTCCCGCATCCCTCCTTTCCAACCTCCATTCCCCCACTGTAGTAATACATTGTGGCTAAATCAATATTCTGTTGTGGAAATAAATGAAGACCATCAAAACGAGAACCAACACAAGCTATTCACTCAGAGCTTGCTGTGGCCAAAATGGGAACCAATACAAGCTATTTACTCAGTGCTTGCGGTGGCTGGGGCGTCAGGGACCATCCCTTGCATTTGGCAGGGACTAGATCACAGGTGGAGGAGTGGGAGAGCTTAGAGTGGGAAAAAATAAGGCTTCAGGTATGCTCAGTTCCCAGGTTACTGGCCCAGGGAAGCTGGAGGTGAATTAACTAGAAGAAGGTATCTTACGTAATGGGCTGGGGAGCAACTTTGGCTTTCTCTAGTTGGTCTTGAATTGCAGGGAAACTGGAAGTCACTCACCAAGTTCTGAGCATTCTGGGCAAATTGCTGTGGAGGCTGAGGTTGGGCTTTCCAGTGCTGGTTGTTGCAGAGCCTGAGCTTTGTGAGGGAGTTCTACTGCCACACAAGTTCCAGCTCTCTGTCTGCGTATTCAGGCTCATTGTGTAGCACTATGCAAATCTTATTCAAGCCGAGCCTTGTGTAGTTTCCTATACACACTTCATTTTCCTGAATACTTACTGTTTTGTCTTGAGTTAATAATTATCTCTTTTGTGTGCAGATATATGTGCGTGATTTTCTATACATTGACTATTAACTCCAAACTCTCTGCCATTTGTCAAACTCTCTTGTTTTTCTGTTTAGAAAAATTAGTTATTTCATTCATGTGGCCTTCCTGAAAGATCCAGTTTTGCAGTCTTCTGACACATGCCTGTTGGACACACTTACCATTTTAGGGACCTTTTTCAACATCCTATGGGGCCTCCCTTTGCCTTTCTCCTGTATAAGCTCCTCTTTTTAACAGTTTCTATGAATGTCTCTTGCTGGGGTTATGTCCTCATTTTGGTAGAGCACTTTATCCAACAACCTCCTGAAAAGGGGTGCATGGTAAGTAATTTCCAAGACCTTACATGTGTGGAAAATACCTATTCTATCCTATTCTTATTTGTTCCATATTAAACTTTAACATAAAATCAATTTCCTTAACAACTTGGAAGACATTGCTCCATTGTTTTTGACATTCTGATGTTGCTATTGAGAAGACCGTAGACAATGTAATTCTTGTTGTTGTTGTTTTGGTAATAGAAATAAAGACTCAGAATTTTCAAATTCAACTTTTCTATGCCCTGATTACTGGCAGGTGAGAAGAAAAAAATGGGACAGACACGGTAATGACGTGAAGGGTTTTTTTTTTCTTTTTTCTTTTCTTAGCTTACGTAAAACTTGTTTAGGGACCTTGGCAAATAAGCATTTCTTAGCAGGACTGGTGGTGGGGGTAGGACTGGGAGTTGATATATCTGCCTCTTTTTACAGAAGTCAATCTTTTTCCTTTTGATCACACATCATGTATAACATCTGAGATCCTATGGGCAGGGGTATTTGAGGGAGAGAGGAGCTTTGGGCAGGACAGGAATATCCTGAGGCAAAGAGAAATTTGAGGAAAGGCATCGGGGCACTGAATTGTCCTAGTGGGAAGGGTGGATGTCTCATCAGAACTTAGCATGTTTTAGTCTTTGGAAGTTCACAGATCTCTGACTGTCTCCAGTGTTCCGAAATCGCTGTGCTCTATTGTTCTCGATTGTGCTGTGCCTGTTGTAGAATCTTCCAATCAGGAAGTCCACATCCTTCAATCCATTTATCAGATTAATATAATTCCTCTCTATTCCAGGTTTTGTAGTTATTTTTTTGTTGTGGATAACAGCATGTTTTGCCAAAAGCTTTTTCTACATTTATGTAAATATACTTTTCTCCTTAGTGCATATAATTTTGTATCACTTATTTCCTTTAATATGACAGTAAGTACATTTATGAATATTATGCACTAGCCCTAAGTATATTACCTGTTTATATTTCTTCACATCATAATAAAATTTTGTGAAGATGCAAAAGCTGCCTTTCTCTCACAATTCTTTCCTCAGTCACAGCCTTCCTGACTTTTTCCTATAGGGGTCTGATTATAAGATGACCATGTAAATTATATGATCTATCCCATAGACAGAATTTTTTCTTAGAGACACGTGCTTTCCTATGTAAACTTATAATTGTTTACCCGGTTGGAGAAGCATTTTTTCCTTAGGTTATGAGAATCTATGCTAAGTGCAAAAGAAAGATATATGGTTATCTGGCAAAGAGAAAAGAGTACATGAACAAGTACATTCAATCAGTTAAATCTGGGATGCTCAATGGCATATTTTAGGGTCTATGTTAAAAATAATTTAACAGAAAGGTTAATATCAGATATTGTTACAGGATTGGCCAGAGGCAACTGTAGGGAAAAGGAAAGACCGGGAATCTTGGGATAGTTTATGAATCATTCACTCACATGGGTATCTTGGGAACATGAAGTGTACAGGCATCATCCCAGGTGTTGGAGATACAGAAGAAGGTAGTTGCCATCTGTGCCTTCACAGAGCTTATCCTGGAGTGGCTAAAGCAGATCTTACAAATACTAAATAAAATATGCCCAGTGTTATGTGAGGCGGATCTAGAGGTACACAACAAGGGACCTGAAACATACAAGGCTTAGGAGAGGTGGCCCCAAGATAGAGGGTTTTAAGCTGAGACCAGAGTCTGAGGAGGAAGGGGAGAATGTTACTGTCAGTGGGAGTTGCCTGTGCAAAGTCTCAGAATTCAGAGAAACTGGTTTGAGATGAATCTGAGGACGTAGACAGGAGAGAAATGATGAAAAGTCACACTAGGAAGTTTGGATTTTACCCTACAAGCAATGGAAATCATTACAAAGTACTTATCAGGGTGATGAAATGATAAAAATCTTGCTTTAGAAAAATCATTCTGGTTGTTGTGTAGAGAATACATGAGAGTGAACAAGAGTAGAGGGGCAGAGACTTTTGACTATCTTAATAATTCAGGTAAGAGATGATGGTCGCCTGGATTTTTGTTAGGGTGCTGGACATGGAGATAAATTAATGGGGTCAAGAGATATCTGGGAGATGGAATTAATTGTACTAGACATTTGGCTAGGAAAGAAAAGAGGGAGAGAGAAAAATAAAGGATAGTTCCCACATTATTCTCAGTGCCCAGTAGATAAAAAGTTTCCATTTGTTTCCCATAGAGCCTGCTGTTGGAGAACCAACTTTGGAAAAAAGATGATGATCTCTGTTATGAGTTATTCGCCTTTGAGTTCTCTGATGACTTCCAAGTGTGAATATTTGCCCGGGTGGTGGATGTGTGGGTCTGAAGCCAAGAAAAGAGGTTTTGGGTGGAGGCATACAAATGAAAGCTGTCAAAATTAGACAGCGATGGAGGCCCTGGACTCAGTGAGCCCAGCAGGTAGAAATAATTTCTTGACATGTTTATTTAAAAACGTTTTTTCTAGGGCTTAGTCTAAACTGATGCCCTGTTTCTTGGGTAAGTCCAAAGAACATGCATTTCAATATGTTTCTGGGTGGTGCTTCTAGACACTAATGAGTGCAAGCTCTTCATCTTGAAGAGGAGAAAATAAATCCAGAGACTGTGTGCGAAGGAGTCAGGCATTGAAGGGTATGTGGAGAATGAGGATCCATCAAACAGATTAGGATGGAGCAGGAAAGATGCATGGGAAGAAATTCTATAAATGTGTGAAACAAAAATAGGACAGTGTTTAAAGAAGGATGGCATTACTAACAATGTCAAATTCTTTCACGGGTTCAATCACAATGAAAACTGAAAATGTCCTGGACTCAGCAAGATGGAGATTTCACTGATTTTTTTTTTTTCTTTTCTCACTCTGTCGCACAGGCTGGAGTGCAGTGGTATGATCTCAGCTCACTGCATCCTCCATCTCCTGGGTTTAAGTGATCCTCCTGCCTCAGCCTCCCTAGTAGCTGGGACTACAGGCACACACCACTATGCCCAGCTAATTTTTGTATTGTTAGTAGAGATGGGGTTTCACCATGTTGGCCAGGCTGGTCTCGAACTCCTGACCTCATGTGATACACCTGCCTTGGCCTCCCAAAGTGCTGGGATTTCAGGTGTGAGCCACTGCACCCGGCCCAATTTTACTAATCTTAAGGAACAGTTTCAGTGGAGTGATTGGAACCAAAAGAGACTGCAGTGGATTGAGGAGTGCATTTGGGATGATCAGGGAAAAAGGGGTTTAAAAAGTTAGGCTGAGAAGGGGAAGAGGGAGAGGGGATGGCGAATAGAGAGCCAGAGAGTTTGATTCTCCTTCATGTGGAATTGGTTTTCAGTTTATTAAAAATCTTAATGAGAAAGAGCCATTAGGAAAGGAGAAAATGGGGAGAAAGTAACAATATGAACAGAACAGGTCTTAGGGGGTCCGGAGGAGATGGACCAGAGCATCTGAAGATGCACTCGTGTGAGACAAACCACTTTCTGCTATCAATATTGACACAAGCCCTTTCCTTCAAATGTTCTATGGGAAGTAATACCCAGTTATAACTATTCAATGTTGTTGGTGGCTACATAAATATGTCTGTATCTTTCACGGTAAACTTAAAGCATTATTTTATATTATTTCAAAACAAATCCTTGATGACCCCAAATACTTGGATTTCTGTATTAGAAAACCGATAGAATCAGGGTATACTTATAGGTATCTTTTACTTTGAATATTTTACTTTATCTTCCTAAATTAAGTTGTGAAATATAATATCTAAAGACCTAATTTTGACATGTTTAAGGCTATCAACAAACACCAACCAGAATTGTGTAGCAATAAATAAAAATTGAATGAATGTCGGACTTGATTCTTTCCTTGGTGAATATTTATCTTGTTAACACATGTTTGCCGAATTCACAGAGACAGGGTTGTTAAAGTGTATTTCCTTCCCTTTCACTTTCGGCACCTCTTTTCCTCCTCAGCAATAATAATTTTCAGTTCAACATTTGCCAGAGCAAAATATTCCCCATGTAAAACTTCAAGTGCCTGTCTTTTGATTGTAGGTTTTCGGCAAGAGTGGTAGTTATTTGGGGTGAAGGAGATTTGAGTGAGGACATGAAGCTCTTATTTCTGTTCTCTGCAGTTACTCCAGATTGAGAAGCCCCAAGTTACCTGCAATTTATCAGTTGCCAAAATAACACGTTCCACTCCCTAACAAATTAATGTGCCCCATATGTCAGTACTTGGTTTGTAGATGGTTTGTCTTTTTTTATTTTTTATCTCATGTGAATGTGAGTTGAAGTCAGAAACTACTTTTTTCATCTCTATTTTGCATCAACATTTGAAAAAGGTCCCAAACACACACGTCGTCACTATCCAGGCTGGTAACTAAATGCATAAGGCAGGTTGGATTAAACCAATAATTACTAATTTTGCTTGCTCTGATTCCAAGTCAAATAAGTGCCAATTATGAGACCCTTTAAATGCTCTCTAGGGGTAAGCCAGTTGGCATTGCTAAAAATGAATGATGGGTATACAGGGATTCATTATACTCTTCTTTTTGCTTTTCTGTATGTTTGCAATTTTCCATAATAGAAAATTAAAAAAAAATGCTTGAGAGCCAAATTAAACAGTCACACACCATCTGCAGTCTGGCTACACGAACCATTTTGCAATTCCTGGAAGGAACTCTGAGATTGAGACACTTTATCTCATGCACCTTTTTCTGCAATGTTATATGTGTGAGTGTCATGAGCTGGGCACCCTGGATCTTTGACTATTGAAGAGATAACAGGACAGAAAGGGAAGACCACGGGCTTAGGAACTGAAAGATTGTCCATAGGTGTGAGCGCTTCTCCTCTCGCTACTGGCCTTGCAGCTTTGAGGCAGTTACTTTTCTCCCAACCCAGGTGTTCTTATCGGCTAGCCGAATTTACAGATGATATATTGACAAAATAACCTGATGTTTGCAAATATAACTCACAAACTCTGTTGGGCTTCATAAAACCTGGTTATTATTTTTCAATAATGGTAATGATAAGTGGTGTTAGTATATGCCAGGTAACCACTGTAAAGGCACGATGATGGTTCACCTGTACAGCAGCATTGGGAAGAGGAATTGCTGTACCAACAAGTTTTTGTTTATAAATGAGAAAACTGGGGGTCAGAGGGGTGAAGCACATTGAACAAAGACACTAAATAGTGCATGCCAAGGCCAAGTTCGAACCAAACCTGTCCCACACCTGCTCATAACCTGATTCTGCACAAGCCATCAGGGACAGATGGGAGCTCTGTTGCGCATTTCCAAAGCAATCTTTGACCCAAAAGCATGTTACCTGTACAGAATGCAAATTCCATTTCCTCTGAGTTGAGAGGAAGGAAACTTCACCACATCTTTCAGCCTAGAAAACCCAGGCCTATAATATTTCTACTTCGTCAAAATGACTGAGAGGCCTGTGGGTTAATGGCAGAGTTGGCCACAGCCTTCCTTTCTTCCCAAGTCCTCTGCCCCCAGCTCCCACCTGTGTGGGCTGCAGGAGGTGCTAGTGCTGGAGGGTGGGCTCTGGAAACAGAACTCACATGGAACACAGTGACAAAGTAAGTAACCAGAACTGCTCTATTCATTCTAAACCTGGGGTCAACGACTTTCCATTTTTTAAGATTCCTTTATATGCTTTTTGCGTTTTTTATTTTGTTAATTCTCTTATGCGTTCTCTTACACTTTCAAGATTTGCCTTAGTTGTTGTGACCCTATATTTGTGGGCTTTTGCAAATAAGTTTATCTACATAGACAAACATTACTCCTTTTTTTTCATAAAGGTCAATATAGCCTGGAAGGGAATGATTTACAGGGACGTTGAAAACAAACAGGGGAACTTTTAATACGGTTTTCAGTGAAGTCCGATACAATATGTCTGAATTTATGCCATTTGAATATATTGGATACAAAAAGAAAATCACATTGCTTTGAAGGAACATACTTTTATTTCTGGATTTTAGTTGAAAGCCTAATAGAAAATAAATTGTCAAATGTGGGGAGCTGGTAAATCTCATTAAATTGAACTGGGAAGTTATAGATGGCATTAAATAATTCACTTTCATCAAGAGAAGAGAAGAAAAAAAATCCGAAAAGAAGCTATGCATCTTTCTACTTTTAAAATGCTTGTGTTTGATTGTCTTCTCCAGATAAATATTCATATTAAATGCTTTTCTTCATCGCTTCTGGAAATCACTCCCCAAAAGCCTTTTATTTTCTTTCACTGTTTTGAAGTGAACTGATACATCATAAAAAGTGATGAAAACCTCTGTAGCCTTCTCAGATGGCGACTGGTTCTCCTATGAGCTGCAGGTGATATTAATAACTTCTGCCAGGCTTAATTATAGTCTTCTTACAGTATTATTTATTTATTTATTTTACTTTTTTAATATTGTTTTTCTTTTTTTGAGACGGAGTCTCACTCTGTCGCCCTGGCTGGAGTGCAGTGGCACTAACTCGGCTCACTGCAGCCTCTACCTCCCAGGTTCAAGTGATTCTCCTGGCTCTGCCTCCCAAGTAGCTGGAATTACAGGCCCATGCCACCACGCCAGACTAATTTTTTGTTTGTTTGTTTGTTTTTGAGATGGAGTCTCACTCTGTCACCAGGCTGGAGGGCAGTGGCGTGATCTTGGCTCACTGCAACCTCTGCCTCCTGGGTTCAAGTGATTTTTCTGCCTCAGCCTCCTGAGTAACTGGGACTATAGGCACACACCATCATACCCAACTAATTTTTTTGTATTTTTAGTAGAGATGGATTTCACCATTTTGGCCAGGATGGTCTCTGTCTCTTGACTTCACAATCTGCCTGTCTTGGCCTCCCAAAGTGCTGTGATTACAGGCATGAGCCACCACACCTGGCCTAATTTTTGTATTTTTTAATAGAGATGTGGTTTCACCATGTCAGCCAGGCTGGTCTCAAACTCCTGGCCTCAAGTGATCTGCCCGCCTCAGCCTCCTGAATTGCTGGGATTACAGGCATGAACCACTGAGCCCAAAGTGTGTTTCGTTTATATGACTCTCACCATTGAAAACATTGCTCAGATTGTTTGCATAAATAATAAGTCAACAATTCCCCTAGTTAGAGTGCCTAAATAGCTAATTAAGGGTAGCCTTGTTGTGGAGCTAATGTCTGAGTCAGAATATGCAGCTTTGGTGATTTTGGAATCAAGTCTTGGGATACAATTTCTATCATGCATAAGGGGTTAATTTGAGGCAAACAGGACCAGGGGTCCTGGGCACTAAAGAAGCAGTGTCTAGAAAGCCCCATGGAGATCTGGGAAGAGGAGTTGCTAATGCCATCAGGTCCGACCAAGGGCTAACATCAGCTGAAATATTTGAAATCTCCATTAGTCTGTTTCTGGGAATGAGTAATTGGCCCATTGCACTATGGAGGTTGTTGAATTCAAATGTAGAATTACATGGGGTCTGAACAATAGATTGTAATAATTCCTTCTTTTTCTTGAAGAGATGAACGCAAGAAAAGTGAGAGGTTGATTTGTTTAGGGATGTTATTTTCTAGGTAGGTGAAAGTTGAAAGGCCGTTGGCTGTAATTCCCAAAGGTCTCATGCAATGAGACCAAAATTGCCCAGAAATTTTTGTCATGGGAGTCTGGTGATGATGACATGTCCAGCAGCCAGTAAGGGGAGGGGCACAGGCTACTGTTTGGAATAATCTAAGGGTAACGTTAGAATGAGTATGTTCAGAACCAACAATTATAGAGGAAAGAAAAGAGTAAAAGGGCCATTATGAGTGGATGCCAGAGATATATAGACATCGAGAGGAAGAGTGATTATAATAAAGCAGGTGAAAACAAAACAGGAATTAGACAAGGGTCTTGGTTCTACATGTGGGGAGGAAGCTGCCTGCTATCTAAGGTCATCAGCTGGTTCAGAATGTCTTGTGTCAACTGTTTAGTGCTGTATGTGGGGTATTCTAGAGGATCTTTGAAAACTTCATTTTCAGGCCCTTGATTGAAGTAGCCTTCCCATCATGTAGAATTTGAATTTCTACATTAAGTTGCAAACTGTGAACCCACTGCTATATTTGTTGATGTTATATGGTCACTTCCGAAAGGGGTTCTAGGAAGTTTATTCCTGATATCTTTTTGGGCCAATGAATTCTCTGGATTGAAGATCACTAAGGAAGAGTGTTGTGGGAAGGTGACCTGAACCTGTTGAATATAGGAATGCCATATCCCTGTGCAGCAGAGAAGAGTCTTGTTATCAAGAGGCGAAAGCCCTATTTAAATGAACCTTCCAGCTACCAAGTCACAGGAGGATGACTCACATGTCATTGAAGGAATGGACCAAATTGGCATAAGGTCTAGTGCCATTGGTTAAATGATCTCAAAGTTTTCTGAATGTTTTGTTATTTTTAACTTAAGAATGTCATTCATTGGTCATTCTTGAGTTAAAAATCCTTTCAATCTTTCATCCTTTAAATCTTTATAGAAGGTTGGGGATGGTAATATCGGTGTCGTTTTTGAATAAGTGGTGATACCTTACTGAGTTCTTTTATAATAATTTCTGTAAAGTGTGCGCCTCAGCCACTTGATGTAAAAGTTTGTGTGAACCAGATTGGAAACACAAAATCAAGTTGCTTTTAGCAACAATTAGGGCTTCAGGTATTCAGCAAGAAAATGTTTCCTACATCCTGATAATAGAAATATAATAATAATACATAGTTAAGTCCTATGTAGAGTGGAAGGAAGCTGGATAAAATTGAACAGAAGGTGTTCAAGGGAGCTTGGAGGCTTTTGCCCCTGGTTCGTCCCTCTTTTTAAGTATCTTTGAATATTCTATATGTGAAAGTTGACACATGACCCCCAAATAACCTCAGCTATCTCTTTAAAGTTTTCTTATCAAACTTCACTTAGATAATAACCTATCTGCCTGCAATATGCTGAGTAGTTTCATGGAGACACTTAGCTAATATCTCTGTGAAACTGTTACCTGAAAGGGCTCCTGATTCAGACCCCAACAGAGGGTTTTTGGACCTCACTCAAGAAAGAATTTGGGGTAAATCCATAGAGTAAAGTGAAAGCAAGTTTATTAAGAAAGCAAAGAGGCTGGGCGAGGTGGCTCACGCCTTTAATCCCAGCACTTTGGGAGGCTGAGACGGGCAGATCACAAGGTCAGGAGATCGAGACCATCCTGGCTAACACAGTGAAACCCCATCTCTACTAAAAATACAAAAAAATTAGCCGAGCATGCTGGCAAGGGCCGGTAGTCCAAGCTACTCGGGAGGCTGAGGCAGGAGAATGGCGTGAACCCGGGAGGCGGAGCTTGCAATGAGCCGAGATTGCGCCACTGCACTCCAGCCTGGGCGACAGAGCAAGACTCTGTCTCAAAAAAAAATAAAAATTAAAAAATAAAAATTAAAAAAAAGCAAAGAAATAGAAGAGTGGCTACTCCATAGGCAGAACGGTGGCATGGGCTCCTAGACTTAGTGTCCTTAAAGTTGCTTCTCGATTATACGCTAAACAATAGGTGGATTACTCATGAGTTTTCTGGGAAAAGAGTGGGCAATTTCTGGAACCGAGGGAGGTTTCATCCCCTTCTTAGATCATATAGGGTAACTTCCTGATGTTGCCATGACATCTGTAAACTGTCATGGCACTGGTGGGAGTGTCTTTTAGCAGGAGATGATTTTGTCAGAGGTGTTTGAACCAGAGCAACTCTATCTTGAACAGGTGCTGGATAAAATAAAGCTGAGACCTATGGGCTGCATTCCCGGGAGGTTAGGTATGCTTAGTCACAGGAGGAGAAAGGAGCTTGGCTCAAGATACAGGTCATAAAGTCCCTGCTGATAAAACAGGTTGCGATAAAGAAGCCAGCCGCATCCCACCATGAAAAGTGACTCTGGTCGTTCTGGCTGCTCATTGAAATGCATTAGCATGCTAAAAGACACTTTCCTTCCTATGGTTGTTTGCTCTGAGAACGCATTTGCGAGATCCTCCACACATGTTCACTAAACGGATGGATTTCTTTCCATTTTTAGGAAAGAGGAGGATATTTCTGATGAATGATAGTGGTGAAAGGCCTTAATGTATTCTCCTCTCCAAAATAAACGACTAGTATCACATAAAAAGTGGGAGAGAAAGAGATGGAGGAAAGAATCCTACCAGCCTCTATTTTCTAGGCCAGGTCATTTCTCTAATGCCTCCCCACTGAGTGTTTTACTTTTTCAAGTTGTATTAAAATAGATGACTTAATGTTCACTCAGAATTTTTCCAAAGGGAACCGCTGACAAGGACATTGAACTCCCCTTGCATATTCAGCTGCCCACAGCTACCCAGTGATCCCTGGCTCCTCTAATCTGCATATGAAAGAGACCAAGGCAGAAGCAAGGAAAGTAGGGAAGGGCCCTCTTGCTCCTCGTCTAAGCACTGAATGTGCTCCTGTGAGGGCAAGGGCATCTGGGGCTTGGGCACCGATCACCATATTTTGACCTTGTGCGAACTCCTCTTTCCTGGCCCAGACAAGGGCTTCACAAGGTGAGGACCCTGCTCTCGGCCTTGGCTACTACTGAATCCACCTTTGAAAAAATCATAACAGAAAATTATGATGGTGAAAGAGATCTGACCTAACTCACTCCATCTTGCATCCAACTTCCAAGCTGTCATCGTTCATTCCTGGGCATATGCCAAATTAAATTTAGGAGAAATTTAGTTTATAGTTCAACTTTAAAACAGAGACCACGGCAGCCCTTTCCCGTAACAAACCCTCTTCCTGCCTGGGCACTGGGCTACCTTTGCAAGACTAACAAATTAGCCACAGGATTCAAAATTATGATTTAGGGGTTATGCAGCTAGAGGCTACAAGATTCTGACCCTTTCCAAATTGCTCCTGGGGATAACATCACTATTGTAAAACCTAAGATGAGTGCTTGAGATATTTTGCAGGCCTTGTTCTTGATGGATCCACTGGTAAGACCCAGATCTATAAACTGGCTGGTCTGGTCTTATGGCCCTCACCCGGAAACTGACTCAGCACAGGAGGACAGCTTCAATTCCTTAAGATTTCATCTCAGCCCAACCAACCAGTACTCGCCACTTTCCAACCCCCTACCCACCAAGTTATCCTTAAAAACTCTGACCCCCGGATTTTCTGGGAGACTGATTTGAGGCATAATAAAACTCCAGTATTCCCATACAGCTGGCTATGCATGAATTAAACTCTTTCTCTATTGCAATTCCTCTGTCGTGGTAAATTGGTTCTGTCTAAGCTTCGGACAACAACCCTTCAGACAGTAAGTTACACTACAGGATGTGGAACACAAGATGGTGGGCTCCGGTCCCTGCTCAGCTACTCACTCAAGTGTGTGAGGATCTCAGCTTCCACAGTAACCTGGAGTTTTAGTGGAGCATTCATTGACTAAAGTTGTGTTTGTTGAGCACGTACTGAGTACTCACAGAGCCTCTCCTCCAGGACCCCTTAGCTTAGTAGCAAAGAGAGATGTGAACAAGAGCAACAGTTGTCATGATTATCAATATGGGAACAGTCATAGCCTCCTCACTTTCTCCAAATAACAAGACAAGTCTTTCTTGCAAAGCCAGCTCCAAAGGTGACACTGCTCCTCTTCTGTGGCTTCTATTTCTGCTGCCCCCAATTCAGAATCTGGCCCCTCAGCCTTTGCATGGATGCAGGGAGTTGCAGCCAGAAATAAAGATCACTGTAGGCCCCACACTCTCCTGGGGCTTCTATCAGTGCCTTGATGAGGCCATTATTAGTCATGGGAAAGGCCCCCTCGCAGGTGTTGATGGCATTTGTGTTCAAATTTTAGTACTGTTGCAACAATTACTTAAAAGAAGGGGAAAAAACAAGAGAAAAAGAAAAGAGAGAGCTGAAAATGAAGATGTCTATTTAAAAAAAATCTCAATTTTTATTCAACCAGATTTTGTAGTAGCAAAAAGTAAGCTGAAAATGTAAGGTCCAGGCACTTTATTTCCCAGTACTTTACAGCCAAAAGATATTCATTTTCTGAAATATGCCTATGCCTGTTACTTCCACTCATAAGCCAACTCTAAGAACTTAGGAATTATAACAGAGAGCAAGATAATTTCTATTATGAAAAAGCAAAGAAAAATCCAAAATCATGACTTGCAAGCTTGTTTGTGATAGTAAAGATTATTCAGTCATCCCAAATTCCACATAATGTAATAAAAATGGCTGTGAGTTGACACTTGATGGAAACGTATACATTTAATTAGATTCATTAAATTCACATCTGGATTCCAATAACACGGGTCTAGGGGAAACATGCTTATTTTCCAAATCTTATTCTTTAAACCAGCTTCATTTGAATGTAAAGTCTTTTAAAAAAAATCTCGGTCATTTTAATATTGAAATTAATATGAAAAACAAGTAATTTTGTATAACAATTTCCAGAAAGCCCTTCATACCTAATGTGCTTGTAGCTATGAATGTAAAATAGCATTCTACAATTTCATCAGCTCAATGAGCAGAGCAGATTTAAATGCATGCATAATTATTTTACATAGTACACCTGGTAGCTCTGATTTCTCACACTGGGGTTACTTAATTTTCTTTCCTTTGTTTTCAATTTAGGATGGGTTTATTAGGATGTAATCCCGTCATAAATCGAGGAGCATCTGTATATCACTTTGGGTTTCTAATGTAGATTGCATTTCCCTATATAATTCTAAGTCTAGCCATATAAGCATTTTTAAATTTAAGTGTAAAGTATGTTGGAAACATTACACCAATGAAAGAGGAGACTTCAATCTGATGATGTCATATATTCTCATAGACACCATGGCTTTTTAATGAATTACCAAATGTAGTTCAGAGATTGCAAAAGGGCAATTTTCAGATAAAATCCTCCCTATATTTTTCTCTTCAAATGCTCTGTGTTTAAATTTAATTTTAATTAATTACCAACAATTTGTAATAGTGGGGTCTCAGGTAAACATTAATATTTTAGCCTCCTCTGCTTTTATTAGAAGATTTGCTCACTCTTGGCCTGAGTTCCTACTGGGCAACAATCAGCCACAGCTGAGAGTGCACCTTTCTACCCTGCAGGGGCTTCTGGGTTCGGCATGGTCCCTGTGGTTTCCCACACCTCACACTTCATCACTTGCTGTTCACTCCGGTATTGGAGTTTATCACCCTAAGAAGATTTTAAAACTTATTGTGCTAGGCTATAATCTGGGCTCATCCAGGACCAAACCCAATGCACAGTGTGCCTATATGCTGATTCCTACAGTAATTTATAGCATAGAATGTTTGAAGAATGTGGAAGTGTTATGAATTTTCTTTTCCATTGATACCAATAAAACCAGAAGCAGAAGCTGCTGCCCAGTTTCTTTCTTTCTTTTTTTTTTTTTTTGAGATGGAGTCTCACTCCCAGGCTGGAGTACAGTGGTGCAATCTCTGCTTACTGCAACCTCTGTCTCCTGGGCTCAGGTGATTCTCCTGCCTCAACCTCCTGAGTACCTGGGATTACAGGGATGCACCACAACACTCTGCTATTTTTGTATTTTAAGTAGGGAGGGGGTTTCATCATGTTGGTCAGGCTGGTCTCAAACTCCTGACCTCAGGTGATCCACCCACATTGGCCTCTCAAAGTGCTGGGATTATAGGCGTGAGCCACCGCAGGATCAGCTGAGGTCAGAAGTTCAAGACCAGCCTGGCCAACATGGGAAAATCCCATCTCTATAAAAAATGTAGGTGGCACGAGCCTGTAATCCAAGCTATTCGGGAGACTGAGGCACAAGGATCCTGGGAGGTGGAGGTTGCAGTGAGGCGAGATCACGCCACTGCACTCCAGCCTGGGTGACAGAGAAAGACTGTATCCAAAAAAAAAGGAATTGAACTCAAGTGCCTGGAAGGAAGTGTTGTCTAAAGGGAAAGGACATGGAAACATTGGGAGTGTTGTGAAACATTATTAAAGTCTCACTCTGATTGAGGTTTGCCCAGAGTATTATTTTAAAACACAAACTGATGTGCCTACCTGGCATTCTATCTAACACAGTTACTGTGTACGATGCATATTTGTCCTACTGTGGGGGCACTCAACATATTTTGAATACTGTTCCTATGTCTCAGTAATTTCCTACTTCATGGACATCTACATACATTTATTCTGCACCTTTAATATGCTCAGTATAGTGTTAAATCCTTAATGAGCTCAATGCCAGTCAAGAACTAGTCCCTAGCAGGAAATCCTCGACCAGGTAACGGCTTCTAGATATTGCTTTATGCCATCAGATTAGCCACAAATACTGCTCCCATCATAAGCAGCTGCTTCTGAAAACAAAAATTATACCTGGTATAATGGTTAAGAATGCAAACTCTGGAGTTAGACTGCCTTGGCTTACATTTCAACTTTAATGGCTTAATGACTCATCTCTGTGTCTCAGTTTCTTCTTCTGTAAAATGGGACGACATTAAAACTTACTTCACAGGCTTGGTGGGAGGGTTGGGTCTAATAATGCTTGGACATCACTGTTTCTGTCCTGGAGCAATAACAAAGAAGCAATAACAAGCTGCACAGTATTGTCAGTGAAGGGCTGGGAGCATGTGTCTGGTCCGTTTACAGAATGAAATGCAACCAGGGCGAGTACAGAATGAGGGAATATTGGAAAATGTGCACGCGTGTGCCTGTAAAACCAAAATGAGATGCAGAAAGATCTCAGGAGTGGGCCAGTGTGGGCAGGGAGGAGCTGCAGGGAATCCTTTAGCAACAGTCTTTACTGGCTGTAATTTCTCTTTGTGTTTTTAATTATGATAGACACAGGCTTCCTTCTGGACCAGAGGTAAAAATGGGACTGGAATACAGGCAGTATACCAGTGCAGATGTAACACATCCTTGGATCTGAGAGCATTTGCTCATCTTTTAAAGCCTCCTTTGGGAGAAGTTCTACTTCCAGAAACAAAGGAATTAAAGAGAATGCGCCATTTTTGTTGAGACAGGGAAGAAGAGCAGAGTTTACTGAGGTCTTTGTGTCCTTTCATGAGTAGACATGACTTACTGTGTGTGAAACTTGATCTCTGTAGATGGACTGAAATCGCCAGATAAGGACACATTGGTCTTTCTTAGAGATGCCATCCTCGTGTTAAATAGAAAAAGCAGTGAGATTAATTGAGGCAAAAATATGTATGTGAGCCTTTATATTTTATATTTAGCGTTCTGACCAAAATGAATATAAAATGACAGCTTCTTCCTTGGCGATATCTGAGCATTTGGATCATTTCCTTCTAACCTGTGTCTCCTCTTTATTCCAGAGCCAGGTCTGCACTTCTGTTTGAAGCTCCTCAACAGTGGAAGTTTGGAGGGAGGGATTTCTAGCCAGAAGAAATAACATGAATGAAGGTATGGCTACACAGACCACCAAGAAGTAAGGAGAAAAACCATCGTGGAAGTTACAGCCTTCGTCTCTAACATGTTCCAAGGTTGCATCTCTTTTTCGATAGAAGTAAAACAACAGTGATGAAAGTGTCAAAGGAATCCTTCAAAACGGCTTGATGCTTTGGAATTGAAAACATGCCACTTCAGGTTGCAACCCAGGGGACCCCGATTTCCTGCCAAGTTGAGTACAAGGTCTTCTTTTAGCATGGCAACTGCTTCCCAGGATGGTTTTGCAGAACTTTACAGCTCATTTGATCTTTGTTCTCACCCTGTCTTAATTATTATCTCTTTTAGCCGTGGTACTGAGCACAAAAATACCTCCATAAAACAAGGATATGTTGTTGTCCTGCAGATGCAATAGGAAAGTTTACACGCTGTTGTCTGCTTTCACTGATGTGTGAGATACACAGTTCGCACATGGAAGGAACACCCAATCATGTCGAAGAGAACGGCGGCCTCTCTCAGAAACAGATTTATTTTAAATGCTGTGTATCACAGGTTTCCATTGGATAGCAAACCCTTATGTCAGTATCAGCTTTATTAGCTGTCTACTGGTTATTTATGTATTTTTAGTGGAACTGAAGTGCCACAAACCTAATAATTTACACTGTTCTTCTTTTCATTATTTCTCTTTGGACAGCAAACTCATATTTAGCACTA
This sequence comes from Symphalangus syndactylus, assembly GCF_028878055.3. Taxonomy (NCBI): domain Eukaryota; kingdom Metazoa; phylum Chordata; class Mammalia; order Primates; family Hylobatidae; genus Symphalangus; species Symphalangus syndactylus. Next base: position 122,372,015 of record NC_072435.2, on the reverse strand, counting down.
ATTCATCAGTTCCATCTTCTGATGGCCATTTCCCTACCCACTATATACTTACTTTACCGCATGAGTGCCTACTGCAACCATCATTATGCTTTTTGTTAATGGTATGCTCGTAAAAAAAAAAAAAATCGTCAAAATCATGTCATCAGTATCTGTGATAATTTCTAAGATAAGATAAAATAAAATGCATTGAAAATACAAACTAGGAATTTGTGTTTACTCTGTTGAGGTTCTGGGAGCATTCCTTATTATAATGGTTAATTCTATGTGTCAACTGGACTGGGTTAAGGGATGCCCAGATAGCTGGTAAAGCTTTAGCCCATAAGCACGAAAGGCAGTCTCAATCACCGTCAAGATGAATGTTGAGATCCCAAAAGAGCAAAATCCCTTAAGTCTAAAATTCCAAGAACCATGATCTGGAAGGATCGAAATTCTGAAAATATAAGTATGGGAAAATAATTTTAAAATAATTGCAAAGGCATTTATTTACATTTTAAAAATGGGATTTATTTAAGAAACATATTAAACCATGACAGAACACTGCATAGACCACTTTACATAATAAAACAGGCAATAATAACACACATATTTTTGCAAGCATAAACACTCAGACATACTAAGGATAGTTACAAGGGTAAGTGGTAATGAGAAGGTGAACCCTATTCATAAAGAAATGTGTACAAGTAATTTTCAGGGTTTTAGAATTGAGAAATTTAGACTTTAAGGATTTTGGTCTTAAGGAATTTTGACTTTAAGGATTTTGGTCTTCAGGAATTTTGACTTTTTAGGATTTCAACATTTGGGATGATAATGTTGGAGGCTGTATCTTTTGGAGACTGTATCTTAATTCTGTCTTAACTTTGGGATTATGATTGGCACCTACGTGGAGGAAAAGTTAAATATTAAATTTGAACTTAGTTGAACATGGACACAAGCAATGGTCACCAAGTCCTGGAATGGGTTGTGTGAGCCCCTTGAGGCATTCATCTAGTGCTGTTTCAGAAAAATCTCTATTTCAATCTATTCCTATATGTTAGTTATTGAAAAACAATAGACAATCGCAAAAACAGGTGGACCATTTTGCGTTCCTTGAGCCAAGTCACGAAAGGCCCTTGTGATTGGGCCTCATGCCCAACAACTTGTTACAAAAAGAGCTAGGGTCTCAGACTGCAGCAAAGCTTCATGAGACCTCTCCTTGTTTGTGCACGGACAAGTCGCCGACTCTGGATCCCAGGCTATTACTTCCCAGTCTGGTGGTGAATCTTCAATAGTCTGGTGAGTATAAATATATACATGTATATACACACACACACATATATATATATATATATTTTTTTTTTCCCTTCTCCCCCTCCCATTGAAATTTCCTTCTTATATCATTTGCTTATTATATCTCAATTGCCATTTACGTGGAATAAAGCTTGTTTACCCTTAAAGGTATTGTGTCTGTGCCTTTGCTTCTCCCCTTGCCCGTTTCCCACACAGAACAATCTAACAGATCTATCTTCACCACTATGAGTGGGCATTATCTAATCTGTTGAGGATCTGAATAGAATAAAGAGGCCAAGAAAGAGTAACTTTTCTCTTTTTCTTCTGGAACTGGAACATCTGTTTTATCCTGCCCTAAGACATTGGAAGTATCCGTTTTTGGGACTTCCTACTACAGGATTTATACCAGTGGCCCAGTTCTCAGTCCATTGGACTTAGATGGAGAATAACACCCCGCCTTACTTCTCAGGCCTTCAGACTCAGACTAAATCTTACCACTGATTTCCTGTTTTTTCAGCTTGCAGATGATGCATTCTAGGATTTCTCAACCTCTATAATTGCGTAAGTGAATTCTCATAATAAATATCCTCTTAAATCTATACATCTATATCTATATCATCTATCTATCTATCTATCTATCTATCTATCTATCTATCTATCTATCATCTATCTATCTATCTATCTATCCATCCGTCTATCATATTGGTTCTGTTTCCCTGAAGAACCATTAATACTTTATTTACTATAAGATTCACTATGTTATGATGGACACTGTCTTATGTCTTATGTATCTTAAGTGTCTTATGACGGACCCTTATGATGGACACTTTCTCTGGCACCATCCTTCTGCTTCTCCTTCTTCATCTTTCTTTACCACACAGACTGAGAGTAAAAATACTTTGCAGATCCTCTTGCAACTAAGCATCATGTGACCTAGTTAAAGCCATTTATGAACATTTTTAGGGAAAGCAGCTCTATTCAAATTAAAAGCAAAGGTTTATGAGAATAAGCCTGTTGGTGGTATCCTCTTTTACCTCCTTGGAGTATAAATGTAAAGTGTGGTGATAGAGCAGCTATTTCATGCCCACACCACAGGAGTCACCTGCTGAAGCTGGTGAAAGCAGAGAGAAGGAGGCTGGGCGCTTGAATACAATATGAACCACCGCGGCATGAACGGCCAATATCTAGACTTCTTTTTTCGTAAAACCACAACTCTTTTATATATTTATAGTATTTAATCAGGATTTATGTTAGCTGGAGTTGAAAACAAAATCTCATGTTACCTCCTCCTCATTGAAAGCCTTGTACTTAATTCTCTCAATAAAGCATTTTCTAGGCCGGGCGGGGTGGCTCACGCCTGTAATCCCAGCACTTTGTGAGGCCGAGGCGGGTGGATCACCAGAAATCGGGAATTTGAGACCAGCCTGATCAACATGGAGAAATCCCATCTCTACTAAAAAAAAAAAAAAATACAAAATTAGCCGGGTGTGGTGGCACACGCCTGTAGTCCCAGCTACTCAGGAGGCTGAGGCAGGAGAATCACCTGAACCCGGGAGGCGAAGGTGGCTGTGAGCCGAGTTCGCGCCATTGCACTCCAGCCTGGGCAACAAGAGGAAAACTCTGTCTCAAAAAAAAAAGGGGGGATTTTCTAAAATCGACACTTTCCTAATTACGCCTCTCTATGGCACCTGGAAAACTCCACTTCCCACCAATAAACACAGATACAGCAGTGTATGGTGGAAAGATAACGAGCTTGAGTCCGGTTGCCATAGGTTGAATCTTGATTCAGCCGCTCCTAGTTAAAGCCAGATGCAGCGCTTCTCGCGATGCAGATATGGCTTCCTGCCAAGATTGTGTGAAGTTGCTTTATTTCTCTGTTGTTCTGTGTCTGTGATGTCATACGCCATGGAGAGATCAAGGATAATTTAAAAACTCCAGTGCACTGAGCATTCAGTCTTGCTCTTCTAATCTTCAGGCAGGAAGTTTTTCTTCTTGCGATTTAGCTCAGAAGATAGGAGCTTCCATGTGGGAACACATTCCTGGGGAAACTAGTTGGATAGTGCCCACAGCTGTGGCTCTCTGTTTTTCTTTTCCTACTCAGAGCATTGTACTGGAAATTAGGGATTATTATACCAGAGCTAATAACACTCTACAGCCGCATGTGAACTGCTAGCCTGTTGGAACTACCTTGCAAATAGTCTATGATTAAGAAATTAAGAAAATACCCATGTGAGTTTAGCTAATCTAAGCCTATGCCAGATGATAGTTTTGAAAAACAGCATTAAATTGTCATGGGCCAATTGTTTCCACAATTTTGTCAAATAACGGTTTTCGATTAGCCTGAGCCAGTAAAAATAACCTCCTTATAAAAAATGTATGTGATTAATAAAAGATGAGCATTTTAAATTTAGTTCCCCTTGCTCTTCCAAATCCTAATTACAATTATTTCTTGTAATCATGCAAAAATTTTATTTTCAAAAAAGTAATCACAAAGTAAACAAGCCAATCTTGTTTAACAATAATACTGACAATATTATTTTTTTCCAGTTGTGGTTTGCAAACATTTAATTTAGATAAACTTTGTCCCAGGTTTTACCAATAATTGAATTTGTAAAACAGAATGATATGCCACCTCCTTATCACCTATTTTAAAGAGTCTCTGCATATTACCTATCACTTTTTCTGGAAAATATCATGGTTTCCTCATTGATGTGTTAGGAGGTTTGGATGATGGTGAACAGATACCACCCAGGAACAAAAGCACACATCTTTTGTGTCATCTTTTAAAATTTCTTATTTGTAGTAAAAAACATAAAGAAAGCCATTAGTATGTATAGAATAAATAGTTTGAGTTTAATAAACTGCCTTCTAAATTATTTGATAATTTTTTAAACATTGCAATTGTTTGGCTAGATGCAGTGGTACCTTTGTATCTTTTGATTGTGATGTTATTCACGTTATACAATTCACCTATTTCAAGTGTACAACTCAGTATTTTCACAGAGCTATACAACCATCACCACAAGCAATTTTTAAGCATTTTCATTAACCCCAAAATAGATTTTATACACATCAACCATCACTCCTCCACCCCAAAGCTCTAGAAAATTTACCTTCTGTATTAGGGCATTTTCACATTGCTGATAAAGACATACCTGAGACTGGGCATTTTACAAAAGAAAGAGGTTTATTGGACTTACAGTTCCACATGGCTGGGGAGGGTCCACAATCATGGCAGAAGGCAAGGAGCAGCAAGTCAAGTCTTACATGGATGGCAGCAGGCAAGAAGAGAAAGCTTGTGCAGGGAAACTCCCCCTTCTAGAACCATCAGATCTTCTGAGACCCACCCACTATTATGAGAACAGCATAGGAAGGACCTGCCCCCATGATTCCATCACCTCCCACCAGGTCCCTCCCTCAATAAGTGGGAATTCAAGATGAGATTTGGGTGGGGACACAGTCAAACCATATCACCTCCCAACCCCATAAAGCTCTAGGAAATGACTAATCTACTTTCTGTCTCTACATGTTTACCTGTTCTGAACATTTTATGTAAATGGAATATATGTAAGTTCACTTTTGTGACTAGCTTCTTTTAATTGGCATAATATTTTTAAGGTTCATCCATGTTGAATCAAAACTTTATTCCTTTTAATGGCTGAATATTATTCTATTATATGGATAAACTACTTTCAAAATATCCACTTATCGTTGACATTTGGGTGGTTTCCATTTGGGGCTATTGTTAGTAATGGTGTCATGAACATTAATGCACAGGTTGTTGTGTGGGTGTCCTCATTTCTCTTGGGTGGAATTGTGTGGAGTGGAATTGCTAAGACATATTGTACCTGTATCTTAAATATTTTGAGAAATTGCCAAGCTGTTTCCAAGGTGACTGCACCACCACTTTACATTTCCACCAGTAATGAATGAGTGCTGAAATGTTTCCACTTCCTCACTAAGCACTTGGCATTATTTGTGGACTTCACTTCTTTCCCATTGATCTACATGTCTAATCTTATGAAAGTACTATACTGTCTTGATTACTGTAGCTTTGTACTAAGCTTTGGAATCAAGAAGTCTTTGATTCCAAACTTTGTTTTTTTTCTGTATTTTTTTTGTATTGTTTTTGTCTGTATTTTTTTTTTTCTGTATTGTTTTTGTCTATTCTGGTTCCTTGCATTTCCATATACAATCATGCACTGTGTAAAAGACATGTGAGTCATCAGACTGTGTATATAAAGGCGGTCCCATAACATTACAATGGAGCTGAAAAATTCCTATCACCTAGTCACATTGTAGCCCTCGTAAGTCACAGTACAATGTGCTACTCACATGGTGTTTGTGGTGATGCTAGATACTGTGCTGCCAGTCATATAAAAGTATATAGCATAGCATAGTGCAGGAATGTCCTAGGCCTTCATGTTCACCCACCACTCACTCACTGACTCACCCAGAGCAACTTCCTGTCCTGCAAGCTTCATTCATGCTTTCATTCATGCTAAGTGGCCTAGACCTAGACATTTTAAAAATCTTTTATGCTGTGCTTTTACTGAAGATTTTCTATGTTTAGATACACAAATAATTACCATCGTGTTCTAATTCCTACAGTATTCAATACTATTACTTTCCAACAGTAACGTGCTGTACAGGTTTGTAGCCTGCGAGCTATAGGATATACTACATAGCCTAGGTGTGTGGTAGGCTCTGCCATCCAGGTTTGTGTAAGTACGCTCTATCATGTTCACACAATAACAAAATTGCCTAAGGGAGCATTTGTCAGGACATATCTACTTCTTTAAGTGATGCCTGGCTGTACATATAACCATTAGCTTGTTAATTTCTGCAGAGAAATCACCTGGGTTTTGATAGTGATTGTCTTCAGTCTGTAGATCAATCTAGGAAGTATTGCCATCTTACCATATCAAGTATTTTGATCCATGAGCATGGGATATCTTTGTATTGATTTATGTCTTCTATAGTTTCCTTTTTTCTATTTTAATATGTATTAGTATTTGAAAAAGTAAATTTTGAATTTGAAAAAGTAAAAATTGCTATTATAAATTATGGAAAAAAGATTAATAGCATATGTCTCATATAGTGACTTCTTGATGCTCATCTGTAAACCCAGAAAATGTATATATCTGATTTTAGAAAATAGTATTTAGATCACTTACAGGGGTTTATAATTAAAGAAAATTAGTTTTAATATTGCAAAATAAACACTTTGTCAGAAAAGGTAGATTTGACTTGGTGTACTGAGTGGTTTTACATCTGCAAAGGTAACTTTATTGTTCATACAAGTGGCTGCTCTTGTGCCCATGTTGGGGGTGTAGGGATGGATGCTGCCCAGGGTACCAGTGGGCTGACTTTGTTACTGGCCAACACAGGTGCCCTGTTCTATTGCCTCGGCTCTCCAGCTCTGAGGGCTTCCTTCTACTTTCCAAAGGAGTTAGTGGAACTAGCCATAGCTTCTTACGAAAAAGCAGAACTAGATCTGTAAATAGTTATCCTTCTGCGTGAAAATGTCAGTATTCAGTTAAGAACAAAACAAAATGACAAATCATGCATTTCAAATAAAGGATATCTTCAAGTTATTAATAAAAACGTTGGGAGGGACTGGATGAGGAGGATGACAAAATAATAAGTGGTAGAATTAATATTTATCAAATGCTTACAATAACGTTATTTTAATGAATTGTCTTATCTATCTTATTGCAGTTTAATTATTTACTCCATTTAATCACCTCAATAACACATCTTTTAAGTAGATTTATTGGAATGCAATTCATATACCATAAGAATTCACACTCTTAGTGTGCAATTCAATGGCCACTAGTATATTCAGAGTTGTGCATCCATCACTGCTAGGCAAGTGGTACCTGCTGCCTAAATTACCAGGAGCAGAAATCCAAGTCTTCCTGCCCACTCCCTCTTGGTATCAGAGTCACCACGGAAAATAAAAGTCAGTCAAGCACTGAGTAGACTGTCTTATTCACATAGAAAAGACAGAACAAGATCACCTTCATCGGTGGTCATTGGCCTTCTACGGCCAAAGATTCCCTCCCAGCAGCTGGGGCAGGGAAATCAGCATGCAGGCACCCCTCCGGTGTTGCTGCATCAGAACCCCAACACCTCCTTTCAAGGACAGACATGGTAGTGGGGCTGGTTAGGCGCCAGATGATCTCATGAAGAACCAAGAAATCCACATTGAATTTGAAACTGGGAAAGATTTTCCTGTACAAAGTGTTAAGTCCAGCTTTTGGTACTGAATTTAAGAAGTCATTGCCCAATCCAAAGTCAGGCATATGTTTATCTGATTTTCTTCTAGACGTCTTATAGTTTTGGATCTTACATGCAGGTCTTCGATCTATTTTAAATTAATTTTTGTACATGTATGAAGGAGAAGTCCTGCGTTTTTTTTAAATGAGACTGGTATCCCAGGGCCATTTGCTGAAAACAATACATTTTTTTTTCCACTGAATGGTCTCGAGACCCTTGTTGAAAGTCAATTGATCATAAACTTGAGGATTTATTTCTGGATTTTTAACTTCTGTTCCTTTGATCCAAACGTTGATTCCTATACCAATATTACACTCTCCCCATTTTTTTAATAATTGCTTTGTAGTAAGTATTGAAATTGAGGATTGTGAATCTTCTAACATCGTTCTTTCTTACCAAGATTGTTTTGGCTACTATAGGTTTCTTAAATTTCCATGTGAATTTTACAGTCAGCTTATCAGCTACCAAAGAGAAGTCAGCTAGAATTTTGACAGGAATTGTGTTTTGCCTTTAGATTAATTTGAGAGGTGTTACCATGTTAATGTTGTTAAGCCTTTCAGCTGCATAGAATCTTTTTCCCTATTTTAGATTTTTAAATTTCTTTCACCCATGTTTTTAATTTTCAGAGTATAAGTTTGTACTTCTTTTTAAAATGTATTCGTGATTCATTCTTTTTACTGCTATCGTAAATAGAATTTTTTTCTTAATTTTATTCTCAGATTGCTCATTGCCACAATCTAGAAATACAATTGATTTTTTTTGTTTTGTTTGTTTGTTTGTGACAAGAGTCTTGCTCTGTCATCCAGGCTGGAGTGCAGTGGCACAATGTCAGCTCACTGCAACGTCCACCTCCCAGGTTCAAGCGATTCTCCTTCCTCGGCCTCCTGAATAACTCGGACTACAGGTACGTGGCACTATGCCAGGCTAATTTTTTGTATTTTTAGTAGAGACAGGGTTTCACCATGTTGGCCAGGCTGGTCTCAAACTCCTGGCCTCAAGTGATCTGCTTGCCTTCACCTCCCAAAGTGCTAGGATTACAGGCGTGAGCCACCCCACCCAGCCACTTTAACGAAAGTTTGAAAATTTATAACTCAATCTACTTAATGAATGTGGACGTGTTTAGAACACTGTTCTCCTCCTCCCTGACCGGTCCTTTCTTCTCAAATTCTGCCTCTTGGTGAGTTGCCATTCTCTCTGTGCCCACTCATTGCCTTTTTACAGTGTAGAGTAGAAAAAGCATTGTTCTTCAGGGTTCTTTTCGCCCTTACAGAGTCGATTCTCATGACACACCACTGGGCCCCCAAGGAAACTGGTTGTGTAGCTTGTCATCTCCCGAACTTACCATTATGTGAAAAGAGCAGTTTTCTTGTTCTTTAAGGCAGTTTGATTTCAAGATTCTATGACTTCTAACTTTTTTGTATTTGAAATAACCCCAAACATATAAAAGCTGGTATTATTATATTTTCTCCTTTGTAGAAAATAAAGGTAAGTGACTTGCAAAATACCACAAATTCTGAAAGTAGTAGAACTAGGAATTGAATTTAGTTCTACAGATGAAATCAGAAAGGACATGCTTATGTAAAATGATTGACCATAGTGGAGTCAAACGTGGATTCTATGCTCATAGAATTATCAGGAAAACAAAACAAAAAGAAAAAAACAGCAACGTAATGCTTAGATTCCTCCATGACAACAGCTGCCTGGAGCTTAGCCCTGCATGCATCCGGAAGAAGCATGATGTCTTCAGTTCAACATATTCACTGTTTGTGTACAGTAATCTCATTGTCCTTCCTTATCTTGCATTGATCCTACTGGCATTTGAGTTTACCCCAATTGTGAGCTATTTCATGGCAGCACCTTATGTTTTTATCCCTCATAGTGGGGTTTCCAAACTTAGCTACCCTACAGCGGCTTTCCATTATTCTAGGTGTGGAGATGGCCAGCAAGCCAGACAAGACCAGGCCAAGGCCAAGCCTTGAGCAATTCCACCAATAGAAAACACAACAAGCTGTTTTTTTCTTCTTTTCTTTTTTTTTTTTTAATTATACTTTAAGTTCTAGGGTACATGTGCACAATGTGCAGATTTGATACACAGGTATACATGTGCCATGTTGGTGTGCCGCACCCATCAACTCGTCATTTACATTAGGTATTTCTTCTAATGCTATCCCTCCCCCAGCCCCCCACCCCCTGACAGGCCCCGGTGTGTGAGGTTCCCTGCCCTGTGTCCAAGTGTTCTCATTGTTCAATTCCCACCTATGAATGAGAACATGCGGTGTTTGATTTTCTGTCCTTGTGACAGTTTGCTGAGAATGATAGTTTCCAGCTTCATCTATGTCCCTGCAAAGGACATGAACTCATCCTTTTTTATGGCTGCATAGTATTCCATGGTGTATATGTGCCACATTTTCTTCATCCAGTCTATCACTGATGGACATTTGGGTTGGTTCCAAGTCTTTGCTGTTGTGAATAGTGTGACAACATGCACATGATGTTTATAATAAGCTGCTTTTAAATGCAGACAGTTGATTGCACCCTCAGTTCCTTGTTCCACACACAAAAAGACAACACTAATAGAGTCGATGCAGCTAAGTGGTTTTGTAGTCTGCTGCTCCATTCCAAAGGAGGAAAGGCAAAATGCCTCATGCCACATCAGAATCCAGGAGCTCATGCTTCATGGTAGCCTCCCAGAAGAGAGAGGGAAGAGAGCAAGGGAGAGTCTCAGAGCAGCTCCAGAGGCCTCCCCTCCTGTCATGTTCAAAAGCATCCCACGGGGTTCTTCCCAGACTTAGATCAGGTGTGGTTCATGCTTTGCCTGGGTGGCCATTGTAGATACACACAATGGCAGGGTTCCTCTACAGGGGGCCTGTTTGCAACCACGGTCTACATTTTGTGAATGTGAAACTGTAATAGAGAAAGTCAGAATTTTTCTTTCATTTTTTCACTCTAATAGAAAATTCAAAGGATATATAATTTTATATAAAATATAAGATTAATAGTTGTCTATCACTTCTATGAACTAACATTTTTCCATACAATTATCTTATGGTAAAAATATTAATATTTAGGTAGTAATATACAGATTTTCTGATGATATATAATCATTTTTAGCTTTGATTTTCTGAAAGCACATTATGCTAATGATGCAAAGCTTTTGTTTCTGAAGAGTTGAATATGAATGATGCGAGATTTTTCAAGGGTCAAAAATAATGATTTTCCCCTTAATTATTAATTTATGAAAGCAGAGAACAAAGAACACTGATTCGCAATTTAAAGCCATTAGTGTAAGCTGTCAATTATTGAGCCCTACCCAATCTTAACCCCTTCTGCACTGTAATTTGGAACCTTTGATTGCAGTTCACTGTAGGTCCTGTGCCTTGCCACTAATCCCCACTGCCTAGAGGCGCTCAGAATTTAAACTACAATATTTGCTAACAAACAGAAATTTGATGTGTCTACTGGGAATCACCCCAGGACGTGGAGCAGTGAGGGCCACTCACAAGAACGTGTTTTTACAACAGTTTTCACCTCATTTGAAAACAGTTCCTTTTTAATTCTCACAAGGTCGCATTTCCCTTCCCTGTAAAATCCTTCTAAATTTCAGACCATTTTACTTAAATCAGGGTTTCTCAACCTGAGCATTAGTGACACTGAGTTGTATCATTGTTTTGTGTGTGTGCTGTCCTGTGAAATGCTGAGGTCTATCAGCATCCCCAGTCTTCACCCATTCACCGCCAGGAGCAAGTCCTTCCCCAGCCCCTGAGTGCTTCTAACCAAAAATGCCTTCACATTTCCAGATTTTCCCAAGAATAAACTTACCCCCATTTGAGAACCACTGATTCAGATGATTAGTGACACACCATACTCCTGATTTTTTTTATTAGGTAACAGAAGATACAGATTTGGGGTGCAGAGAGTGGCAATTTTAAAGATATCGCAAAGTTTAGGGACAGAAAATGAGCAATCCTCATTCTTTTAAAAAAAATTAAAGCAACAAGTCCCTTTGGCTTAGCAATTGGATTATCAAAGAAAAGCTGTCAAGGTTTTTATGGAAATAAATAGTATTATCACTGAATTGTAAAAAAAAAGGAAAATAAAAGCTATCAACATTACTTACTGAAATAGGGTAGTTCAAAGGTGAAGTGAAAAGGTGGCAATATAGTAATGGTAAATGGATTCATATACTTTAAATTTGGAAACAGAGGTTTGAGGCCATGTTTTTCAAACACAAAAAGGATAAGAATTAGAAGTGAATATATTTCCAATAACGTAGAACCGGAAATACTTCAAAGAGGCTGGACTTTTCTTTTTCTCTTACCACTGTATAATTTTGTGATGGGTAGTCCAGAGAGAGTTCAGAGAAACTTAATTGCCATCATTTTTCTAAGGCTCATTCTACCTTTAAGCTTCAGTCATTTTCATCACCCACTGTCATCCTTACATTGTCTTTTTACTGCAAGTGGCTTCTGTAACACCAGCCATTGCATCAACATCCCCAGAAATGGAAAACTAGAAAGGATTAAATGCAACTGAGTCAGTATCTTTTTAAAGAGCTTCCCTGAAAGTTCTATTCAACAACTTCCACTTATATCTGGTTATCCAAAACTATGACCCTTGGCCATCTCTATCTCTAAAAAAGATTGTGAAAAGCAATCTTTATTTTTACCCAGGCTCATGGTTACCTCAACATGTCAGAGTGCTGTTACTGTGACATACAAATGCAATGGATATTGTTCAAGCAATACAGGAATACCTATCATAAAAAGATTGAATGTTAAGGATGGAGGAGGGATGTCAGGATTAATTTTAATGTTTCACAAGCATGTTATTTATGAACTAGTTACAGGTTTTGACATTTGCTCAATATGTATTTTTAAATACGTTTATTTGTTTAACTTCCTTTTATTTGCTTACAAAATAAACTTTATGATACACGATAATGGAAAAATCCTTTTCCCTGATATATGCAATGTATGTGAATATAAACTGTGTCACTAAGCTGGTGATGTTGCCATTTCATTGCATGGAATCTCTTTTTCTGCATCAAAGATAAATGTTTTTGAAAGAAAAATTCAAGGGAGTTTTGGAAAACAGAAATGGAACAGTAGCCACTATGCTCAGAAGGTTGTCATACAATGAGGAACAGACCCAGAGATGCCAGCAGCTTCCAGAACTTTCTCTCTCTCCTTGCTGTGCCTCCAGCTCCTGTGGCAACCTCTGGCCCTGATGAACAACAATGACCCCAGGCCCACCCCCAGTCCAGAGGCACAGCTGTCTACAGACTTCTTGATACTGTGCCAGCTTCCCTCACAGTTGGTAAGGCAGGGCTTTTCAACCTCGGCACTATGGACATGGTGGGCCAGACAGTCCTTTGTGGTGGTGATCTGTCCTGGACACTGCAGGATGTTTAGCAGCATCCTTGTCTTGTGTGTATAAATGCCATAAGCACATCCCCAATTTTGACCACCAAAAATGTCCCCTGGAGGGCAGGGAGAACAAAACCATCCCCTGCTGCAAACCACTGGAATGATGTTATGCTTATAATACATTCTCTATTCTACAACACTCGTTTCTGTTCTGCTTCCTTGGCTAAATTCTGGTTAATATAGAAGATAACTATAGAAGTACAATCAGGTGATTCAATAATGTAGAATTTTTGCTGAAGATTTTTTTTTTTTTTACTTTTATTTTAAGTTCAGGGGTATAAGTGAAAGTTGGTTACCTAGGTAAACTTATATCATGGGGGTTTGTTGTATAGATTATCTCATCACCCAGGTATTAAGCCTAGTACCCATTGGTTATTTTTCTTTTTTTTTTTTTTTTTTTTTTTGAGACGGAGTCTCGCTCTGTCGCCCAGGCTGGAGTGCGGTGGCGCGATCTCGGCTCACTGCAAGCTCCGCCTCCCGGGTTCACGCCATTCTCCTGCCTCAGCCTCTCCGAGTAGCTGGGACTACAGGCGCCCGCCACCACGCCCAGCTAATTTTTTGTATTTTTAGTAGAGACGGGGTTTCACCGTGGTCTCGATCTCCTGACCTCGTGATCCGCCCGCCTCGGCCTCCCAAAGTGCTGGGATTACAAGCGTGAGCCACCGCGCCCGGCCTACCCATTGGTTATTTTTCCTGATCCTCTCCTTCCTTCCACCCTCCACCCTCCAATAGGCCCCCTCGTGCATTGTTCCCCTGTATGTGTCCACGTGTTCTCATAATTTAGCTCTCAGTTGTAAATGAGAACATGTGGTATTTGGTTTTCTGTTCCTGCATAGTTTGCTAAGGATGATGGTCTCCAGCTCCATCCGTGTCTCTGCAAAGGACATGATCTTGTTCTTTTTGTGGCTGTATAGTATTCCATGGTGTATATTTACCACATTTTCTTTATCCAATCCATCATTGACAGGCACTGAGATTGACTCCGTCTCTTTGCTATTGTGAATAGTGCTGCAATGAATATACCTGTGCATGTGTCTTTATAATAGAACAGTTTATATTCCTTTGGGTATATACCCAGTAATGGGATTTCCAGGTTGAAAGGTACTCTTACACACTAACGAATTCCAATACCGAGACTGGGTCTCTATTTTCTAGACAGAAAACTTGGAAATTTTAAAAATCTTGTTAGACTCTCCCCTGATGTAGCAAGAAATAAAAGAAAGTTAAAATGGAAATAATTTCTCAGCAAATGATGCAATGTTTTCTGCTGTTGTGCCTAGTGCTGGCTAAAATCAGCTTGTGTTCTCATACAGCCACAACTCTCTGCTTGGGAAACACTCATGTATGTTAACTAAAGGCTAGGAAGACCAGTTAGAGGATGTGAGTTATCCAAGATTTGGGCAGAGAAAGAACACGTCATTAATTTTTATATTTTCTAAATTTCTGATATATCTATATTCATGATCATCCCAATATATGTTATCCTCTTTCAAGAATGCCCAGACATTCAGGCATCCATAATTCTTAGACCCTAGAATACAAGCTATGTGGCTGTATGCAGCTGGAGTACCTGTGTTTGGAAATCAGATATGTTCCCAGTACTCTGCAAGGTAATAGATTGATGTTGGTTTATTAAATAGATATGGTACATACCCTTGTGCAGTATAACACCTAATAGCTGATTTGCTTGAAGGGTCAAACACAACAACAACAAATCTAAGAAAACTTATTCTTCATCAAATAAAAAGTATGTATGGAGTTTATTTCAAATACAAAATATACGCACTTTGCCGTTTTTTCCTGTGTGTTTTTATTAATTGCATTTATCCACTAAGATGACCCTGATCCTCAATCTGACTCTGTCTTTCTGCTAAGATATAGCATCACTTCTATTCTTTGGGCATATAATTGGAACTGATGAAAAACGTAGTTCTTTGAGTTCAAAAACCAGTACATTGTTTTATTTCTGTCCATAGAAAAGTCAATACATTTTCCAGTCCAACTTGATTTTCTTTTCATCTTGTTGCTAAACAGATTTCCATGATTCTATTTGGAGTTACAAGGAAGCACAGGAAACATTAAATGGAAACATGCCGAGATCACGAAGCCAGACTTCAGTGGTGAGTGGAAAGACATCCATCTGTCTTAGATGAATAATGCCCTTAATATGCCTGCAGGCTTTGCTCTTTGTGCCTCATGATCGATTAAGCAAGTTCATTCTTCCATGCCTCTAAGCTCAGACGTGAAGGCTATGTCAAATGTAGCAAGAGCTGGTCTCTACGGCCTTGAGTTAGGAGGATTGCTAAAAACACTCAGAACCAACAGCCAGTGGCCCGCCGGGCTGAGCTTGCAGCATACAGACCAATCATCTGAAGCAATTCCATGCAGCTCAAATCCCAAATCGAAAGCCAAATCTGAAAGTTTTAACTGACTTCTGCAGGCAGCATTTTATCTAATGGCCTATTGCTTCTCTGCTTTGCCCATTTAGTGGTGACCTGGGCAATGTTAACAACAAAAATAGTTGCTTATGTGAACTCAAAACCTGGAAGCATTCACATTCAATGCCATATACCTGGTATCTCTTGGAAAAACTATGATTTCTGGCAGTTCTCAGATCATGCATCTGCCTAGCGACAAACAGGGAGAAAAAAAAGACAGCTTCTGCATCTATAGGGTGTGAAATCTGTAGTTCCCACAGTCCTTCCCACTGCCTTGGTCTGGCCAGCTTATTTTTACCAATATGGACCTAGTAAGCATATGAGTTTATGACTGTTAATTCTGTCTATATCTCATAAGTGCATAGTTTTATACTTATCCATTTTATTTGAGCCCAATTATATATTCAATGGCATCTTATACAAACCTATCTTTCAAAAAATGACTTGAGGATGTCCATACCTGTTTGAGCAACTGTTCTTCATGGTTAAGGTCAGGCACTGTGAAGTCAGACTGTCTGGCTGTGTGTCCTACCACTGATGCTTACAAGCTGAACGACTGGGACAAGCCTCAATCTCTCTGAGCCTCAGTGTTTCTGTTCTGTACAATAGAGATACTAATGTTTCTCTCTTGTTAGGAATAAATTAGACTGTGACTGTTAGGAATAAATCAGAGAGTGCAGGCAAAGCACTTAGCATGCTGCTTTGCATAAAGGAACTCTCAGTGTTTGCTGTTACTGGCGCTGCTGTCATCACTGCTGATGCTGTTAATTATTTTGCTCGGCAGTGATGTATACAGCAGGCGTTATGTCAGGCACTGCCAACTGCTTCCTTCATTCTAACCTAATCTCCCTCCTACAGCCAAAGTGATGTTTTCACCACAAATCAGATGGTGCTGCCTCCCTCTTTAGAAGAAATCTTGGTGTCTTCCTCCAAAGTATGGCATCCTCAGGCATCTACTTCTCTGTCCAGCCTCCTCCTTCTGTGTGATAGCTCATCTTCCAGCTCCAACTGAAGTAGGAGACTGGCAGGACTTCTTTTCTGGTCACAACCCTGCTGACCAAAACAGGATCTGGTCCAGATGGGATGAAGTGAAGAAACTGGCTGAAACCAGCAGATGGTGCTGAAAACAATCCCTAGCTGCCATCACTGTGATTTAGCGTAAGACATTCCCACCAGTGTTATGACAGTTTACAAATGCCATGACAACAACCAGGAAGTCACCACCCCTTTCCATGAAAGTGACCTGGAAGTTACCACCCCTTTTCTAGAAAGTTTGAAATAACCCACCTTCAATTTGCATTAACCACTCCATAATTTGCATATAATTGACAGTAGGTGTAAGTGGGTATGAATACAGTTGCCCGTAGCCCATAGGCTACTGACTCTGGGCACACTGACTATGAGTTAGCCCTGCTCCACAAGGAACAGTACCATTCAATAAACAATTGCTGTCTAACACCATTAGCTCACCCTTGAATTATTTTCTGGACAAAGCCAAGAACCCTCCCAGGCTGAGCCCCAATTTTGGGGCCCACGTGTCCTGCATCACTGCCACAAGGATTTTCTTCAGTTTCTTGTCTTCCCCATGGTCTTTCTTGCTGCAGGCCCTTTAGATGTGCTTTCCCCTCCTTCTGGAACTCCGGTCTCTCCCATCTGCATCTTCTTATCTTCTACTTGTTGATTCACCATAGTGAGATCAATAGTCAGTTTCTCATGGAAGAATTCTCCAACCTCCTTAACAGGGACACATTCTTTCATCATGAACTTTTAAGAATTTTTTTTTAATTTTAAATTTTTATGGGTACATAGTAGGCATATGTATTTATGGGATAAATACCTCATATTTTGGTACAGGCATGCAATGTATAATAATCACATCAGGGTAAATGGAATCTCCAACCCCTCAAGCATTTATCATTTCTTTGTGTTAGGAAAATTCCAGTTATACTTTTACTTGCTTTAAAATGAGCTTTTAATACTTGTTCTTTCATAATTTACATTTGTTAGTGTCATTATTTAGTATCCTCCAATGCATTGCATGCCCTAGGAGAAAATGCTTTGCTGTCTAGCCCAGAATTTGGAACCCCAACAGTGAGCAATAAATATTCGGATGAATAATTAATAATGAATTAATAAGACTACAGCAGACTCACATTTAAATACTCTACTCAAAATCATCATAAATACAATTCTGTAATAAATCCTATGTGAAGCGAATCACCTACCTTGAAATTCAAGCGTAACACTGATTTCAGAACACCAGATTTAGTGATAATGAGGTCCATTCGAAATGCCAATATTTGGGGAAACATAAAAAGTGATCCTTGTGATAGCTGGGGTTCTTTGGCTGAAAATAACTTTCTATTTCTTGGGCTACTGAGGAGGGCTTAAATCCCAGGAGTTATCTTTGTTGTGTCCAGAAGATGAACAAACTTAGTCAACACAAAAGTCTCTGAGAAAAATAAAGAGAATTCTGTTTTCTCCTTCCCCCTACATAATGTGTTTCAGTATTTGGAAGTCTAAATGAAACACTGAAACCCCAGAGAGGTGAAGAGACTCTGCAAATCGCATTGGGAATTCCTTTTCAATTGATCCTACTCAGAGGTAACTGATTTCTCCCTTACTTACAAGATTTTTACAGCACACATTTCAACAGGCGTATGATAAACTCTGTTAACGTTCTACGGTATATTCATTCTTCTCTTCTTTATTAAGGTGAGTAACTCATATTCTATTAAAAAGCAGGAATCTGGCTGGGTGTGGTAGCTCTTGCCTGCAATCCCTGCACTTTGAGAGGCTGAGACAAGGCAGATAACTTGAAGCCAGGAGTTCAAGATCAGCTTGGGCTCCATGGTGAAACACTGTCTCTACAAAAAACACAAAAATTAGCTGGGCACGATGGTGCGCACCTGTAGTCCCAGCTACTCAAGAGGCTCAGGTGGAAGGACTGGTTGAGCCTCGGAGGTCCAAGCTGCAGTGAGCTGAGATCCTGACACTACACTCCAGCCTGGGTGACAGAGTGAGACCCTGTCCCCGCCCCAACCCCCACAAAAAAGCAGGAATCTTTCTTTTCCCCCTTAGCTTTCTTTGCAGTAGTAAGTGTCCATTTGACTCAATTTTAACTAATAATTACTAAGTATACATCTTCTGTGGAGATGGGGCTTCCTGGAAAGCTTTTGTGACACTGATACCTGGGAGACCTAAGTGGTATTACCCTTCCATATTACCTTTGTCTTGCATGGAATTGGGTTGTAATGGCTGGAGAGGCAGCACACATCTTAAAAACCATGAGGAAAAAGTGAGAAGACCTGCATAGACATCTTCTTTGATTCCACTGAGCTTCTGAATGAATACCAGAATTCTCTGGAATTTTGTATAAGAGAACTATCACCTCTCTTTGTGGAATTCTTACAGATTTTTTCCCATTACTTGCAATAAACACAACCCCAATCAATAGAAAATCAGAAAACTCATCACAGTTTGCCATAGATGATAGTGATGCACATTCCCATTTGTTCTTCCAGATTGAGAGTTCTTCGGGGATAAAAACTATGATTTGTTCACGTGTATATCCGTATGGTGTCTTGCTTACAGTACGCTATTTTATTTTGAAAGCTAACCCCTGAGGTGATGGGATTAAGAGGTAAGTCAGCCTTTGGGAGGTGATTGGGTCACAAGGACTCTGTCCTCATGAACTGAATTAGTGACCTTATTAAAGAAGCTGAGGGAACTTGAGGGGTGTTGGTCTCACCCCTTCTGCTGTGTGAGGACACAAAACAATTGTGCCGTCTTTGAAGCAGAGGAGGGGCCCTCACCAGACACTGAGTCTGTTGGTGCCTTGATCTTGAACTTCCCAGTTTCCAGAACTGTAAGCAGTAAATCCATCCTGTTTATAAATCACACAGTCTAAGGTATTTTGTTATAAAAGCCCAAACTGACTAAGTGCCCAATTATGCCATTTTTGTCATTTTTACATCTGGTTCTATCTATTTATTAGCATCCTGGATAGGAGCTATTTTTTTCCTGCTTCTTTTCATGACTGGTAATTTTGAATTGGATGATAGAAATTCTAAATCTTATACTGTGGGATGTTGGATATTTTTATATCCCCATAAATATTCTCTAGTGTGTTCTGAAACACAGTCTTGTTACTTAGAGTAAGTTTGGTTTCTCAAGCCTTGCTTTCAAAGTTTGTTAATGCAAGTTTAAATTATATTTTAGGCTGATGAAAATTCATCCTCCTACAGGGTAAGCATCCCTAATCTAAAAATCTGAAATCCTAAATGCTCCAAATCTGAAAATTTTTGAGTGCCACATGATACCATGTTACATTATTTATTTTCACTGTATTAATGGTGTGTCATATTTTTTAATTTTTAAGTATTTGTATGTGCATAAGTATAAGAAAATATTTAGGCCAGGCATGGTGGCATATGCCTGTAATCCTAGCACTTTGGGAGGCCGAGGGAGCTCAGGAGTTCAAGACCAGCTCTGGCAACATAGCGAGATCTTATTCTACTAAAAATGAAAAAAAAGTAATAACCAGGCATGGTGGTGCATGCATGTAGTCGTGGATACTCAAGAGGCTGAGTCAGGAGGGCTGCTTGAGCCTGGGAAATCAAAGCTTCAGTGAAAGATGATTGTACCACTCCATTCCAGCCTGGGTAAGAGAGGAAGACCCTGACTCCCAAAGAGAGAAGGCGGGGGTCAGGGGGAGGGAGGGAGGGAGAAAGAGAGAATAATTGCTTATTGGTAACATACAAATTCAGAATCAGGAATGATAGCTTTGGCAAACATTTGCAGATTGTCCACATAGGTTGCTGAAATAGTGACACCTTGGCTTTCTGACAGTTAAATGTACACAAACTTTTTTCATGCACAGAACTATTAAAATATTGTATAAAATTACCTCAGGCTATGTGTATAAGGAGTATATGAGACATAAATAAATTCTGTGTTTAGACTTTGATCTCATCCCCAGGATGGCTCATTTTATATATAAACGCAAACATAAAATTTGAAAAAATACCCAAAATCCAAATCACTGTGGTCTCAAGTGTTTCAGATAAGGTATACTCAACCTGAACCAAGGGAATAGCTTTTTGAGGACTCTATTTGATTTCCCAATTATTAAAAGGCGCTTACATGTTTGTCTACTTGGAGCAAAATCTAATCCGAAGCCTGTATGACTGCAGGCGTTCTGAGTATAATTCCGCATACTTCTCTCTAGGCACGCCTCCCTGGCCTCAGATGGTTTGCAGATTGGAACTCACACAAAGACTCCAGGGGGCTCCTCTTCAGGTGTCCACAAAATTCTTCCATGTAGCTCCCTCCACTCTGTTGTTTTTTCTCACAGCTGATGGCTATCTTGGCTTATGTAAGATGTGTCCCCTCAACTCAGTGAAATCATAAGCCATTCTATTTTATGCTGCAGGCTACAAAATCTCCTAATAGGTGGGGTAATTACAAGGTTTACTTGTTCCTCTCTCTGAGATCAGTGTCTTGCACTACCCATTATCCAACGCCTGGAAATCAGTTTTTCATTTGTTTGTTTTTGTTTTTCTTTTTGTTTTGAGTCAGAAGGTTAAATTCAGTCACAATTACTCCTTTGTGACCAAAACAAATATACCTTTTGCAATTATTTTAGAGAAGTACTTGTAGTGATCAGTATTCTGGTATCCACAAGAATACTAAAAATTATTCCAATAATTTAACTTGGCAAGTATTTAGAAACAAACATTGTGTGCCAGTCACTATACCTGACTCTGATCTTTAAAAAATGAATAAAGTCCTTTTTCTACCCTCATGGCAGTCACAGTCTTCCTAAAGAGAAAACAAACATCTCAAATGCAAAGTGATAAGTGTCATAGCAGAGACATATGAAGAACATAGTAAGAACAAATCTATTTGCACAAATACAGAATTTACACAGCAGCTACCAAAACAACAACAACAACAACACACACACACACACACACACACACAAACTTGACTCACTGGATTTATGCCAGAAGGAGGCTTGCTTATTATCGTCCTGGTTAGCCCAACATTTGTGGAGATTCTAAATGTATGGGCACCTCAAATACTATAACACTTTTTTATTTTATTTTTTTTAATTTGAGACAGAATCTCATTCTGTTGCCTGGGCTGGAGTGCAATGGTGGGATCTCAGCTCACTGCAGCCTCTGCCTGCTGGGTTCAAGTGATTCTCCTGCCTCAGCCTCCCAAATAGCTGGGATTACAAACACCCGCCACATAGCCCGGCTAATTTTTGTATTTTTAGTAGAGACAGGGTTTCACCATGTTGGCCAGGCTGGTCTTGAACACCTGACCTCAAATGATCCGCCTGCCTAGGCCTCCAAAGTGCTGGGATTACAGGCATGAGCCACCACACTCAGCCTATTATAATTATTATTTATTATAAATACTCACTGGTACTTGGGAACTTTCTAATACTGACTTTTTCATGTGAAGAAAGATGAGTGAAAATTTTAAAATTTTTATTTTCTTTCCCCCTGACTCCTGCAACCTGAAACAAGAAGTATTTCAGGAAAATCCAATCCCCACTTGGAGGACAATGAAGATCTTTCCACAAAATTTAGTCAACAAACATTTACTGAGTACTCACTGTGTTCTTGGCACAATCGTCACTGGAAAATAAAACACACAGAAAATGATCATTTTGTCATTTTGATCATTTGTCCACATAGACAGTCAGGAAATTTATGCCAACTTATAACACGATTCTCAGAGCAACATCTATTTACTGCATCCCTTCAGTAAGTCATATATGCCCAGAAAACTTGAAAATATGACAAATTTTAGTATGCATACATATAAAAGATAAGTTGTATTAGCTGAGATGCCTGGGTTTATTGCCAATAAAGATCAAGTTTTTGAATATTAATTGAAATGTAAAACTACAAAGATTTACTATTCTGAAAATTGAGTGCTGCAAATTGGTCCCACAGAATTAAAAGGGCATTTGAAATCAATATTTGACTCACATAAAAATATAAAAGTTGGGAATATTACAGCACCAATTATTAAAAGACAAACTATCATTCTAGACTCTTTATCCTGATGTTTCTGATCTTCAAAGTAGCTTATAGCCTCATCAAATGTAACTGGACTGATCTAACTCTACAAAGCCTGTATTATTCTGTTTGTGCTGCTGCAACAAAGAATCTTAGACTAGGTAAATTATGAAGAACAGAAATGCATTTCTTGTGGTACTGGAGGCTGGGAAGTCCAAGATCCAGTTGTTGGTATTGGTGTCTGGTGAGCATTGCTCTCTGCTTCCAAAATGGCACCTCGTGGCTGGATTCTCAAATAGCAGAAGGTGCAAAGGCAAGAAAGCACTCCCTTCAGAGTTGAACCCTTTTATAAGGATGCTAATTCCCTTTATGAGGGTGGAACTCTCATGACTTAATCACCTCCCAAAAGCCACAGCTCCTAATACTGTTGCACTGGGGATTAAGTTTCAACATGAATTTTAGAGAGAACACCACATTCAAACCATAGCAGGGTACAATATGATTAATACCCCTGGAATTGCACAGAAAAGAGATACTGGCCTTTCCCTTCAAACATGCATACACCGAAGGCTCTAGGTTAACAGGCCAACGCCAGAAGTGATAAAGGAGGCTGGATCCCATCACCCAGAAGACTGACCTCTTCAGAATTTCAGATGGCCCTAGCCTGAATTTTTATGGACATCCCAATGAGTGGGCTCCAAGATGAAGACCCTTCTCTGGGCCACATTTTCTCTCTTCTCTTTTGTGCTTTGATCTCTGTTCTAAAATCCTGCCTTTTATAGGGACAGCTAGAGCATGTGGGGAGATGGTGGTTCAAATATTTCCTGTAGATCGTCCAATTCAACTCCAACCGAGCCACTGTTCTCAACAGAGCACCCTGAGAGGCTGCAAGCAGCTGTGCCCTGAAATGTTCAAGGGCAGCCAAAAATGTTTTCGAATCTTGATCAAGACATCTGGTGAAGCCATCTCTAACATATAATCTAATTTGAGATGAAATATAGCTGTATGTAAATAAAATACATCCTATATATGCACAGCAAAGTCCACTAACTATAATTTAATGACTTATATGTTTTAAATGTTTGAACTAAAAGATGATTTACAATTACATAAACTAAAATATTAACTTAAAAATAATTTTGTATTTAGGAAACCCAGATATAAAGAATAATAAAAATAATAAGAATTAAAAAAATAAAATACAGCTGAATACAAATTAGTTATACAAAAATCAGTAGCATAACAATATCATAATAATTATAAAAAGGACCTAAAAATGCAAATGGGAAAAAATCTCTAAAGTGACAATTATGTAATATCTAGGAAAAATGAACAAAAACT
Organism: Symphalangus syndactylus; assembly: GCF_028878055.3. NCBI lineage: Eukaryota > Metazoa > Chordata > Mammalia > Primates > Hylobatidae > Symphalangus > Symphalangus syndactylus. Next base: position 122,348,225 of record NC_072435.2, on the reverse strand, counting down.
TCAGTCTTTCCTTTTCAGTGTAGCTGTCCATACAGATGCAGTCTCAGACCTGAATTCTAACTCTTAAGATAAGTCTTCATTTCCTGATGCTCGCTACCGTATCTCCTTCTTGCCCTGGATTAGCAGAGAATGCAAAGCAAACACCTCTCTATAAAATTACAAAATGATTAAAATTGGGTATATAAACTTTGAAATGATTAGTAAGGGATATTTGCAATGTTATGTACTGTCAAAACTTTGGCAGTTCACACAATCAGAAGTAAATGACATACTGATCATATTTTCTAATTTAATTTGGATTTTTAATTCTAGTTTTTAACTCTAATTCAATTTCTACATGAAATTTAAAATATTATAAAAATCAGAAGATTTTCTGCAATTTTTTAATATTATTATAAAGGAGATATAAAATCATAATAGAAACTAAAAAAATTGAGAACAAAAGAAAATATCAAGTGATAGATAATTTTTATGTGTGTCTCATGTGTGTCCATGTGTTTTTATGCACATCAATGTAATAAAATTTTAAAAAAGAAAACGAAGCATTTGTTGGCTCTGATAAAATGAGCACATTGATTGATTGTGTCCCACTGCTTTGTGGCATATGTCACCACCAGAAGATAAGCTCTGAGGATTTATTATTTCATCATGTGTCTTTGAGGTTGGGGAATTATTTATTTTCTTTTCCTCTCATTTGAACTGACCTTGATTTCATAATTCCGAAGATAGTAAAAATCATCTTATGTCTTACAAGATATGTGACTGCTTCACACTTTCATCATTTTTGGACTGTATTATGAAAACATAAAGTACTAAATCAAGTACATTTTGCCTAAACACCCATTTTGTGTTAGATGCAGCAACATTGCCACATCTATCCATCATTAGCCATCTCTAGAGAACCATTAATTCGGTGTCAGACAACTTGGAGGTTGTGCTGCGGTAACAATTATAAAATTTGGTGGCTTGACAAATTGAAACTTTTTTTTTCCTTGCTCCTGCCAGTCTAATGTAATTGAGTGTTTTTTGTCTAGACACAACTTTTTAATTTGGACTGCATGTTTTTTACAAAAAGCTGGTACACTATATTACAGTCATCTGCTTTCACCAATCCACATAAATGAAAAGGGAGAACTATTACATTTTGTTATTAAACAGTCTTTTATGAAAAATATGCAAAAGTATTATCATGTACTCTCACTTCAGTGCAAGAAAGACTTGGAAATGCAATTTCCTGTGAACCCAGAAAGAGGAGAATATATAGGATAAAGAAAGTTCACTGCAGTTTCTAAGTGATGGGTTTGCCCTACAGATACACACATTGTTTCCCAGTAGGTCTGTCATATTTTTAACATCTCCTCAAGGTTGATAATGTTGGTCTGTAACCAACACCATAGGAATTTTTTGAAATTAAAATTATTTTAATATGTCTTTTCCTTTGGCATAATAAGCTGTAGAGATAAAGCTGGAAGTCCCTGAAGCTGTCTTTACTAACAAGCTGAAGAAACTTTATAAATATGAAGGTCCCAGACAGAAGGCAGATCTGAAGATCTCCCCAATCTAACTTTGCCTGAAGGCTATCTTACACTTGGATTTTCCAGTTATATGAGACAATTTACATTTTAGGATTTTAAAGCTTAAAAATATATGGGTCTTTTAAGAATATTATAGATTCAATCCATATCATGGGTGTTTGTCAGTGCTTACAACAGTGATCTACAGATTTAATGCAATCTCAAAATTCCAATGCATTTTTTACATGTAAAGTAATTTTATTTTTGTTTGACCTTCAGCTTGCCAGCTTCTTTCCTTGTGCAGCATTTGTCTTGTTTGGATACTTAACTAAACCCATATTAGAAATGTAGTGCAAATTACTTAGTGATTCCTCTTTGAATCTGTAGCCACATGACTAAGATGTTTTGAATATAGGCCTATCTGTATGCCAGATGAAACTTTAGGAACTCTTACTGTCTCTTCTTTCACAGAAATTCTACCTCTATCCTGATGTAGTTGGGTTGATTAAGAAAATTAAAAGCCATAGGCCATGGGCTTTCATAAATATGACAAAAGGAAAAATTTTTCCAACTACCTCTATGCAATAAGAAGTCTTTCTTTAAGTACCAAATCAATTTCTTCAACGGTACAATGTATTCTAATTTGATAGTTTTCAAATATAATCTATTAACAACAAAATATCATAAAATTATGACTATGAAAACAGAGGAAATGGAATAATTCAAATAATGAGTAAAATAAAAGAACATTTATTATGGAATTTGTAATCAGTATATAATTATATATTTAAATTTTTCTATACATACGTAAGATCACAGCCAAGAAAGTTAACTATAATTTCAAATTGTCAGTGACTTGGGCTATTTAATCACATTTGAAAATATTTACTCTTACTATTTACTTCAAACAGTGATCTATACGTTTGTTTAGACAATAATATTTAAGGGCCTTTTCTTCTTCAGGATAATAAAAAAATTAAATGACGCATTGAAGATTCTACTAAAGAAATTTGCTTTTTGAAAATGGCTTCTGCACGGAAGATTTGGAAGAATTTTTCTAGTTAATTTCAAATCTTCCCAGGACTTCTCTGTTCAAAGACATATCATCTTTGTAATAATTTATATGAATACTTTACAAATAAAAAATTAATCCACAAGACTGTTACCATAATCACTAATTTTAACAAGCCCCCCAAATATTTTCTACATCAGTTTTCTTGATTATAAAATGTCAATAACATGGACATACTCTTAATATAACAGTCTATTTAATTACATCAGTTTCCCATCAAGCCACTAAAGTCATTTAATAATTATATTGGCCATTTCCACTGACTAGGGGGAGGCTCTTCCACTAAGAGCTCCCATGGTTTCCTCGGCCTCATTTTTCTCGCCAGACTTAGATCATCTGCAGTGTGAAGAATCACCTCTTGTACTTGACCACCTTGAAGCTGATCTTCTAATTTCTTAACATCTGGTTCCACTTTACCCATAGCCAGCTTCTCCTTTATAATCTGCTCTGTATACTTTCTATATGCTGCATTTTTAGGGATTTGCTCAAGAACATCGGTAATCTTTCTGTACCATACTCTTAGCCTCTTACATTTTAGCAGACTGGCTCTAGTTGCTTCGCTCCTGTGGACTCCCACATACAGCTAGTCCCACAAGGCCAAGTGGTCTTCTTCAGCAGACCCAACATGACAGTGCCCCTAATGCGTTTTTTACAGAGTCAGTTTAAAAAATTCCTAAAATTCAAATGGGACCACAAAAGATTCAAATAGCCAAAGCAATCTTGAGTAAGAAGAACAAAGCTGGAGGCATCACACTTTCTGATTTTACAGTATGTTAAAATGCTAAAGCAATTAAAGTGGTTAGTAATGACCTAAAAACAGACATGCCAGTGGTGCAGAACACGGAGCCCAGGAATAAATCTGCACATTCACTGTCAACCAATCTTCACCAAAGTTTCCACGAACACAGTGGGAAAAGGATAGTCTCTTCAATAAATGGTGTCAGGAAAATCAGATATCCACATTCAGAAAAATGAAATCGGACCATTATTAAACATCATGTTCAAAAATAAATTCAAAATGGATTAAATATTACATGTAAGACTGAAACAAAATAACTGTAAGAAAATGGAGAGGAAAGTCTTGTTGATTTTGGTATGAGTAAAGATGTTTTGGATGTCACACCAAAAGCACAGACTGAAAAAGTAAAACACACAAGTAGGATTGCATCAAACTAAAATGCTTCAATACAGCAAAGGGAACAATCAACAGATTGAGAAGGCAATCTATGCAGAGGAAAAAATATTTGCAAACTATACATCTGGTAAAGAGTTAATATCCAAAATATATAAGAAACTCAAACAATAGCAAAACAAACAAACAAACAAAAAAACCCAAATGTAAAAATGAGCAAAGGACCTAAATAAACATTTCTGAAAAGATATATATAAACGACCAACAGGCATATGGACAGGTGCTCAACATCACTCGTCATCGGGGACATGCACATAAACCACATGAGACACCACCCACTACTGTTAACATGGCTAATATCAAAAAGACAGAAGATCACTGTGGGCAAGGATGTGGAGAAAAGGAAATTCATGTATGCTGTTCACACGAATGTAAATTGATACAGCCATTATGGAAAACAGCATGAATCTTCTCCTCCTTAAAAACAGGAGTACTAGATGATCCAGCAATGTCTCTGCTGGATAGATATCCAGTGAAATTGAAGTCGGTATCTTGAAGATATGTCTGTATTTCCATGTTCATTCCAGCATTATTCACAAAATCCAAGATGTAGAAAACAATATGTTAACAGCAGAACAGATGAAGAAAATGTGACCAACACACACACACACACGTGTGTGTATCTATCAATGTGTATACATACACATACATACACACACACAGACACCACACACATATACAATCATGCTCCACATAATGCCATTTCAGTCAGTGACTAACTATAACTACATATACAGCTGTGCTCCCATAAGATTATAATGGAGCTAAAAAATTTGTATCACCTAGTGATGTAGCTGTAGTAACATCATAGCACACTTTTGTTTTATATAAATTTAGCATAGTCTGGCAGGGCACAGTGGTTCAGGCCTGTAATCCTAGCACTTTGGGAGGCCGAGGTGGGCAGATCACCTGAGGGCAGGAGTTCGAGACCAGTCTGGCCAACATGGTGAAACCCTGTTTCTACTAAAAAACACAAAAATTAACTAGGTATGGTGGTGCATGCCTGTAATCCCAGCTACTCGGGAGGCTGAGGCAGAAGAATGGCTTGAACCCAGGAGGCGGAGGTTGCAGTGAGCTGAGATTGCACCATTGCACTCCAGCCTGGGCGACAAAAGAAACTCCATCTCAAAAAAAAAAAAAAAAATGAGCATAGCCGAAGAGTCCAGTGTTTATAAACTCTACAGTAGTGTACACACTCACTGACACACCCAGAGCAACTTGTAGTCCTCCAAGATCCATTAATGGAAAATGCCCTAGGGGTACCATTTTAAAATCTTTTATAGTGTATTTTTACTGTATTTTTTAAATGCTTAGATATGTTCAGATACACAAATATTTACCATTGTGTTAGAATTGCCTACAGTATTCAGTAAAGCAACACACTGTACAGATTTGTAGCCTAAGTGTATAGTAGGCTATACCATGTAGGTTTGTATGAGTGCACTCTGTGATGTTTGCACAGGGACAAAATTGCCTAAGGACACACTTCTCAAAACGATCCCCATCAGTAATGATGCATGACTGTATATGTGTGTGTATATATATATATATATACACATAACATATGAATTCATACCTATATATGTGATGAAATATTATGTGTGTGTGTGTGTATATATATATATATATGATGGAATATTATGTAACCTTTAAAAAGAAGAGAATCTTGTCATTTGCAACAATATGCATAAACCTGGATGACAATGTTAACAACACAATGTTTCTGAAACCATCTATAACATTTCTGCTCTCCCCTCCAGTAAAATAAGCCAGACATGAAATGACAAACACTGTGTGACCTCACTTGTACATGGAATCTGAAATAGTCAAACTCATAAAAGCAGACAGTAGCATGGTGGTTGCCAGGGGCTGACGATGGATGAAACAGGAAATGTTGGTCAAAGGGGACAGATGTGAAGTTATACGATGAACACGTTCCGGAGATCTGCTGTATGGCAATGTAACTAGAGTTAATGGTAGGATACTGCATACTTGAAATTTGCAAGAAGGTAGATCTTAAGTGTTCTCACAACACACACACACACACACACACGCACACACACAAGAAAGTTCATTATAAATAAAATGATAGATGTGTTAATTATGGTGATTATTTCATAATGTATTTGTAAATCAAAACATCAAGTTGCAAAATTTACACTACATTTGTTTGTATTAAGTGGCCCAGTTTAATTATATATTTAAATAAATAAATATATATATATATATATATACACACAAATTTTTGAGACAGATTCTCACTCTGTCACCCAGGCTGGAGTGCAGTGGCACAATCTCAGCTCACTGAAACCTCCACTTCCTGGGTTCAAGGGATCCTCCTGCCTTAGCCTCCCAAGCAGCTGAGATTACAGGTGCCTGCCACCACCCTCAGCTAATCTAAATATGTAATTTTTATTTGCCAGTTATATCTTAATAAAGCTGGAAAAACTTTTCTGCATAATAGAGGCCCGTAGTCAATGTAATTATAAATCTTTGTAATAAAGCACAATAATATAGATATTATTATATATATAACACAACTATATATATATCACAACTGTATATATATATATATATATATATATAGTTTCAGTACAGCAAAGGACTTTAGAAGCTCTCATTTCCTTTGTAGAGAAACCGAGGTCCAGCAATGTGAACTGGCCTGACAAGAAACTCACACATCCTACCCCATGAATTGCAATCTAATATTATTGCTAGTACTTCAGGATAGTCTTATCCTGAGCAGATACTGGGAGTAATTCAGGGAGAGTGAATTTAGCACTCCCTGTGTTCATAGTATTTGACACTCCACTTAAAATGCATTTGAGATTTGGAGCTTCTGACAGTGACTGCTTCCCCCAGTGAGTGAGCTGTGCTGAAGGGGAGGAAGGAGCAATTTTCTAGGTATTTTCACAAGCGTACTGCATTAGTAACATTGTCATATTCTGTCTCCACTTCCAATGGTAAATTTCAGGGAGCTTAGATGTCACTCTGTTTTAACCTAGAGTCTTTCTGGAACAAAGGAACTATATGATGCATATGGGGTTTAGAGAAGGGAGTAATGAGGCAAAAATAACTGACTTAAGTCATTTAGCTGAAAGTGAAAATATATTATTTCAGACATTAAGTCTCTAGACCTTTCCCTGGTGCCCAGAATTCATGTTTTCACAGTTGGAAAGAGCAAAAAAAAAGAAATAGGACATTTATCTTAAGATTTTCCAGAACAGACACGAACTAGGCAAATATTGTGGTTGTCTCAATTTACTTTGCTAGAATATTCATCCAAATTTAATGAGTTTGTCTCCTGTGTGTCTTTGAATATAGCTGTATCACCATGAGGGCTTGGGCATTCTGCTTAGAAAATTAATCATCCCAGATTTAAACATGGCCCTTTTAAAAGCTCTTCATCCCACCAGCCTAAATCACCACACTAATAGTCACACTACTTCCTAGCATTTCCTTTGATGCCAGATTCAAATGTATTCTCATCTTTATAATAATTATGTGCTTCATGAAAAGTTTCCAGAACTGAAGTATTTTTATTTTTCCACTTCAGCCCATGACTGCATCCTCAACACGAGTTCTGCCTTTGAACATGTATTTAAAATATTCCGGCTGGGCATGGTGGCTCATGCCTGGATTCCCAGCAGTTTGGAAGGCCGAAGCAGGAGCATTACTTGAGCCCAGGAGTTCGAGACCAGCCTGGGCAACAGAGTGAGATCCCTGTCTCTAAAAAAGTAAAACTTAGCCAGGCATGGTGGCTTGTGCCTGTAGTTCCAGCTACTCAAGAGGCTGAGATGGGAGGATCACTTGAGGCCATGAGGTTGAGGCTGCAGTGAAGTGAGCCATGATCACACCCTGCAGCACTCCAGCCTCGGTGACCACGTCGCTGAAAGAAACAACAACAACGACAAAATTCTTTTCATTGCTATTCATTTCAGTTGTTTCTGTGGAACTTGAGTATTTTCTAGACTTCAAGTAACAAATCATGCGTGTATGTGTGTACAAATAAATACAAATATACGTATACATACATATGCACACAAACACATAAATAGGAGAAGCTTGGAGAGGCAGAAAAACACACAGTGGAAAGGCTTCAGCATGTTTATACTGTCTTTCCTGCATTCTTCAGCCATGAATGGGCATTGGTTGCAGGCATATGAAGGACCTCCGACTCTCAGTATCTCCCAGTCCTGTTTATCCACCCAATAGGGCTTCAAATATAAAGGAGGCTTCATCTATTGCTTAACTTTTCAAAAAGATTACTATGATAACATGGTACAATTGAAAAAATACAGTCTTTTTATAAATATGCTGCTATAAAACACACAGTTTAGAGGTCTAAAAATATTATCGATGTCCCCAAAGTAAAGCTCTATGGCCAATTACTTATTATTAAACATAATGTGTTTTTAAAAGTGTTTTTAGGGCTTCCAGTCTACATAGCAGCAGCTGAGGAGTTGCTGCTATCCTGCTTTCCCTAACTACGAGAATAATGAGAACAAGCCAATATGATAATGATTTAAATGTATGGAGTGCTTAATTTGTGACAAACTATTCACATGAATTATCTAATTAAATAAATACCAAAAATAGTTCTGAAAGATAAATACTTTATCCCTATTTTAAAAATTAGAAAACCGAGGCAACCCGTCAAGTGCCATAAATGCTGTTATAAAATGTTATAAAACCCTGACATTGACCCAGATGATCTGAGATTGGCAGGAGTAATTGCCCCTCTGATGTCTCCAGTTGGACACTTTCTACTCCATTGGTGTTCATGCTGTGTACCATGTTTTACAAGCATATGCTATGTAAACATTATACAACCTAATCAAGTGTGGTAGAAAACCCCAGTAGGATAGCATATTAAGTTTACACAAGGAGTTTAAGATATACTTTATTTACCCTATCTTAGATTTACACAGTATCTATTCCCCTCCATCAACAAACCAGAAATTTCAAGGGAGAAGTGAGTGGGGGTTATGTTTTTTGCTCATGTAGGCAATTCAGTATTTTGTTTCTATAGTTCTTGTAGTAATCCTAGACATGGTTACTGTGGGCAAAAAGCAATACTCACAACTCCTTCCTTATTTTGAAATTTCTGGAATTCTCTGCTAAAGTCAGAACCACCAATTTGTTTATACAGCTAATTTGTCTTCTTCTTTGAGTGCACTTCTTTTGGTAACACTTCACATTCACAGTATCAAATCAACAGCAGATATAAAGAACTGGTTTGATGATGTGGTCATGATCTAGGTAATTAAGCAAGAGAGAAAATACATAGGAAATATAGCCATTGCCTTTGATGAGACAATAACTATGTAAACTAAAGTCACTAGTTCCTCAAGAATAATAATCATACACAACTACTGAGTTTTTTAGAGGATGAGATTTTTTCTTTTTAATTGAGATATATCAAAATTGTTTTTATAAAATAACCAGTCATTGTAGCCATAATGCCAGATATAATATGAGAAAAAAAAACTTTATTGTGTTATACTCCTATACTTTTGAAGATTGTTTATTATAGAAGCTAATCTTACTTACCTTGACCAAATAAATTGTATACACTGTCTAAAGTTTATTCACACGTGTGTCGTGTTATTATCCTTACTCTGAGAGATCTTGAAGCTTACCCCCTCTTTGCATGCTTTTCTTTCAGTTGGGTTCAACAAACTTTTTTACTATCATGTATCTGGAAACTTATGGGTAGAAACAAAAAAATGGTCATCACATACTTAATGTGAGAAATTACACACTTTAATATGTAGATGTTTGTCACAGGGTACAAAGTTTCAGTAAGAATGAATATATTTTGGAGCTCTGATTATAGCATGGTGACTGTAATTAACAATACTGTATGGTATTCTATATTTGAAGGTTGCTAAGAGAGGAGAACTTCAGTGTTTTCAACACACACAGACACACACACGTAAGTAACTAGGTGAAGTCTATATGCTAATTACCTTGACTGTTGTAATCATTTCACAATGATCATTGTATATCAAAACAGCACATCGTACGCCTTAAACATATACAATTTGTATTTGTTAATTATACCTCAATAAATCTTGGAAAAATAAATGAAAGAAATCTTATTTGGTTACAAAAATCAACCATGTGAAATAGGTACCATTAGAACTTTTTGTTAGAAGTAAAGTTGATACTAATGAATACCATATATACCCCAAAGTGCTCAAAGCATAAGTATTTAGATGCATTTAATGTAAAGGACTAAGCTAAATATGTCAGATTGGATTTTAAAACTATAAGCTGCTTACAAGATGTATACATTTCAAATTAGAACACAGAAAATATGAAAGTCAAAGGATGAAAAAAGATATAACACAAAATTCAAATATATAGCTATATTAATATCTGATCAAGTAGTAAATTAAAAGAAATATTATTATAATTAGAAAATCACTTTTCATAATGAGAAAGCGTCAATTCACCTGAAAAAAATAATTATTCTCAACTTCTATGTGCCTAGTTGTGTAGCCTCAACATATATAAAGTAAAAAATTAACATAAATAAAAGGAGAAATAGGCAATAGAGTTCAGTGCACTGGAAGATATAACAATCAAAACTTATATGCATCTACTAACATAACCTCAAAATACATAAAGCAAAAATTACCAGAAATAAAATATATATAAGCAGTTACACACTTGTAGATTACACACTTATATGCCCTTTTCTTGGGGAAATAACAGAGTTCACATGCCTCAAAGATGGCTACTTTGGGATTTGAGATGAGTTTGATAAAAAACTAGATGTGTCCTAACCACCATTTACCTCCTTCTGCCCAGGCTTCCCTTCCTGGCTCTTTAATCTTCACCTGCTTCTACATTTGGTTTCCTCCATGTTAACTTCATGGTTTTGAGGAATGAATTAATGGTGCTTTATCTTTGTAATTCCAGAAACACATGCATGATACCTGCACATCATAAGTATTCAATAAATATTTGAGGAGTAAATAACACAGGTGTTTCATGCCACTTTAATATCTAGATGTTTGTCACAGGGTACAAAGTTTCAGTAAGAATGAACAGTGAGGGAATCAGCATTTTTGACTTTAAACATTCAAGGTATGGTCCTTTGGTAAAAATTTTCACTCTTATTTTATAGTGAGATGGAATATACCACACCTGGGGAGAGATGTTTGGGCACTCTTGTCTAGTATCAGTGCAAAGGCTTGAATAGTTAATTACTTCTTTTGCACTCACTATTTTTCCAAAAAAGTGCATGTTTAACTTAAATGACCCCTGTCATCCTTCATTTTGCTATCCACCCTTGCTAAGGGTGTCTTGAGCATCTTGAATGATTTCAATGTACATACAGAAGAAAGGAAAATTACTACTTTCAGAGCCAAACTGTGTGTACGTGTGTGCGTGTGTCTGTGTGTGTATAAGAAATTATCCAGTTTTATAGATAAATTGTCAGTCTGAATATTGGCATTTTTATCTTTCCAGATGTCTGATCAATACATTGCTCACCAAATAACTCTGCACTAGTTAAGTCATCCCCGATAATGGTTTCTTTACAAGAAAATAATGAATATTGCAAACTATTTGTTCTGACAAATAAGTTCTCCCGTGTATCACATTTGATTGCCAATTTTATGCAAATATGTATTTATATGGTCAGTCTACAGCACTTCACATTACTGAGAAACATATAATAATTCTTTATGATATAATAGTTTTCATTTTTCAAGAACTGAATGATACCTGAAAGAGAATGCACAATTACACTGAATGTTGTTTTCCATTAATACATTCTGAAATCCTTCAGTAGAGAATAATAGATATTCAAATTTAAGCAAGGATCTCATACACACTACAAAGCTATTTTCAGAAAAATTAAAAAGATTTGCACTTCCATCAACAAAAAAAAGATATAAAACAAGATAAGGGCATATTGAAGGATTCTTCTAATACTCTCCCATGAAAAAACATGAGAATATCAGAAGAATCATATATAGCCAATTTCATTAACTTATTCATTTCAGACATTAAAAAAGTTTTTAAAAGAATAGGGTTTACAGGTGGTATAACTAAGTAGCTATAAACATTTTTTCTTTTCATACAGACTTCCAGAATGTGCCTGCAGGCAATCAAATTTTTAGCAGGTAATTTATGATGGTCAGTTATATTCAGATTCTGTCCAAATTGATATTCTTGAAAAAAACAAAATGTACAAATATTACAATGGAAAAAAAATTATCACAAGCTGCAAGATTTCATAGGATGAAATTTCAGGCATTGATTATGGAATTGGGTGCAATTTTATGTTATGTGGGAAGCAAGTACTTGTCTTTGAGAGTTTATAATAGTAACAGTTTCCACTTATTAAATAGATGTGATATATTAAGAACACTACTCAGATATTTACACCTAATGTATAATCTTTGCAACAACTGTATGAGATAACTTTATTCCTATTATAATAATGTGGAAATTGAGCTTCAAAGAGACTGCCACTTGCCCCTGGTTATGCAGGAGGCCCTTAAAAGACCTGAATTTTGGCAGGGCATGGTGGCTCACATCTGTAATCCCAGCACTTTGGGAGGCCGAGGAGGGTGGATCACAAGGTCAGAAGATCGAGACCATCCTGGCTAACAGGTTGAAACCCCGTCTCTACTGAAAAATACAAAAAAAAAAAAAAAAAAAAAAAAATTAGCTGGGTGTGGCGGTGGGCGCCTGTAGTCCCAGCTACTCAGGAGGCTGAGGCAGGAGAATGGTATGAACCTGGGAGGCAGAGCTTGCAGTGAGCTGAAATTGCACCACTGCACTCCAGCCTAGGTGACAGAGCAACACTCCGTCTCAAAAAAAAAAAAAAAAAAAAGACTTGAATTTTTACTTGGGTCTCATTTAATCTGAAACAATTTTCCTCTTAATATGTCCATCTGGCTAGCTGTCTTCAGGTCCCTGTTGAACTATCACTTTATTAAAGAAGACATTTAATAAAACACATGTTAAGGAATTTGCAACTGTTTCCAGCCCCTTGACACATACCTTATCTGACGCAGGGGGTATGTATGGATCTTTATGTTTGCTGTCTGTGTCATGCACTTAATTATCAGCTCCACAGGGTGTGAGGCTTTGTTTTGTTCACTTCTCAGTCCCCAGCACGCAGAAGAGAACATGGACTATGCATTCCAATCCTTCATGAGGAATGAAAGGATGAGCGAATGAACGCATTCAAGATATTGTGCTCTTAAATCCTTTGTGAAACTGTCTGCAGGTCTCCGCAAGTTCTCTATTAGGTGAATAATTGTACAATGGGTCACGATGACCCTTGTCAAAAAACCTCCCCCCACCTCAGTTTCTTTATGTGTAAAATAGAGATAAAGATCTACCTTACGAAAGTTGTTATAGGGCTTAAAGATAATTTAATAGATGTCAGCAATTTGTTAAATATAAAGCATCATGGAAATTCTAGTGAGTTTACTACTCTTGTTCACTTTTAAAATAAGATGATCATTCCTGGTTCTGGTCCAAAACCAAACAAAAATGGTAAATCACTGTCACAGACAGGTATATACTGGCCAGTTCTTAACAGGAGTAATGAAGCTGTCCTGCAGTATTTGTTTTATTTACCCACACTGATTGCATGCGAGGTACAGCTGAACTTCCAGTAATTGTCCTCTTTGCTAGATACCTTCTGTTTGCTTCCCTCTTCTGCTTTCCATCCTTCTCCACCCTGCCCTGTTCTTTAGAGTACAACAAGGAAACTGACCTCTTTGGACGCTGAGCTTCCTTGTTTGCTGCCTTCTAGTTGTGTTTGGCCAATGGGAGAATTTTGGAGCTCAGAAGCAAGAGAAGCCAAAGTATTTTATTCTCTCCACTTCCTCCCTGCCAGGTCACAGCTTGGAGGTGTTTGCCTTCCTCGGCCAAGGCCACAGCCCCCAATGAGGTTCTTATTGTGTTCTGGGAATAGCTTCTTCCTCTTGCCCTTTCAGTTTTGAGCAGTAACTCCTTCCCACGTTTGGTAGTTCTTGCGTGTTTCATCATATGTTATTGCTTCCCCTGATTCTGCCAACACCTGTTTAAGGAGTTCTTGCACATTAAAATTTATGCTTCCCCATTTGAGTGTGACCCACAGTCCCTTTCAAGATCGTTACAGATACACTGTATGTAGGACAATTAAGCTGGCACTTGCATATTGCTTACTTCATACCACAGAGTTGTAGATGTTCAGGTACTTTGGAAAAGATATGGATTTTATAGATGAGGACACTAAGGCCCATGGATGATAATTTGTCTAAAGTCACACAGCACATAAGTAGCATAGATGTGACCTGAGACAATTTGGCTTCAACATAGCAGTTTGCTACTTTTAAAATCTTAAATGAGGGCCGCTCAGGATAGTGACTTTTCCAATTACAAAGCCAGTGGTGTTTATTACATGATTTACTATTCATTTATCACCATTCACTGTGAGAAGTGCTTATTCGAAGTCATTAACTGAGCTCTCCGGTCACCCAGTGATCCTTAATTCAACAGAAAATTTTGTTTTTTTGTGCCCCAGCTAATCTGTGCTTGTTAATGTATAATTAGTGTGCAGTATCTTACTCTTTTATAGAGACAATGCAAAACCAGGCAGAACAGGGATAATTTACACATAATCAAAGATGATTACACATTTTTTTTCAAATTAATCGTGTAATAAATTTTCACAGCCATTTTTACACCTAAGTTTTCTTGCATTTCAACACAAAGGCAGCAGAAATAAAGGTTGGTAAGCATGGTATACTGAAAGCCAACTCATATCAGCTTATCAGAGTCAGTTAACAAGAATTTTATGAGCTTACTGTTAAGTACAACCACTATTAAACAATGTAAAACCAAATAATGCTCCAATTCCTGCAACTGTTCCCCAAAAAAGTGCTCTTGCAATGAACAGTGCTGAAGTTGAAAAGAGTTTCAGTGTAATGAATATAAGTTAAATGAATGTTAAAAATAGTGTAAAAGTACATCGCTTATCCTATTTAATGACAATAAATGTAATGGGAAGAGCAAACTTGAGATGTAATTCCATTAGAAAAGAAACCGTTTTTGGGGGGTGGGAAGAGGGAGAGAATCAGGAAAAATAACTAATAGGTACTAGGTTTAATACCGGAGTGATGACGAATCCACGGTTCCGTATCTTGGTCGTCACAGGTGCAATTTATTCAGGGAAAGCCCATTCTGTTTGGCTATAAGTTTTGGTGTGGTGCCGTATGTCTGGGCTACACTTGCTGGTTTCAGCCGTATCAGGGTAAAAACCCAAATACTAAACATGAGGCATATGGTGTTGTTGTGTCACTTGTCTGTCAACTTAGTGAGGCACTTACAGAGGCACACTCTGCACAATACCATTTTGTATTCGATAACTTTTTCACCAGTATTGCACTTCTTGATAAGCTCAGTTCAATGGAAAATCGGGCAACAGGTACAGTGAGAAAGGATCACATTGATAAAGCTCCACTGAAATTAGATGTAGCTCTAAAGAAAAAAGAAAGAGGCACATTCCATTATTGAATTGATGGCAAAGGCAGTCTTGTCTGCAGACGGAATGATAACAGTGTCGTCACTGTTGCCTCTTCTGGTGCTGGAATCCATCCCCTCTGTCTTGTCAATCTTTATTCCCAGAAACTGAAAAAGAAGACCCAAGTTCAGCAGCCAAACATGATCAAAGCGTATAACCAGTGCATGGGGAGCATAGACAGCGCTGATGAAAGCATTGATAAGTATCGGGCATCTATCCGTGGAAAGGAATGGCATTCAAGCCCTCTTCTGTTCTGTTTTGAATTGGTCTTACAAAATGCTTGGCAATTGTATAAAACGTATGATGAGAAGCCAATGGATTTTCCGGAGTTTTGTTGATGCCATTATCTGGAGACCCATGGTCACCCTCCAGAACCTGGCCGAAAACAAATTCATACATCTCTCATTGCGTTTGCTTATGAGAGGTTGCGACTTGGAAAACTTGTCCGTTGGATCCAAATTTGCATTGTCAGCAACATGCAAGTTAGAAAATATAGTTTCAAAGTGGTCACATCTCATGGCAGCACTAACCAGTATATTATGTGCATCTGTTCTTTTTTCCCAAAACATATGCCTTCGATGAGCTGAGATGCAATCATTCAGAAAAATAATTCCTAGGAAACATTTGAGTTCGGAGCTTTTTAAGCCACGATGTACACCCTTACTTCGAGCGTGTAAGTTGGAGTACCTGACAATGAGTTCAACGACCTTGTCATCAAGAAAACATTCAAGAATTTCTGTGGGAGTTTTCATTTCGTTGAAGAAATCATTTGGTGGTTCTGTAACTCTAGCTGCTATGAGTTGTGCAGTTAGGTCATCTTTTTTTCCATTTGCAAACAATTTTTGTCACTTTCCTCTTCCTTGATGGTGGAGGTTGCTGCACAGTAGAGGCAGATGGAACTTCGTCGGGAGAGTCATCTTTAGGTGTGTATGAGGGATCATCTGAGTCAGACTCAGCATGAGTGCCATCTTGAATAAGATGAGCAACTGTGTGCAACAAAAAGCCTGGCAGACTAGTTATTATTCCACCTTCTTCATCTCCTGAATCCTCAACAGAAACAGGTGCTGCCGCAGTTTCAGGTTGTTGTAGCACTATAGCACTTGAGTCTGTGCTGTCATCTGTCTCTAAAAGGTCAATTATTTCATGTAAACTTACAGTTCAAGGCATCTTGGGACTAACACAGAAAAAAAAGGTATTATTAGTCCTAGTGGCAGTGGTTTTGCCTAGTGTTCTAAAAATGGAATATGAAAAATGCCAAACCCATAATTAATGCAACTATAATCATTTCTGTATTTTCTTTTTAAAGCACAGTAGTATAACTAGTAGAGAAGTAATAAAATAAATTACTAGTCTAGGATGTAGTGCAATGAAGTTATATGTACCTGTCTTCGGATACTTCCTCAAAAATGTTTCCCAAACTAACTTCACTTTTTGACAAGCTCCCAGCACACCCGTTTCTGCAGCAGTGACTAAGGCTGTGCACCATGTGATAACATGTACCCTCAGGAGGCAGACACGTGTGAAAAATCAAATCTTGGTGATGATCTTGAGGAGTAGGATATAAATAACTCCCACATGCTTAGTGCTCCAATAATGGAACAACAGGTGTAAATTAAGTAAGGTACAATTAAAAAGTCAGCAATTTTCCCAATATTTTTCTAGGGTAACTCATTAAAAAAGTGGTCCTTTCACATGGCTCTGCAGTTTTGGTTTTGTCATAAATAAAGTAACTGCTGGCTGATTTATCCCTCTCTGTACCTCCCTGTCCTTCCGCCTTATTAATTTTATACAAAAGCAACTTTGTTATTTGTGGCCTTTCACAAAAGTTTTAGGATCAGCTTGCCATTTGATCCTTTGCCAAGAATTTAGAATCATCATTTTGTCAATTTCCAACATACACAGTCACACACAACCTTTCGCATTTTTATTAGAATAGAACAGAATCTGTATATCACATGGGAAGAACTGACATTTTTATGATATTGAGCCATCCAATTTATAAGCATGATATACTTTCTGTTTATTTAGGTCTTCTATTGTTTCTCTAATAAAGTAGTGGTAACGCTTTCTGTGTAGACCTGTCCCAAAGTTTTACTTCAAAGATTTATTCCTAAGTATTTGATGCATTTTCATCTTTGTTTTCTTTAATTTTCCAAGTGTTTGTTGTTAAAATATAGAAATTTAATTCCTTTTTCATATATGAATATTAACCAAAAGTCTTGCATATGGTTTTTTTGTTATTATTATTATAATTTTAGACAGAGTCTCACTCCGTTGCCCAGGCTGGAGTGTAGTGGCACTGTCTTGGCTCACTGCCACCTCCACCTCCTAGGCTGGAGCCCTTCTCCTGCCTCAGCCTCCTGAGTAACTGAGACTACAGGTGGGCTCCACCAAGCCTGGCTAATTTTTGTACTTTTAGTAGAGATGGGGTTTCACCATGTTGGGCAGGCTAGTCTCGAACTCCTGGCCTTAAATGATCTGCCTGCCTTGGCCTCCCAAAGTGCTGGGATTACAGGCCTGAGCCACTGTGCCCAGCCTTGCCTATGTTTTTAATATTTTATCTGTATATACATCTGTTAATAATGACAATATGTTTAAATTTTCATTTCTGATAACTTTTATTTGGTTGGTGAGTGTTTCCAATGTTTAACTGAAGCAGTAATAAATATCACACTTGTAATAGCTCCAACCTTAAAAGAATAATTTTCTACATTTCATTATTCAAAGTGTGATGCTTGGTTAGGCTTTTTTCTAACATTTTCTCTAATAAATACGTTTTTCTATTATCAGAATATCTTAATGAGTATATTTTAAGTATTAAATCATTTCTTTGAATTTTTTTTCTAATATTTTGGGTTCAAGGGCTTTTCTTGTGGTCCTCAGGGAAAAAAGTAGTGACTATTCTCTAGAATTAACTAGCATTATATTCTTGAAAGTAGTGTCTCTTATGATTTTCTTTTCTTTTTTTTTTTTTTTTTTGAGATGGAGTCTCACTCTGTCGCCCAGGCTGGAGTGCAGTCACGTGATTTCAGCTCACTGTAACCTCCGCCTCCTGGGCTCAAATGATTCTCCTGCCTCAGCATCCCAAGTAGCTGGGATTGCAGGTGCCCACCATCACACCTGGCTAGATTTTGTATTTTTAGTAGAGATAGGGTTTCACTATGTTGCCCAGGCTGGTCTTGAACTCCTGACCTCAAGTGATCCACCTGCCTCAGTCTTTCAAAGTTCTGGGATTATAGGTGTGAGCCACCATGCCCAGCTTATGATCTTTCATTTTGCATTTCTTGGTTAAAAATTGCCTTAATTAATGTTTTTTCTTTATAAAAAGTTTACATTTTGTGTAGAGCACCAACTAAAATTTAGTTAACAGGACTTCTGAGATGGCGACATGAGGAGTTCCATGGAGGAAGAAAGAGCACTACGGGTGAAAACTATGCACAGAGCAGCTGTGAGAGTCTCTGGCCATTGTCTCAACAACATACAGCAAAGGAAGAAACATGTGTTGTAGAAAGCCTACCAAATAGCAAGAATCTGAGGCACTCAAGACATAATCCACCTCCTTTCCCTCAGTTCAGCAGATGGAAGCTCAACTCCAGAGATATGGAGGAAAAAAGACAGAGCTCTCCCTTTCCTCAGCTCCCAACCAAGGAATATTATCTCAGTGGGAGGTACAGGCCACCAACATTTCATGTCTCCTCTAATTCCAAGTTGAGGCTAAATTGCTAGCAAGTACAATTGAGAGGTCAGAGGATCACTTCCTCAGCCTGGCCTTTCCTCTTCAGATAAAAGCTTTATCCCAGGCATTTCAGGCTGACTTGAAGGGCATGCCCCAGATGACCTGAAGGATTCTGGCTGGGAGAGACAAGTCTAGAAAACCATAGGCTGTACCCAGTACCTGTAGTGGTAGCTCAGAGATTGTGCCAAGGGAGAATGGAAGTGTATAAGAACAGAGAGCCCTGACTCTTTCCCCAAAAGAACTGAATGTATTTGAAAAAGAGTGGGGGAAGTTCAGATCTAAGGGCTTGAAAACAATGGAAATGTCGGTGGTATACAAATAATAAACTGGTAATTCCTCATAATTAAGAAGAACATGCTAAAACATAAACCAATTAGTTTACTTGTGAGAACCAGATAATGTGACTGCTATGAATAACCCAAATGTTTGAGGTCAAAGAAAACCTCAAACAATGGCCTCAAAAACTACAGTTTGCCCAAATGTATTGCATCAGACCACGGGGCAATGTATAATCCAGGACATTCTAGAAAACAACAGCATAATCGACCAGCAATTAGTGGAGCCTAATAATTGGATGTGAATCAAATGAGGCAGACAGGTTAACAGAGAGATCAAGGAAAGAAACATTCAAAGAAAACCTTGTTTAAACAACAGTAATCCAATGCTTACCCTGTCCATGTCCAAGGCCGTGCCCTCCGAGGAATGAGCACAAAAGCCTTCACTGTGGATAGTAGACTTTACAAAATAGGTTAGGCAATAAATAGGCAAACAATAAGCAAAGCAGATCCCGGAGAGGGGAGAGGAAAATCTGTATCAAGATTGACTACATTTATTCTTTAAAGTGTCCAGTTTTTCATGACTAAGACAAATGATGTGACATCTGAAACAAGAAAGTGTGACTCATACATAGCAGGAAGGTAGGCAACAAAAACTTCCTGTGAAAGGACCCAGATGTCAAATTTAACAGACAGATTTAAATATGTTCAAACCATTAGGTGTTTGTCCTAATGAATGCAGGACTTAAAACCTAGATGATGGGTTGATAGGTGCAGCAAACCATCATGGCACATGTATACCTATGTAACAAACCTGCACGTTCAGCACATGTATCCCAGAACTTAAAAAAAAAATAAAAAAGTAAAATGAAAATAAAACCAAAAGAAAACACACACAAACATATAAACAATGCTAACAACGCCACATGATTTCAAAAAGAGATAAAAGTTATAAAAAAGAACCAAATGAAATTTCTGGATTTGCAAAGAACAATCATTAAAATGAAAAATTCACTAGAGAGGCTCAACAGTAGATATGAACTGGAAGAAGCAAGAACCTGTGAACTTGATAATAGATCAACAAAGTTTATATAATCTGAATAACAAAAGAAAAAAGAATGAATAAAAATAACTAGCACCTAAAAGACATGCAAGATGCTATTGGACACCAGCATATGCACAATGGGTGTACTAGAAACAGAGGAGTGATAAAGAAAAACAAACAAATATATACTTGAAGAAATAATGGTGGAAAATCTCCCCAATTTGCGGAAAAACATTAATCTACACATCAAAGGAGCTCAACAAACAAAAAATAAATACAAAGATATCTACAGCTAGCAACATCATGGCAAAAACACTAAAAGCTTAAGACAATAAGACAATCTTGAAGGTAAAATGAGAACAAGTTGTTGCATACAGGTAACCCCAATAAGATTAGTGAATGATGTCTCACAAAAAGCAGTGGAAGCTAGAAGGTAATGACATATTTTAAATGTGAAAACAAATGAACAAACACTGTCAACAAAAAAGCTTATATCCAACGGAACTATTTTTCAAAAATCAAACAAAGTAAAGGTATTACAAAACAACTCAAAAACTCAGATAATTTATTGCTGGCCACAGAAAGTAATCCAACTCCTGTGAACAAACTAACAGCACTGGTTAAGATGATTATGTAATTATAAAAGATAGCATGAAAGGATATTTATTCTCCTTTTGTCTCTTAACTAACTTAAAGTATAATTGTATACAAAATAAATTCTATAAAACACTGTGTGTGTATATCCATTCATCCATCATGTAATCTAGCTATTCATCTACCTAATCTCTTTTATCTATTGATCTATCAAACCATCTATTCATCTATCTTTTCATTTATCTCTCATCCATCCTCCATCTATTTAATCTATCTACTTATCTATTAATCTATCTACCATCCTTACATCTATTGTTATATGTAGTTAGGCCAATAATATATACAATATATGGAAAAGGAATACATTTGCAAATGTCAGCACAAAGGTGGTGGGTGACCAAACTCACACTTTCCATTTACAAACTTACTGCAAAGCTGAAGTAGTCAAAGCAGTGTGATCTTGACACAAAGATAGACATATAGACCAACAGGACAGAACTGAGATGTGAGAAATAAACACATGCATGTCAGGCCTCTGAGCCCAAGCCAAGCCTTTGCATCCCCTGATGGCCTGAAGTAACTGAAGATCCACAAAAGAAGTGAAAGTAGCCTTAACTGATCACATTCCACCATTGTGATTTGTTTCTGCCCCACCCTAACTGATCAATGTACTTTGTAATCTCCCCCACCCTTAAGAAGGTTCTTTGTAATTCTCCCCACCCTTGAGAATGTACTTTGTGAGATCCACCCCTGCCTGCAAAACATCGCTCTTAACTTCACCGCCTATCCCAAAACCTGTAAGAACTAATGATAATCCACCACCCTTTGCTGACTCTCTTTCCGGACTCAGCCCGCCTGCACCCGGGTGATTAAAAGCTTTCATTGCTCACACAAAGCCTGTTTGGTGGTCTCTTCACAGGGACGCGCATGAAAATGCATATATAGCCAATTGAGCTTTGAGCAGCAAATAGACAATCACCATGATTTTTAAGCTAAATTAATTGTCAACATTTAAGGCCGAGGTGTGCGGATCACCTGAGGGCAGGAGTTCGAGATCAGCCTGACCAACATGGTGAAACTCCATCTCTACTAAAAATACAAAAATTTGTCGGGCGTGGTGGTGCGTGCCTGTAATCCCAGCTACTCAGGAGGCTGAGACAGGAGAATTGCTTGAACCCAGGAGGCGGAGGTTGCAGTGAGCCAAGGTCATGGCACTTCGGTGACAGAGCAAGACTCTGTCATTAATAAATAAATTAATTAATTAAAAAATAAAATTTGTCTGGTTTCCCTAAAAATTTGGAAAATTCATAAACACCAGGCTACATTCCTGCATACAAAGACTTGGTTGGGGGTGAGTGATGGTTCTATCCACTGACGTTGGGCCACCCTCACTCAGTTCACCACAGTCCCCAAATGACCTGCTACATTTGCATCTTCTCTATGGCTCATTTTGGTGTTTTTGATGACTGCCCCTGGAAAAAATAATTGCACCAATGATTATTTAATTACATGTGTTATGAGTCCTTAAAGAGGAATTCTGAGAGCAGTTTATTGTAACGGGAATCTCTTACCTAGTTTCAGGACTCCATTCCCTGGGAATTCCTCTAAGCGTTTTTGTCTGAGTTAACTGACAGAAAGAGACAGTTAACACTTACTCTTTCTTAGCATGCTTTAAAATTGAAATAATATTCGATAACAATTCATTGTTGCTTCATGATGTGTATGTTATGAGTAATATGTCAAAAGAATTGTGGAAAAAGGAGCTGTGCAAGTTGTCACTATTTTGGGAGTTAAAAAGCTGTTGAAAAGTATATCTATGGCTAACGAGGATATAAATTCTGGTATCTTGACTTTAAGCAAGATACTGAGACATAATATTCAGTTACTAAAATGCTGTAAGGCAAATGTTTCCAGGCCACATATATTCATCTACTTGGCATTCAGAAAATCATGTTGTGTGTTTTGAAGAACGGCATGTGTTTGAAAGAGCCAGAAGTTATATCTTCCAGCCTGCACACTGGCCGGCCCTGGGAACCTTTTGTAATGCAACAAGGTGGACACATTTAAATGTCTTAAAAACAGAAAATACTCACGGTTCTCAGGATATCAGGAGAAGTACTTTAAGGCCAGAAAAGTCCACATATGGAAGAATATGTCTTTCTTTTTTTTTTTTTTTTTTTCACTTTTAGTAGATGAAATTAGGCCATCACGAAAATTACTTCATTTTCGTTATTGTAATCCCACCCAATCAACTTCAACATACCTGGCTTTGTATTGTCTACTTTGCACGTATTATGTTATTTTCTTTTCCATATCATAGGTAACAAAAACAGCAAGCATCTACTGCGTGCTTACCACATGCCACGCTAAGCCATTAGTAGTCTACATAAAATACTTAATATAACCCTAACAATGGCCTTATGCAGTGGTTATTATTACATTCCACTTTTATGGATGGAGAAACAAGGCTATAAGCAGTTAATATGGCCTGAATCAAAGAGCTAATAAATGCATAATAATAAGTGTGGATCAAGCTATAAATCCGTCTCTCTGGTATCATAGTTGTTTTATCTGTAATGAAAACCCAAACTTTTCCCTAGTGCACACTTCCACGCCATATACATGTGTGTTTGCATTTTACTCTTGCCTCACGTTTGATGTGTCTGCAAATGGTCATCATGCTAGTAATATACATATACATTACAAACTTAATATAAAATGATAAGCTTAGTAAAAAACAAAAAGGTTTGTCAAAATTATTAAAATACACTGTCTATTTGCAACTATATAAACACATAGATACATAATAAGTATTGGTAGTAATATAAAAGGCAAGATTCCTTTAAAAACATGCCGGTACTGTCTTCTCTAAGTCTTTCAGCTCTCTGAACTGGTTATTACTGTACCTCCTCATTTCTTATGATCTTGTTCCTAGGATGAAATAAAGAGACAAACTCAGTTTACGAAGGTTGTAAAAGAGCCTGAAGTCCAATTTTTGTCTTCCCCTTGTGAGTGTACTGATAACTTGATTTAATTGCTCAGCCCCTGTGAGGAAGCTTCCAGTAGAACTTCTCGCTCTCTGCAAGCCAGGCATTGCAAACAACATTGAGACTGATACAACTGTACTTGCGTCTCTGTGTTTCCCTTCTTTCCTGAATCTTGGCCCTTCATGTTCTAATTACCTTAGTAACCCTGCATTCCACTTGTATTTTTTCAGCCTCCTGGGACTACCTAAAACCCTGTCTACTTTATGTTTTCTGTGAGGATTTCTGTTTGACTTCTCAACCTCTTATTCCATGTTGCTTATAACCAGCAAATCCTTGAAGGAAAAAAGTGAAAATGTCTGTTTCACCCTGATAAGTTTCTGATCCCTCTGGCATCCTGCTCCTCATATACTGGATGTCTCAGTAGCTCCTCAATGTCATCAGGTTTTTAAAAAAATGTTTCCAACTTTCTTAGTTTTTCCCAATGGTAGATTGGCTCTGCAGCAAACTAACCCATCAAACCCCAAAGTGGAATGTCTCTCATCTACTCTTCTTTTATTCCATCCTCTCTGAATTTCACATCGTTCTGCACTTTTTGGCTTAGTTAGAAACTTGAATCCCTCTTATAGCCTCTCAAAAGTTGTTTCTGGGGCAGAGAGCTCAATAAGTCTCAGGCAGCGCAACTAAAAAGGAAGACATTTTTTCTCCCATTCACCTGAATCTAGCCATGAAAAGAGCCTTAAAAGGAACAGAGTGATAGTCTCTGCCCTGGTCTTTCCCTAATCTATACTAAATTAACATCAGTTTTGTGTTTGAGGCAGAGAAATACACATAACTTTATATTAGGTCCTAAATAATATTTTTAGTAATACCGTCAAGAGCCCTCTAATTGGCATCCACTTTAGCCTTTAACTTAGAAAATCTTGGAGAATAGTGAAGGAAAAATCTATAGTAATTAGATTTCTCAGAGAACAATAAATACCCCTGGGACTAATGCCACTTTATTTGCCAAGGATTTGCTTCTGTAACATGGCGTAAGAGCAGCAAGAAACAAAATCAAATAACTTCACTTGCTTTTTACGTGGCAGGCAAGGGCCATTTCGTTGAATATCTGCACACGAGTCTACATTTTAACAGAGATGATGATGGATGTGTTTCTCTAAAGAGAGAGTGCTTCCCTGTGAGAGCTGTTTCTGAAAAGACAGAGCCCTTATTGTGTGCCAGTTGCACCAGACACTGGCTTTTCCTGCTCCGTGTCACTGTTTGCAAACCGGAGTTTCACATTTAAGTCTATGCAGAATGTTTCAGATGTATGGCTTGAACTGGGTGCCTATTTATGTGTGTCTCCTAAAACGATACAGCTAGTATATTTTCCTTTTTCTTTCTTTCTTTTTTTTTTTTTTGAGACGGAGTCTCGCTCTGTCACCCAGGCCGGAGTGCAGTGGCGCAATCTCGGCTCACTGCAAGCTCCACCTCCCAGGTTCACGCCATTCTCCTGCCTCAGCCTCCCGAGTAGCTGGGACTACAGGCGCCCGCCACCACGCCCGGCTAATTTTTTTTGTATTTTTAGTAGGAACGGGGTTTCACCATGTTAGCCATGATGGTCTCCATCTCCTGAGCTCGTGATCCGCCTGCCTCGGCCTCCCAAAGTGCTGGAATTACAGGTGTGAGACACTACACCCGGCCTATAGCCAGTGTATTTTCATTGTATGAATAAAGCAACTAACATCACTCATCTTCTGGGTACACAGGTTCGGGTTTTAGGCCACATGGGCCTCCTTCTGGTGCCGAGCACACACACTTGTTTGTTCTTGCAGCCGGGCTTTTGCGCTTTCCTTTTCCTTAGCCTGGATCACCCTTTCCCAAGCTCTGTTCCCTGACTGGCTCCTTCTCCCTGTCCCGATTTCAGATTCAGTTTTTCCATAGAAAGACCTTCTCCCACTGTCGTCTGTTAATTAGTTTCTCCCTGTTGCTTATTCTCTGCCGTGTTCCTTGCCCATTTCTGTATTCGCCTTCTTATTATCTGTGACTGTTCTATCTGATTACTTGCCCCGGGCTCATCTCCCCTCAAGGTGTGAGCTCTTAAAGATTACAGCCTCTCTATGCCTGGTTCAGCTGGGTCTCCCATTACCAGGCTCATATTGAAGCAACAGCATCAACTTAATAAAATTAGCTGAATAAATCAATGATGGAATAGATAAGCAGTATTTTAGCTACCACACAATATCCGATTGTATGCCATCTGTTGATTATTTTGTGTTGGTTATACTACTGATTCTATTTTTTTTTTTTTTTTTTTTTTTTTTTTGAGAGAGTCTTGCTCTGTCACCCAGGCTAGAGTGCAATGGTGCGATCTCGGCTCACTGCAACCTCCGCCTGCCGGGTTCACGCCATTCTCCTGCCTCAGCCTCCTGAGCAGCTGGGACCACAGGTGCCAGCCACCACGCCCAGCTAATTTTTTTGTATTTTTTTTAGTAGAGACGGGGTTTCACCGTGTTAGCCAGGATGGTCTCGATCTGCTGACCTCGTGATCTGCCAGCCTCAGCCTCCCAAAGTGCTGGGATTACAGGCGTGAGCCACCATGCCCGGCCTGATTTTATTTTTTTAAAAACTATTATAACAAGATTCTTGAACTGGGTCTGAACTGAGATTCAGTCTCAGAAAACATTGCTCTCCGCTTTAGGGATTTCTAGAATGTAAAAGTGGAGGTAAAATTTGAGATCCTGCCAGATGGCACATGCTGGCTGTAAGCACAGGGTCTATAAACATCCCCAAACATAGCCATCGCACAAACGCACGGGACTGCAGGGAGATTTCAGGCTACCCCCCTATACCTCTTCAGGGTTGCTCGGACATCTATGAAAAGAAAACCAAAACATATTTTCTTTCTTTCTCATTAAGTGTATCGTGTCTCCAAGCATTGAGATTTGGCTTTCTTTGTAGGTGTGGCACATTTGCTTACCAGCTAGAAAAGCCCAAAATATGCATGAGATGACATTCTGATTTGGCTCTCAGCTTGAATGTTGTTGATGTATAGAAATGCTACTGAGTTTTGGACCTTGATTTTGTGTCCTTTACTGAAGCTGTTTATCAGTTCTATGAGCTTTTTGAAAGAGTCTTTAGAATTTCTAGGTTTTATATCATCAGTGAAGAGAGATAATCTGACTTTTTTTTCCCTATCTGGATGGCTTTGTTTATTTCTTAGCATAGAACTTCCAGTACCATGTTGAATTGCAGTGGTAAGAGTGGGCATCCTTATCTTGTTCCAGTTCTCAAGGAGAATGATTTCAGCCTTTGGTTTTCCAGTATGATGTTGGCTGTGCATTTGTCATCGATTTCTCGTATTATTCTGAGGTATGTTCCTTTGATGCCTAACAACAGTGGACTGGATTTTAAAAATGTGATTCAAATACCCTGTAGAATACTACACAGTCATGAAAAAACAAAATTATGTCCATTGCAGCAATATGGAGGCAGCTGGAGGCCATTATTCTAAGCAAATTAACACAGAAACAGACAACCAAATATTGCATGTTCTCTCTTATAAATGGGAGCTAAATACTGAGTACACGTTGACATAAAGATGGGAACAATAGACCCTGTGGACTATTAGAAAGGGGAGAGAGGAAGGGGTTGAAGGTTGAAAAACTCCCTATTGGGTACAGTGCTCACTACCTGGGTGACAGGATCATCCATGCCCCAAACCTTAGCATATTCCCATGTAACAAGCCTGCACATGTACCCCCAAACCTAAAACAAAAGATGAAATTTAAAAAGAAAGAAAGAAAATTCTGTGAAACATCACTACAAATATATTTTTGACCACTTCATTAATATTAGAAATATTTAATTCATATAAAACACAAATTGATTATTTAAAGAAAAAGTATATTCACTTACATAACTTAAAAATCTTGGGATATCTGACACCAGGCATGGGTGGATCCAGATACCCAATTAATATTTTCAGACTCTCTCTTGCATTATGTTTATTATTTTGTTTTATGTTATTTTATTTTATCTTATTTTATTTTTCTGAGTCAGGGTCTTACTCTGTCACCTAACGTGGAGTGCAGTAGCGTGATCCTGGCTCACTGTAGCCTCGACTTCCTGGGCTCAATCTATCCTTCCCCCTTAGTCTCCTGAGTAGCTGAGACCACAGGCATGTGCCACCATGCCTGGGTAATGTTTTGCAGTTTTTGGTTTTGGGTTTTTTTTTTTTTTGTATTTTTCGTAGAGACAGGGTTTCATCATGTTGCCCAGGCTGATCTGGGACTCCTGGTCTCAAGCTATCTGCCTGCCTCGGCCTCCCAAAGTGTTGGGATTACAGATGTGCACCACCACACCTGGCCTGTCTTGCATCGTCGTTTAATTCCAACAATATTGATTGAACAGTCACTGTGCACATGATACATTTCTGAATAAAGAAATACAGCAGTGACCGAAGTAGATGCAGTCACTGTTGCTGCAGAGCTGACATTCTGGGGGGCTTGGGGTGTGTCTTACACGCTGGTCACATGCTCTCACTTCTCGACTGTCCCTTGAGGTGTCTTAAACTTTAGCAGGGCTGTTTCCAATGGTTGGAACTTAGCTGTTTAGCTTTGATATCTCTCTAGTAAAATGTACAGTAAAACTAAACAAACAAGAAAAATCTTGTATTTTTCACGACACTCTCCAAATGGTTTTAGACATCAGTGACACAGACTAATATTCAGTTATATTCTTATTCCCGAACCAACCAGGGGCGCTGCAGAAATGAAATGTGCTATTGTCACCGGACGCGGTGACTCACGCCTGTAATCCCAGCATTGTAGGAGGCTGAGGCGGTGGATCACCTGAGGTCGGGAGTTCGAGACCAGCCTGACCAACATGCAGAAACCCCGTCTCTGCTAAAGATACAAAATTAGCCAGGCGTAGTGGTGCATGCCTGTAATCCCAGCTACTCGGGAGGCTTAGGCGGGAGAATCACTTGAATCCAGGAGGCGGAGCTTGCAGTGAGTCGAGATCATGCCGTTGCACTCCAGTCTGGGCAACAAGAGCGAAACTCCGTCTCAACAACAACAAAAAAAGGAAAGGTGTGGATTGTCGTAGGCCTGGAACCCAGGTGAACTGGGACTTGGGTCAACCCCACTAAACACATAGCCTGAAAGTGAAGAAGGGTCGCCAAAGGAGATTTGGGCTCTCAGTATCAGAAGGAGAGGATGTTTCCTAAAAAGGAAAATATAACCAGCACCCACATCTTCAATAATATTTTCTCAGGATATATGCTCCAAAGTGAAACTGTAGATTCAACAGATAAATTTGAAGTGTGTTGATACATTTTGTTAAGTGTCTTTCAAAAGACTGTCAATTTATTGTAATTCCAACCTTGCATAACTTCTTTACATAGCGAATACATTTCTTAAAACAATACAAACTGTGATTGAAATGTGAAATGCCTTCATATATTCTGAGATAATTTTCCTATGATTAAAGGCTTTCCAATATGTGTATTAATCTGGAACTTTCCATTAGTTCAAGTTTCAATGATTTCTAAAATGATACCTTATCATGGTTGTTAAAATGCAGAAAAAAAGCAAGACAAACGTATCTTCTTTGGAGAAAATGTAACTTTTTCATGCTGCCTTCTCAGATAGATAATTTTTCAATTACCTTATTTTGGAATTTTGAAAGCAGAATAATTTCTTCCTAAAAATGACCACAGTTCTCCTTTTCACTGGCAGAAGATCGGCATAGGTTTTTTTTTTTTAAGTGCTTTCCCAAGAACATTTAATCAAGTAGAAGGAGACAAAATAGAAAGGGGAAAATTCTAAACTTATAGATTTAATATAAAGTTTCCCCAAATAGAAATGACATAAATGTTCTGTTACCAGATGATGAAACTCTCCAGATCTGCCTGCATTTTCTCACTTCCAGAGCTACTGTGCTTTGAAATATCCCTGTTTATTGAGAGTGTGGTTGGTTGTGGTGCACTGAAGGCAGCTCTTTCACTTTTGTGCCCATTTTGAATGAATAAGAAGAGAGTAGTATCTTCCAGGCCTTCACCGCCAGAATCCACTTCGCAGTCAGAAAGTCAGAAACGTCTGCTGCACCTGAGAAGCCTCTTGCTTCACCTTCTTTCAATATAATAAGAAAAATACCTGACGTCAACACAGCCCTGCTTGCCCAGTGTAGTCTGCACTGGGCTCATCTGCTGTTTGCCCCATGTTTCTTCTTGACCTTGACTCTGTGCAATTACCCATTGGCAGGTGGACATCACCTGGTTACTACGGCAACCAGTCCAGACCATCACAGCAAGAACAAGTGATGGAGACACTGCATGGCCTCTTAGAGAATTGATTGCTTCCTTTCTTTCTTAGAGAATCATACAGAAGTCTTGTCTGGTGGCCACCGAGAAACTAGTCCAGCAGTTGAGGGTCCAGCCCACACTCTCTCCAGACCCAGGAGTAACTACGAAGTGTTACACAATTCTTTTTATGAATTGAGGCAGTAGATACATGATTGATAAGTAATGTCTGTATTGTACAATATTGATGTAAGTATTGTAAAAGGATTAATTAACACTGAAATGCACAAAGTAGGAAAATAGATGCTGTCTGTCTCCACTGCTAGTCTACTCCCCTGAGTTAGTGTGCTTGTAGTCTATCCTTCTAGGCTAAATGCAAATCCAAGACGCTAAACACTTGGATAGTCCATCTCAGCGTTTCCTTAAGGAATTCAAGCACATGACCTCTGCCGATAGATATGCTCACATCCGCTGTTGGTTTAGATTTCTTCTACATATTTTCTGTTGTGTTTTTTTTTGTTTGTTTTTTGAGACAGTCTTGCTCTGTCACTCAGGCTGGAGTGCAGTGGCACCATCTTGGCTCACCGCAGCCTCCACCTCCCGGGTTCCAGCTATTCTCCTGACTCAGTCTCCCGGGTAGCTGGGATGACAGGCATGTGCCACCAAGCCTGGCTAATTTTTGTATTTTTAGTAGAGATGGTGTTTCACCATGTAAGCCAGGCTGATTTTGAACTCCTGACCTCAGGTGATCCACCTGCTTCGGTCTCCCAAAGTGCTGGGATTACAGGTGTGAGCCACCAGGCCCGGCCTCTTCTAGGTATTTTTCTCTTCATGACAGAGGTCTTTGATAATACCCTAGAGAAAATGACAGCCCCCAGTGTAGCGTCGTCTCTGTTTTCACCTTGCCTCATTTCCCTCCAGACCATCCATCAATACATCTGTATCGGCATTATTTATTTCACTGTCTTTCTTTCCTCATTTGACTATAAGCTCCATGAGTACAGCAACTTCATGCCTTTTGACCAATGGTATAACCCATGCTCAGAGAAACACCAGCCACAAAGTGGGCCTTCAATGTAAATTCGTTGAAGGAATGGGCAATGTAATGAAGAAACAGATGCAAATACATGATATAGGTATGTCCACATTCTTATTCTATGCCTGTGCCTGTCATTGTTAATCACTCGCAGCCCTTTTTTCCCACTCAATCTGCATCTCAGAGATTGCCTTTACATTATTGACAGTAAACAGAGCTTTATGCATTGTGGAAACTGTTTCCTATCTCTCCTCTATGAGATAAAGTCTATTATCTTGAAAACTACAGAATTTTGGAATCAGATGTTCTTATTCTAGTAAAATTAATAAAAATAATTCCTGTTCCTAAAAGTTACTTCACATTTATTCTTTAGAAATGATGAAACTTACTCAGGGACGGGGACTGGGCTGTTTTAAAGAGGACAGATGCTCTCCCTGCATTTGAATCCTGGCCAACATGCTAGCTGCTAGATTTGGGGAAAGATATTTTCCACTCTGTGTTTCAGGTGTCTCATTGGCAAAATTAAAAAATATACATACCTACCTTATAGAGTTATTACCATATTAAATTAAAATATGTGAAATACTTCAAACATGGCCCAGAAAACATAATTTTCATTTCTAAATAAATTTATAGAAAAATTTATTTCACTATAAATGTTTACTGCATAAAATGTAACAATGTTGTTTTTTAATTATCATTTTCATAATGATCACTAAAAATCTGTGCCCTTTCCCAATCAACACCAATAATAAACGGCTTTTCTCTGATTGCAATGTGAACTAGGCATTTCAAGGTATGGGCTAGAGGAATAGATTGTATTATATTTTTAATCACAGCTCATAGTTGTATGGAGTGTGTAAAAAGTACACAATAAAAATATAACTCTCAGTGTCTATGTACACACACACATACACAGATAATGGAAACACAATTTTACGAATCTACTTTTTTTGTTAAGTGCGATGAACTTAAATACTTTCTTCTCTTTTCTGTTCTGTTCCATTTTGTATCGTCCTTTCACAGTCTGCTCTACCTCATCTAAAAATGTTTGCTTCAACTCATTTATTTGATGCTAGTAATCACTGCAACCTAAACGAGAGTCATGAAGGAGTTATGTCCAACAAATAGGTGCAAAAAATCAGACTTTTATTTAAAAAAATACACATAGAATGTGATAATAATATATATTTTTTTTCTTTTTTCTTTTCTTTTTTTTTTTTATTATTATACTTTAGGGTTTTAGGGTACATGTGCACAATGTGCAGGTTTGTTACATATGTATCCATGTGCCATGTTGATTTCCTGCACCCATTAACTCGTCATTTAGCATTAGGTGTATCTCCTAATGCTGTCCCTCCCCCCTCCCCCCACCCCACAACAGTCCCCGGAGCGTGATGTTCCCCTTCCTGTGTCCGTGAGTTCTCATTGTTCAATTCCCACCTATGAGTGAGAACATGTGGTGTTTGGTTTTTTGTCCTTGCGATAGTTTACTGAGAATGATGTTTTCCAGTTTCATCCATGTCCCTACAAAGGACATATTTTTTAATGAGCTGCCAAGCTATGGAAAGACATAGAGAAACCTTAACACAGATTGCCAAGGGAAAGAAGCCAAGCTAAAAAGGCCACAAAATATAACATTTCCACTATATGGCATAATGGAAAACAAGCTATAGAGACAATGAAAGGATCCGAGATTGCCAAGGGCAGGGGTGGGGGAATGGATGGTTGGAGAATGGGGCATTTTTAGGGCAGTGAAAGCATTTTTCTAGGATACTATAATGGTGGATACGGGACGGTATGCATCTGTCAAAGTCTATCCTAGACTAAATGCCAATCTAAGACTCTAAACACTTGGGTAGTCCATGTCAGCTTTTCCTTAAGGAATTCAAGCACACGGCCTCTGCCGATAGATACGCTCACACCCTCTGTTGGTTTAGGTTTCTTCTAGATATTTTCTTTTTTTTTGTTTTCGTTTTTTGAGACAGTCTTGCTCTGTCGCCCAGGCGGAGTGCGGTGGCACAATCATGCCACCGCACTCCGGGTTAGGTGACAGAGTAAGACCCTGACTCAAATAAAATAAAATTAAAATAAAATAAAATAAAAAACATAATGCAAGAGACAGTCTGAATATATTAATCGGGTATCTGGGGTTAGCATATCTATGCATATATATGTATGAGTGATAAAAATGCACAGTACAGACAGTGATCCCTAACATAAACTAGACAATTTAGTTGGTAACAATGTATCACTATTGGCTCATCAATTGTAATACATGTGCCATTCTAATGCAAAATGTTAGTAAGAGAAGGAAGTGTATGTGGGGGTGGGGGTGGGAGAGGATCCATGAGAATTCTATACTTTATGCACAATTTTTCTGTAAACCTAAAACTGTTTTTTAAAAAATAGTGTTTACTAAAAAAATGTAGACTCGAATGGAGAGTAAACGTAGCATTTCCTGTGACATTTACGAAAACACAAACACCGTGTGCAGGAGAGGAAAAGTCCGTCTTTCCTATTGGTGGCATTTTAATATGCTTCTTTCCCAGCCCTCACTGTGCCAAGAGGCTGACTGTTTTATCTCGACAAGGATGCCATGCTAGCCATACTTTTATGTGACATTTTTATGCACTGCACAGAGAGATTAAAAAATCATTAAAGGCTCTAAACTCATTCTCCAATTTTCGGTGTGTCTGCGTGTTTCTTTCTAATCCTTTATCTGCTCGTGCCTCGATGCCTTGTTTGGGACAAAATTAAGAACATGAGGTGAATTAGTCTAAGAGAGACTCACATTCATCCTCTCAGCTCCTCCTAACTTGCTGACAGAGTAACCAATTTAGATTGCCAGGATTTCTTTGCCTCTTCCAACAGCATGGGTCCTTTAGACAGATTGCTAAACAAGAGTGAGCAGCAAAGTACCGTGGGTTTCCATGAGGAGCAAGAGTCCGGGTAGAACAGGGGTTAAAGAGGGTAGAGAGAGCAGACAGTGCAAAGCAGGCAGGGTGATAGGAGAATGCCCTGAAGGAGAAAGTTGTGCTGAGTCTTTGGTAGAAAATAACAAAAACTGATTTGGGTCATCAAAATATGGGGACATACTTAACGAAGGACGTGAGGTTTGTCACTGGTATCAGAATTAAATAGAAAAAGTAAGCCTTGGAAAAAAACAGAAACCGAAACAACAGTTCCAGGGATATGACACACAGGAAAAACTTAGTCAATACCCACCCCCGCTCCACCCTGTTTTTCTGGAAGCTCAAGATTCACGTTCCTGATTGGCCCAGGTTGGTTCAGACTCTCTCCCCTATGCCCTCCCGTTCTACCTTGACTATGGGAAGGTTGAGAGTCACGATGGACAGCCAGTCCCTGCTAATTTTATCATATAGGAGTAGGAATGTTCCCCCAGAGTAATCAAAAGGCCAACAGCAGAAGATGGGGGTAGGGAGAGATACTGGATCATACATCAGTAGAATCCCCTACAAAGTAATGAAGATAATCACTTACTCAAAGAAGACACGGGACAAGAAACTTAGACAGAAGGAACAGTGTATGCAGAGGCACGCATATAAATTACTAACAGGAGAGCTGGAAAATGGAACTCAAGCAATGTGAATGAATGGGTTGTGAAGTACAGTTGATTCTTATCATTCAAGGTAGCTATAGTCTATGAAATCACCTGCAACACTGAGCAATTAGCAAATACCGAATACTGCTTCTAAGGTAAATATGGAGCTGAATTCCTGTGAATGTTGTGTTATGTTTTTGTCAACAAATCAGTACATAACCTTGTTTTATTTAATACATATGGTTTCATTAACATTGAGCTCATGGTCAATAGCATAATAATTCATATTTCCCTGGAAAATCAGGGGAAAAAATCTAGAAGAGAATCTTTTTTCAATTAAGAACTAGTAGTCTGGCTGGGCACAGTGGCTCACGCCTGTAATCTTGGCGCTTTGGGAGGCTGAGGCAGGTGGATCACAGGGTCAGGAGTTCAAGACCATCCTGGCCAAGATGGTGAAACCTCATCTCTACTAAAAATACAAAAAAATTAGCCGGGCGTGGGAGCAGGCGCCTGTAATCCCAGCTACTCGGGAGACTGAGGCAGAGAATTGCTTGAACCCAGGAGGTGGGGGTTGCAGTGAGCCAAGATCGTGCCACTGCACTCTAGCCTCCAAAAAAAAAAAAAAAAACTGGTAGTACATAATCACAAAAATAATGGGTTTTAAAAATTAATATTTCAAAATAAATCCGGTACCTTTTAAAATAAAAATGAGTATACATATAGAGAAAGTTGATTATACAAATTGCCTCATTGTCATACTCAAGTCAACCATTGTAGTAGGCAGGGGGAAAAGCATTCTGGGTTCATAGCATCGGCGCCAGCAGTTAAATTTTCCACAAGTCCAGCGGCCGGGACTGCCTGTTGTAACTTGAAACCAGTTTTATCTAACAGCTACTGAAACAAACTGCTGCCACTAGCTTTACCCTAGACCATCACCCACCAGTCAGAGACTGCCAGCTTTCCAAAACTTTACAGTGTCAACGAACTTTCCTTCAATACAATACATAACACTTTTCCTTTTATAAAACCTCCAACCTTCTCTTTGTTCCTCAGAGATACCAGAGAACACCCAAGTTTGTGTTGAAGCCCCAGATTTCAATTCTTTCTTCCCAAATAAAATCTTTTAAATGAGATTTATCTCTATGTTTTATATGACTTGGAATATATATATATATATGTAGAGAGAGAGAGAGAGAGAGAGAGGGAGAGGGGCAGTTTTTGTAATTAAAATAATTGCAATTACTTTTAACTGCAAAAATCACAATTACTTTTGCACCAACCTAATCTGTGTGTGTGTGTGTGTGTGTGTGTTTACCCACACAATGGACAATGGCATGAGCATTTTCCCTTTTCTTTTAGAAAAAAAGAAAGTCAACCCTTCTCTAATTCCTGCCAGCCCAGTCTTGTTGCAGGCTGGCCAACGTCTTTTCTCAGCAAGATGGCCAGAGAGAAGAGAGAGAAATCATAGGGTCAGGGAAACACTAAGTATTTCTGTTGCTGTATAATTCCTCATATGAGCAATATGCTAATAATCTCTAACTAACTGATTAAGGGCTATGAAGTTTTAACTTAAAATAACTTGATATTCACAAATTATCTAACACAAATGTTCTTTCCAGGGAGTACCCAAGCAACATGCCTTCCAGGAGCCCTCAACCAGGGCCACTTGGACTTGTATTCCAATTTTCTCTAAAGCTTCAATTTCTAGGTAATCGATTAATCTTTTTAACTACCATGAGGAGCTTTGCGCAAAAGGCAGTTTTTTAGCTGGGCATGGTGGCTCACACCTGTGATCCCACCAATTTTAGAGGCTGAAGCAGGGGGATTTTGAGACTAGCCTGAGAAACATAGTGAGACTGTCTCTCTCAAAAAAAGAAAAAAAAATTAATTGGGCATGGTGGCACATGCCTGCAGTCCCAGCTACTTGGGAAGCTGAGGTGGGAGGGTCACTTGAGCCTGAGAGGTGGAGGCTGCAATAAGCAGTGATCACACCACTGCATTCCAGGCTGGATGACAGAGTGAAACTCTGTCTCAAAAAAACAAAAAGGCAGTTTCTTTGTTTGTTTTGTTGTTGTTTGTTTGACTCTTTTTTTAAAATTTTTTATTTTTTAGATTGAGTTTCGCTCTGTCACCCAGACTGGAGGGCAGTGGCACAGCCTTGGCTCACTTGCAACCTCTACCTCCCAGGTTCAAGTGATTCCCCTGCCTCAGCCTCCCAAGTAGCTGGAATTACAGGGCACATACCACCATGCCTGACTAATTTTTGTATTTTTTTAGTATAGACGGGGTTTCACCATGTTGGCCAGGCTCGTCTCAAACTCCTGACCTCAGGTGATCCACCCGCCTCGGCCTCAGCCTCCCAAAGTGCTGGAATTACAGGCTTGCGTGAACCACCGTGCTCGGCCAGAAAAGGCAGTTTCTTATATAAAGGTATTTCTTAAGCTCTGCTGAAGGTTTGGACAGCTGCCATCGAACAGCAGGAGAAGCAGTTCTTCTGCAGGACACACCAGGCTTGTCTCACCAGGTAAAACAAATGTAATTAGTGAAGCAGGAAATATAAGAAAAATAAGTAAACAGAAAAACAGGTTTTCCTATACTTGGCTGACTCACTCCAAGGCCAGCAATAGGCAGGGCCTTAGCGGGGCCTTGATAGCACTATCTGAAAAGCCAGAGCCCAAAGGAATGAGCTCCAGAGACTCTCCCAACACACCCACTCCCTAGAACAAGGATAAGAAAAGCAAGTTCTTCTTATGAGTTTCCCCTTTGAAATTCTTTCCATATACCATTATCCTCTGATCTGCTCTCACAACTACTTTTGTAAGTATTTCTGCAAATTTGCAAGGATTTTCTAAGTTCCTGTTTCCAGCTGTGCAGTATGGCGAAGGTCACAAGACATGTCTGAGTTGTAAAACCTGTCACCGTTTGATAAACTGTCCTTGTTCTACCTGCTTTCACGCCACTGAGTTTGGCGCCACAGATGCATGTATAAAAGTCAAAGCCCTGTCCAGGGCTCAGCTTTTTGGATGCGAATCCGCTGAGCCGGTGCACCTAAATAAAAATCCTCCTGTCTCACCCATTGGTCTCTCCGGTCTCCTGATTCCCGCAACATTAGCACTGTCCATCCATCCTCATAAGGGCTCTACTGGGTAGGTATGAGCATCATCATCTTTTCTAAAGTGAAATTTGTACTATGACATAATTGTAGATTCACACTCAGTGCTAAGTAATAGTGTGGAAGGATTTTACCCACTCTTAACTCAGGTAGTCCCAATGGTAACAGCTTGCAAAACTACAGTACACAATCATCACCGGGAAATTGACACAGAAATGATCTGATCTTATTCGGAGTTCCCATGTTTATAGCTGTATGTCTATGTGTGTGCATTTAGTTCTATGTAACATTATTATATGTGTGGTTTGTCTCTCTACTGCCACAGTCCCGACACAGATCAGCTCCATCATCACAAGGATCCCTTGTGCTGCCCCTTTATAAACACACATCCCTCCTGACACTGCTACTCCCAGCCCCAGCAACCACTAATCCATGCAACCTCTCTATAATTTTGACTTTTAAAGAATGATTTATAAATAGAATTGGATAGTATATTATCTTTTTACAGACAAATAAATAAGACACAAGCAAGCTAGTTATACAACTGGAAGTTCCAGTGGAAGCCACAGGATAGCTGAGGATTTTACCACTGTGAATCTTTGCTCCCAATCCCTACAGCACACCGTCTCAGACTTGTTCTGAAATGGGCTTTATTTTAATCATTTTCAAAATTTCACTTGCATCTTTGTGAACAAGAACAGAAACTTTAACTCAGTATGATTTCACTGATTTTGAAATATTCTGATTAAGTGAAAAGAGAAAAGCCTTTTAATGTAAAAGGAGAGAAAAAAATGCAGCCCTCTTTTCTCTCCAGACCCCATGTTACAAACCCACATTCATCCAGGCAAATGCAGTCTGGAAGCGTGTGCTGTTGGACATGCATCATGTTAAACACATTCCTTTCATCATTTTCTGCCATATAGAATTCTGGTGATGTAACATACTATCCATCTTTCTGCATTTTATTAAAACATTGGATGTTTTGGAAACACTGGCCCTATCTTTCCATTTGAACAGCAGGTG
This sequence comes from Symphalangus syndactylus, assembly GCF_028878055.3. Classification (NCBI taxonomy): domain Eukaryota; kingdom Metazoa; phylum Chordata; class Mammalia; order Primates; family Hylobatidae; genus Symphalangus; species Symphalangus syndactylus. The sequence continues at coordinate 122,309,249 of NC_072435.2, read as the reverse complement.
ATCACAAGCCTTTGGTGGGTGTGAGTCCCAGCTAGCTGTGGTCTTCACCTGGTCTGACATTGGGAAAGATGTGCTGGGATTTGGCAGCCCCTGATTCGGCAGCTGCTTCTTCTGCTTCTTACTGTGCCAGAAGTGTTGAAGCTGCTTCCAGCCAGGCAGCTGTCCAGCTAGGGGATGGTCCACTCCCTGGGCCATGCAACAAGAGGGCTGCAACACTGCCCTCCATGGGGCGGTGAAAACTCTCTGAACAGCATGCATGAACTCTTTCATATAGACCTACCCTGGCTGTTAGACCAGCACTTAGGAAACCTCATTACGATGCGGTTTCCCCAAACAATATATGTCGTGGATTGAACAACTTGTGTGAGTATACTCTAATAAGCGATGTTTTAACATTATTTCGTTTCTTCCTTACAACACTATGCTTTGAAATAGGTGCTATTATATATTTAACCGTATAAGGGAAAAGATAGCTCATAGCACAGGAAAAAACAAAACTTCAAGTTAATAGATGTAATTTTTTTTTAGACAGTCATGCACTGTATAGCTACATTTTGGTAAAAGACAAACCACATATATAATGGTGGTCCCACAGGATGATCCTACTGTTTCTATTGTACTTTCTCTATGTTCAGATATTCTTAGATACATAAATACCCTTGTGTTACAATTGCCTGCAGTATTCAGGATAGTAACATGCTACCTAGGTTTGTAGGCTAGAAGCAATGGGCTGTCCTCTAGCCTAGGTGTATAGCAGGCTATGCCAGCTAGCATGGAGTGTGTGAGTACACTCTATGATGTTTGCACAATGACAAAATCGCCTAATGATGCATTTCTCAGAAAGTTTCCCCATCATTAAGTGACACGTGACTGTGTCTTATTTCTTAAATGTCGTCCATATCAGAATTCAGTGTTTATTGGTTTCCACCTTAACAGAGAACACTAACTTGGATGTATTTTGCTAATACAATTTCATTTTTCTGCATAGAGCGCTGTGGTTTTTTGAAGCTCTGCCACTTGAACAGGTTCTGTGATCCAATGATGGAACTTGGTTAACATTTTTCTTAAAAATGACCATGCAGAAAAATAAATACTAGGAAATGGAGCTCATATGTTTGACTAGATGGTGAGAGGAGAACAAATTCTCCCTGGTCATAGGAATCCCATGATTCACTTCATACGAAAGCGGGCTCTAAGAGTATCACATTTGAAACAGAGGAGCTCCTCTTTCATGGTTTCTATTCTAGACAGTGTGGCATGATGTGATGTAATGAATTCACCACAGAATATCAACCAAGCTTGTAAACGTCAGGCGCAGAGGGAGACACCTGGTAGCCCAGCATGTGGGAAGGTGTGCAGCATGCAGGGAAGAAGAGTTTAACACAACAGACTTGAAAGGCTTCTCTGAATGTAGCCCCTAATCCCTCATGACCCCTTAGGCAGTCTCCTAGATCAAGAAGACATGGCCTCCCATCATTTTCCCAAGGCGATGTTTAATGTAGAAGTAAAAGAGTCTATCTAATTTCTTTTTAAAAACCGACTCTTGTTCCCCAAGGACTCCCTCTGTGCCAGGCAGTGCACTCAGCAGTTAATGAGTTTAGTAATTCTCCCAGTAGGCTCATGAAGAAGGGAGTAGTATTATAGCAGGAAAATAAAAAGCCTGCCCTTCTGCATGTGAAAGCATGCTATCTACTTTCTATATGTTACCTCCTGTGATTGTAGCTCTTGCATTTAGGCAGTGCAAATATTCTAATCCTGTGTTTATCTACCATCTCCACATTTTCAGAGGCAGGGAATCAGGCTGAGGGCAGATCATGCCCTGCCACTGATCCTCCAAGACGCTTGCTCCCATTTACGTGTCCTTTCCACCCTCTATCCCAGCACATGGTACCTCAGCCATGGTCTCAGTGATGGCAAGAGTTTCCCATCATGCACCAGTACTGCTCCAGGTGAGATGATGCTTTCTTATCCTCTTACCTAGGCCTGGAAACATGTGCTAGGCTTCATCCTTCACAGACAACCACACTTCCTCTGGGAGAGATTGTTAGTTAGCCCTGACATTCGTTCCTCCTCAGTAATGGAACTTCCGATTTTAACTTGATAACTATGTATTAACTATAGTAACGTTAAAAAGCATATTATCCAGCCTCCATTACAACTACATTTTTCCCGGTGACCAGATTTCAGACAGTGGAATATAAGCAGAAGAGTCACATGGCAGCTTCTAGGACAAAGCAGCACATGTCACTGACCCACATGTGTGCCTTGTCTCTTCCTCCTTCTTGTATTCTGTACTTCCAGATGATTGATAGAGCTGGTACCAGCACTTGTGAGGAAGCCTTGGAAATGAAGGCCCCACACAGCTGAGTACAAGCTGAAAAGGACCTGGATTCCTCAGGACTTCAGCCCTAGGCTTCTCACCTTTGGACTTTGATATGGGAGAAAAATAAAATTCTCTCTTGTTTAAGCAAAATTACATTGAGTCCTTTACTTGTGATTTGAATCGAAAGATGACCAAGTCAGGGTCACTGCACTCCAGCAAGATGCAATACCTCAATGAGGGTACATGGTTTGATGATGCTTTTAAATCCTCTTGTCAATCCTTGTTATAATACTAATGTTTATTGGAAAGCGATGACTAACCTCACTGGACTACCCTCTGTGTTTGAAACCAATTGAATGTTTTTAAAAAATAAGGTTAAATACTTATCAAAAATATTAGCTTCATAGCTGCTAATGCTAGGTTGGTTGTATCAGAGGTAAAATTGGTTTCTTAATACAGTTGACCCTTGAACAATATGGGTTGGAACTACTAAAGTCTACTTATGTGCAGATTTTTTGTTCAGCCAAGCATAGGTAGAAAACACAGTATTTGTGGGATCTGAAATCCATGTACATGGAGGGCTGATTTTTCACATATGTGTGTTCTGCAGGGCCAACTGCAGGACTTGAGTATGCACAGATTTTGGTTTACATGCGGGTCCTGGAACCAATCCCTCTGCATATACCAAGGGATGACTGGACTTCACACGGCAAGTCTAGACCCATGGACTCATGCATGCGGAGGACAAAGGCTGCCTGCTCCCAGCCAGGCACAGAGAGCTCAGCAGACTCACCAGCGAGTTTTTCTCTGACAAAGCAGTTCATATATATATATATATATATATATATATATATTTTTTTTTTAGACACAGTCTCATTCTGTGGCCCAGTCTGGAGTGCAATGGCACTATCTCAGCTCATTGCAACCTCTGCCTCCCGGGTTCAGGTGATTCTCCCTGCCTCAGCCTCCAGAGTAGCTGGATTACAGGCACCTGCCACCATGCCCCAGCTAATTTTAATTTTTTTTTCTTTTTTGTTTTTTTTTGGAGACGTAGTCTCTCTCTGTCGCCCAGACTGGAGTGCAATGGCGCAATCTCGGCTCATTGCAACCTCTGCCTCCTGGGTTCAAGCGATTCTCCTGCCTCAGCCTCCTGAGTAGCTGGGATTACAGGCACCCACCACTACACCTGGCTAATTTTTGTATTTTTAGTAGAGATGAGGTTTCACCATGTTAGTCAGGTTGGTGTTGAACTCCTGAGGTGATCCGCCTGCCTCAGCCTCCCAAAGGCATTTCACATATTAACTGCACTCAATAGAGAGGTGACCAGAAGGATATCAGCATCTGCCATCTCCCTAATGGGACACACCCTTTGCCCTTCCACAAGGATGTACAAGTATTTGTGCATGTGTGTGGTGCGGGGCGTCCTAACATTCCAGAGGGCTGGAAGCTTCTATTTCATGGTCCAGCAGGAAAACGTGGAGAGACAAAGAAAACCTCCCCCTGTCCTTTGGGAGATGCTGCTTAAGACAAAATAGAGACCAGAGGTAATTTTGTTGGTAAAAATGAGCCACATGAGGGATATGTGAATTGAATTTGGCACAACAGAGCAAAAAGCCTGGTGATTCCAAGTGCATATAATTTTAAGTTATTTCTTGGACAGAACTCTCCTTACACTATATTTCTCTAAAGGATATGAAATGTGATTACCTATTTCTTACATTTTCACATTTTGTTATTTTGGTTTTGGTTGCGGAAACTTTAATTTATTTATTATAAGGATCGCTGCCATCCAAACAATGAATCCAATGCAGATTTTACCCTCATGGTCTTAACGCTTCCTGCCTCTCTTTGTAGGTGGTGTAGAAACCCCTTGTGGTATAACTGTGTGTGTGGACCTTGACATCAGGACTATTCCAAGCCCAGTTCTCTTCCTTGGTCTACTCCCTCAAGCATCTTTCTTTTGATAAGGCTGCCTCTGACTCAAAGAGTTCTCTTTTATCAGAGAAACAAATGAGCCTGGCTAATGACGGGGATGAAAATTGGACCCATAATGGGCTGCTTTATCAGAAGCGCATGTAAATTACATATTCGGTGCTAGCGAAAGTTTTAACATGACACAATACCTTGTAATTACATAGATTCAATTAGTACATGCAGAAAATTTTTCATTAAGAATGTCTCACTAGGGCCAAAAATTCCTTCAAAAATCTCTCTTATGCATGGGGGTTTGAACAAGCTATGAAGGGGTTCCCGGCTGCGCATTCAAAAGCAGCGCTGTAAACAAAATGATGGCACACTCCAGAGGAAGAGACATTCAAAGGTTTAAAGACTACACCCACTTCCTGTATAGTTGTGACACTGATATATTGGGCGCCAAATATAATCATTGTCAGGTCACTGTTCTTATCTGAAGGGAAAATAAATTCTTGGAAACAAAATTTGGCCTGAAGATTTTTGCAAGATTGGAAAATCCTTTCTAATTTGTTTGTGGTTGTCCATATGACCCGCAGATATTTAATGGGTATCTCTCTTAAAAAAGTATATTTTAAAAACCAAAATATTACTTTACAGATATAGTAATAATAATTCTTTATTATCATCAACTATGCAGTAAGCATTCAAATTCTCCAATTATGGAATCCTATTTTATTTTACTTTATTTTATTTTATTTTATTTTATTTTTGAGATGGAGTCAGCTTCTGTTACCCAGGCTGGAGCGCAGTGGCACTATCTTGGCTCACTGCAACCTCCGCCTTTCGGGTTTGAGTGATTCTCGTGCCTCAGCCTCCCGAGTAGCTGGGACTACAGATGCGCACCACCATACCCAGCTAATTTTTTCTTCTTTTTTTTTTTTTTTGTATTTTTAATAGAGATAGGGCTTCACCATGTTGGCTGGTCTCAAATTCCTGACTTCAAGTGATCCGCCCACCTCCACCTCCCAAAGTTCTGGGATTACAGGCTTGAGCCACCTCGCCTGGCCAGAAGCGTGTTTTAAAGCCATTAACATATCATGTGTGGATTTAATTTTTCTTATAAATTAGCATGCCAGCCTTTCATTCTCCTTTGTTCTCACTGTACTCAGCAAATCCTAGTACTAGGTACATCTTTGCCTGAGTTTCTGCAGCTGCCTTTTCTGGCAGAGCTTGTTTTGTTGCAAGACACATGTTATACAATTCAATTGTCCAGATAAAAACCAGGCTTAGCTTGGTTTAAAAGGCAAACATATTAGCAGCTTGGTGGAAAAATAACGGCATTTGACTGGAAGAAATGAAATCAGCTTTTGAAAGAATGAAAATATGCATGAACAGTAAAAAAGGTGAGAACCACCATCACTAGGGAAAGAACAAGGGTATTAATATCTTCTTAATTTATAGAATTGCTTGAATAATGCTGGGGTTGATTTTCATCTGATTATCTCAGATACAAATAGGAAAAAGAAAAACAGGCTTATAAGTGACTCATACCTACCATGAGTGACTAATTCCAGTTCTGTTCTGTTCTGGCTAACAAAGCAAATAGTTTGTGTGTAGGTTGTTTTTGGAAGGAAAATGATTTGAAACAAGGGTCTAAGCTGTTTCAGCAAAGTATGTTAAGCCATCAGTAGTTTTGAATAATATTTCTATATTCCTATGAAAATAAAGATAAGGCTTGTTAGAGAAGAAATATAAGCAAACCGATATATCCCTATCATCTGAGCATATGCTTTGGTTTTTCTCAATATTATCAATAAATAGCTTTTTGATAATTGGCCAGGTAGTAAGTAATCATTATGGTCAAGCTATCGACACTATTGAAGCCTGTCTTTCATTTTTGAATCAGTCCATGCCCATCCCATCCCTTTGAACTTGCTGCTGCTTCTGCCTGAACCCTCTGCATATGGCTGGGTTCTTTTTTTATCCTTTTCTAGAAGAAGGATTCCTTATGTCACCTCCTAGGAGAAGCCTTCTGTGTTCACCCTAATAAGATAGCCCAACCACCCCCATTCTAGTCTCTCTTCATCAGATTGGCTTCTTTCTACCCTTTAACCCCGGCATTATCACAGTCTGAAAATAGTCTGTTTCCTTGTTTTATTGACTGAATCCCTGTGTTAGGCTGTAAGCTGCATGAGACCAGGATCCTAAGCTGTCACTTTCAACACTGTTTCCCCAGGAACTAGGAAGGGGCCCAGCTCACAGTAGCCATCATGAGGAAGAAAGGAAAGAAGGAAGGAAGGGAGGAAGGAAGGAAGGAAGGGAGGGAGGGAGGGAGGAAGGGAGGAAGGAAGGAAGGAAGGAAGGGAGAGAGGGAGGGAGAGAGGGAAGGAGGAGGGAGGAGGGAGGGAGAGAGCAGGGAAGGAAGGAGGGAGGAAGGAAGGAAGGACCTACAGATAGAGCTCAAGGACCATTCATCTCTTACTGAATTCCTGTCTGGAAAACCCAGAATCATAAGGCAGTTCTGGCATAATTATCCTTAAAAAAAAATGGGGGAGGGAAATAACAGGAGAAAAAAGCTAGGGAAACTTTTATTTGTTGATTTCCAAATAAGGCACTTAAAACATAGCAGAAGTTTTAAAAGTAAGCCAGAGAAAGTTTAATATCTTGTTGACAGAAGGACGGAGTTCTGTGAAATAGTGAAGACATGCAGTCTGCTTTTACCTTCAAAGTGCTGTCAGTCACTCGTGCCCTCTGCTTTGACAGTAAGAATGCAAAGACACAAAATACCGCCTTGTACCTAATCAAGATTCTCTCTCACCACAGCAAGAGGAATGCAGACCCTGAATCTTGGTGTCACTATAATTTAAATATAGATCATGACGAAGACGCCGTACATTATGTCTAGTTTAAGTAGCTCAAGTAGAAGGAGGAGTGTGAGCGTGGGAGTGTGTGCATTTTGGGGAGTGAGTAAATATAAGGAGAATATGGTACAAAGCATCACCTTTATAAAAAGAAGAGCCCACACCCCTACACTTTCTATGTGGTTGTGCCTTGTCTTCCCAGACAAGGTGCAAACTTTTTGAACGGTAGCACATATCTTTTTATTTTTTCTCGGAAACCAGCACACTAACCTAGACTTGGGTGCACAGTGGATTCCGTATAGTCTATGCTACGTTCACCTGCCTGTGTCACCATGGATGCCTCAGGCACTTGAGCTGCAACTAAAGGTCACTCCACCACAGTGCTGGTGTAAATAGAGTCCACATGTATTCTGTGCTTCTGCCAACCCACCCATCACATAGTATTAATTCTTTAACCTCATGTCCAGGCCCAGTTAAACTTTGCTTGCTTTGTCTTTCTTCACAAGGGTGCTGTGGGATTAATTCATCCCTGGGCATTGAGTTGAGGGATTTGGGAGCTGGACAATTTCATACATATCCGCAGGGGCTCTTTGCATTATTTGCCTGGCGGCAAAGCAGTACCAGAAAATATGCCTTTCCGTATATAATTCCATGCTTTCCTCTAATAATAATAATACACTATTTAATAATAACCATGGGCCGGGCACGGTGGCTCACGCCTGTAATCCCAGCACTCTGGGAGGCCAAGGCGGGCAGATCACGAGGTCAGGAAATCGAGACCATCCTGGCTAACACGCCGAAACCCCGTCTCTACTAAAAATATAAAAAAATTAGCCTGGCGTGGTGGTGGGCACCTGTAGTCCCAGCTACTGGGGAGGCTGAGGCAGGAGAATGGCGTGAACCCGGGAGGCGGAGCTTGCAGTGAGCCGAGATGACGCCACTGCACTCCAGCCTGGGCGACAGAGCGAGACTCTGTCTAAAAAAAAAAAAAAAAAACACATGAATTCTATATAGGAAAGTTGCTATATAGTCATTTTAATAACTGATTAAAAGGTAAGAATTACAGCCTAGAAACTACAGACCCAAGCTCCAAGCCTGGAATCATGCCGTACATCTCGAAACGGGCATATGCAATTAAAAATCCTTCAGCAGGGAGTTCAGCCATGGAGGAAGGAACATATTTTGGTCTTGAAATTTGCTTTCAGCTTCCCCAGCACTTATAATCCGATTTTCGCCTGCGGAGATGAATAATAACCCTCCTCAACCTATTTACGGCGGATGGAGAAGAATGATGATCACACATATTGATTTTCCTCCCCCTCCTTCTTGTTGCAAGAGACTTGAGGAAAGATGATCTCGTTTATCTTGAGCCCTGCTGTGCTGGGGATGGGTGAATAAGCATTTCCAAGGAAAAAGAGGAGCGGCCGGCCACTAAGGTCCCAAATCAATGAATGCGTTTGTGGGAGGGTTTCCAGCTTTGGGTCGCTGGGGAAGCTTAAGAATTTTCAACAAACAAAATGATGTTTAAAAGAAACGTCTCATGCATGTTCTGAAAACAGGACAAAATGCATAGAAAATATGTTTCGTGTGGCCTGGAGCTTGTTTAATCTACTATTAGACAAGAAAAGATCCTCTATGTGTTTTCTCCACGGCTTGTTTTTAGTCAATTTTAGTGAGTGTAATTATACAATGAAAGGCACCCACGTTACGTGCGCAGGTGGGAGAGTTCTGACGGGAGCCTGGGATTGTCTCCTGCCACCTCCTCTGAGCAGGCTTTTTTCTCTCCAGGGTGCCCCTCCTGGGTCACAGAGCCCCCCACTCCTCTGGAACCCTTTTCTCCTCCCCTTCTCCTCTTCCCCATCTCACTGTGGATTGCAAACTGCCACACTTCTGAGCCCCTCTTCTGAAGATCGTCATGCAGAGAAGGGAGTTGGGGGGCGGGCTGCCATTTTCCCAGTTTCTCAGCCCAGGGTCTCACCTGATTTGACACCTGGCAAATATCTGTGGGACGAATGTGCGGCCAAAAGGCTGTGGCTTCCAGGGAGGGGCAGCCAGGGCAATTTAAGAGGAAGGGGGTCGGTTGAGGTGGCTCATATCTGTAATGCCAGCACTTTTGGAGGTCAAGATAGGAGGATTGCTTGTGGCCAGGAGTTCGAGACCAGACTGGGCAACATAGAAAGACCCCATCTCTACCAAAATATGTATTTATAGTTGGATGTGGTGACATGGGCCTGTGGTCCTGGCTACTCAGAAGACTGAGGCAGGAGGATCGCTTGAGCCCAGCAGATTGGGGCTGCAGTGAGCTATGACTGCGCCACTGCACTCCAGCGTGGGCGACAGAGGGAGACCCTGTCTCAAAAATAAATAAGTAAATAAATAAGAGGAAAGGGTCCTGGGTAAGATCCTTGCTGGGAGAACTGCAATTCTCACTTCAAGTGTCAGAGCTCCAGGGTGTAGATGCCAAGGTTTGATGTTTCTCACTATTTTGTACAGAGATCTCACTTACAGTGAGTAAGGAACCAGCAGGTGCGGGAAAAGGGAGCGCCTAAGGGGCTGGAGTGGAGTCTGTCCAGTGTGCAGAGACGCTAGGCCACTGGAACAGATTTCTGCTGGACTGAGGGATCATGGTTTGAGCCCCACCACACTTCAGAACCCGGGGAGGGGGCGGGACAGAGCCACAACCCCTTTCTGTTCCTTAACACACACATCTTGTCCCTCTCCCTCCTTCATCCTACCCCACATCCCCAGCAGGCTGAGCCCCAGCCTGGCCGCCAGGTCTCTGGGCAGAGCTTAGAGGTCCCTGCTGTGTGTCTGGGAGACCAGAAGCCCTTCCCTGGCCAGGAAAGAAGCTGGGGTGGCCTGAAGGTCCGACTACTCTGCTACCGCAGAAAGGGAGGTCACCCTGAGTCCCCAAGTCCAGGGCAGTTCTATTCTAATATGTGCATTTATTGCTATAGTTTTCCTTTCAAATGTGGCTTAATATGGCTTTAGCTGCCTTTTTTTTTTTGAGACGCAACGTCTTGCTGCCACCCAAGCTGGAGTGCAGTGGCACAATCTTGGCTCACTGCAACCTCAGCCTCCTGAGTTCAAGTGATTCTCCAGCCTCAGCCTCCCTAGTAGCTGGGATTACAGGTGTGCACCACTGTTCCCAGCTAATTTTTGTATTTTTAGTAGGGACAGTGTTTCACCATGTTGACCAGGCTGGTCTCGAACTCCTGACCTCAAGTGATCCGCCCGCCTAAGCCTCCCAAAGTGCTGGGATTACAAGTGTAAGCCACCATGCCTGGCCTAGCTGTCTTTGATATATGGTATTTTCATAATCACTCAGATGAAAGTATTTCATAATTTACAGCATGATTTCTTTGACATGCTCTATTTAGGAGACGATTTCTTTAAGTCTGTCCATTTAGGGGTGTTGCAGTTGCCATCATCATCATCCTAGTTTTATTCCACAGCGAGAAGAGAAGATACTCTACAATTTCAATTCTTTGAATGGCTTACAACTGGCTGGGTGGTAAAGCTTGTGGTCAATTTGGGTACATATTCCATGTTCTGTGATTGTTGGCTGCTGTGTTCTAAATATGCCATTTGGATCAAGCCTGTCTTTCTGCAGTGCAAAACTCCTATATTCCTAAATATTTTATGCCAGAGCTCTATCAGTTAAGAGAGGTTTGTTAAAATCTCCCACTATGATTGTCTACTTCTTATATTTCTTCCTTTGGTTCTGTCAAATTTTTGCTTTCCACTTGTATATGCTATTTAGACTTACTTTCTCGTCACATCATCTTATACTTTGAAGCACTTTTTGCCGTAAAATCTGTTACAAGAATGCCAGCCTACTTTTGTTTCTTGTGTGAATAATGCTTCCCTGGGCTTTTACTTTTATTCTTCCATATTTTAAATATGAAGAAATGTCTTCATATTTAAGATCCCTATAGTGTAAGCATTATGTGGCTGAGTTGTACATTTTATCTTGTTTGACAAAGCTTGAATTTTTATTGGATGTTGGTTAATTTACATGTGATGATTTTAGTGATATGTTTACGTTCAGGTTTGTTCCCATTTGCTGCATTCATTTTTCCCTCCTCTTGAATCCTTGCATTAACAGATTATTTTGATTTAGCATCTTCTGTTAGCATGTTATTCAGTTCCCCTGGAGACTATGACATGCATCTTTGATTCATAATTCATAATAATTAAGTATAAATTAATGCTTTCATCATAACCTTAAAAGTATTAACAATTTAAGGCACTTTAATTAAATCCATTTCTTCTGTCTCTTGATTTGTTGGATTCACATTTTTAAATTCTACATACATTTCGAAACTCACAAGGTATTATTGCTATTATGATTGATTTATGCAGTTTAGATTTATCACAGATTTTTTAAAAATCTGTGTTCATTATTCCTTTCTTCATTTCTATTTATCTGTCTGAAATGATTTTCCTATCCCTAAAACTAACTGATGTGGTTTGGATACTTGTCCCTTTAAATCTCATGTTGAAATGTAATCCCCAGTGTTGGAGGTGGGCCTGGTGGGCAGGGTTGGGATCATGGGAATGAATCCCTCGTGAGTGGCGTAGCACCATCTCCTTGGTGATGAGTGAAGTGCTTGTTTAGAAGTGTGTGGTGCCTCCTCCCTTTTCTCTT